>NC_059135.1:71723285-72336142 GCF_020740605.2 Lemur catta
TACACCAATGCAATAGCCACGTATGATGCACCACATATATAATGCTATAAGCTGATGGTGCAAAAGGAATTTTGGAGTGTAGCCTAATAATTGGGGCCCATTTATGGTGACTGTGGAAGAGCAATGTGAACAACAGAGGGGCCAGTCATCATTGTAGTATTTGCATAATGAACATGGGTTTTTATGACTGGTTAGAAGTTCAGTAGGAGAAAATTTTCCTTCACAAGTGAGTATGAACAGCCCCCAAACAATTGTCTGTCTGTCATAAAATATGTCAGCATTGCTGTAGATTTTTCCTTTCTTTCTCCTGTGAAATCTTTAATTGCTGAGCATATTGGAAAAGAAAAATTGAAACAGTATTTGAAATAAATGAAATAAAATTCAATTATAAAAAATAGAATTAATTCTTAGAAGATGCCGAAAAGCCAAAGTAAGAGCACTTTGGTTGAAGGTGGAGAACTCACTATTTATCTAATGTTGAAAATTCATATTTCCTGGCAGTCTAAAAGAGCTCTTAAAAGTATTGGCTAACAGTGAATTCTAAGGCTCTTCGTCTCTTCCCTCTGGGAACACAGGAAATAAGTTCTAGTGAACCCCAAGATAAAAATTTGTGGAAATGGCAAAGCCAATTCACTCTTTGGGATTTTACTTTTGGATTTTGTTTATTTTGAAGGGAATCATAGCACCTTTCTTACGTGAACATGGAGGCACTCATGGAGGGTCTCTATTATAAAACAATTACATGAAAAAAAAGACATTCCACAATAAAAAAAAAAAAAAAAACTTGGGTCAATATATGGTCAATCCTGTCAAAGTAATAGCTGACACTGAAATTGCACAAATTATGTGCCAGGCACTGTTTTAATGGTTCATATAACTCATATTCCTCACCACAAATACATACAGTAAGTTAAATATCATCAAATTTTCTACTTTACAGAGAACCAGATATCTTCTCCAAAGTCACATAGAAGACCCTAGATTGGAAGTCACCTCTGCAATATCACACTCTTTACCACAACACCATCTTGTCATGGGCAAATACTTCCTGTGTATAGTGTGTCATCCCAGGCACATGGAAGCTGAACACTATGGCCATAAAGCCACTCTCTGAGCCCCAATGTGGTGACCTCCCCAGGTCTATGCCTTACTCGTCCTCCCATCATTCTGACTCCTTCCTGGCTCCCATCACCCCGTGTCCCCTGTTTCTCCTCTGCCTTAACCTCCCTGTCGGCTCGACTTCTTGGGTGGTGGGAGCATTATGAGGAGACAATGAAAGGACCCACGATGGTTGACACACATGGTCTTCCACAATCCAGGACTTTTTGAACTTTGCTAGAACCAGGAGTTTCCACAGAAATGTTTTAGAGTCCTTCAACCTAAAATGGGTGCTGTAGATGTCAGCAGGAAAATGAATAAACTACAGAAGAGAAAAATAGTTGCTGAGCAACTACCAAGTTGTGTCTAATTCTTTTGTGAGCCCCATGTATGAATGATAGTGTAAATGATGTGAAACACAATACACTACAGTAGCCACAATCTCCTGATTGCAGAGATTCCTTATTAGGAGGAAGACAGTTGGGGTGGGGAAACGGCTACCTTACTCATTTAGCTTCCCAAGGATACACTCAATAAATTGCTGTTTAAAGTGTTGAAAAGTAGCTATTTTCCTTCACAGAGGACTGGCACAGTCCCAGAGAACAGGGAAGGACGTAGAAAACCTGCCTCAGTTCAAATGATGCAGTGGTTTCCATTCAACTGATGGTCGCTGGGGGGGATTAACTGCCTGTCAACAGACCTGGGAAAGGTGCTACATGCAACCTGTCCTCAGAATTGTGAGCTAAGAGTTTTCTCTTCTTGAAGTGCCATCGTACACTTCTGGAAGACAGAGTGTCCTTGCTTTTGCTTATCTAGTGCTCAACCTACTCAGCCTGGCCCTTCATCCACTCATTGTCCAACTGAGCCAGGTAATCATTCCTAATCATTTGTTCATCTTTCTCCAAACGCATTCTATGGAAAGAAGGCCCAAAGCCATCAGCTGATATGGCTTTCATGGTCTTTTTGACATCATCCAAAAGTCTCAAAAGATCTGGACTTTCTTGGTCATTATGTGACTACCTTTTCCCCGATTTGTGAGTCTGGACACCCAGGTCCCCTCCTTCCTAGATAGCAGAATTGCTAGAGTGTCTTGAAGTGCCCCGACACTTTGCTCCACAAGAAGGGACTATGATTTATTCACTAATGTATACCCATAACCTACAGCAGGTTAATTAATGAATTAAGGAGTTAATTAGTGAGTTAATGAATGACTTGAAATGTCAGAGGAAAGATGCTCTTAGGATTGCTAAGGCCTGCCTTGAATGATCTTTAACACTCTGATTAAGCAGAGCTCTTAGAATTATCTCGGCAGCCCCAAGAAGCTTATTGGGCCTGTAACTACCCTAAGGGAAATTACCCTAAGCACACAGGAAAGGTCTGTGTCCATGTGGCTGCCTGGTATGTACTCGACCCCTCCACCCTGTCTCTACACTTCACCCCTTTCTACACTGCACACATCTCTGCCCCCATGAAAATACCAGCGGCTATGGTCCAAGTGTGTGACCCAAAATTTATGTGTTGGGAATTTGATCCCCAGTGGAGTAGTGCTAGGATATGGGGCCTTTTGGGAGGAGTTTAGGTTGTGAGGGCTCTGCCCCCATAAATAGATTAATGCCATTATAGAAAGGGCTTGTGGGAGCAGGTTCACTCTCTTCTGCTCTGATGCCTGGTGAGGACACAGTAAGAAGGCCCTTACAAGTTGCCAGTGCATTTATCTTGGACTTCTTATCCTCCAGAACTATAAGAAATAAGTTCTTTATAAATTACCCATTCTCAGGTATTCTGTTATAGCAGCACAAACTAAGGCATAAGCATATGAGAATGTAACAAAACATTCTCATTTCATTTAGCTCTAATGCACAGCTATTATATTATTGTTATGACATACAATATTACATTATTATTATTAGAAAAACTTCCAATTTTTAGTCTTATACATAAATCATATAGAAGAGGGAAATGTGATAAATTTCTAATGAGAGGAGGCTCCTTTATTCTTTATGTCTCCCAGAGGCGGCTGGTGACTCATTAAAAACTTCAGGTTCTTCTCAGCTCCAGGCATATAGTTCTTCCCTCTTTTCTTACCACTTGTTCACATACGTGGTTACATATATTCCCTTTCTGCCTTTTCCTTCCCTACATATAATATCCATGAACACTACTCTTCCTAGAAAACTATGGCTTAATAAATAAACAGTTGCAAAACACAAGGTCTTGTGACGGGGGGGGGGGGGGTGCTGAATAGGGCTCCCAAGCATGTCCACCTCCTAATCCCAGAAATTGTGAGCGTTGCCTCCTGTAGCAACAGGGGCTTTGCAGATGTGATCAAGTTAAAGATCTTGAGATGGGGAGATTATTCTGGATTCTCCAGGTGGGCCCTGTGTCATCACAAACCTTTATAAAAGTTACGTAGGAGGAGCCAGAGTCAGACAAGTGATAATGTGACAACAGAGGCTCAGGCAGAAGGACAGAGAGACAGAGAGGTTTGCAGATGCTAGGCTGCGGGCTTTGGAGACAGAAGGGGGCCATGAGCCAAAGCATGTAGTTGACCTCTGCAAGCGGGAAAGGCCGAGGAAAGGGGTTCTCCCCCTGGAACCTCCAGAAGGTTTGCAGCCCTGCAGACCTATTTTAGATGTCTGACCTCAAGAACTGTAAGATAATACATTTGTGTTGTTTTAAGCCACTAAGTTTGTGGTAATTAGTTACAGGAACAATAGGAAACTAATACAGGCCTGCTAAACAAAGCTCTCTTCTTCCTCCCCCCCCAAGTCTGGCTTCTTTAGACTCTGAGGGGACAGCCCTGCTCACAAAGTTACTACCACAGACGCAGGCCTCCCTGCCGTTCCTCTCAAGGGTCAGAAACCTTCACTCTCTGTTCACCCAGTGTCCCCAGTGTCCCTGGTT
The DNA here is from genome assembly GCF_020740605.2 of Lemur catta. NCBI lineage: Eukaryota > Metazoa > Chordata > Mammalia > Primates > Lemuridae > Lemur > Lemur catta. The sequence goes on from NC_059135.1 coordinate 71,727,288, forward strand.
GATCATGTCCCTCTGTCAGCCTCTCATGTGGACATTTTCAGAAAATAGTCCCTCTGCTGTCTGCCTCTTGTGCACCACTGGGGAAGATGGTACCTATGGCCCTAGTCCTGAGAGGCATAGAGTATTTGAGGGAAAATAGCCAGTGTTCTAGGATAAAATAAATCTGTGAACATTTTCATTTGATATTTATTGTGGGCATGACTATAACAATTCCTATGTGGAATTTGGCGAAGTAAAAGCCCTAGCTCCAGATTCAGATAATATAGAAGAAGTTTAACCTGTGCATACATAGATGTTTGAAGTATAATGAGGTTGTGAATAATCAGGAGGAAAATGAGCAATCACGAGGAAAACAAATATATTGTGGGCTAAATTTTAGCTTTCTTAGAAGTGTAGAAATTTTATAGGAGAAAAGGATATCAAAATTAGCTATTCAGGAGTTCCTTAACCTCTTTTTTTTTTTTTAAAGTCAGTTTCCTTTAGAAAACATAATGAAAGCTATAAATGCTTTTTCTTGAAAAATGCACAAATACATATATTTATATAGCTGTAACATTTTACACACAGTTTCAGGAAGTTCACAGACTTCCCTTGATATTTGTCCATGAATCTATGGAATTTCAGTTAGGAATTCCGTTATCCGACTTCTCTGTTTTACAAAGGACATGGAAGCTCAATTATATTCAGGGACTTGCCCAAGGTCACTAAGCTAATGGCAGAGACTAAACATTGGCCTTCGGGTTCCTGAATCTCCATTCTCCCAGACCTTGGCCAATGAGCAGGCTATGGCGTGAGGGGGCCCAGTCACTGAGTGTTTGTCATTCGATGGGATTGGAATGTGTGGTTTCCTCCAAATCCAAATGTGGCACTGCTGGAAAATACAGTGGAATTTTTCTAAAAGTAGAAACTAATACAATGGAAATATTTGTTTGGGTGATGCCTTTTGCTTTTTTGGACCCAGTCATTTGTGTGGCCAACAAATACTTTCTGAGTACTTTCTGTGTGTCAGACATTCTGTTCTGAGCACAGAGAGAGATGAATTAGAACTTGTCCTTGTCCTCATGGATGCTTGTCTCACTCATGGGTAAAAAAGACAGACACAAATAAAATCACAATTCAGAGTGATAAGTAACACTGGGGACATATAAACATACAGTCCTCTCTCCCTCTGGTATTATCATCACTGTTGCTGTTCTCTGCTCGTGTCCTAAATGTCAAAGACAGATTTTTAGAAGGATTACAGGACAAATAAGATGAGATCAGATTGCACTTGGTTGATATTTTCCCCCCACTGTAATTCTATGGAGAATAATGAATAGTTGAATTGTGTCCATGAAAAAAAAAATGTGTTTCCTTTGTCCTCCAAATGCAAACTCATACTTTTCCTGGGACTCAAAGAGAGAAGGTTCAGGTGTTCTGATGCCAGGGGCAGAAGCAGGAGGGTATTACTTTTCACAGTCAATAATGAGAGGAGCCACATGTTTTCTCCATGAAGACATAAACACGACAGTGTGCCTGTGTATTGGTGGAGGAGAGGGGAGGCAACATAGCAGCAATAGAATTCAGAAATTCAAATCCAAACCCTTAATTCAGTAAGGAGGGACCATGTGAATGATGTCTTCCTTCCCTCCTCTTACCAAGCCATTTTTCTGTAGAAGACTTTCCCAGTGCTCACCCCAGGATCTCTGAAACCCATTTCAGGCAAGAGTTAGTCATCCTCTTGCGGCCTTAGATGGGAGATGGTGGGAAATCTCTTTAATGTTTAATTAACTATGAAGAAATGGGTGTCTGGAGAAAAAGGGATAGATTGTCTCTATTCTTAAAGAGACGTACAGGTTTATTGAAGTCAGTCTTCCAGCCGCATAGGTCTGGATGTGGTTGGCAAAGCAAGGTCTTGAAATAAAGCTGTCAGCCAAGAGAAACCCAAACCTGCCAGTTGTCCCTTTCATATCACAGCTACTTCTTTCATTCTCTGAGGTCCTGCCAAGGCGGGGGGAAAAAAAATAGCTTTCTGGTTAGAATGTTGCAACACCTTCCTTGGTATCTCTTGACATCACTCAAGAGAAAAATTGGGCTGGATTTCCAGTTCCCTGATGAGACCAAACAGGTTGAGTAAACGCGGAGGAATGATGGCCGTTTGTGGAAGACCACAGGCAGAATAGTAAATGATAAGTTTTCAAACAGTAGACTCCAGACGACTATATTTTTTGTATGTATTACTCTCTTCAGTGCTCCCCATAATTAGATACTGAGAAAATCTTTTTGATGATAATTTAAATACAGGTTTGTTCTAATCAAAGCAGCCTAGCATTATCAATGGGGCTAATTTTTGTAAAACTGAAATAGGAGAAAGAATCATTTCAATCCATTTTTATTTCTGTTATTTTCAGTTTAATGGAGAGCAAAAGATGTAATAAGAGACAAAGGGATGGATGGAATACAATCGCAGGTACCTTTCTGGGTGAAACAACAGAAATCAGCTTAAAATTGCAGCTTCCCACCACTTTCACAATCATGTTCAAACATATTCACATGGTTTCTAAGGTCCAGCTCCATCTGCTCCTTGTTCACCAGTGGAGCCTCATCCCTTACCACATTCTTCCTCTTCCCACCCACTGGTTCCCTCCTCCTCCTTGTGGTCTCTGCTCCAGCCTTAAAAAGCTTCTTTAAATTCTCCTAAATCTATGACTCTCACAGTCCATGAGACCACAGTCTCTCCAAATGGAGCCTCCAAATCAATCATAATTGGATCTCAAAGCTTATAGACAATTATTCTATAAAGCAAGGAAATTACTTATATAATACTATATGTATAAGGTGTAATTTTTCTTCCCAAATAAAACAGTAAAGTAGTAATGCATGCTATTTCACATTTCTTAGCTTGCATGAAGATTAAGATGGCGGAGACAAAGTAGAGCCCTGCCACTGTGTGCTCTCGCTTCTGACCCTCTGTCACAAACTGTCACCTGGATCTGTGAGACTTCTCCTATCATAGGGTGTATGTAGTGTAAGGGGACCTATCTGCCTCATTCTTCATTCTAACCAAGTCTCTAACCTGGTTTCTGGCACATACTAGGCCTTCAATAAACATGTGTTTATTAAGTGAACAGCATAGCTAATATTCCCTTTCATTCTCCCTATAGACCACTCCAGCAGAAAGGAATGGGTCAAACCATGGTTATGCTCATCTGAAGCAAAGAGATGGAAACTCAGTAAGGACATGTGCTAGTTGAACACAGAATTGGGGAGGGAGAGTATGGAAAACTATAAAAATAGAATATAGAGCATAATTAACCGTATTTGTGACAATAAGAAAAGAATATAGGGCATTTTTAATATGATTCCAAGTGAATACATGAAAAAAGTAAGCAATTGTGTTTGAGAAAATGCATTCAGTCTTGAGGCGGGGGTTACAGTGAGGAAGAACGTCTTCCTTCAGGAAAGGAAGGCCTCACCTTCCACTAAATTTTCAAAGGTACTTATCAGGGCAAGGTGTGCCATTGAAATGAGCCTCCCAAACAAAAGAGGGATTGGAGGCTCTAGAGCAGACCTCATTATTAGAACAAGCTTAAGACAAATGAGCATAGTCTAAATATGAAAGTATCATCATTACTGCCTTCAAGTAATCCATGTGACTTCAGGGTGAGAATGCGAAGTAACCAGCCTCATCTTTCAAAGGTGGCTCGTGGAGTTCAACTTTATCGCTCTGTTGTCATTATTCAACTATGAGAGGATATGGTTAACATTTTCCGTCTTTGTTTAGGAAACAAATAACAGAGGCTAACAGAAAATGTAACTAAAATACAATTTTCTCTAAAGGAGAACTTGCCAGTTAGAAAGACTAATATCAGAAAGGACATTGAGGGAAGTGTTGCAGGCCAAGAATAGATTTCCTCCTGTCGGGAGGAGAGGCTGATGATGCCTCCCCAAAACAAAGCAAGGTCCCTCCTAGCCCATGGGTGAAGCTGTATTTTTGGCTAGGAAAATTCTCCCATTGTTCTCATGAGAAAATTATCATTGGGACTTCTCTGGTTTGTTTGCTTGCTTGCTTGCTTGCTTGCTTGCTTGCTTTAGAAATGTATGTAACTTCTACAGCTGCCATCAGCATAGTCCAGGAGACAATTGAAAGTGTTCAGGAGCTGGAAGACTTCACAATACAGTTTTTTCTGTGTTTGTTCCCAAAAGACGTTTAACTTTCTTTGTCCTCCCATCCCCTCCTACAACCTCAGCCAGCCTCACAGACAAACATGCTTCAAACAAGTCCATCCGAAACCACAGGGACCACATCCTTAAGTAACAGATAATTACACAGTAGTGACTTTTTTTCTGGCTAGCTTCTCTATAATTTTTTATCCTTCCTGCTTTTTTCTCACTGTCTGGCAGCCCTTGTTCTTTTAACCCAAGTAGCCGCTTCTGTTACTATGTATAACCCACCATACTTTTACATCTCCTGATAACAATCTCGTAGTGCCTCAGTGCAGTGGTCCCTGACCTTTTTAGCACCAGGGACTGGGTTCACGAAAGACAATTTTTCCACGGATCAGGGCGGGGGGATGGTTTTGGGATGACTCAAGTGCATTACACTTATGGTGCTGTCAAACCTCTCTGCTAATGATACACGGACCGGTACCAGTCCACGGCCCAGGGGTTGGGGGCCGCAGCCTTAGTGTATTACTGAGACTAAACAAAGACCATGAGTTCCTTTTTATAAAATTAAAGGAATTTAAAATGTTTTTAAAAGAAGACTAGAGCTATTAATAAATCCTTGAGAATACAGCTCTTTAAATCTGAATTCCTTTGTGAGGCCTTTCAAAATGTGTCATGTGTGTTGCTGTGATAAGATAAAGACCACTAAATTGTAAGATCTATAGGCCAAGGTGTTATATCCAAGCACCTAATATAGTATCTAGAGTATAATGATTATCCAATATGGATTTGCTAAATAAACAATGAAAAATTATTACACTCTAAAAACACCGGCCTTCTTTATACAAAGTATGGTTTAGCAAAGAAGTACACTTGAATAAAATTGAAAATGGATGCACTTAAGCTCTATATGAATAAGAATCATTGAATTACATGGTATTGTAGTGTAGTATAGTATTTTAGAGATGGAAAGGAATTTTGATGATTTCCAGTGCTTTCTCTCCTCGTGGTAACCAAAGTAAAGAGTAGAACAGAGAGGCAAAAAAAAAAAAAAAACTCTCCCAAGAATATAAGCAATTTATGAGGCAACTTATAAGGGATTTAAATTGTTATTAAAATTATTAAAGTCATTACTAAAATTAAAGCCTAGAGTATAGACTGACAGTGGCTATGAGTAACCACCATGTCCTTACTTCATATTATTTGGGTCATATTCTTTGTATTCCGTAATAGCATCTTTCATGCATGTTCACTAAATATTGGTTTATTGGTTGATGATAAATAATGCAGAGGAATTTCCCTGAGTTGATTTACTCACTTTTTCTTTTCTACCTCTTTGACCCTTCTGCTTTTATGAGCAAGTTGATTTGGTGGAAATCATTAGATGGCATTTCTCTTTTAAGGGAATGATTTGATACGGGTTTATTAAAGGATCAAGCAAAATCTTCCATGGTGGGGATTGTTTGCTCACACATTAATATAAAATACCACTGAAGAAAGTCCTTATTTTTTCTTCTTTTCATATATCCATATCTCTGTATAAAACAAGACAGTGAAATTAGTCCAGAGGTAATATTTGCATGAAACTCAAGTTCTCCTGTCTGTTTAAACCAACAGACTGTCTCCTGTGTTTGGTGATTCTGGTGATTCCTTTGTGTTAACAACACACAGTTTTTTTAAATCTTCCTGTGATGACTGAGTTTTACCAAAATCTAGCATCTGAATTAAAACCTAACCTGCCTAGGCAGGAGGATCGCTCAAGGTCAGGAGTTTGAGACTAGCCTGAGCAAGAGCGAGACACTTGTCTCTACTAAAAATAGAAAGAAATTAGCCAGACAACTAAAAATATATAGAAAAAAAGATTAGCCAGGCATGGTGGCACATGCCTGTAGTCCCAGCTACTCGGAAGGCTGAGGCAGGAGGATCACTTGAGCCCAGGAGTTTGAGGTTGCTGTGAGCTAGGCTGATGCCACGGCACTCTAGCCTGGGCAAAAGAGCAAGACTCTGTCTCAAAAAACAAAACAAAACAAAAAACAAACAAACAAAACACAAAAAAGCCTAACCTTCTTAGGTCAGGTTTGTTCTAAATGTTTGTTATTCTATTTTAGAAGACTTAGTTATATATCTCTCCTACAAGACTGGGGGTTAACAGTTTTGAAAATTGATGATGCTCAGTTTAAGATTTAAAACTACCTGGTGATTTTAGAGAACATAAGCTTTGGCCTCTTATTAGACTGCCATTTATGGAGTGACTGTGCTGCAGGTGAACTGTTGAGATGGAAAATCCTAGCCACAAAGCTTGCCCTGTAGGCATATGCTCTACAAATGAATTAATTACATAGAGAATCCATGAATGTATTCTTCTTTTAAAAAAATGAGACACACACAACAGAGTCCTCTACAACACCAACCTCATGCAATGTCCATCCTCTCTTCTCCCTTTCGCCCCAGCCCTGTGGAGGATTTCAGCTTTGTCTCTTTCTTCACATTTTACTTTGCTCATTCACCAGCCTGACTACCTATATACTTCATTTTTTATGACCCTTATTTACTCATTCAATTTTGGCACTTGGCAGTGAATCAGGAACCAGATGACAGAACCATTTTCTGTTCGTACGAAGGTCCTGTAGAATATATCCACACAATTATCCCATCAACCCCCTTCATCACCTGCACTACCACCACCACCATCATCATCAGGATACAAGGACTTAACTGCTTTTATCTCCATTGCATGCATCCTTTCAGTTCCCCTTTCCTATTTTCTTTTCTATTGAAGGGCTTTCCTTAATGTTTCCCAGATAAGGAGATTAAAATTAAAATAAAAAAATAGAAGAAGAAGAATAGAACTATTTTTATGGAAGTTCAGTTCTCTAAACCTGAATTCCTATGTGAGACCTTCTAAAATATTATTTATTCATTTATATCTTACCATATTCTAGAAAGGATTAGAGGTGACTTATAAGACATGTACAAAACAGGATAATAAAATAAATACACAAGGAAAATGGGGAAAGGAAAATAAATTGAATCAAGGACTGTATCACACAGATCTGCAATTGCTTTAAAATAAGCCACAATTTTGGCTTTGGTTTTTCAAGTAAATCAAACAAAGAAGGGAGCCTTCAAATAGCTATGGGCCACAGAGGCCATTTTAAAAGAATAATACAACTTTGAGTCCAGCTCTTGTTTCAATGGAATCAATTTGAATAAATACCTCTATAATTCAGTGAAAAGAAAAGGAACAGCTTAAGTTCAAACTTTCATAGAAATTTTAAGATACAAAAATTCTCCAAAATCCCCTCCCTCTAAAAAAAGTCTTTTAAAATGAACAAAATTGCCTTGAATATGCTGATTATCATCTAGTCAACTTTTATAAATTGACACTTACATGTCTGAAATTGACTTATGTAAACTGAACCTCCAGCCCGTTAGCACATCTCAGCCTAATTAGGAAGACAGACAAGCACACACAATTCCAGCAGAGCAAGAACATGCTTATCAAAGGATGCGCAGAGTCACTCAATGTGGTGGATACACATTGCACTGTAAATATCACAGACACAGGTTCAAATCCTGGCTTACCCATGTATTTCTTCACTAACAGATATGTTTGAGACTCAATTCCTTCTTCTAAGAGGTGGATATGTTAATACCTACATTATAGATTTGCTAGGAACATCTTAACTTCTTCTAGATCTTAGCATGACTAGCATTATCTCAGGAAAACTCTCCTGCACCTGTCTGACAGTGTCATTTCCCATCAGACACTCTCCTAACACCTTGTGCCCTTCCTTCTTATCACAGCTGTAACCTTATATTTATGTCTGTGCCCCAAGTATCTAGCCTGGAACCTAGTAGATGCTCAATAATTTTGGTTGAGTAGATGAATAATTGAGTGAATGAATGTGTAAATGAAGATGGAAACACAGCACACACTCAGCTCAGTGTCTGGCCTTTTGGTGATGCCATACCCTTCACTAGGAAAATTCTCCAGTTGTTTCCATAGGAAAATATCATTATCATTAGCTCTTCAGTTGAGTATCTAGGAATTCATGAGATAAAAATATTTAAAAATATATTATGGTTTTAACAGACTAATTTTTTGTCTCACTCTGTATCTGGTAAAGCTAATGTGAGTAAGAAATCTATCTTGCTTTTCTCTAGTGAAGAAAATGCTTTAGCTCTTAGTATTAGGGTTAGATAACCAAATCAGAAAAGGCTTCAAAAATTGAATACTGAATCACATTTAATGTTTAATATTTATTCCACTATCTCTGTGACAGCAATGAGAGATTCTTTCTCTTAGATCATTTAACATAGTAGTGTATAAACTGATCTGTTTATTCCCTGTGGGTTGAATAAATGACACAAAATAAGAAGACACATCTGATTAGAATACTTTTAATTTCATGGTGACAGAGGAAATGTCCAAGTGTATAAGGCAAAAATCTTACTCATTTTTTGTACCGGTAGATAATTACTTTATTAATGTCCAGCTTAACCTGTAAGGTCAATGAAAGGAAGAACTTTGATTTTTCTTGTTCCCAATCCTAATAGAGTGCATGGCACATGGTATACACTCAGTAAATATTTATTTAATGAAAGAATGTATGACTGAACGACTGACTGATTGAATGAATGAAGATGGGTCAAGCAATGCTCTACTCTATCTAGGGAGAAGAGCTGGTTTCACCGATTAATCTCAGCACTGGCCACCCATTATTTAAAAATCCTCACTTTCAGTCATGACTTTGAATTTTATACTACTAAACTTTGTTAGGTAGTGTCAATGTCTTCCACCCAAGACCACCAGGAACACATCTATAATCAAACAAAGTTGAGTTTATTTCTCATTACAGTGAAAGGACCATGGGGTATCTCAATGAGAAGGTGTTAGGAATGACTAATTTTAGGATTTGGGCTTGTAGTAGGTAATTTGGGGAAGAGTTTGAGACCAGTCTGGAAAACATAGTGAGATCTCTTTCTCAAAAAAGCAAGCAAACAAACACAAAGAGATACCACTTCACAATTAAGATAGCGATTATTAAAAGAAGAAGAAGGGGAAGGGGATGGGGAGAAGGAAGAAAGGAGGAAGGAAAGAGAAAGAGAAAGAAAGAGAGAGAGAGGAAGGAAGGAAGGAAGGAAGGAAGGAAGGAAGGAAGGAAGGAAGGAAGGAAGGAAGGAAGGAAGGAAGGAGGGAGGGAGGGAAGGAAGGAAGGAAGGAGGAAAAAAGGGAAATAACAGGTGTTGGCAGTGATGTGGAGAAGTTAGAACCCTTGTGCCATTGAAATAAGGCAGGCACAAAAGGGCACATACTGTATGATTCTACTTGTTTGAGGTACCTACAATAGTCAAATTCATAGAGACAGAAAGTAGACAAGAGGTTACCAGGGACTGCAGGGCATGAGGAGTTATTGTTCAATGGGTATAGAGTTTCTATTTGGGATGATGTAAAAGTTCTAGAAATGGGTAGAGGTGATGATTGTACAACACTGTGAACCACTGAATTATACTTTTTTAAATGGTTGAAACGGTAAATTGTACATTTTGTATATTTTACCATAATTTAAAAAAAAAAGGTTGTTTTCACAGGAAAGGAAGAGAGATACATTTTGGAATAGGAGGTAGTAAGAAAGAGAGACCTTATTACAGCAATGGTTACTCAGGAAGCTGGGGTATCTAAGGGCACACACACGAGGAGAAAGAAGAGAGATCATAAATGCTAATTACTTTGTGTTTTGAATTGTTAAGATTAAAGTTTAAAAGTGAGATTTTGTAAAATTATGACACATAGAAAGTTAGAATTTCTGCTTTTACAAAATTTACAAAGAAATGGGATTTTATAAAATTATGACACAAAGTTGAAATTTCTGTTTTACAAAAATTATGCAACACAATTACTAAAATATATATGAAAGTAGCATAAACGACTACATGGGACTCTATCTTCACCAAATGCTCTAGACAATTCTAGATCTGTCCCCCAAATTTTTCACCTCTTATTTTACAATATCACTTTAAAGATAATGACATTTTTGAATAACTCTTATTGTTCTCTGGTTAGATAAGTAATGAATACCACTGAAAAATTCCTTCATTCTGAGATATTAGAATGTCCCATATTTATTTATATATATTTTAAACTTTTCTTTATAAAATTGCAATTGACTAACCCAAAGATTATAGCCCTATTCAGTACATTTTTTTTTTTTTTTTTTACCCTCCATCACATCCTGTCAGAGATGTTAGTCATTTTGGGCTAGTTCCCAGAACCTCTGACAGGCTTTCATCTTCAGAAACACAATTATTTCCTGTATGGGTAATCTCTCTGGAACAAAAAACCTGCTATTCCACTGATTTGGAGGTGAAACCCGTAGCACAGTTTATGCATGCCTTTTTGCTGAAGACATGATTATCCTTGTAGCTTCTACACATGAAAGTTTCTGATTTTGCCATCAGCCTCTTCAAAGCACATATTGCCAGGAAGAATTCTAAGCACACAATTAGTTTTATTTTAGTCTCTGAAGTTTCTTTTGTTCACACGTGTGGTCCTCTCCCTTTTTCAATTTTAGTATAATATTTATGTTTTGCACTTGAGGGAAAACACACACATAGACACCCACATTCAGTGTACACTACCGAGATTGATTCTTTGTAGCCAACTCAGGAAGCATACCACTAATAACACTACTCAGAGATGTTGCTCAGCTTCCATCTGCACGGCTATAGTCGAGCAGAAGTTTGTTAACTTTCTGGTTAATTAAAAGATTCCTCAGCTTGGCTCTCCATATTAGATTACAAAATGTAGACAATAGCTAAACCTTTACTTCACTATGTGTTAGGTAAATCTGTCAGATTTAACACATACAAGCTGTTGCTTCCTAAATTTCTTTTAGCATCCACTTGTTCTGATAGCATACTAAGTATGCCCCAATTAGAATTGAGACAATTATCACATACCTTAAATAAAATGCTACTACTATAGAAATAATTTATTTTCCTGTTAGCCTTTGAACCTGTATAATTCATGTTCGATTAATTATGTGGCTCATTTAAATTATTGACAATGTTTAAAATACAACTGTAATGATAAGAGCAAGTCATTAGTGCAGTAAGGATTAACTGAATAGTTCAACTGCTTCTTTGACAGTAATTCTTTATAATTCCAAATCACAATTCACATTGCAAATATGTACATATAGAAAGGACATGAAATTTAAAAGTTGAATTCAAAAAGTCAGATATAAACATTGATGTGGAAACCTTGGTAGGCAAATTGTTTATTGAACTGTTTCATATTTTAATATTGCTCCAAATTGCTTTCCATGTTTTTATTATGTAATTCATGTCTTCTTGTTGGGACTTCAAATGAACAAAAACAATGTTAGAAACTCCCAAATAAAAACATGAATTTAAAAAATATGTAGAATACCAGTAGCTGTAGAGACCATTTTTATTCATATTTTTTTTTCTTTTGATCATTTTACTTAAGCTTGTTCAAACTGAAGAGGATAAAAGGAGGAAAAGAATTCTCACTGGTTCAAGTGTTTCCAAAGCAATTATAATCTTTGCCTTTGTAATTTCCTCTGAAAAGCATGGGGGTTATTTGAGCAGAATTAAACAGAGGGAGGCAGGCTGGTAAGATTTGAAGCTTGGTTCTAGGGTGTCTAGAGATGTGTTTCACCAAAACACATGTTGATATTGTCCCTTCCTCCAATAAAACAGTATATACTCTGTGACATCATAAGAAATATACATCGGTCTCTGCTCCCAATCTTGGCACAGAGCTTCTAAAATCCTTGGAATCTCCTCAGTGATAGGCGTAAGAGAAGCATTTTTATAATTCATAATAAGCCCTTTCAATCATACCTGATGTTATGCTAATGAGGTGACTTAGAGGATGAGGGCTGGCTGCCAGAGGAATCAATCGTGTGATTAGAGAGATGGAACTTTCAGCCCTGACCTCCGGGAAGGGGAGGAGGCTGGAGATAGACTTAATCACCATCAGCCAATTATCTAATCAATTATGCTATGTAATGAAGCTTCCATAAAAGCCCTAAACAGTAGACTTGGAAGATCTTCTCAGATGGTGAACACATCGAGGTGCTGCAAGGGTGGTGTGCCCAGAGAGGGTATGGAAGTTCCTGGAACCCCTATCCCCACACCTTGTCCTACACAGCTCTCCCATTTGGCTGTTCCTGAGTTGGATCCTTTCTGGTAACACTGGCAATAGTAAGTAGAGTGTTTTCCTGAGTTCTGTGAAACATTCTAGCAAATTATCAGACCTGAGGAGGGGATCATGGGTACCTCTGAGCTATAGCAGGTTCGTCAGAAGTACAGGTCAACACCTGGAATTTGTGACTGGCATTTGAAGTGAGAGGCAGTTTTGTGGGACAGAGCCCTTAGCCTGTGGGGTCTGTGTTAACTCTGAGTAGTTAGTGTCAGAAAGATTTTAGGACACCAGTTGTCCACAGAGAATTACAGAATTTTTCAGTGTGTAAAACCCACATATCTGGTGTCAAAAAGAGTTGTTTTTTAAACTCCCTATATCTTCTTTCTTTCTTTTCTTTTTCTTTTTCTTTTTTTTTTTTAGGATAAAATATATCCAAAGCTTTAAATTGTGGTGTTATGTTTCATAAACTAGGGTTTTCAGCTTCAATCTAAAAAGGCCAGTAAATGATTCTTCCAAAGCCTACTTTAGTGAAAGTAATTCTGCAGAGTGTCCAGAAATTATAGCTCAGGTACATGGTTTATTGGTGGTCCAATTTATTTCAAGAAGGTCTCAAGATCATTTCCAAACTTTTCAATAGCTTTCCCTAAAGAACCTGGGAATATAAAGAAGAAACTGAAAACTTGTAACATCAAAAACTATAACTAACAAATGACTCACTACTAAGGTATTAGATAATTGATTTAATTATAAAGGAGTCAGATTGAGAGAAAAACCTCTTGAGGCTGCAACTCACAGTAATAGTGGCAAAGAGTTATGTAGTATTTACTACGTGCGTGGGACTATTCTAAGGCAATGGTCCCCAACCTTTCTGGCACCAGGGACTGGTTTCATGGAAGACAATTTTTCCAGGGATGGGGGTTGGGCAGCAGGCAGGGTTCAGGCAGTAGCCGGCAGCTCACCTCCTGCTGTATGCACCCCCTTCCCTAAGTTTCATGGAAGACAATTTTTCAACAGACATGCGGGTGGGGGGTGGAGCTCTGCAGTCTGGTCTCTAACTGGCCTTGGACCCATACCGCTCTGCAGCCCAGGGGTTGGGGAACTGCAGTTCTAAAGGGTTTACTTGTACTAATCTTCAAATCTGCACAACCAACAAATAAAATATTTACTATAATTTTTTCTATTTTTCAGTTGAGGAAAACAGACTTGGAGAAGTTGACTTCTCTGTTGACTTGCATACAGTAGCAGATGGTAGAGTTGACATTTAAACCAAGAAAACGTATGCTCCTAATCATCATAGTGTATCATTTCTTGGTATATCACAGTTTTGTTTCATTAAAAAGGGGTCTCCAGAAAAAAAAATAGGCAAATACTTTACAACTTTCTTAATCTGTCTCCATTACTACAAGATTTAGAACCTGTCATAGTGAAGAACTGGGCAACCATCTCTATCCATCCCCAGGTGCTTTTCTGTGGTTGATCCTCCCCACTGCCAGCGTCTTTCCACAGAGAGGCAAAGAACATACAACTCAGAGAACTGCTGAGAAGAAAGAGGGGCGAGGTACCATGGGCTGGTTACAGATTTCACCTGTGTCCAGGATAAATATATAGAGAAAACTGGAGCCAGAGGGGAGGAGGGAAAATCTCCTAAGAAAAAAGAAACAAAAAGCACCAAAAAGTTTCAGAATAAAAGTTTGTCTTTGAAAATGATTGCCTATAGCCTTAAGAAAACAATGTCAGTAAACATCTGGCAACCTAACAAAATAGCAATGAAACATGTCATGTACAAAGCAAGAGCTGGCAGTTTTAAAAGAAAACAGGTTGAAATAAAAAGATGTCTAACTACATTGAGAAAGAAACTGGATAAGCAAGAAATGAAAGGATACTAAAGAATATAATAGTAGAATTAATATCTATACTGAGGGCATTAAAGAGCCACTACCCAGAGGCAAAACTGAGAAACTTTCACAGATGAAGAGAAGACTAAAAACATGAGGAAAATGACAGAAAAAATGATTATATCAATTAATAAGTAAAGGTTCTGGCAGGACATAGATAATCAAGTGGAGCAATTGAGGGTTTAAGAAAGAACTATGTACAACAGTATGGGTGGGATTAAGGGAAACCAACAAGAGAAGGTGAAGCATTGAGAACTAGCAATAATGGAGATGAGTTAACTATTCCCAGGTCAAAAGAAGCCAGCGCACAGCAAGTATTAAAACCTGGAGAAAGCAGTAGAAGATTATCTTTAGAAGGTGTTGCTAGAGGCAGAATAATTCAAGGATTGTCAAGCCTTGTGCCAGCAGGGAGGGGACTCAGAGAAGAAATATCCAGCTTTTCCCCTCTTCTAATCTCCTGCAGATGTCTCTCATTGGCCAGACACATCTGAAACATAGAGGGCCAGAAAAACCAGTCATACAGTCACGTAGGTCAGACTCCTAAGGCACAGAACATGGTAGAAAGGAATGGAGAATAGATCTGTGGGGCAAATGGAGAACATTCAACACAATGTGTAATGTGGAAGAGGAAAGACAGAAAACTAGCCCATAGGTAATTGTGTGTCAAAAGGACAAATGGGATAGGAGAAACATTAGAGATATCATAGAAGAAAACTTTCTTCAGCAAGGTGCACATTGAAGGGATCACCATGCTCTAGGCAATGCCCGTGAAAGAGACTTAACACCTGAATGATCTTGGCTAAAGTGTAAAGTAAAACCACACAGAGTTCAAGAAAGACAGTTTATTACAAATACAACAAAATTTAAACTGTTTGAATCTGCCTGATAGAAAACCAAACCAAAACAAAACAACAGTAGTAGAGTAACACCTATAGGGTTTTGAAGGGATACAATTGTAAGTCAAGAATTTCATACTCAAAAAAAAAATTCATATTCAGTCAACTTGTCCTTTATGTGTAAAGGAGTCCGAAATGAATACTCAAATATTAGTAGACACAAAAATATAATGCCTATATATTTTCTTAAAAAACATTTCATAAATGTATACTTTGAGATAGAAAATAAGATGAGGAGCCAGATAGATAGATCCTGTTATAAAGTATTTGGTTGTCAACATCAAAGCAGTTTAAATGTACATACACATAGCTATAAGTTTAGTTACAAAACACAATATTCATACAAATTTCAAAATATTCTTGTAAAAGAATTGTAAAATAAGAGACAATACTGTAATAAATAACACTAATACAGATTACAAATCTAAGCTTATATAAACAGGGAAAGAGAACAGAAAAACTGTGCTAAATTTCTCAGCTCATACATGGGAATATATTTATCACTCTCACATTAAGTCTTATAATAATAATAGTGGTAGCAGCAATAATAGTAATATCTTTTATTGAGTGCTTGATATATGCTAGAAACTGCTATGAACAATTTATATGAATGAATCAATTGTGAACTTAAAACAATTCTATTAGGTAGGTTCCATTACTATCCTCATTTTGCAGATGACAAAAAAAAACTGGGATTAAATAAATTGACCAAAATTAATCTGTAGTTATTTAAGTCTGTCTCTTAAATTATTATTTCATACTTACTACACATGTTCAATAGTAGGAAATTGATTAAATAAACCATGATGTCCAAAAATAGAATATCTTCCTTGATAATGTTATAAAAGTATATTTGTTGATATGTAAAGATGTTTATTTTCAATCATATGGAAAAATATTTACATTGTATTCATAGTAGACATTTGTTTTTCCTTTCAGAGCATTTGCTTCAAAGGGTTGTCTAAAGAGTTACATGATTAAATTGGATTAAACCATGTTTCAAGCTTTCAACTTTTCAATTATAATTGCCAATAAATTCCCTTTTTAAAACTGTATAGCATTGAGTGTCCTGTCACTTGTGACTGAAGGTCTCCTAATGATACATATTTTTAAAGGAAAATGAAAGTTTCCAAACTATATGATATTTTGAAAACTAATATGTACATGCATATATACTTAGTGATTTAAGTCTATGGTTGCTATTAATCACTGTTATATATAGCAGTTATATTTGGATAGTAGGATTAAGTGATTTTTTAAAATCTGTATTTGTAGTGTTTCCTTCCATGAATGTGTTCTTATTGTGTAATAAAGGAAACAAATACTAATTTTTAAAACAATAGGAAAACAAGTACCCTTAGATATTATTTCTGTTAGATAAGTTGTTTATACTACTTGTAAATCAAGCAATTTAAGGCTCTTTTCTCTAATGAAAGTATAAATATTTGCCAAATGAAGGTATGTATGCATACATGAATAAACGAATGAGATTCTGAAGGTATCTGTCTGGAAGGCCATCTATTTCCTTACAGAGACAGGTAGAAGGAGAACATACAGGTAAGACTAAATATTTTCTAAAGATGCAAGTCTTGCCAGTTTTATTTAGCATAGGAGTGAATAATAACTTCTTCAAATTCTACAACATAGAGCATCAACAGATTAGTGTGTACAGGAATGCACTGCTTTATAATGGGGATACATTCTGAGAAACTTGTCATTAGACAATTTCATCATTGTGCAAACATCACAGAGTGCACTTACACAAACCTAGATGGGATAGCCTGCTACCCACCTAGGCTATATGGTACAGCCTATGGCTCCTAAGCAGCAAACTGGTACACCATGTTACTGTACTGAATACTGTAGGCAACTGTAACACAATGGTATTTGTGCATCTAGACACATCTAAACATAGAAATGGTAATGCTTGTGCTATAGCTACTATGGCATGACAGCTAAGATGTCACTAACCAACAGGAAATTTTTAGCTCCATTATAATCTTATGGAACCACTGTGATATATATGGTCCATCATTGACCAAAACATTGTTATGTAGTGCATGACTGTATTTGGAGAAAATATTGAAACCGGACATTGCCAGTCACCTACAAATGCCTTAGAAATAATGCTTTAATTTAATGTTTAACATTGACTGATATGGCTTTCTGGTCACATACATTCACAAGAAAAGGAAGCGGGTTTATTGACTTTATGTTATTAAAAACTATTAAGTTTTTATTTTTCACGGTACTAAATGTAATACAATATAAAAATTTTATAAAAATCAAATATATTAAAAGTAACAACCATTGAACATCTACTATGTTCCAGATGCTTTTCATACATTATTTCAACCTTTTAAGTTAGATTCCAAATGGAAAAACTGAGGCTGAAAGAGAAATACTTTGTGTGAGTTTACATGACTGATAAACAAGGGCTGTCCAGAAAGTATCCAGCCATGTAACCATTCTTGTTATATTAATGAGATATTTGTTATATTAATATTGACAAATATTGAGTTCATAATATACATCTATTATATTCACAAATATATAAACTAGATATTTGTACCCAGACCTGCCTGACTCTCAGGCAGTTTCAGCACAGCACTACCCTGCCTTCTTCCTAGGCCACGAGGGCTTATGCTGTGCATTTCAAAAATGCTGGTGTGGGCAGTCATGAGAGAATGAGTGAAGTTGAATAATTTTCTCAATTCCTTCCTTTAAGCCAGGTAGAGCTCGGATTTCCTTGTCGTCAGCAAGCATCACAGGTAGGACCTCAGCTTAAGGAATCTCAGCTTTGGTGAGGCAGATGTCTGTGACTCTGGGCCTTGCGACCAGGTTGACTTCCTCCTAGTTTCATTCTCCAAGCGACTGAAATAAATCAGAGGAAACCAACAGAGATGCTAGCACAGAACTACACTGAAGTTGCATTAATAGTAATATATTTTGTTTTTTGCTTTATAAATAGGAAAATGAGAGAATGCTGATTTACAATTAGGCCTTATATTTCCTATTACATGCTAGAAAATGCAAAAATAAGGCAGTTTGCCCTCTCACATTAAGTTAACTTTATTTTCTCCCATCCTAAATTACCTTTAAATACTGCAAACCTAGAGTCAAACTTACTCTAAGTTAATTTTCTATAGTTTTAAATGGCCTCTACCATATAATAAATAAATACTAAGATCTATGAGTAAACCAGTAAATAACACATGCACATTATACTCAAAATTGGGACAAAATTGTTATTATAAAGTGGTGAGAGAGGCATGGTCATGGAGATTTTTTATTTATAAAAGAATGCACCAAGAAGAGATGTTCAGCCATTCCCAACTGCGTGATTTTAGAATGATACCAAAATGAAAGTTAGGAAGGAAAGCCTGGAACCTGAAGTAATTGCCTCTATTTAAAAACAACCAAACAATAAGATTATACCCATGGCTAAAGGATTAGATGATATTATTGTTCTTATTTTTTGTTTTGGTGTTTTTCTTTTTTTAATGCTTTGCCTTCTTGGTGAAGGGATAATCTAGTTTGGATGCAGGGCTGAGGGTGTTTCCTTTCTGAGGAGTCAGATTTCTCTTTCCAGATGGTTTCTCCTCCCTTAACTCAAAAACAACAGCAGAAGAAAAAAAAAATGCTTTTATGGCTATTGATTTTGATTAATGGATACTGTCAGAAGAAACCATTTTCTCTTTCTTGGAAAGAACACAAACCACTGTGATAAGAAAAAAGTTTGGATTTAAAACCTTCGTCTATCATTAGCCAATTGTCTTGAGAAGGACTATGCCTAGGAGTCCTTTTCATTGTTTGAAGGTGTTGGCCTCAATGGTAGAATCTTAATTTTGAAAATCTTTTAATTTCTTTTCCATTATGTGGCAGAATACAATGGGTGATGAAGCGAAATCTTGTGATTCAAGCCCTAATTTCAATTCAGGAATAAAATTAATGCTCCCAAGGTCAGGCTCTTGCCTGGCAGATGCCCCATGGGCTTCCAATGGCTGAGAGGAGGGAATTAGCAGGGGGAAATCATCTCCGTGAGCCAGCTGGGCTTCCCTGGTCGCCCCTCCCTGGCTCTGCTAACCCCACTGCCTCCCCAAGCCCTGCTGTTATCTGCTATCAAGCAGAGCCAGAGGAAATTGATGGAGACGGTGCCAATATCAGTGCCCCAGAGGGTTCCCCCTTTGCCAACATTAGTTATAAAGAAGCTGGTCTCATTCACTGTTAAAGCTATTGATTTTTTCCCCTCCCTCAGGCCAGCCCTTCTTTATGCTCCTTCCAGGGTATGAGGACTGTGTCTTTCACCGATGTGTTTCTTTTTAGAATACTCATTTACTGAATCAAAGAAGAGCTCTCCCGGGTATCCTGTTATCTTGCCAGTCTTGACCTGAAATACAGCTGGAAAATGCAAGCAGCTTTGTACATAACAAATCTGACCTTCATCACTTAGCATTTCCTGGCATGGCTTTTATTCAAAAAGACTGTAAGAAAATCAGGAGATAGTGTTCATTCATTGCCCACTTCTTCTCTGGGTACCTGAGTTTAAATCCCCTTCTAGTTATATGTAAATGATATTTATGGTTTCTATTTTCTCCATAGTGGACATACTTTACAATTGGTGGCTTCTGTCTTGAATAATTTATTTATTCATTCATATAATTCATGTGTTTATTTATGCAACCAACTGATTCATGCAATTCACTCACTCGCTCATTCATTTATTCATTTATTCAATACTTACTACCTATTTAACTAGCAGGACAGGCACGGTGTTAAATAATGGGGCTTCTGATTGGAACAGAAGAGACCCAGTCCCTGTCCTCATGATGCTTACAGAATAGTGAAGCAGATGTTCAGCAAAGAAATGCAAAAACTTGAGGGGGCTCTAAGACAGTAAAGCAACTTAAGGGAATCCGGAGAGAAAGTGACATTCAAGCTGACTTAGCTGGAGGCTGGAGAACTAGATCTCCCAGGTCTTTCATGTAGAGACTGAGGGGAGTGGGCACAAGGCTGTAGGCAGGAAATGAATTCGGATGTTATAGCTTATATACAGGGGAGAGAGGATGGCCGACATCAGGATTCAAAAAGGACTTTTGTAAGTTACAATGATGTTCTTGTCTCATTTCATCAGCATAAAAAAATCAAATATTATAGTTTCATTTGAAGGGATGCATAAATATTCTTTTATTTCAAAAGTAATAATGCCTGCTTAATTTTTAAAAATCAAAACGTATAGTATAGACAAAAGAGTAAAACACAGAAGAAAAAGATACAGTGTCCCAATTATCCACAAACCCTTTCCTTACCAATCTCCTGTTAACAGTGAAAATTATGTCTTTACCTTTTTCCTTTTATGTGCATGAGTGTTTATAAACGCACACACATATACACATATATTACACAAAAGAATTAAACCTTATTTTTAATGTTTGAATACAACTGCATAAAATATAGATGAAAGTACAATAATATTTTAATAATTCCACATTATTTCTACTTCTTTTATAGTTTCTTTTACATGTAGCTTTTTAATTTATCCAAAAATTATCTTTGTGCATTGTTTGAAGTCAGATCATAATTTATTTTTCCCCACAAATAATTCCATTTCCCAAACCCTATTTATTGAATAATTCATCTTTTCCTTATCATCATCAAATACCAAATTCTCTTATAGACATAAATGCCTTTTTGGAATCTATTTTCTATTTCAGCAGTCTATTTATCTATTATTATGACTACACCACCATCTCTTATTAAAGTTGTATAATGCTCTGACATTATACAAGCTTATAAGCAAGTGAGCCCAAGAGTGGTGGTAGGAGTGCAGTCACAGGACCCAGGCCAAATATGACTCCAGTCCCCCGAGAATAAGCATTTATTCACCCTGGATGACATTGATGAGCAGCATATTCTTATGTCAACATGATACCATCATCAGCACATTTTAGTTCAGCCTGTGGTTAAAACTGGGTGTTTACTTCTGGTGATAGACGTATATTAAATAATGTATTCCTAAAGCAAACATTGAAATTCTTTAAAATGCCATTCTTCTGAAAATTGTCTACTTTCTTACAGATAATTGACTTGGATGCAATGATGGCTTTAATAAAGTTACAAAAAAAGATGTTTCAGATGACCTGATGACTTTGCCCACCTCCGCTGTGAAACAGCTCTGCTGCTTAAGTCTTTGGGTATAAAATGCAGATGTCTTGAGTCGTGGTTCATGGTTGGCAGCACAGACTGTGGGCAGCTCTTAAATTAAGGGAGGAGGAGCAAGAATAAAACACAAATTCGTGAATCCTGTAAGAACAGTAATATCCATGATAGCCCAAAGCTGCCAGCCACAGAGGAGGGAGTACAGAAAGTAGAGTCTATTTTTCTTCCTTGATCACTTGGAGAAATTACAGATGGCCATGGGGGTACTCTGAGTCAGTCAGTTGGAAAAAGACCATGAACAAAACCTCTTGAATATGTTGAAAGGAAACGTTTGCAAATATTAATATTGTGTTGTGGGAAATATGTTAGCAGACAAAATAGACGGCAAAACTTGAAGCAAAGCTTTGACAATCCTGAGCATGGGGCTTCGTGGAAAAAAAATACCCTGAGGTATGATTTGAACTGATAAAGGGGAAATTGATGGTACTCAAAAGCCAGATCCAGTTAATGTTTTGGGGCCATTGGAATTGAGAAGCCCAAGAGAAAGATTTTTTAAGAGTAAAACATCAAAATCATAAAGTGGTCCTACTAGTTCAGCCATAAACTATTTAACAAGCAAAATGATGATTTACCCTGGAAATAATGGGTGCCCCTCATCATAACACTACCCAATTTAGTGGACACTGAATTTCTTTCAATAGTACCTAGAGCCACGTTAATTTACACAACTAAAGGAAAAAATTTTACAGGAGTCTCTGCAGACATTTAAAGAAAGAAAACTGAGTCAGTAAGAGCCTGAGGTGGCCACTCACTCTCTGTCATTCTCTCTTTCTCTCTCTCTCTCTCTCTCTCTCTCTCACACACACACACACACACACACACACACACATACACACACACACACACACACTCCACCACCACCACCACCACACAGGAATCTGTTCGACAGTTGTTGCCCATTCTGCTGGGGTTAACAAGACCCATAAGTAGGCTCAGGCATGGTTACTTTCCCTTTCTCCTTTCCTTCATTCACATACCCACTCCTATTCAATCTTCCCCCGTCAAGCTGTGCCCAGCTGTTTTCCCCACCATGGCTGCTGTCACTATCCTTGTCTAGGCCTTGATAACTGCAATAGTGGACTAATTAGTTTCTATCAATCTTTCTTCTACCAATCCATCAACTTCCCCACCAACAGATGTATCTTCTTACATTGCAATCACTACCCTGTTTTCAAAAATGACCCTTTATTTTTTGTAGAACAAAGACCAAATTCTTTATCTAGTTCCAAACTACTTTATGTCTAGTTCCAAACTACTTTATCTAGTTCCAAGCACTTTATGTCACTGATTACCATGCTCCAAACTTGCTATGGACACAAACCACCCTACCCACTGCTCCCCACACATTCCATGACGTCCACTCTTGCCTTTGAGTTTCCAGGTATATGAGTCCACCAGGTGTTCCTCATTCACTTTTCAAAAATCTAAGCTGTTTCCTTTGAGGTCCGATTCATACTCCATCTCTTTCCTGTTATCTGTTATCTTCAGCAGAGTCAATGGCCACTTTTTCCTCTGACCCATTTCAGCAGCCATAAATTGAGTAGCTGAATAATACCAATTCTTGAGATTTTTGTTTGTTTGTTTGTTTTCATTCTGAGTTTATTTAACATTTCATCCAATTTAAATGAAATAATACATTGACTCCAACACTGGCAAGACACTGTGCTAATACTGAAATAAAACTGCCAGTAAGTAAATAGTTACATCATAATTCTTTATATCACGTCAATAGAAATATTAATAACTATTTACCTTTACAAGCTTATTGCACTTCACATGGATTTTTTTCTCCAGAAAAGGTATTTCTAAAAGATCAGCAAGGATTGCTAATCTTGGTTCATTTGTTCTTTTTTTATAAACCATGATTAAACTATACAGTCAATATTTCTATATAAAAGCATTAAGAGGCTGAAGAGTCAAAAACAATGTTTAAAAAGACACATTTCCAAGTTCATTATCATAACTATTTCATTTTATAGCTATGCTTTGGTCACATCTTCCTGGTGTGTGTAAGATTTCAGTTAGCTCATCGATCTGCCTGCCAGTTGTTAACTTTTTGCCGAAGGTTCCCATTCTGCCACAGAGCCACAGAGTAGCCAGGGGTGGGGACTCTGGAGATGAGCTGGGGCGAGCAGTGTGGGCCTCGAGTCCTTTAGCTTCTTGCAAAAAGTGCCTTTTAAGCACTTCATGGAGATCTGTCCTATATTGAGAGATGGAAGGAGCAGAGAAGTTGGCCTTTAAAGTTGCAGGTGGCTTTTTTATCTCTAGAGGTAGAGACTCCAACTCAATTTTCTGGAAGATTATTTAGGGATGTGGTAATCAATAATTTTAGTCAAATATTTCTAGCTGTTCACCTTCTAGGCATATAATGGGACTGTACTTTCTTTGCTGTCTTGGA
Source organism: Lemur catta (assembly GCF_020740605.2). NCBI lineage: Eukaryota > Metazoa > Chordata > Mammalia > Primates > Lemuridae > Lemur > Lemur catta. The sequence continues at coordinate 71,751,018 of NC_059135.1, forward strand.
GTTAGGTATGGCCACATGGCTTGATTTCGTCAATGAATGACACTAACAGTTGTAAGCAGTAAGAGTCGATGTGTGAATTCTCCAAATTCTTTCCCTAAGGTACATGATAATGGTTGTAACTTTAGTCTGGTTTTAGAGGATGGTATAGATAAGAGCCTCCCAAATCATTAAATTACCTCTCTTCGGTGAGCTATAGCCCATAAAATCATGATTAACATATAGCTAACCCATGATTAATAGGGGAGCAAGAACAAGAAATTAATCTTTCATTTTTGAGCTACTAAGATTTGGGGATTGTTTGTTACTCTTGCATAACCTAGCCTACCCTGAATGATACATTTTATTTAAGAAACTCTCCAAAATGCGCTTTTAATTTCACAAATAAAATGGGTGGTCCTCCATTGTTTGAGGCAAACTATGAAAGTATTATTTACTTAAATGCAGGAATTAAATTACTGATAAGGGGTTGAGTTGAGCAATTTCACTAAGGGTTTATATGAGAACATCAAGAGTGCAGAAGCTCAGTGTGCCAGCTTTTTAGGGTCATTCCAGGACTCTGGAAATGTACAGTGATGCTTTGAAGATCAGCTAACACAGATGTGGCGTATTCTTGGGAAGAGGAGGCTTCTTTCCTCATATCCACGGCAACGGGAACTGCTGTGACTCACGGAGGGGAAGGAGTTTTGGAACATCAAAAATATTGGCTATCTCCTGAAGCGCATCAATAGTAGGCCAACGGATATGCGTTACTTGACACTTTGAAAAGCAGTAATGTTAGCAGAGGGAGCTGTAGACAGACTTCTTTGTGAACAAAACTGAAATAACTCTTGGGGATTCCGAAAAATAATTTAAGGATATTATGGTATTGGGTGTTTTTTGTCAATGTCATTTGAACCATAAAGTTGACCTCATTTATACCCAGATGAGCCTTGTTTGTTACATAACACAATAATGATTTGCAAAGTTTATCATTCTTATTAGTTGGTTTATAATTATAGTTTTTAACTCAAAACAAAAATCTTATCTTTACAAGTATATTATTAGCTCCTTGAAGGCAAGGATAATTTTTTAGCATACAATGAGCACTCAAAAGGTGATTGTTAACATTGATAATAAAATTTTGGCAGAAGTTTATTTTGAAGAGAATTCATTTTATTTTCACTTGGGGTAAAATTTAATGTATCTCCAGTAAATCAAGTTTTGAATTTCAACAAACTTAGAGATTATTGTGTCCAATAGTTTCACAATGTGCTTGGATGAGCCCCTCCTGTAATTTCAACAAGATGTCAGAGGCCTTATATTCTTCCATGCAAGCCAGTCTACTTTTATCTGCTGTATATAGTGGTTTCTGCAGTCAAATTTGAAGAATGAGTCTGCTGCTAATGTAAGACTGACCCAGTCCTATGACTAGATTGATATAGTTGGTCACCTTGTTTTATAAAAGCTGAAACAGGTCAAGAGACTTTAAATGGCTTGTTCAAAGACACATATCTGGTGAGTCCAAAAGCAATGGAATCAGGTCTCCTGACAGCCTCTCTGGAGTGACCAATTCCAGTTTTTCTTGTTGATTTTTATTCTTTATTTTTAAAATGCACTACTCATTTATTTTGCAGTTTCATGATATCCCATATTATATATTTCTGTTTTCATCACACACTTCAAAAAATATCTTTCAGAGAAGCTTAACAGCAGTGAGGAGGAATCATCTTGATGTGGCTGGAAAAGTTCCTCATCTTAGATTTGGAAGTTATCTAATTTGTCCTTTATGTGATGTACTGATCCCTTTGATAGGACTCCTACTGAGGAGACATCCTGTCTGTCTATGTTGGATGACTGGGAAAACCAACTTCCCATCTTTGAACAACTCAGACTGTTCTCTAACTTGGCCTTTCATTGAGCTAAATTTAATATCAGTATAACATTCTAACCATTCTGAGGACACAAATACATACACCAGAGGCCATACTTTTTTTTAGCTTTATCTTGATAAAATTTCTTAAAACTTTTTAGTAGTTACTACAATTTACAAATTAAATAAGTACTGAGTAAAAGCTGTCACTTTTATACAGGGAATAAGCCCTGCAGTTTTCCACAATCTTGCCCCACATTGGTCCTGCTCCTGTATTTAATGATAACTTTCCTGAACACAAGGCATTTAAGACAATCTTCATGTGCTATGCCATAAATATACCATGTTTTTATCTTTGGCGTTTAAACTTCCTTTATTAAACAAACGTGCAGACTTGTAATTTCCCGAATGAGCAAATAAAGTACATGAAGAATGATAAAAGCCACTTTCAAATTCTATCCTTGTGGTTCACTAGAAACAAAAGGGAGAAAATGGGTCCAGTAAAACAGAAAAAGAGGGAGAAGTCTGTGAACTGTGAGGTTCAATATGAATAATAGCAATCCACAGATAAACATGTATGGAGGGAGCAAGCCAAAATGGAATTTCTTTTTGTATCAGGAAGGCAGGCATTTACATTAACTGCGAGGTGGAGTCAGACACAGCAGCTTCAATTGTAAAGCAAAAGACAGTCGTTGTGTGGGCTTGGGGAGGAATGTCCAGTTTTTGAGCCCTGTCCAGATATGGAGATCTGCTCTGTTGGCGGCAGTGGCACCTCCAAATGCAGATGGGCACTGCCTCTGTCAAGCCAGCTCTCACCTTATGGCAGCTCTCTGGGATGGCAGTCTGGAAACACCATATGGGATATAGCCTTCCCCACATAATCCCATGAACGCTGTTTTACACGAACACATTATGAATATTTCATTTTTTGTAACAAATCCAGTTGCAAAGTGTGAAATATTCCTTTTCTTTTTATTTTTTTCCCCTCTGCTTTTTGGTCTTTGGCTTAAATGGGTTTCGTTCAGTTAAATAAATGCTTACTTATCAAATACAGGGTGTTAATAGAGAACTTAAAATTATTTACCATCATAGTAATAATTAGGACTATGCTGATCTTTCTGAGTATGTATATACAATAGCAAATCAACTAAGCAGACATTTACACAAAAAAACAATTGGTTTGGCTTTTTTTCTTTATGGCCAGAATTGGGCGGATTTTTAAAAGCGGAATTAATTTGGTTTTCTTGTTTCCTATGAATGTGGCCCCTCTGTGATCCAGCTTATGGAGATTATCTTAAAAGCTCCTTTTCTATTCTATGATTTAATTTTTAAGATATTAACCATCAGTCATTTAAGTTTATATATTGTTTTGCAATGCAGCTTTGTGGCTATTGCTTTGTCTCTGGATATTAGAAGAATCACTTCATCCTCCTAGACTGAGTGATAGCAGCTGGTTGACAGGACAGAGCAGTTCTGCAGACTGTGCTGAAAGGGAGGGAAAAGACCATATCTAATTAAAGCAGCGGGGAATGATTTTTAGCGAGGAAAATTGTAATCCTTTATCTGGAATCTGGCCAGGGCATTAGGGTTAACAACCGTGTTTGTGCAAAATAATAATAAAAAATATGCACCCGCCATGCTTTTATAGACCACAAGTGTCTGGGATGTCCAGGTTTACATCTCATGTATAAGCTTTCTTATATTCAGTATCCCTTAACACCGGCCAAAAAACATGGCAAAAATTTAACAGCTATGGAAAGACACGGTTAGCTTGAAAAGTGATTGTGTATCTTATTTGTCTTGGATATTTTAACAAGAATTCTAACTATGATCTCAGGAAAAGAAAAAGGTCAACTGAACTTTCAAAGTAACATGGTGTAAAACAATTTTAAAAAGCGTTTTTTTTTTAATGGATTCTTTTTTTCTGGGTCAGAAGTCCCAGGTAGCAGTTCCAGCTTCATCACTTTCTAGCTGTGTGATATCTAGTGAGCTACTTGATTTGCCTTGAGTTCAGTTTTTTTATTTGTAAAATGAGGCTAGTAATATTCATTTACTGCCGTCTCAGAATAATAGTGAAAATAGGATCCAATGCATTAAGAATGTGAAAGCACGTGACAAACTGAAAGCAATTTACTGATTCAAACCATTGCTATTATTATTATGTTCTTAGTTTACACAGTACTCATTTCTGCAGTGATTTTTGGAAGGCATTAGTTGGGACGGCTTACCTATGAATAGGTAGGTAAATTTCTCAAGAGCAGATTTAATCCATCATCCAAATCTTTCCATTGTATTCATTCCACCTGAAAGTGCTCCGCACAGAGCCCTGAGGTGATTTACTAGTCAGTTATTGAATTGAATCTGTTTCAAAGAGGAAATCCTATTTCAGGCAGTTAGGAACTCAACAGGTTGAGGCAGCTGTTTATGGGACAGGCCACAGAATCAGAGGTGAAAATTTGTGAGGAAGTCAAAATTCACACACGTAGGAATAATGTTTCAATCTGTAACTAAGGACTGAGTGAGCAAATTCAAAATACAGCCTTTAAAAATTGGGCACAATTACAACAAAATATGAACTATGATTTCTGTGTTTAGAAATGCCCAATATGCTGCCATTTCAAGCTGTGTCACAGTTGGCATAGATTCCACCCCAGAATTACTGTCTAGTTTCTAGGGAGGTAAATTCTAACCACAGGACAATTCTTGAAACAGTAAAGGTTCTGAGGCGAATGGTGAAAGTGCTATCTATACTTATACCTATAATTCTATATTGAAACAATAATTAAGGACACCTAGCAAATGTAAAAATACTTATTTGTTGTTCCTAGTCTTTGCATTTTAGAATTTTTCGTATATTGATTTTGAGTTTTAGCCATAAATTTTCTTTACCTTCCTTTAAATTTCATTAATAACTGTGAAGTTTTTGATTCAAATGCCTATTATTTATTTAGAAACAACCATCTATATAATGGTTAGAATAGAATGCATGCATAATCTGTTGTTGCTATTGTTTGTGTTTTTGTTTGTTTGTTCTGGAAAATTAATGTGTTGCATTTGGACAGAAATTTTTCAAAAAACTCAAGGGTAAGAAGTTGAGCAGTGTAATTTAGGTGGTTTATCAAGAAGACATGCTTTCCTTCAGTGAATTAGGTGGTGACCTGGGGGCTGATGAATTATTCAACAAACATCCTAGCCCAGAGGTCAGAGCCTGGGGAGGGGAGGGGCTGAGGGTATCTGCCAAGTTCAGTATGAATTTGCATGTTTCCCTCCATTCTCATCCCCTGCTCTTCCACTAAACCCCACAGCATTGCAGATTTGACTCTGAATTGTCCTGTCTCAACTACATCTAGAAAACTTCAACCTTTGCACTGAGGCAAAAATAGGAAATATTACAATCTGATCTCTTTAGGGCCAGTGTCATTGTTTTACTATCTCCAGCAAACCCTAGGCCAGAAGGCTCATCTGGTATCAGTGTCATTCATGTGCAAAGTAGAAACTGAACTGAACACATTATCTTTGAGCTGAAATTGGTGTCTCTGACAGTACCAGCCTCTTTAAGGGGTGGCATACACTTGAAGGTTGGTTATTAGTTCCAAATGCTGCAGAAGCATCTGCTCTCGACTAGCTAGAAATCATGTTTAATAACAAGAAAATCTACTCCAGCCAAATCCCTGTTGGGAGGGCTCTCGCATGAACAAAAGGCCCCCACTTCCCCTGATTTCCATAACAGATGTAGTATCTGATGCATGACAGCTCAGCGCAGCCCTGCGCCATTATTCTCCTACATATCCATCTGCAAGAAATGGTGCTTTCATTTTATTAATTTCTCTGGTGGGCTACGCGTTATGTTTTGTTGCTCAGAGAGTACTCTGTTTGTGCTTCATGCTACACTGGTCACAATAATAGTTATTTTTTCTTAATGTTAAAGGTCACTAGCCTTCTTCCTCTACTTTGCTATGCATCTCCCATACCCAATAAACTATTAATGGCTCCCTGGGGGTTGACAATTTCACTTAAGTTGGTTGAGTCTTCTCAACCCTGGTGCTGCTTCTTTGTCTTCTTACTGAATATTCTTGAGACAAGCCAGTTAGGAGAGAAAGTCATTAGCAGACTTCTAACTGCTGAATGCAGTTCCTAATGCTTTAAAAAAAACAAACAAAAAAAAGGAACAGAGCAAGAATTTTGACATTTGTAAGGGGACAGTGGCTTTAAAATCACATACATACAAAAATAGTTACTTCTTTGAAAAGACAAATACTCTTGAGTTGTAATTAGTCCCAAGTCAATTTTCTCCCATTGATGGAGCTTTAGGTAAATAGTGATGTTTGCTTTCTGCTGCCACCATCGGGCTGGCTGTAACCCAGGCCAGGCATCATTGCGTGTCACCTCATCATGGGGTGCATCATAGAAGCTGCTATACTTGATAGCAAATGGGGCGCAGAGAGGGAGGGAGGGAGGAACTGATAGAGTGCTTGAAGAAGGAAGAAATAAAAGACAGAGTGTGGTCAGAAGAAGAGTCATAAATATGGAATCAAGGGTAATATATAATCTCCACATTTTCTTTTAAGTTTAGTGATTTTTTTTTTATTTTCTTAAAAATAAAATAAGATATACATGTAAATTTTCATCCTTAAAGGAGTCTGTTTAGAATTTAAAACATCATAATTTGGAAGTAAGAAATTGGATTTGGCAATGAGTCCAACCAGTCCATGAGTGCAGCTTTTTTCAGGATGTCAAAAAAAAAAAAAAAGAGAGAGACATAGGGGCAGTTATGGCTGACAAAGGACAGACCACCACAACAAATATATATGAATTTGTCAAGGGCAAACACATTTAAATATAATTTGCATGTTCATGTTAGCCAATCATGTAGCATTTAGACATGGAACAGCAGAATAAATAAGCCATCTCTGTTACCAGAATCTCCTGAATGGAATATCAAAACACTAGAACAAAATTGAAATATTCCAAATGGTATTTTATTGCAAAAGAGAAAGATTTTATCTGTATAGAAAGAAATGTATGTTTTTATTAGCCCATCCTTTTTATGGTTTTTAATGTTCTGGTAAGTGACTATTAAAAAAAAAAAAAGCAAGAAACAATCAAAACAAAGCAAAAAACAGCAGCAAAAGCCATAGCACATTTACTTATAAGGACCACCATGTCACTGGAAATCTTTCAAGATCTTTATTTCCTTTTTGGATCTAGCACATGTCTATTTATAAACCCACTGATAAACTTTTTTAAAAGTATAATTATAAGAATAATGTCTTCACTGCCTGTGTTACAGGCTAATGCTTTTATATTAAACATTTTTGCATATGACTGTGTTTTAAAAAACCTAGTTTAAAACGAATCTACACAACTAAATCAGTAATATACTAAGCCACCCTGTGTCTATACATTACTATGACTTCATTTCTTCTTGGGGAACTTTTGGAAGATATCTGCCAAAATACAAATACCAGGAAAGAATATGTTTATTATATTTTGCCACATATTATTTAATGGAAACAAACCCAGTAAACTCATTTTTAAAAGTAGGCTCTATTTTGTTATGGTATTAGATAACATCAAGTGGAGGAAAGAAACGATTTATAGCTAGTAAAAGAGAAGATTGTCAGTGCTCCGTGTTCTGTCCCTGACTTCACCCCAGTGCATTTCTCAACGCGGATTCTTAATGAGAAGGACCATTTATCCCTCAGCCCCTGTCACTGCGGCCGGAGTCGCAGCTGGCAGCCAGGAGTCCTAATCAAAATAGCCCTGTGTGGGATTTGGCTTCTTGAAGTGTATGATGGCCCGGTGGGCCTGTATTGTTTTACTTCTTCCCAGCCCAACTTTACCTGCTCCACACAAGGGGTCTAATCCTCAGTGATCATTCTAGACCTTAAGGAGACATTAGAGAGACCTTTTTTCTATCCCTGCATTTCACAGATGAGGAAAAGGAGTGTCAACGCATTCATTAAGTAAATTGCTGGGATTCTGGCTCTTGGTTAGAAAAAAAGCTTATGAGCACTTAATGTATAAGACAATAAAAATGCTACCCTATGCGTATGTACACACTTCTAAAGGGCATCCAACACACTCACATGCAGCCTGTTTAATATTCTTATCTTATCACTCCGAACTCTCAAAGAGGCTTGGTAAACATCATTATCTCAGTGGGCCATGATACAGATAAAGGAAATGTTCTGGGTCAATTAGCAGAAATTCTGGAAAATGGCAGGGAGAGAAAGAAGTGGGGAGAAGTCTATTTAAACTTATCCCCATGCCCAGAAACGCTGACTCCCCACTGCGTGCCTGCCAGGCACCGCAGCTCTGAAGATGAAAGACTGTCCCTGTTCTTCAGGAGCTGGGGGTCAAACCCAGGAGAGAGATACAGACGGCATTATCCAAGCATATTCGCACAGGATGCTCTGGGAACAGAGGAAGTAGGAACATGTGTCTGCAAAATCACACTAAGTTTGACCGCGGTGGAAGGGGTCATTTCTTGCTATGCACCGAAGGATGAGTTCAAGTTTGAGTTCATCACTCAGATGGGGGTGAGTACATTCATCATTGGGAGCATTGAGGACAAAGGTAAATGAAGGGGCTGCAGGTCTGGGCCCCTATGAGGGGTCTCAGAAGGGCTCTCCACAATGCCCCAGACTCCTTTCTGCTCTGCTCTTCAAGATTATTTTTCATCATAAACAATGCATGGTTACCAAGAAATGCTTGGTAACATGAGGAAGTGTAGTGAGAACACAGCAATAAAATAGACCTAGTAACTTAGAGGAAATAAAAGAACTGAAATCACGCAAAAATATTAATAGGGGTTATTTGTTACAAAAACCTTTGCCTGCAGCAGTGGTACAGGTGTACCTGATGAGGAAAGGTGACCCATAATACCAATAACATTTCATTAAGCTCGGGATATTTTATGCCACTCTCCCTAATTTATCCTCCCCGCCCCCCACCTCTAACACAAGCAGGGTCTAAAGTTGTGGCTAATGATGACCTATGTCTTGTTCCACAAAGTCTTGAATAACAAACAGTCAGCTTTGGGCCCAGTGGCAATGCCTCGCTCTGGGAGGGAGAAGAGGTGAGTGAATTGAAAATCAGCAGCCCACTGAAAGGCTGAAGACAGAAAATGAGTTTGCAAAATTCAGATGCACGGAGAAAACTCTCCCTGTCTTTCCAAATATGAGCCCTCCTTTTACCCACACTCACCTTAACCTCACTGTTGGAAAATCCTGGCTTGATCATTTTCTGTCACCTTTCAATGGCAGCATAGACAAGTCCACCTCCACTGCCCAGTTTCCCAAAACTCACAAAGATCTTTGGGATGAAAACGAAAAGTGCATTTCATTAAGTGGGTATAAGGCAATTCACACGGATTCAGAGGGAGGAAACTGGGGCAGGCCCTACATAAATTAATATTGTGAAAGAAGGACATTTCCCTATTCCGCTGGTAAGCAGTATGCTGGATTTGTATAGAAAATGCAGCGCTGAAGCCGTTAAAGTTTTAGCAGCACTGTTTCTTCTGTCTGCCATTGTCTTACTAGAAAAGGAGGCAAGAAAAACCTGAGGAGGCCATTTTGGGGGTGCGTAGAGGTGGGGTGTACTTGAAAAGGAAACGTAAAAGGGCTTAAGTCTATTCATTTCGCCCTTTCATTCCCGTCTAAATGGAAGCACAGCGTTCATGCCAGTGCCCAGGCCGGGAGCTGGCAGAGCGTCGCCACACTGCGAGGCAGCTGAAGCCTTTCATGGTGACAGCTTTTCTTCCACTGTGTCCTGGTAGGAGTTTGAGTTGACAGACAACAAAGGATGGGGAGGGGAGGGATTCCGACAAACAAGCCGCACAACCACGGCCCTTGTCTCCTTAACGGGGCCTTGGCTAATGGACAAAGAGAACAAAACTACTCTGGGAAAGTGTCCCGAACCCCTCCTGCCTGGGGTTATCTTTAGTGAGCCCAGGGACAGAAAGTTCAAGGGTGAGGCCGCTCAGCAATATCCCCCCCTGTGGGTCAGCCCTTCTGGGGGCTTGGGAAAGGAAAAATCTCCCTGCAAATGTGTCTAGCATCAAGAAGAGAGTTTTTGCAGGAACTTGTTAAAACACTGCAGGGTGAAAACTTGTTTCCCAAGACCATGATGAGAGGCTATAAAAACTATCTTTCCCCACCGCCCACGTGATGCCCGGCACCTAGCGGTGATGCAAAGAGCCATGTTTAAATTGCATGCAAAAAGGAATAACAGTGCTAGTCTTTAAGAAACTACCGAATGCCCAAACCGGACCGATCTTACATCTCAAGCTTCATGGAGCCCTTGTGTGGTTTATTTGGAATTCTCCTCCTCTTGAAAGAACTGGGCAGCATGTTGGTGTTTCAGACGTAAAGGCAATAAAAACTCATTTTCCTTTGGCCTCTTTCTGTCACATGCATGAAAATACCCAGTGATATCTTAACGATCACTTGAGGATCAGACCGTTAGCGGTACCAACTATGAAACCTCACAATAGATTTTAACATTTGTGATAAGCACATCTTTGAGGACTATTCCATGTGTAGGTGAGTCATTAAGCAGAGCCGGTGACAGTGGTCAGGAAGCTATTCCACTGACAAAGCCAACAGCGTATTTCCTCTTTGCTGCGTGTCAGCGTGTGCTTATAGGTTATGACAGAGTAAGGACTGGAACTATTCTCCTCTATTCAATGTTATTCTAGCAAAGTCACCAAATAAAAACAGGACTCTGGGGATGGCTAGTGACTAGGTCTCTGGAGAAATTTTATAGACAGATTAACAAAGAAGTTGGTTTGCCTTGAAAGAAAGGGACGGTGCAAAACCCGAGTGGTTGAGGAGATACGGTCTCCCAAACAGAGGGCCCACTTGCTAGTGTCACAAGCAGCTTGATAACTATTCCAGACCATTCCTTTGTGAAATCCCTCCATGGGAGGAATAAATGATGTATGAAATGAGGACGCCCCGACTCCACAGGGAGCACAGAGAGAACACTTCAAACTATAATGTGTGGTTTCTGATGGGTTTTGGCTGTGACCCCTGGGCACAATTTCTATTCAGCTGTGTGGAGCCAAACAGCCTCCCACAGCCCCAAACACCGAACCCACACGGCCTTTTCTTCTCTTGCCAGAAAAATACTCTCTCACCGAGTTTGCCTGTAAATTTCTTTCATCACAGACACTTCTCCACCTCGGCACCCCGACAGCCAGCTATAGTGGTGACACCTTGTAATTACAGTTATCAGGCAAGATGTATTGCAAAATCTGGTGATAAATCACTCGAATTCTGTGAAATTACTGTCACCAGTACATCCGAAGCTTCAGAGAGAGAACTGCAGGTGTGCAGGCCCTTGCAGGCATCCAAACACTATTGTTGAACCTGACTCCGATTTCTGTAATCCAGGTGGGATTGTAATTCCATGCTAGAAAATGTATGCCCACTCAAGCAGTGCTAAAGTCAGAATAGGGAGCTTAACATTGTAACCAGCTAAACGTGGACTCTCCGGACGGTGGATTGTCATGAGAAATTATTAGTTCTAGGAAGCTCTACCCATTCACTACCAGACATGCTTGCAGAACATGTCTCCCTAAGGCGCGTGGTGTATGTTAAAGCAGTTAAGAATGATATTGATTTAACTAATGATATAATAATCTAAGTGATAACACTTTATAAGTACCCTTTATAAATTGTTGTAACACTTTATAAGTTGTTGTAAACAAACAAACAAACAAACAAAGATATATGGGCAATACATTTCGAAGCCAAATTCCATTTGGAAGATTCGCTTGTTGGGATATTTTTATGCCATCGTTGCCTCTATTCACCAGAGAATCTGATTAAGCGGTTGCCACCACGGACCTGCGGAGGCGTCTGAGCGTGCCCACATCCCCCCACACACGTGCTTCCTTCTAGAGCTGCCCCGGCTGGTGTGACTGAATGGACCAGACTGTCCCAAGCTGAGTCTCTCACAGCACCTCGTCCTCTTGACCACAATGTCCCTGACTCAGATTAGGTCCTTTAGAGTCCTCCCCTGGATTCTGGAACTTGGACCCACAGGATATGTGAATCAGACTCCTTTGACGGCAAAATCCGTGGGCTTAAGCTCTGAAGTCTCCTTCCACGTGGAGAAGGGCTGACTGCTGTGTGGGATGATAACGGCTGTGGGCAGAGAGGGGCAGAGACCCGAGACAAAGCCCATCCTCCTCTTCCCACTCTGATCCGGATCAGGGTTGCCAGATTCAGCAAACAAAAATATAGGATGCCTAGTTAAATTTGAATATCAGATCAAAAATCTAAGAAAGTGTTTATTTAATAGTATAAGTAGGTTCCATGCAATAAGTGTGATTTCCTCTTACCACAGACACTGTCTTATCTCAGTGTCCTGATAACTATGATGGTGACACCTCAGAATGTAAACTTAACTGGCATCCTATATTTTATCTGGTCACCCCACTCCAGATATATTGTCCCCTTGCTGTCCCTGGGCATTCCAGACATTCTCCTACTTTAGGGACCACGTGTGGGATGTTCTGTCTGCCAGGGTTGTCCTACCCCAGAAATCCTCCTGGTTAACCTTCATCCCCTTCAGATATTTGTTCAAGTTTCACTGTTTTCTTGTCATTGAGGGAAATCCTATCCTCCTAAATTTCACATTGACCACCATACCCTCACTCCCCATTACCTTTGCCCTGTTCTAAGTTTCCTTTTCTGATTAGCACATATTGCCTTGACACACTATATACCTTCATTGTTATATCTGTTTTTATTATTTGCCTCCCTCTGCTGGAATGTAAGCTCCCAGATGGCAGGGATCTGGTGTATTCCACACTCCGGGAGTCCCTGACATGGAGTAAGTGCTTAGCAAATGACCATAGAATGGATGGCAGAGAATTTGCTCTCATTCTGAGACTCATTGACACTATTAAATTCTGTGAGCCTATGATTTCCCTTTTGCACAAACTGATTCATATTACAGATTTTTGTGTAATCCAGAGTCCTGGCTTCTATGAAGCCCTTCCAGTAGTTGAAGAGAGTGAGCACCATCATCCTCAGGCTTCTCATTCATTGATTCACTCATCTAGACATGCATTTGGTTGTCTTCTTATTCTAGTCACTCTGCTAGGCACTGCAGCTACATAGAAGAATCAGACCCAGCCCTGGCTCCCAAAGCACTCACAGTCTACGTTGGGCAAATTATTTACTCTCTACGGGCTTCAGTTTCCTCATCCATAAACTGAAGGTAGGAATGGTTGCTCACTTCATGATTTTGTTGTCCAGATAAAATGAGATGGTGGATGAGTAGTGCCTGGTCTATAGCCAATAAATAGCAGCTAATATGATTAATACTAGCAGTGCAGGCAGAGCTGTCACACTGACATATATTCTATAACGTGAACAGCAGTGTTTTCTGCAGTTGTGAGGGTAAAAATCTTGCATGGCCATATGTGGCAGTCTGTGGTAGAAAAGAGACCTGTCAATAAATAACTTAAGATATACTATGATAGATACAATAATAAAAGTATGCACACAAAAAGTGCAAAGATAGAGCACAGAAGGAAGTGACTGACTTCTGGCAACACCCAAGGACAAATGGCTTTCCAGGAAGCAGAACAACAGGTGTCAGTTAAACTCAAGAGAATGATAAGGTGTTTGATATCACTGGAACAATAGGGTGGTAGGCGGAGGTAACGGTCAAGACACAGGCAGTGGGGGGGTACTTATAAGGACTATTTCTTGATGTATAAAAGAGTTTCAGACTTTGTCTTTGGGGCTTTGGCAATGGGGAGAGACATCATGAGACATGTGCATTCAACAGCTCAATGTGGAAGAGAGTGTAGAGAGCAGAGGCTGGAGCAGGAAGACGAGCAGTCGGGAGGCAAATAGAACATGTGCACAAGGTGGGCCTGATCGGGCTTCATGAGTTGAGAACTCCCTGATGCTACCTGTTTGTTCTGGTCTAATGTGCTTTAGTTCTACAAGAAGCCTTTGGAAGTGTCTGTGCTCAGCCTTATCCACTTTCTCCTCTGATGAAGATGGAATATGCTGACGGCACTAGCGATTGGTAGTTCGCTCCCTGCTGAGTAGGGTATGAGTGGATTGAGGGTTACCTCTTGGCACAGAGACCAGGCTGTCTTTATACTGAGAGCAATGAACTCCCCACCCTTCCCACTGCCCATTCTTCTGGTTGACCAGCTTGCTTTTGGGTTCTGAATCTGATGACTAAATAAAGCTCCGTGCATATAATTTTCTTCACCCCTTCCCTTCATTTGAGATTATGTGTAGACATTATAAATAGAAGTGTTATTCGGGACAAGAGCTATCCTAACAGTGATCAGCTGCTGTATAACCATTTCAAAGACAAGGCTGAGGGTATGGACAAAGAATGTTTGGTTTGTTTTGCTTTTCCCAGAATAAAGGCAGATAAAAAACCACAGTCTTGCTTTGCTTTGGAACAAAGGTTTTGAACTAATTTTTTTCCAAAAGAAAAAAAAGGAAGGAAAGAAAGAAAGAGAGAGAGAAAGAAAGAAAGAAAGAAAGAAAGAAAGAAAGAAAGAAAGAAAGAAAGAAAGAAAGAAAGAAAGAAAGAAAGAAACGAAAGATGCTATTTCCCCACAGTGGTTGGAAAATGATAGTTTACAGTGTTAATATAGAAAGAGGGGAGGATTAAAAAGAAAACTTTTTAGAGCTTGGAGAGCAAGAAAATGTCTACTGTATACTGAAAACCTAGAAAACTATAATCATTTTATTAATCTTTGCTCTCTTAGGTAACTGGGAAATATTTCTGGCTACCTTATTATATAAAACGAACAAAACAAAAAAAGACAAGAAAACAACAATAAGAACCCTTGGCAGATTTGCATTTCTAGGTTTTGGTTTAATAACTACTGTTTTTTTTCTTTCTAAGTGATCATTTCTTAATTTCAGGCTTATAGAGGTCTTAAGTAACTTGAGATATTTAACATTTTAGGTATACACATAAAAGAAGGAAGCATTTAAAACATTTGTTTATTCATCAAAACCATATTCTGTAGAAGAATTTGGAGCAGAGCATGAATGCAATTCTTTGGAATCTCCAAGAGAAATTGGAGAATTATTTAAGTGAGATGGGAAATCACATTGAATGATATATCAAGACAGGTTGCAGTGAGATCGAAAGCTAGAAGTATCACCCACAGTCTTCTAACTTTTAGGAAATTGGAAAAAATGAAAATTTAAAAGGACAGTTAGAAATTCTCAGATAAATAAATGAAACATTTAATGTAGCATTTAAGAAACATTTAATGTACCACATAATTTTCTGTGCTCTTTAGATACTGAAATAAATTAAACAGGTGCCTGACCTCAAGGTACTTAAACTCTAGTGAGCATTTAGCACAGATACAAATTAGGATTTGGGAGGAAAGAAGGAAGAAACAGAATCCAACTTGGATACATATTATGATCAAGGTAACATGTTGCTTCCCTTCAATTATGTTCCTTTTTCAGTTCTAACTAAACTGTATTTTCACAGATGAAGAAATTTATTGTAGTAAAATAGGGCTAATTCACATGGAAATATTATCATCTTGCATTTAGAAAGTTAAATTTACTTCAGTTTAATTGTTAAGAAAACAGGTCAAAGGTGGAGAGCATTGCTTTGCACACTTTTTCAGATATAGCATAGGATGGAAAATGATAGTGTTTGCACAGCGCTGGAAGTGAATGGAAGAGGCTTCTCTCAGCCTGAGAGAACAAACTCTCTCAGAAACACCGTCTGTCCTGACCTCCCAGGGCTGAGGGTATCAAAACCTCAGGAAGCTTGTGTCCCATGTGACGACAGTATGCCAGTTGTCTCTGCATGATGCACACAGTTGGCAGAGTTAGAGAAGCAAGAGAAAGATCATCCTTCCTGTCTTAATTCTCTCAGCTTGCCCCTGCCCCAGCCCTTCAGGAAAAGAATTAAGTCTCTGCATATTTGCATAATGTGAGAATTGAAGGTGAAGATGAGATGAATATTGCTCATCTATAATAGGAATAAATCCACTGAAAAAATAAATAAAATACGTCCAAGAGAGGGGATTTACGATGACCAAAAAGATTATTTATCAAGAATGTACTTTAAAAAACTCAAAACTATTGTTTCCAAATTCTAATTTTTTAAAAAAAGGAATGAGATGAAAGCATCATGCCTTAGATGCCTTGTCTATGCTCCTTTCTTTCATATTTTTTTAAAAATAGAGGCAAAAAATCTAAACAAATTTTAATATGCATTATTCAGGAGCAAAATCTGCATGGAGAGTAGAACAAAGGGATGTTTTCCACAGTGCTGAGTCCTTACTAGCAAAGTGTCAATGTTATTTTTAATTATAACTTTTAGCATTTTCTACCAGCATCCTCCATCTTAATGATTGTGCAGCATGAACTTAATATGATAAATCTTGTCTCCTGTAGCCACCTCATTGCTTCTTCTATTCCAAAGTAAAATTTCACCAAAGTCTGTAAATTTTGCATCATGATTGTGACATTATGCATTCATACACACTGACTCAAATATTTTGGCTAAAAAATAACACTGATTTTTATTTGAACCTCCCACCAAAAAGATGACCATTAAGACGAATACAACTAGATGGACCCATTTATACGCTAGTCAATTTTGCCACCAGATATGATGGGAAGGGCTGGACCCAGGATGAATCCTGACCCTGTCTCTTGAGTTACTACTCTTAGCCTCAGTTGTCTTATGTGTAAGACGGAAATCTACTTTAGGAAACATGATGTAGCATTTAGCACACTGTAGATGTTTAATAAACGTTACCTTTTTCCAATGGGTGGCTTCAAGTCTCTGGGCTCTGAGACGCAGAGGAAATTAGAGAGCACCCTCAGGTACTTAAGGCTGACATCTGGATGCCTTGGGCTAATTACAATATAAACCCTTCTCTCAGCAGTTTGACACAGACCTCTTCAATTCATTATTTCAGGCAGCCAATTCACCATCATTCTTAGTCCCTAATTTGTCTTGCTAACATTTTGTAGTTTAGGTCCTAATTGAGAGTTTTCCAGCATATGGTTACAGTGTATTTTGCAATTTGGCAGAATCTATGAAATGTGTTCTTCCCAACACCATGATAATGTCCTCTATCAAAGATTTGGCCTGCGGAGGTTAAATCTCCAGACGACCAAAGAACTAACAAATCAGGCATCCAGGAGAGGAGCTTATCTATACTAAAATTTTATTCAATTCAATGGTCAAGTAGCTAAATTAAAAAAAAAAAAACAACTATTTTGTAGGTTGGGTTAACCAACAAATAATCCAGCTATTCAATTTAGAAACATTTTTGGCAGTCAGAGAAAGTAGAACTGGTGTTAAGGCTAGATAGAACATTGTAGTGATAATCTTATCTAATTAAAGCAAAATTCTTGCTTAGAGAGCTATTGAGAACCTGATATTTGAGGGGTTTTTTGTTTGTTTTATTTTTAATTTCAAAGTTTGACTCTCCTAGATATTTGATTACTTACTTTTTTTTTTTTTTTTTAGTACGGATTGGCTAAGTTGTGTAATAATTCCACCAGAAAAGCATAACAAAACAAAAGATTATCATTCATGCCACACATCCAACATTGGTCAATAGAGTCACTTGGGAAGTCAGGCAGATAGACGCTCTGTCATTTTGTAGCTCTAGTATGTGGAATACGAAGTCTCCTTGGTGACAATGATAGGGGAAAGGAGAGAAATTAGAGAATTAAGCATGAGCTTTTTACTGCCCCAGGCTGTAAGGATTATGTCATATCTGTTCACATTTTGTTGGACAAAACTAATCAAACAGCCCAGCCTAATTACAAGGAGGCTGAGAAACGTAGAGAAACAAAATGAATACTTGGTAAACATTACTGTATATTCTATTTCTTTTGCGTTAGCAATTTTTAAATTAGTTCACTAAGATTCAGCATTTATTTCCAGGCAAGAAATAATTTCCTATTTTTTTTTTTGCTAATTCATAACTATTTGTAATTAAAATAAGCAGTTAAATTTATTCCTTCTAAAAGGTACTAGGCTTTCTCATTGGCAATACAATACGAAGTTTTCTGAGCTTTCCATTTAATGAGTGTTTTGAATCATATTTCATCTAACACTAACTTATCCATTTTGTAGAGCGTGCCTATCTGAAAAAAATATATATATATTTTTTGCAAGGTAACAGACTGACTGGCAGTCTGATTAGCTGGTTTATTAGATCTTTGAAATTGCTGTCACAAATGTATAAATTCCAAAATCTTTTTAAGCAAGGGTCAAATAATTCTCTTCCCATTCACCACCTTCAGTAACAGAGGACGGAAGAGGGAAACACTTCTTCTTTTACATTCAATATATGTTCTGCACTTACAAAGGAAGTCACAGATAATATATATTGTACATGTTCCTGACTGTCAGTGACCGAAGGAGTAATGTGGTGCTAAGAAATTTGCAGGTATGCAAGTAATCTTTCAAGAAATGATAGTATTTCTTAAAAAATAATTAGCTGTGACCAAATCTTAGGTACACACTTATCAGCATAAGGGATTAGCTGTGGGCATGCAGAAATGGGAGTGTAAGGAGTATGTGTGTGTATACAAGTGTGTATGTGCAGGTGTATGCTTGTATACGTATAGGTGCGTGATTTTTAGACAGACACCAAGAATTGATTTCCAGGGACCTCTGTGCCTCTATGTTAGGCTATTGCAGTACTAAAATTCTCAAATCCAATCAACTATCAAGTTGTATTAATTTTCCCTCTTTGAACTTTTTTTTTTTTTTTTGGCCCTTCCTTCTTTCTTCCTTCTCTTTTATCTTTTGCTTTCCTTGGACGTTTTATTTTATTACCTTCTGCAGTGAGTTCAGTTGGTGAGATGGCAGGGTATCTGTGTTTGACCTGTTGGCTGATAACTCCAGGCTGAATATCAGTCATCTAGGTATGCTAGGAAAGAGGCACTGCCTTTTCTGCTAGCCTCGTGACAGACATGGCAAATGGTTTCCTAGTATCCATCCTCCCTTTCTCCCTCAAGAAAAGAACAGACACATTTTAGCTGAGAAAAAATGTCCAGAATGTCCCTCACAGCTGGATCAGGCCAGGAGTTTTAGCCAATTGGATTGTAGTGGAACTGTTATGTGAGACTTAGAAGTTTACTGAAGGAAACAGAGAATTGTGGCTGTCTTTGCCCCTTCCTCCTTTCTGCTGGTTGGAGTTCAGAGATGGTGGTTAGGGTCTGAGTTTTTATCTTGGACTGTTAGATAGGTGTCACAAAATGCAGATGGGCTGGCATGAGAGAAGGAGCCATTTCTTAATGACTTCTTCATGCTGTCCTATCAGACCTGGACCACCATCCTCAGACTGTGGGCATGCACGTGAGTGGGTGACAGAAATATATTTCTATCTTACTTAAGCCATTTTTACTTTAATTTTCTGTCACTCACAGTAGACCTAGTCCTAATACATACAATGTGTGTAACAATATTGATGGTCTTCACACACACGAGTCTTCATTTTTCCTTCCCTAACCACAACCATATTTAAACCCTGAGGGTTTTAAACACGTGGGTGAACAGGTTAATGCTGGCATTTGCTCCTTGTTCTTTCACTCATCAAGTTTTGAGTAACTAGCAGCTGTTTGCATGATTCCACTGGTTTCACCTTCTCCCTTAAACCTCTATCTGCTCATCTAGCAGCCACTTATCCTGGGAAGAGAGCCCCCCCTGCTCCTCCACTCCTGCAGTCCTTGGACAGAGTCACTCTTGGAATGCAGATGCGATTGGTCAGGAGAGGGTGTCCTGCCCAGAGGGGTAGATGAGGGACCAGGGGCTCTATAGCTCTCACCCCTTAAATGTCCCCTCTGCTGTCACATTTGGCCAGGTTGCATCACCTTATTCCTCAATGGTGGCCTCAGCATCTAATCCTCTAATCTACACTGCAGGTGGCTTGCAGACTAATAAAAGGCAAATACTAAATAAGTAGTCAGTAGTTACTCATTGACTGATTGATGTTCATTTCCTGTTTTTCCAAGAGGGTACATTAGAGCAGCTTTGAAAGAAAAGACAACTACCACCCAACAGGTAGTGCTCAGTGCCCCCTTTGTTCTGTTGGCCATCCCTTCTCTCTGTTCCCAGACAGGGTTCTGCCCCAACTACTATTGCTATATTTCTAGACTACTTAGGATTTAGAAAGTACAGTAAATCCTCACTTAACATCATTGACAGATTCTTGGAAACTTTGACTTTAAGCAAAACAACCACTTTTGGTATAATGGTTGTTGGTACAATGAAACTGTTTTTTTTTTTTTTTTCTTATCAACACTATGAAGAAACAATGCCATTGAATGAAATGATGTTATTCCAGGATCTGCTGTAAGTTGTCCTTTCTCTTAAAGGACAATTCCAAGAAATCATCAATGACGACTTACTGGGGACTTTTACACTTTTCTTATCGTGTATCTACACAGAAAAAGGAGATTGAGTGAGATTCTTAACTGCCATTTTACCCAGGAACCTTGGGCTCAGAAAGGTTAACTTGCAAAAGCTCACACAGTGAGTTAGTGCCATAAGTAAGAGTGAAACTCAGGTATTCAAAGCCCAGTAGAGCTCTATAGGCTTAAGTCTGAGAGGGAGACGCCCTGATACTCACATCTCTCAAGCAGGACCATTTGTTCTGGGCTCTGCTTGCTCATTGCTTGGTCTGGCAATGTAGCTAAGAGATGTCTTCCTGAGTAGTTAAAAGGACATAGCCTTAGAGTCAGATAGATATAGATTGGATTCCTGCTTTTAACACTATCTGTGTGATTTAGGGCATGTTTTCTAATCTCTTTGCACCTCAGTTTTCTTTTTTTCTTTTTTCTTTTTGGCAAAGCAGAGATAGTAATACATCTGTCTTTAGGCATGTTATAATGATTAATACTAGTATGTAAAGGGACTGGCACGTGTTAGGAATTCAGCATGAATTAGATGTTTACCTCATTTCAGTTGACATCTATGGATTCCCTGCCACGTCCAAGGGCCTATGCCGGGTGCTATACAGCCACCGAGTTGGCAAACCTTGGGCGTGGTCCTCCACCTACTACAGCAGGCCCCTTCACTGTCCCTCGTCTTCCAGCTATCCACTTAACTAAACATGTCCATCGATGAGTGCCTGTGCACACGGGCTTCCTCAGATGAGAGCTGGGTCAGGGCTGGGCAGTCACATCTTTTTCACATGTTTCTGCAGTGAGCCCAGTTTCCAGAGTGAATATCTGGACACATTCTATAAAGTAGTCTGCAGGGGGGGAAAAAAAAAACAACAAATACTTGCAGCATTGCTCTGGGTTTCTCATTGAAACAGATGAATCCATGATGCATGAAAAGGCTGTCAGGCAGGCTGAGGGAGGCTGAATGCTGGTCTAAAGCTGGGCATCTGTTACTCCACGCCCCCATGTGAGGTCTGTTCTCCTGGGTGAAGCAAAGCTTGGCCAGACAAGCAGTACCATTGTAAAGTCCCGACAATAGACAAGCAAGAGGACTTGGCCGTGATGAAGAAACCCCCACCCCCTTGGAGTTTTAAAGGAAGGGAAGCTGGGGTCCAAAGCCTGCCTTATTAGAGAGAGACAAATCGCCCAAACCAATCTTTATTATGAATGCCAAGCTATTGAATTTCCTCTGCTCTGTAAAGCCTATTGATTTTGTGACAGTCAAAGATAAGTTATGCTCGTGAAAGCTTTTTTTCTCCTCCTTCCTTTTCCTTCACAACATTTTTTCAGACATATTGGCATGGGGGATTGTAAGTAAAACTGTTATTGGTTTCTTTCGATTTAAGGGTAGGTCAGTGCTCAAGCAAGGCTCATAACCATTTTTACAGTGATTTCCAGTGCAAAATAAATGAGGCAGGACTCTCCAGAGCTGGGGTCACTCCGTTATGTGATTTGAATCTGTGGCAGGAATGCTCCTGGCATCTCAGGCATTTCTGGAATTCTGACATTAGCACTGACCCACTTATTCACTCTTTGTCCTCTCCCTACCATTCCACTCTCCTCTTATTGACCTCTATTCCCTTCCCACCAAGCCATACCATAAAGTCAGTCAACCAGGAGGCTGAAAGGTCGTGCTTAAAAGAGGCGCTTGCTGCATGGTGCAATACTGTGATGTGTGCATGGTGAGTATATTCTGTGCAAGTGAAAGGTGGCTTAACTTAGGTGTTTCTTCTTAAATGTGCAAATATAATTTCCCTACTTTACACAGACAGTAGTTCCTCTCTTGACAATTTATCCAGAATTCTATCATATTATAAAAATACTTTGGCAGTGCATATACAAGCATGTAAAAGCAAGACATCATGGCTCATCCTAGAGACTTTTAAAGAAAATCGTTACACATATATCCAGATGACAATAGCATTTATGATGGTTCAGATACAATTTTAAATCACAAAATAAAGCTTTAAGGCATATTTCTCCAATATTTCTGAATGTGCAAATACTGAGTAAATGCAAACGGAAGTCCTCTAATATATTTAGTAGACTCTAATAGTCCCCAACCACATTCACTCACTCATTCACTCATTTAACAAATATAATAGATATCGAATACCAACTATATGCCAGGCATAGAATAAGAACATTGTGGATTAATTTCTCTTTTCAAAATGACAATGAGCCTGATTTTGCAATGTATTGGTTAGAAAACCTGTATTCAGATTAACCAGAGAAAGATGGAGGCAAGAATTGCCGTCACACTCTTTTCCCTCATTCTGCTACCTCTGTAGAGGGGAGACCCTCTGTTTTCAGTGTAGTAGAGGACTAGAGAAGATACTTTGGTAGAGCTCATAAAAGCAATTCTCTCTGTGACTGTTTCTCACCATCAATATGCGTAGAATGGCTTTTCCCAAGTTAACAGACCCAAAGCCTTTTTTTCCCCCAAATAAGAAGCATCTCATGGGAAACAAGGTAGAGAGGCATCCCAGGTGGCAAAGACACATTTATTTTCAACAAGGCATAAAATGCACTTGACATTAGACCATGAATGAGTAGGAAGAAGGGCTTTTGCCCGCTTCACAAGAATTGAATCATTTTTCATGCTTACAGATCAATCGGAGTGTACATGCTTGGTTATAGAGGTATCAGAAATTTCTGCCTACTCGAATTTACTTCTTTTAGTATTAGGCCCCAGGGCCAAATGGTCACATGAGAAACATATTCTCTGAAGCCAGACATTGCTTTTTCAGGAATCCTCTTTCAAAATGTTTACCTTCTGAAGGGAACAAAGATGACCTGGACATTTTATGTTGCACAGGAGAGAGGAACATTCTACAACTTGGACACTTGTTGGGAGGGCAAACATAAGGACAGGACTGTGACAAGGAGCTCTGTGTGGCCAGCCTCTGGGTCAGATAGCCAGGCCTCTAATGAATGAGGAAATAAATGAAAGAAGGACAGAAGGATGTGGGAAGAGAACTTCCTTATGATTTTGTTTAAGACCAAGTCTAATCATTACTTCATCATCCCATCGCATCCTTCCAAAAGTTGGTACATTATAGTAGAAGGTTTCTAAGAAAATTCTATATAGAAGATTTCTAAGACTTCTATATAGAAGATTTCTAAGAAAATTGTCTGTATAGAAATGATTCTCTCAGTTTCTACTTTACGTAGAATTTTTGGTAGTCTTCGATTCTTTGAAATCTTAGATGTGGTGTCTCTCTAGACAAGCATATTGTGAAAAGAACATGGATCTCAGAATCAGACAGATTAGGTTTAAATCCCTCATCTGATACTTGCCAGTCTTTGTGCAAATTAGTTAACCTTTCAAAGTCTCAATTTACTTACTGCAAAAGCCAAGTATAGCTCCTGTTTCTAAATGCTATTGTACTAAAGAAGAATTTAAAACAGGGAGAGTACATGGGAGCTTGGGATAAATGGAATTATTGCTTCCAACAGTATCTTATCCCCTGGTAAGGACAATCTTCACCAGCCCATTACCATGTGACTTGCCCATATCAACTCTAACATCCTCATCCCCTGGCTGCTGGAGTGGCTTGGCCACGTGACGTGTGAACAGTAGAATGTAGTGGAAGTAATAGTTGCTGTTCACTCCTCTTGAGATTCCCCCTCCACCACTAAAAGCACATCCCAGTTAGCTCTCCCCAAAGCAGAGGATACCTAGAGTTCTTCCAAGCCCAGATGACGCCAGCAGAGCCCAGTGGAGTCAGGCCCAACCTGCAGACTCCAGAGCAAGAAATACATGGTTTGTTGTTAAAAACAACTGAAATTTTGGTGTAGTTTATGACTACAGAAAAAGGAAACCAAGATAGTGTCCAAGAAGTGTTTTTACCTTTCCTTTCTGTTTACGGAGATTTTGTGCAAGTTAAATGTGATAATGTAAATAAATTCCTAAACCAATAATTGATACCTAGTTGGTTGCCTCCCTTTCCTTCCTTGTTCTATCCTTATATTTTTGTTAGTTTCACAAATTCTATGATTTTTACTTAGGATCCACTTATTGACTACGTGGAGCTGTTACTCAGCTTTTCAGCCATAGCCATGGTTCCTCCAACTATCTGGTCCCGTAAATGGATTGGCTTTACTCCCTCGCCTTCCTCTTTATAAATGCCCTGGTGCTGGTTTAGAGGCTCCTGTATTATATTAGTGATTAAATGGGAGCTTTCTTGCCCCAAATTTTGGTCCAGAGGCAACAGGTAGAAGCCTTGGGCTTGCCAGCTCCCAAATATTTAGCTGTGCTTCATAGAAATAAGAAAGGGAAGATGAAAATAAAAGACCCTGGCCCTGAAGGGGGGCATTATTCGATGAGTATGCTGGTTAAATAGACTCTACCCTTAAATCAGGCTATTGCTGTTCTTTTTACTTCTATCAAGCTCAAAGGCTGGCTACAAAGAAAATCTGGGATGTGCTGGACTGTTAAAAAGATTGCAATATCAGCGGTCCTGTTGAATCCATAATCTGGAAATCAGCTTTGTGGGCAGACCCCAGGGGGTCTGTAAAAGGGATTCACATACAATCCTGAGAAATGTCTATAGGGGGTTAACAATCCAAAGCTTAGAATTGGGGGGAAGCCAAGGAGGAAGCAGAGAGACCTAATTGGCTAGAAATCAGAGCAAAGGCTGAGACATGGGAGGCTCAGATAAATTTTCCCTGATGGCTGACTTCTTAGCTGCTCTTACAGTTTTATGGGGCTGCTTGACTGTAAAGGGACTTTAATCTAGGCTACCTTAAAGGGGCTATTTAGCCTTTGACATACTCCTAGAATTGAGGGATGAAGGATGGTGATCCCCTGGGACCAAAGGTCGGTTTGTTGTTGCAGAACTCAATAAAAAAAAAGTGGGAATTGAGAAGGGCAGAACAAAAAAGAGCCTAACCACAAGCTCATTCTATCATATATGAGGATTTTTTGTGCACCTGATGTTCATGAATCGACACTGCCTGTCTAGTACCAAATCAAAACTGCTTCACTAATCCCTAGAAATGTAAAAGAATCTAGGATGCTGAGAATATTTACTTTCATTGCATTTGCTAACTTTTTTGGGGGGAAAAGGCATGGTTTGAGTTGAAGGAAGAATATAGCTCAGCTTTTCTGTACACAGATATCCATAAGATAAAAAAAAATTCCATCGGGAAATGAAAGTTTAATTAGGGAGACTAGTAAAATCTCTTGTGAGATGCAGGAAGATTCAGAAGGTGAGAACTTTAAGAGACAGCATGCTTTATGAATAATGCAATAGCTAGACTCGCCATCCTCTTTCTACAGATTTACATTTCTGAAAACAAAGGGTCAAAGTACATGGGAAAAGCATTTGAAGCCCCAGAAACCTCTAAGCTGGCAGAACCAGCCTCCACAATATATTTGCAGCCTGCCTTTCTGGCTTAATTCCTCTTGCATATGCTCTGAACTACAACAAGCTAAACCACATGAGGTCTCATGCAAACACCCTGAGCTTTCTCTTACCCTCCCGCCCCATGGATGTACATCTCCCGACAGCCTCCCATGCTAGAAGAAACTGCAGATGCCTCCTCTTCCACTGAGCCTCCTTCAGCAGGATGTGATACCTTTCCCTCTAAATTTCATGGTATTTTGTTCATTTCTCACGACGCACATTATTTTCTACTTTTTATCACTTCTGAGAGACAATAAACCCCCAAGGGCAGGACTGTATCCAATATCTCTGTGTACCAAAAACACAAAGAAGGTGTTCAAGGCAATTATTTTGAAATAGAAGTAATAAAAAGAAAAAAACAAA
Organism: Lemur catta; assembly: GCF_020740605.2. Classification (NCBI taxonomy): domain Eukaryota; kingdom Metazoa; phylum Chordata; class Mammalia; order Primates; family Lemuridae; genus Lemur; species Lemur catta. The sequence continues at coordinate 71,777,087 of NC_059135.1, forward strand.
AATAGAAACTAGGCATCAGTTTTTTTTTAAAACTTTTAATGTTCACAACCTACTTTTGTTCAGTTCTTATTAATAGGTTTATCTAAGTGTTGATGCACATGGTTTAAAAGAGTTAATTATTTCTAGGGGGCTTGTTTCAAAACAGTGGCTGTCTTGCCCAAATATCCAGAGGCAACCACTTTCAACTTGTCTTTTTTTTTTTTTTTTTCCCCTATTACCTCCATATCCTCAAATTGCTTGGTTATTGCTCTCTTGATTTTTTTCACTCTTTGGCCTTACCTATTGATTTCTCACCTTAAAAGATAAAAATTTAACTTTCTGGTACCATCCCACACTACCATTCATGCCTACTGTTTGTCCCCTCTCCTCTTAATTTGGAAGAGCAATACTCAATGTTGGCATAATTAGGATATATGTAGTATACCTTGATTAACTTTCCATTTTTTTAATAAAATATTTCTCTAGAGTTAACAACTGTTCTGTCTTTCTTAGTTTTCTGTGTACTCATTAGTAATTAAACCCCAAAATCTCCTCCAATTATTTAAATCCCCTCTCAGTATTTACAGATGTTATAATCAATCAATTCTCCCTTATTGAAGAAGTTTCTGCTGCTGGCGTCTGAACTGCTCGAGTCTGAACTGGCATCTCCTACTGCACAGCGGCCTTGACAGGACACCTTGCTCCACCATTACTGGAACCCTCTTCCCTCTCTCCTGGCTGGGAACCCACATCTTTGTCTTCCTCGGTTGAGTGGAGAAACTCTCAGAAAGCTTTCTAGGGAATCATGCAGAGAAGGTAATTTTTTCAGACCTGGAAGGTCTGAAAATATCTTTGATCTACTGAGGGTAGATCTGATAGTCTGGCTGAGTGTAGAAGTCCAGCTGTAAATAATTTTCAATCAGAATTTTGTAAGTACTATTCCACTGTCTTCCAGCCTCTATTAGTTATTGTTGAGAAGTCCAAGGCCATTCTCATTCCTGATTCTTGGTATGTAAACATTTCTTTTCTCTCCAGAAATGCATACAATCTTTACTTTTCTCCAGTGGTTGGAAATTTCATGCTATTTCTTGATGTGGGTCTATTACTGTGCATTATGTGGGTCACTCAGTACAAAGTCCAATAATAAGTATTCAAAAATATAGATTTTTTAAGAAATCTATGTGTGTCTATGTATAACAGATTCTTTTCTAAGCTACTTAAAATTTGTTTATGATTATAGAGTTGCTTTGAAATATAAACAACTAAAATTAGTAGTCACATAATTTTGTTCTTTTGACAGGAAATACGGTTAGCCCTTATGTGTTTTTAGAAGCTGAAAGTAAATGGTGGAGATGTGTAATCACGATATGATCACCTAGTTGAACATTTGAAACCTCCAGCCCTGTGGAAATGCCAGGTGTTTAACATCAGAGCTGAAACCTGTGACAGGAGCACTTGAGGAGCCATAGCAGGAAGGAGCTGAACTGCTCCAACTAAACAATCCAAGATGGAAAGATTTGAAGTTGTTTGTGTCCATTCTTATAAATTCACGGCTTAGCCTTGACAGGTAAGGATGTGGTAGATTATTCAACACTAGCAAATATGTAGGATACAATTTGTCTGTAAGAAAAATGCTCTAAGGCCATTCACTGAGGTCAGGGAAGGTGCTAGAGAGGCCTCCACACATATGAGATTTAAACCTTTACATCAAAGTTGTAATAAATAACTCCTCCAACAAAAATCAGGATCATGTAAGGAGGGAGGGAGAAAAATGTTGCCCTGCTTTGTAAGAAAAAAAAAAAGACTATAAATTAGAGAATATGGAATTATAATTACAGAGTGTTCTGATTAACTTGCCCATAAAATAAAATGTATGGTAAAGGTCACCAAACCTTAACGGGTGGCATAATTCAGAACTGTCAAAAACACCTAGAATTATTCCTCAGGGAAATTAGAGTTTGCCAGTTACAGAGCTGATGTCTCTGGTCTTAGTAGGCCAAAGCAGAACTTGGAACTGGCCATTTCAGCAGTAGGAAGGAGTCTGCTGTGGGTGACTGCCATTTCCCCCTTTGATCACAACATCTCCTGCAACTGCCACCGTGAATCATTGGTTTTCTTCCTTTCTTCAGGTCCCTCCCTTCATTTCCTGGGCAAAGTGAAATTTGGGGCTCTGACCTTGAAATTTTCCCATTTTTCTGCCTATATTCTCCTTTCATTTTCTTTACTGCTGGTTTAAACTAACCTTCCTGGAGACAAAAATTTTCCCTCCAGCTCCCATAAAGAAAACCCTCAAACTGGACTTCACATCCTTTGAAATAGTGCATGAGAAAGCAACATAAAAAGAGGGTGGGGTGAAGGCAAGGTGGTGAAAGAAGCGACATGGGGTACAATAACACATGTTAATTTTTTACTGAGATTATTTTAGTTCTCCGGGAAAAAGAAATAGCTCAAATCATTCCTTGCATAGTCTCTGTGGTCACAGTTCCACACCTTCCCATCCCAGGTTCAAGGCTAATTATATATGGATGATATAAGGGAAACAAAAATTATTTATTATTTCTCACAAAATTTATTTATATCTTCATAAAATCATATACTTTATGATTTAAAAAAAATTGGGAATAGAAAAGCATAGAGGAATATAAAAAAATCATGCCATGTTTTATTATAGGCTAATAGTAACATCTTTGAACATTGAGATAGATTTACTTCTAATCATAAAAGAATGTGTGTTTGTGTCTGTGTGTGTACATGTGTCTATCTGTGAATATTAACCAGTTTTGGAGCCGGACTAAATGCATATGTCTGGATAGTAAATATTGCATCCAGTGCATTTTTACATCATTAAACATTGCTTAAAAACATTACTTTTTGCTAAACTAAACAAAATTTTCATCATTTAAGCATATACTAAATTCTTTAAGTAATTATGCTGCTTTTGAACATTAATGTATTTCCAAAATTCTGTTTAGAAGTTACAATATTTGAGCCTTCATTATATTCATCTTTATATGTTTTTTGATTATTTCCTTTGGATAAATTCCAATGAGTAGATATACTGGGGTCAAAGAATTTTGTTGCTTCTAGCATTCTCAATATATGTATACACATACATATATATATATATAGTCTAACTGCACTTTAGCTAGGCTGCATCAGTTTCACTCCTGTAAGGGAGTGTGAGAATGCCTTTTCATCAAGTATTCCTTCTAATACAAGGTACTGTTATCTTTTAATATTGCTATTAAAAGCCAGATATCTTATTTTAATTTAAATTTCTTTCATTATAAGAGAGGTTGCATTTTAAAAATGTGTATTAGGGAGATCAGGCCAAGATGGTGAAGTAGAAACAGCCTGAGCATGCTGCTCTCAAGGAGAGGATCAAAAGTTGCAGGTAGATGCTCACCTACTGATGGACCTTCTTGGAGAAAGCATTGTAAATCAACAGAGAAGCAATGGGACACACTCAGAATGAAGGAGAGGGAGATGAAGTGATCCACTCGGCATAATCAGAAGGTACCTGGGGGAGGCATCTACATGTGGGGAAGGATAGGAGGAGAGAACCCCAGGGCTCCAAGCTCCCCCCAGCTGACACTGTGACCCGAGCTGTGAGGAGGCCCCCGCCACCACTGCAGACCTCAGGATTGGATCAGGGAATTGCTTGGAGGCTGTGCAGTGACATTTCACCAGAGAGCAGGCATAGCAGGGACCCCATGGCTTCCGTTCCCGAGTAGCTGCAAGTGACACTACTCTGAACTGTTGGCTAGAGAGCACCTGTTCTATACAGGGCTTAGCCTTGCTGCAACTGCACCCACAGGGAGGGAACAGGGAGAACACATGCTCTCTCATGCCCCATAATTGGGAGCTGAGCACCTCTACTCCCCACAGGGAATTTGAACAGAACAGGTGCTGCTGATGACACCTGAGAAACCCTATGGTGACTGCCCCAGCAGGACCTGCCTCAGGGAGAGAGCCTCAGCCACTTGGTGGCTGGTACCTGTCCCTGAGGCTCCTACACCACTGCCCAGCCCTGCGGCCATGCCCCCTTGGCTCCTGTGCTGACACCCAGCCCTGCAGCCATGTCTTGGAGGTTCCCACCTGCTACCTGGTAGGGCCTATTCCTGCAATCAAACACTCCACATGGACCCACTAGCTGCATCCCGTCATTGCATCTGGACCTGGGTGGAGTGAATGCACACAGCTCTGATACCCATGACAACTGCCTAGATAGCCTTGCCCAGCTACTGCTGCCACAGGAAGATTTGGGCAGATCAATCTCCCACAACACCAGCCTCCATGGAGAAGGGCTTCCCCAGCCCCCCACCAGAGCTTCCAACAGCAGCCTGGGAAACAACCTACCACTTTGCACAAAGATCATCCAGCATCAGCATGGGCTGTGACAATCACAGGGGAATGAGACAACATAGAACAAGTGCATTACAGGCATCTGCCCCTACCCTGCTGTCTCAGTCTTCAGGAGTAGGACACAAAGTGCCATCTAGGGACCTCTCCTTCTTCTCACTAAGTAGGAGGGTCTCCACCAAAGAAGAAGAGGTATGCCATAAAGCTACCTGCCTTGAGCTGAGAGAAGAGGTTTCAGATAAGAAGACTCCAGCAAAAGAACTCTGGAAATATCAAAAAACAACAAGCTAGTTTGACACCCCCAAGGATCACAATAAATTTACAGCAACAGACCCCAAACAAAAGAAAATTGACAAAATGTCAGAAATGGAATTCAGAAAATGGATGACAAAAAGATGAATGAGATTAAAGAGAAAGTTGAAAACCAACACAAACAAAAAATATTTCAGGACATGAAAGAAAAAAATGAAAAAGTTATGAAAGAGCTAGACAACATAAGAAATGATGTAATAGAGCTTAAAGAAATGAAAGAGTGATTTAGGAAATTTCAAATTACAGTATAAAGCTTCAACAACAGGCTAGACCAAGCAGAAGAAAGAATCTTAGAGTTTGAAGACAAGGCTTTCAAAATAAACCAGTCAGTTAAATATGCAGAAAAAAGAATTAAGAATTAAGAAGAATGAACAATAACTCAGAGAAATATAAGACTACATAAAGTGAGCCAATACACAAATTATAGATATGCCTAAAGGAGAAGAAAAAAAAAAAGCACAAAGCATGGAAAAGCTATTTGAGGGACTTATTAAGGAGAACTTCCCTGGTATCACCAGAGATTCAGAAATCCAGATATATAAGATGGTCATCTGTGCACACGAACTAGAAAAGGAAATGGATAAATTCCTAGAAACACACAACCTCCAAAGCCTGAGTCAGGAAGAACAGAAATCTTGCACCGATGAATAGTGAGCAGTGAGATTGAAGTAGTGAGATTGAAGCAGTGATAAAAAAAAAGTCTCCTAATAAAAAAAAGCCCCAGAACAAATGGATTCACAGATTAATTCTGCCAAACTTTCAATGAAGAACTGGTACCTATCCTACAGAAATTATTCCATAACATCAAGAAGACAGCGATTCTCCCTAACTTACTCTATGAAGCCAGTATCACCTTGATACCAAAGCCAGGAAAGGACACAACAAGAGAAGAAAACCATAGACCAATATGACTTATTAACATAGATGCAAAAATTCTCAATGAAATACTAGCAGACTGAATTCAACAGCACATCAAAAAAAGAAAAAAAAATCCACCATGATCAAGTGGGTTTCATCCCAGGGATGCAAGGATGGTTCAACATATGTAAATCAATAAATGTGATTCACCACAGAAACAGAAGCAAAAACAAAAAAGATAATGATCATCTCAATAGATATAGAAAAAGTATTTGATAAAATCCAGCAACCTTTCATGATAAAAACCCCAACACACTAGGCCTATAAGGAAGATACCTCAAAATTACAAAAGCCATATATGACAAACCCACAGCCAACATCAGACCAAATGGGGAAAAGTTGAAATCATTCACCCTAAGAACTGGAATAAGACAAGAGTGCTTGTCTTACCTACTGCGTACAGTGAACACTATTCTGGTGATGGGCACATCAAAAGCCCCAACTGAAGCATAATTCAAGATATCTGTGTAATAAAACCACTTGTATACCCTTAATTAATATTTTCAATTAAAAAATGATTAAGATGGCAAAAAAGAGAGTAGAATAGTGGTTATGAGGGTGGGGGCACGTGGAGCTCAGGAAATGAGATGTAGGTCAAAGGGTTTAAAATTGCTGTTTTTATAGGATGAATAAGCTTAGAAATTTAATGGACAACATGAGGACTATAGTTAATAATATTGTATTGTTTATGGGCAATTTGCCAAGAGAGTAGATTTTAGTTACTCTTACCATACACACACACAAAAAGATAAGATGATAGATATGTTAATTTGCTTGATTGTAATTGACACTGACTTCGTAGGTGGAATGATAGTTTTTAAACTTTCAGCCCCATATAATTTTTATGTGTACAAGATGTTCAACATTAGAAATGGATTATACCTGGAAAAGCCACCCATAACTCTGACTCTACCATTGTACTCCAGTAAACTTCTATGTGGCGACATGACTGGTATATAGAGTGCCAGAGAAATGCTACAGGCACCCTCAAGTACAGCTTGGAAGTCAAGAGACTTTTTAAGCCAGGGAAATGTCAGAGGCAAATTTTGGCAAATCTTAGGGAAAATGAATATGATGATAGCCAACTGAACTGGCACATAGCATTCCGAAATGGGGAAATAGAGAAGGCTAGAAATAGCAGAAAGAATATGCATTTAAGATGCAAAATTCCAAAGACTGCTGGCTCTTCTTCCATTTTCTCATATGCCTATGGAGAGTGGGTGTATGCAAACTTGTGCAAGGAAACGTGAGATGCCAAAGTTAGGGTAGGAGGCCATACCTTGAATTGTATGGGTGAGCTCTTCACAGTCCCTGAAGGTCCCAAGGACGTCTTCCACCTGGAGCCAGTATAAACTTTTTGAGTTAATAAAATGAATAGTTGATAACTGACTGATTCAGAGAAACCAATTTCTCCTGGTTACAACTATCATCAAAACCAGTGATCTTCAATTTTTTTTTGATGTATCTCCTAAAAGAATTATGAAAAAAAAGATGTAAACTAAAGGTAGACAAATTTTTTATCTTAAATTTAAGTAGTAGCAAAAAACTCGTAGTTTCTCTCATATTGTAAACAAGGATATTTAAAAATAAAAATATTAATTACCCATTTAAATGTATCCAAAGAATCTAAGTACCATAGTGAGTATCATCTGTTTTAAAGCTATATGAATGGCTTCTTTAACAGTGTGAAATTACATAGTGTTTTATTTTCCATAAACTGATATTTTCATTTTACTTTTAGTATTCTATCCTAATATATTCATGTTTGTAAGTTTTTACTCATACTCTTATCATACTTAATGCTTCAATAATATTTATATACATTGAAATTATATTTTTATTTTGTATAACTATAGGCATTAAGAGTTACATATTTTTTCTTCTGGATTGAGTTAGTATTCTAATTAATGTTTATACACAGTTGATCAAAACAATAAATAAATTAAAATGCTGAACAGATAATCATAAAGAGGAAAATTTGACTGAAATGTATCACTTAATGAGGAGTGGGCCTTTTGTTTTTTAATGGGCTCATGAATCCATAAATAAATATTACTTATTGCTAGAGTAAGACAGATTTCAGCTTTAATAATATTGCTATTTTGTTTAAATAGATGCACTAGAAAACCTTATTCACATAAAAAGTAGATAAAAATGGGAGGGATTTTTTAACAGCGATGTTACACAATTCTTTGAACTCTTTCCTCATGGGTGGGGTTGTGGTTTTCTTTTTCGAAGTGAGAGAAGAGTAACTGCAAAAGAGAAGGTGGGAAAGTGGAGCCCCAGTGAATTCTCAGATGGATCGCTTCATTAATCAGAAAGAATAATGGAAAAATTGAGGATCAGGAAACTGATCTCATTAAACATGTCTACCCCTGAGTAACTCTGGAAAAGTCTTGTGTATCCCTACACGTACACACATCTCAGCTTGTATATTGCTTGTCTGGAGCTCTCAAATGTGGTCCTGCACCAACAATGCCAGCATCACTTGGGAATTTGTTGGAAATGGGAATTCTTAGGCCCTGTCTTAGAATCAGAGGTTGACACTTGCTCACCCAAATCAGATAGGAAAACTTCATTGTATTAAAGTAAGCACTAGATTCCTACACTCCTAAAATAAATAGCTTGCAGAAAAGGGCACAAAGAATTTAAACTTTTCAAGAATGTTCATTCTGCTGGCTCTTTCAAATGAAGAGAGCTTCTTCCCTTACCGTGTACGTGACTTCCCCACAAATACCTCGGAGTGCAGGATTTGGGGGGATAAAGCTGACAAAGAGACAGAGGACTAAAGCTGAGTATCATCCAAAAGGTCAATTTCTGTTAATTTGTCTATCTTCTACACAAAGCTTTCAGTCCCTTTAGGCAGGACAAAGTCTTATTTACAGAGTAAGAGCACAAAGATGTTTGTTGAACTGAATTTAAGTGATAGTATTTAAATACAACAGAAGAAGTAATAGGTTTGTCATCTAAAAGTCTGTCAATGATTTTAGATCAATTTTCCCAAGACCATGGAAAGGGACCCAATGCAATAACAAACCAACTCTAATAAGGAAGTGGAAACTGAGGCAGTACTTTATGGACAAGAAGGAATTGTCATTAGTCACTTCAGACCACAGAGGCTACCAGCTTTGGAAAAGATTTTAACATTTTATTCCTGTGTTTCTTAGTGCATTTAATATATGCCTCACCAGCCAATTTTGCTGAATTGTGCTTTCTGCAGTTTTTATTCTATAGGCAAAAGTTATTTTTATTGTTTTAAATATAAAATTATGAAAATGGTATTGAATCTTGAGTATAAACTATTCAGGATGCTGCCCCTCGAGAAGGCCTGATCCTGTCCCACACACTCAACCTCCACACGCTGCCCAAAGAGTTTATGCCTCTTGCCTGAGATCACACAACAAGATATCAGTTGAGCTGGATTAGTATATCAGGCCTGTCTCTTAAGTGCTTTACTGGCTATGGAACCCCCTGTAAGATATTTCAAAGAAATGCATACTTTAGCAGCGGAAAACTTAGGAGACAGCAACATCAGCCTTCTAGTGTGAGCTTCACCATGCAGTGTCTTAGGTATTGGGTAGGTCATGTCATGTCACTGAGTCTCTTTCTAAAGACCCTATTTTAGACTCTACAATTTTATGAAGTCTGTCAACTTTAAGATACTTCCCAGAGCAATATGAAGGTCAGGAATTTATGATATTTATGATGTGATTACTACCTCCGTTACCTTCAATACCTCTCCCTACTCAGCTCCATTTGCCTTAGCTAATAAAGCTTTTATTTTTCTGCCTCTGGGGCTCATGCGGCCTTTAGAGGATGTTTGAGAGTTTAGGCTTTGACTAAGCAAAGGGAAATGAATTCTAACTAGACAGATTTTCCTTATTTTATTAAAAAATGAAATAAGAATTTACATTTTGTTATTGTACAAAAATAATATGGAGAGTCGAAGCTGTTAAGATATAAAAGACCTCTCAGTGGCTCTCTTTTCTTATGCAGAGTACACTGCATCCGTGTGGTCGTCAGTGCCAAGCTGGAATGATCACAGGCATAGCAAGCTTCTTTCTTTACGCATATTGTTAAACATCTTCCTGATCATGGAAAAGGGATACTTGATTACCAAGGAACCCACTTCTCACCCTGCCCATCATATAGTATTTTTCTTCATGATATGGAAAGATGAGGTGAAAACATCCTCTTTCCATTGAGGGTGGGGGTGAGGTTCTGGTTCTTTAGAAATGGTTGTATCGGAGGTCTAATAACTCCTTTGAACAACCTAGTCTCTGCATTTTTGTCATTGTGTTCCCATCTATGCTATTTTCTGCAGTAATTTACTTGTCAGAAGGATCACAGGAAACTAGCAATTTACTTTGTGCACAAAGCATTGTGTGGCTGTGACTGCCTTTTCTCACAGGGCTGCAATCTTTCATTTGTCTAAATGGAATGATGGATGAGCAGGTATCAGCACTTGGCATGCTGAGGCTGCGATTGTCCACGCCTCTCCCGCCTTCATGGCACAGCTCCTCTGGCTGAGGCACCCCTCAAAGCGGGGGCTGCTGGACCTCAGACAAGGTTCTTAAATAAGGTTGATAACCACTGGCGACCAGTCCCTAAAATGGGAAACATTTACATTGCTCAGTATATCTTAGTCTCATTGTATAAGAAAGAGCCAAAAAATTTCTTCTTTTGCTTGTCCAAAAATGTTGATGAACATACTAAAGATTTCAAAGTTGTCCACCATGAGACAAGACAGAAAATGCATTGCCTGCAATTGACCCCTTACCCGAGCCAAAAGGAAAGAAACCACATCTGTTAATTACTATTGGATTTGGTTCATAAAGATGCTTCAATTGTCTCCCCTATGCACACTCCACTTTTTAAGCCCAAACTCTGAGCTGAATGAACATAAACAGGCTTAACAACTTCATAATTTTCCCAGGATTCGTTCCCATTCACTCATTTCACATAAATGACAATAACCAAAATGAAAAGGGTTTAAAGTTTAATAAGGAGGTTTCACTTGAGATAATTATAGAGGTTTTTGTAGGCTTTCATAACCCTCTTCATTATCAGAAATAGTTCAGAGATTTTATTTCAATTTTGTCTGTGCAATTTCCAGTGTGAGTACCATGCCCAGGAACTCAGTTGTCAGGGATATGAGGAAATTTTGAAGTCTGGGAGGTTTTTGGTATGCAAATGTCAAGCCCTCAGGGTCACCACTCTCAAGGAACAGGGAGTAAAATGTAGACATCCTTAATCTGGCAAAGGGTGTCCACAAAAGAAACCCTTACCAAAAAATATATTTAATGTTGGACTATAGAAACCATTCCTGCGTGAGTTGGGGAAAGTAAAATTTTTGTCAAGCAGAACTCTGACCTACTACCTTCTCACACCACACACTTCATCTTTAGCAGGCAAGTTCAGCAAAGACATATCAAGCATCTGCTCTGTGGTTCTTGCCTTTGGAGAGCTCATGCACTATGGACAAGGCAGGCAGAGTCAATCTGACTATAATGCATCACGATACGTTCATAACAGCAATAGAAACAAAGTACTGTGGAGCAGGGACCCCTCAAAATAGACATTATGCATACTTCTCATGCACAGTCGTGCATCACTTAATGATGGGGGTTCATTCTGAGAAATGCATCATTAGACGATTTGTCATTATGTGAACATCACAGAGTGCACTCACACAAACCTAGATGGTGTGACCTTCTACACACCTAGGCTACATGGAGTGCTCCTAGGCTACAAACCTGAACAGCATGTGACTGTACTGAATACTATAGGCAATTGTAACACAATAGTAAGTATTTGTGCATATCTAAACCTAGAAAAGTAAAAATATGTTATTTTAATCTTATGGGACCACCATCATATATGCAGTCCATCATTGACCAAAATGTCATTATGCAGTGTGTGACTGATAGAAAGACACGAATGTTTCTGTAGAGAGTTTGGGGAATGACAAATACTTCTGTCTAGTGAATAGGGTTTCTGAGTAAGAAATAAGTCACACATGCATTCATTCATTCATTCATTTATTTTAAACTTATTGGGCTTTACTCTATGCCAGGCATTGTGTCAGATCCTGAGGCTACAAAGACAATTTTAAATTGGCTTCTGTTCTCAAGGAGCTGTGTTCTGGATATCAGAAAGCAGGTTGAAAGGCCTTGAATGGCATGTAGAAGTTCAAACATTATTCTGCAAGCGAAAAGGATCCATGAAGATCTGGTTGCTTTTGTTCATTTACCAGGTGATGAATGCTGTGGTAAGCCCTTTGGAAAGATAAACTACGAGTGCAAAGTTTGGACCGAAGTAGAGAAAGACTGGTGTCAGGGAGAAGCAATTGTCTTTGCCCAATTGACAAGGGCTTAAACTAGGGTAGGTAATTAGATATGGAGGGAGAAATTTTAAAAAGAAAATAGGGTATAGTTCAAGAATGTTTGACTGTAAGCAAGAAAAACTGACTATGATTATGAGAGTAGAAATGACTTTATTGGAATGACTAGGGGACTGGTTTGGATAACCAATGTTAGCCTCAAGAACCAGATTCAAAAAATGTGCAACAAACAAGATGAAACCAACAAGACTCTGGACAGCCAAGGGCAGAGAGGACCCTCACCATCCTTAGAGGGACAAATGAGGCCCACATACATTGGTGTAGCTGCTGCTACTTGACATTGTTCCCTCTGAACCTATTGCCCCTGAGCCTGCGCTCTGTTCCAGTGACGATAAACCAGCCTGGTTCAGAATTCTGGATCCAACCTGAAGATACAGGGAGATGGAGCCTTTTTCTTAGGAAAAAGGAGGGGAATATTTGTCAATAAGTCTGGGGTTTCTCCCCAGTTGGAAAGTGAGGTTTGGCTGTTGAATGGCCTCCAAATGACAACTCTTCAATCCAAAGCTTTATCATCAAGGACTTCAAAAGATCTGAATTTATTGGCAGAGTGAATGATAATGCCCTAATTGACATAGGACCTAGAACCAGAAGCAATGTGAGTCCAGGTCAAATTAAATTTGAGATACCTTTTTTTTTTTTTGGAGAGAGTCTCCCTCTGTCACCCTGGCTAGACTGCAGTCGCTCTCTGCATAGTTCACTGCAGAGAACTCAAACTCCTAGCCTGAAGTGATTCTCCTGCCTCAGCCTCTTGACTAGCTGGGACTACCGGCACGGGCCATGATGCCTGGCTTTCTGTTTTTTGTGGAGATGGGGTCTTGCTCTTGCTCAGGCTGGTCTCAAACTCCTGAGCTCAAGGGATCCTCCTACCTGGGCCTCTGAGAGTGCTAGGATTACAGGCATGAGCCACTGTGCCCAACCTAAATTTGACATACTTTTGAAATGGTTAAGTAAAAGTCCAGAAGCTGGTGTTGATTTGGATATCAGGATAGAAGTCAGAACTACAGATAAATACTTAGAATTTCATTATGTAGCAATATTATACTCCCTCTATCTTCTACTGTCTGTCCAGAACCCAGAACTACCTGAAAAATTCTACTCATTCCTAGCCTTGCTGCTGCTGTCTCATCCCCCTGCATATTTCTGAATTTCATTCCATTCCCTGGTCACTCAAAATAGATTCAGGCCAACAGTTGAATGGAAATTAATCTTCAATTGCCTAACACCAAAACTGATAATTCTGAGAAAAGAATGTGCCAGGAATTTCCCTGGATCCACCCCGTGCAGTCACTCCTTTTTCTTCATACCAAATTAATCACTCTTGGATGTGCTCACATAGTTAAGAGATCAGTAGTCATAAGTATTTTTCAGTTGGAATTTTACAGTTGATGGATCAAAAAGGAGACAGGGGAAGCCATCATGTCTACAATCTGATTTGAGGCTCTCCCATCACTTGTCTTAACAGTTCACCCTGGTATCATTCTCTACTCCCACGAGGCCTGGGAGGCTGCAATTCCTGCCGCCTGCTGCACCAGTCTATTGATGCTTTTGCACAGGGATTTTTTCTAACTGAGATTCCAGAGAGAGACTAAGGAGGTAATGGAATGGGATAGGGGAGGGGCAAAACTGGGATGGCTTTGGGTCCTATTTTCCTGTTTCACCAGAGCAACTCTGATTTTTATCTTTTCATAAATTGGTCTTTCATTGAAAACGTTCTTTGAGGACAGGCTTCTGATGTTACAAAAAAGTTAACAAACCATTGCTATCTTTGTCTGTTCAGGATGCTGTAGCAAAATATCATAACTGAGTGGCTTATAAACAGAAATTTATTTCTCATAGTTCTGGAGGACTGGAAGTCCAAGATCGAGACAGATTTGGTGTCTGGTGAGGGTCTGGCTTATAGAGGGGACCTCCTTGCTGTGTCATCGCATGATGGGAGAGATAACAAGCTCCCTCAGCCTCTTTTATAAGGGCACCAATCTCATTCATGAAGGCTCTGCCCTCAGGACACAGCCACTTCCTAGCGTTCTACCTCCTGATCCCATCGCCTTGAGGTTTAGAATTTCAACGTATGAGTTTTAGAGAGACACAAGCATTTGGACCACAGCAGTTGCTTTCAATTGGCAGTTCTCAAACCTTTTTTAGTTTCAGGATGCATTTATACTTTTAAAAATTATTGAGGGCCTCTAAAAGCAGTTATTTATATGGGTGTTATCTATTAATATATAACATTTGAAATTAACACTGAGCATATTTTAAAATATCTATTTATTAATTCATCTAAAAACAATAATAAAACTATTATATGATAACACAAATATCATATTTTTATGAAAAAATAACTATATTTTCCAAAACAAAAAATAATGAAAAGAGAGGCTATATTTTACATCTTTGCAAATCTTGGTAATATCTGGCTTAGTAGAAAACAGATGGATTCTCACATCTGCTTCTGCACTAAATCTGTTATGATACGTTGTTTTGTTTGAAGTATATGAAAATAAAGCTGACCTCATAGAGATATTTAGTTGGGCGGGGGAGGCACATTTTTATAGTCTTTTCAGATAATTGTGGATCTTCCTCTTTGACACTATACCAAAATTCAATGATTAGTAATTTCTTAAAGGTTGTTTGCAATATGGACTCAAAACTCATATCAATAAACACTTTGAACTCTATAACATTAAACTATATTAGTCTATCTTGCACTTTGTATGGATCTCTTACCCACTAATAATTTTTTAATATCATGCATCCAGTCATCTAGAAAATATTGCTTCACTGAGTTATGTTGTTTTTCAAGTTGACACACTTCATTTTGCAATGTCAAAAAATTATGTCCATTAATATTATCATCAATCTCATCAAAAAGATCTCTAAATATTGGGAAGCTGTCAAGCTCACAGTGGTAGATATAAGTTTTTCAAAATTGTAATTTTAGCTCAAAAGACTTAACTTTACTATTGCCAACAAAAATACCATCTGTTATTTTCCTTGAAGGGACAGGTTTACTTCACTTTCCAAAAAGTATCTGCAAAATACCCAAGTTTGAACAGCCATGTTTTTCTTTTATGATGTCATTTTTTCAAGTTAAAGGGTATTTCATGGAGGAAGTATCTGGTTCAGCTTGCAACTAAAACAATCACACAAATGCTCTTCCTCACTCAGGCAACCATCATACTTCTGTGTGCAGCTTAGAAGTATCCCCATAATTTCCTGAAATAAAAGAATTTTAAAAAAAAGTGCCTATGTGTACATGATGAAATCACATAATATTAAAAAGATGTGGACTCAGAGGTAAAGATTTAATACAATGAACACATTATGCTCTTCTGCAAGGACATTCTTAAGTGAAAGTGCCCCCCCCCCACTGCTATGAGTGCCTGACATTGCAGTATACGATGACTACTGATACAGTTTGGTGACACTGCCTTGATTTGAAATAAGACACCAGCAGTTTCACCCACCACTGCTTATTTTTAGCATCAGTGCTAGTGTCACTAGAGTGAAAGAGTAAATACAATTTTAGTATTATTAAGAAAATCATTTTGACCTTGTGGATTCTCTGAGTAGGCCTGAGGGAACCCCCTGGTGTTCCATAGGCCATACTTTGTGAACCACTGGTTTAAATAAGGAAAAGACAAATGTTAACAGGGAAGTAGAAACAGCTGAGAGTCTCTTGAAGATCAAAGACAAATGCACATGTGTTCTTTGGGAGAGGACTGATAAATAGTGATTACTCATTTGTAACAGCTTTCCAGGCTTCTATACTTTGGAAAGATTTTAGGGCTATATAGGAACAGAATCTATGACACAAAGAAAAAGGTTTATGGAAACTGCAGATAAAATATTCCAAAGTTCCAGGGAACATGACCAAAGTGCCAGGAAAATACTTAGAACTCATTTGTGCATTCCTTCATTCATTTCCAGCAAATAATAAAAACTTACTGAGCCAATTGCTATACATAATCTATATGCTAGAACACAAAGATCTTAAAAAACTAATTAGAATACCTAACAATATTGTTACTGCTAACAATATAAGCAATAACATTAAGTACTTAATAAATCAAGCATTGTGTTAAATACTTCTATGGATTACTTCCTTTAATCCTTACCACTATTTTAATAATGAGATTTGGCACTTTTTATTTCTTTTTTATGAACAAGGAAAACAAAACTTTGAAAGGTTGAGAAATACATCCAAGATCACATAGCTGGTAAGTGTTGGAACTGAGATTTGAACCCAGGGAGCAGGCCTTGAGCTGTTACCAAACCTCTCAAGTTGTATTCTCGCTATTGTAAAACGTTAATAGCACCTACCTAATTGAAGTTTGTAAAACATGGATGAGACAGCACATTTGAAGGAATCTGGCATGTTGCCTGGGACGTTGGACGTACGGGATAAATCCTTATTTGCCTCACATCAATTATCTTACATTATAATAAGGGGGCAAAACACAATTATAAATAACTTCAATACAGAGCATCATTGATAAGTCCTACAAAAGATCCACATATTAAGTGCTCTGGGAGTTTAGCAGAGGGGGACATTACTACCTACTAAATACAGGCAGGATCATATGGCAGGAGAAAAACCTGGAGGGTAATTTAAAATGTTAGCGTTTCATAGATTTTGTTGAGCACTTACACATACAACGATCTGAAGCTTGTTATTGAGACAAGCTTGTTATTGTTATTATATACTTGTTAATGAATAAAAGCATATATGTATGTACATATATTGCATTGCAATATTCGTGCTGCTGGCTTTTGTTTAATTGGTGAAAGACTTATTTAGATACTCATGAAAAGCAAAGAACTGATAATTCCATTTATATTTGGGGAAAAGATCAGCTCTCTTTGGCTTCTTAGGCTAAGCTGGTGAAGTCAATTTCTCTACTAACTGCATTTCTGGCTAAGTTGACTATATATACCTGACCTGTAGTTCCAAAGGAATCCTTGGTTAGCTTCTACTACACCTGGGTAGAGATAATGCTGAATGGGTGCTTCCAGGGATATTGGTTTCCACAGCATCTCCTTTGAAAGGATGCAGCTTTGGAAAATTCCTGACCAGTGTTTCTCTATACCTACATGCTGGGAGAACTGCGTAATATTCTGTGTAAAAGACTTGGGTATTTCATCTGTAAAACATGGCTAATTCCATTCACTTTTGACCCTGAGTAAGAATATTTTGAAAAATTTCCTCCTGACAGGGATAAGCAAAGAAATTATTCCACTTAACTGAGTTATTGATTGAATTGAGTAATTGATTTTATGGTTTGCAGTAATATCACTCTTGACTTTATATAAAGTGAAAGACTTGAAGCAGTTCATATAAAACTGAATGTGGGAATGGTAGAATATCCTGGAGATGAAATAGCTTCCTGAAAAATATGAGGATTTCAGCAATCAGGACTCCTCGGCTGCCTCAAACTCTACTTATCTCTGGCTCCTGGTGGGCTAGTCTAGGCATCGCTACTAATCTTTTGTCAGAAAAGCCCCCCTGGTTATGTGAAATCATTTCTCATTGATGTACTCCGCTGACAACACCATCCATCACAGTTATGTGGTAGGTAGAGTGAGATCTCGAGTTGGGAAGAAATGAAGAATTAAAACTGATGGGTGTTTTTCTCTAGTCCACAAAGACAAACTAAAAACTGTTACCTAAGAGCGATTGAGCCCCACTTTTGTTTTTGGCAACACGGTTGTGAGAAAGAGCATTATGATGTTGCTTCCACTGAGGTATGGTAGTTTAACTTGGATCAAAGTCTCTATACCTATTCTGAGGTTTTGGTTTGGAGTTGTAGGCATACAGTATAGCCCACTGAAATAAATAAAGTTCATTTCTTGCTACTGACCATTTAAAAGTACTTAGTTTAAAGTTCTGCTTTAAATGTGGTATATGGAAAGAAATGACAAAAATCAGGACATTTTCCCATGGTACTTCCTGGAGATGACCTTGTCAGAGATCTGGTCATTTCCATGGCAGCTGAGGTCAAAGTGTAAATTCCACTTGTGCAACTTGAGATTCCTGCTTGCTCTGGGATTGAAGCAAGCCACTTTGAGGCCCCAGGGGCCAGATTTCCACAGGCTTTGAGGAAAGCTGCCTGTTTGCATAATGTTCAGGTGTCCCCTGCTTTTTGAATATGCACAACTCCCATTTGTTCATGCAGATTTGGTAATTGTCTATTTAATCACCTATTTGCATGCACAATTACTCAGTTTGGGCACATCCATGCACATTTGCATATGTAAATCTTGACTTGGGCTCCAGCAAAATGACTGCACCTGCAAACTGCAGCCGGGTCCATTTACAAATCCTTAGGGGGGATCAGCCTTGTCCAGAGAGGGAAGAGAAGACCAAATGGGCTTGAGGTCCAAATAGTGAGCATTAATTACATGTGTAAGGAAATCAATTTATTTTAAGTCTAAAAAGGAAAGAAGTTATTATATTGATCATTCTCTACCGGGAGGGAAAGCAATAAGATAAAAGCTTTTAATAAGAAAATCAAGGAAGGAGACTAGTAAAGAGTATTGTGAGAAAGAAGAGGCAATGCTGAATTGAATTGTTTCCCAAAATTCTTCTATCAAGATAACCTTTGTTGTTTTTCATATTTAAAAGAACATAATTTTAAAAATTGGAGGGTAGAAGCTGAAATTGAGGTAGCAGCCAGCTTTGATGGAATGGAGGAAGTGCCACCAGGAATTCATGGCTTTATGAAGGTTTCTCTCTTGTTCCACCAATAACAAAATTGCCTTAAGGCCCTACACATGAGATTGTCTTCTCTGTCCATAGAAAAACTAAACTCAGCTCTCTGGTGCTCCTTTGACGATTTTCAACTGTTAACATAGAACATGTCCAAAAAACGTGAAAAATTAACATATGTGCAGCAGAATGGAGAGAAACATAACTCCTAGCTACTTTGTATAGGGATCTTCTTGGCCGCTCTGAAAATGCAGGGTTTCTCCAACTTTGGTTTGAATGTCTCAATTGGAAGATTGTTTAAAATTCAGATTATTAGGCCATACCAGAGACTGATTCAATACAGTGGGCCCAAGAATCTACATTTTACTCAGTGTTCCAGGGGATTCTGATATATGTGGATTTGTGACTCTTGAAACACTGATTACTGGGGCTTTCAAAGAAACCAGCATACCTGTATACCAGTCTCCCACCCCTTCTTCCAAACATACAAGAAGCACCTCAGTAGTCAAGCCAATTCCTTGACCAATGAGTGACAAACTTACATTGTACAGTTTGATTTTCAGTGGGGACTGCAACAGCAACCACATTTAGCTCAATATTGCTATTAGTTTTGCTGGCATACAGAACTATCTTGCCAAACCCCACACCCACATAGCATCAGACCTACCTTTCTTAGAAGCCCAGAGGACCAAGAGCACAGCAAAGTCACAGCAAAGACTAGCTGTCCCCAGAACAAGTTTGAGCTACAAGGCTAGGCTAAAAGCTAAGTAGAGACGTTTGTAGGTCATGATGTCTTATCAATTGGTTTTGATCAAAGCAGCAGCTATGCAATAAAATAAGACTTTAGTAAATTTTGTCTCCAAAAAGAGGTTAATTTATTTTGATTCATTTTTTAAAGGTGATGTGTTTAAAAGACCTTCAGTCTGATTTGTTACAGTGGCTGTGATAGTTGGAAAACATCATTTCCAAAATTTCTTTAATGGGAGCAATTTCAGGAGAAAGAACACTAGATGTTGGTTGGGTTAAATGGAGACTTTTAGATAAACTAGTTGATTTAGATACTAAAGAGGAGATGAAAATAAGCCCTGCCTGATTAACTAACTTCATGGCTCACAAAACACCCAGAAGATGGATATTATTGTCTCTATGTTGCAAATGAGGAAACTAAGGCTTAGAGAGGTTAAGACATATGCCCAAAGTCACACAGCTAAAAGCTAATAGGGGCAGGACTTGAAATCTGGTCTTTCTTGCCCAATGGGAAAACCCCAGGATTCTGAACATTGCACTTGCTTCTTTCAGGCAGGCTGGGAAATTGACATCTTCATCCATCCTCTCTCCTGTGAATGTTCCCCCAGAGGAAGGGCTGGCCATTAGTTCCCCTTTCCACCAATGACCTTGAAAACCATCTATCTCTTCCAGTAATTACTTGGATGAAAATGGTGAACCCAGCTGCTTCCCCGGTGATTTTCTAGCTGAGCCTCATAAAAGCTGCCTTTGTAGAAGCTGCTGCTTGTCTCTTTCTTCTACTTGATAATTCCCAAGAGCAAGATTACCTACAACCAGCTGCTTCTCTCTACATGCAAAGGGATTGAAGAAAATCAAATGCTGATTAAATCTACACATTGTCTTTCCCATTCCCCTGCAGTAAACACCAAGAAAAATCACTGGAGGCATAAGACATTGGCTTCCAGCTTTCTCAAAACCCAATAGGATTATTAAACCGATAAAAACAAGAAACAACAGAATGGTTCTTTCTAATCTACACAGAAATTGTGTCCAGTGATTCTCTCCGTTTTTCCTCCAGCTGGGGGCCTTTTATTTAACAGTCAGCAGTCATAGATGCACTCATGAGAGAGAGAAGGTCTCTTTCAGAGTCAGGCTGCCCGTTAGAGACCCTTGTTCAGAAATTCTGTCTCTCCCAGGGTACCGGAAATGCTTTTAGTATCTCTTTTTTTATTATACACAAACTGAAAATTCCCTGCCTGAGAACACCTTTCACTAATTAATTGTTCGTAATAGCCGCATGTTAGAAATGCCGTGCAAATAAATCTTGTTTTTCAATACTTTTGAAGTATTTGTCCTCTCATTCATTCTAAAGAATCACAGGAGATCATTTTGAAGGAGTGCTTAACTTTTCTTAAGAGGTGCTTGTGCTGAGAATCAGTCTCTATATTGTAAGAAGATGTTAAAATGGGGCTCTTCCAGACTCGCTATCTACAGATATGACCTACAGATAACTACTAATCATGAAATATGCAGAACCCCACATGCAGAAGTTTCTAAGGAAAAAAATGGAGGACTTGTTCCCTGGCTCTTAGATTCTTATAAGATCAAGGGTGTATAAAAGGAATCAGAAAGTGGAGACAAACAGTACCACCACTTTGGAAAACAATTTGGCAGTTTCTTTATAAGCTAAATATCAAGTTACCATATGTCTCAGCAATTCCACTCCTAGGACTCTACCAAGAAAAATTAAAGCATATGTTTACACAAAGACTTACACGTTAATGTTCACAGCAGCGTTATTCATAACAGCAAAAAACTGAAAACATCCACAATGTCCATCAACCAGGGAATGTATGAACAAATGGTGGTATATCCATACAATGGAATACTCTTTGCCAACAAAAAGAAATGAAATACTGAAACATGCTACAACATGGATAAGTCTCAAAAATATTATGTTAGTGAAAGAAGCAAATGATCACATATTGTATGTTTCTATTGATATGAAATGTCCAGAAATGGCAAATCTACAGAGACAGAGAGTAGATTAGTGGTTTCTTGGCCCTAGGTGTAGGAACTGGTAATGATTACAGAAGATTTTGGGGGATAATGAAAACATTTTAAAATTGAATTGAGGTGATGGCTGCACAGTTCTGCAAATTTACTGAAAACCATTGAATTGTACACTTAAAATGGGAGAACTTGGTAGTATTTAAATTATACCTTAATAAAGCTGTTTTTAGAAATGGACAGAGCAGAGGAGATTTTCCATAGATCTTCATTGTCCAATACAGTAGTGACTAGCTACAGGGGGCTAGTCCAAATTGAGATGTACTTTAAGTGCAAAATGCACTCTAGATTTCAAAGACTTATGAAGGAAAAAGGTTATAAATGATTTCATTAATAATTTTTATGTATTGCTACATGTTGAAATAATATTTTGGATATATGGATATAATAAATAAAATACATTATTAACATATTTTTACCTGTTTCTTTTTAACATGGCTACTAGAAAATTAAAATTTCAGTGTGGCTCACGTTGCATTTCTATTGAACAGTGCAGTATGGAGAGAGAGCTGTTGCCATTGCTTCCCTGTCCCCTGGGAGGAGAATAGAGCCTACTACAGTCTAATCCCAAACCTAGCGAGGAGGTTCTTCAGGTGTACCTTTCCGACAGTTTGGTCTTCCCTGTAGTTGAGGAGATGATGGGCGGTGGCCCAAACAAGCTACAGCAGCGTATGGCAGCAGGATAAAGGGATCTGCATGCTGATCAGCCAGGGCTTGCCAGGGGCAACAAATGTTCAGGTGTGTCTGTGACCTGGACGTGGATCACATGAGAGAAGGAGCTTGCCTGGAGTTGGCAAGACCACCCCAAAGCCAAGTCTGAGTGAGGAGGACCAACAGTGAAGCAAAAGGTAAGGGCAGGTTGAGAGAAGCCAGCAGAAGGAAAACACTCATTACCCACATCACGAAAGTTGCAAGAAAAATGAGAAAGAGCTAGGTTCTGATTCTAACTCAAATTTTTCTTATTTAATGTACTGATTACACACTAATAAACTCTTCCAAAGCAGGGCTGCCGCAGTGCAGAATTGTAAGAGGTGTTATTCACATCACAGCCTAGATGAGGTGCCAGGCACAGGGATGGCCAAAGAACCCATGCAGGAGAGTCCATTTTAAGCACATACCATCACTCTCTGATTATAAGGCACCAGATCAAATAGAATTTTCCTATGCCTGAACCACACTTCTGTCTCTCATGGAGGGATCTGAAACTAGCCAGCAAGAAATGGGGTAGAGTGAGAGGAAGATGGAGAGAGAGGGGGGGTGGGGAGGGAGAGAGAGAGAAGCTAGCAGAGAAATAGAGAGGAAGCCAAATTTTCCTCCTTTTTTCATTTTAGACTTTTAGCCCAAAGCTGACCTGAGCTAGAGGTGGGGAAAAGATCTGATGCTGAATCAAGTTCTGGCCATTGGCTAATATATAGACTAAATAGTAATTTCTGATTTGAGAAATCATTTCTAGGGACCAAATGACTGTGATTTAGTTAAAAGTCACCAAAAAAGGTGTGGCTCTGTCTGAGTTTTCATCTAAGGGCAATAAAGTGTGAATAAATTTAAAGCAACAGTGACAAAATGAAAGAGCTGAGTTCTGAGTATAACTCAATTCTGCTTGTTTGAAATAATGATTACCAAAGGCAAGGCTATTGCAATACAGAATTCCTGGCAATGGCATCTCCTGGAGTTTCCAGGGTACAACCCGTGCACCGTGTGTAGCCTCTGAATGTGAAATGGGGGCCCATAAGGTGGTTGTGGTTGAGAGTCAGGCCAACCAGACCTAAAATGATCAGAAAATTTGAATAGGTACTAACTCTAAGGGTCAGTCTCAGGCTAATGCTAATGCCCAACCATGTGTTCCTTATTCTGAGAAAGGGTGAAGGGTCAAACTCACCACATCTTGAAAATCGCTCTCTTTTTTGAAACAGGATAGCTTGTTTGGAGGCCTGCAGGACTCAGAATGACTCCTAAAATCAACACCATGACTATAATCAATAATGCTATCAGTGCCTCATCGATTGTTGCTAAGTGAGTGTCAGAGACCAGGAAAATGAAATGTGCTCTACACACATCTAAATCTCATTCCCTTTGGCACTACAACTCTGTGTTCTCAGTGGACACTGCTTAAGTGAAATTGGATATAAAGTGTTAGGCCCACAAGACTAAGCAAATTAGCTGTGAGCACTGTCTAATATTCATCATTAGTACGGCAATCATGAAAATATATGTTTTTTTTGATTTTTAATATTGTGTAGTAAGTTATTACACAGCAAAGTCATACTTATTTCTGAAGATTCTTTTAGGGATGACATAATATTATAAAAATATGATAAGTTGATAATATAGCATCTTATATATGTGTCTGAGAAATAAATATTTCTACCTCCTTACATAGCTTTCAATTTTCATGCCTGTATTCTCTTAATTGATTGCTCAACGCTATATTTTATCTTGCAAATTGTATCAGATTTTCCTTTTGAGCACTGGCCAAGCTGTACCTTGTTCACATGTCATGCCTGAGTAATCTTATCAAGATGATAAAAGTCTCTAGATGACAATGCAGTGGTCATGGCTCAGATGGCAAGTTTATGTTTCAATACTCCAATCACTTAAAGAAGAATCAAATGAGACATAACACACAGAATACAAACCGTAGCACTACAGCTAGCCTCCCAGAGCAGCACACATGGCCAGCTCCATCCATTTCCCCATGTGGCCAGTCAAAGGTAGGAGTGGGTTCGTGTAGATGACTCTATTCCACATCAGGGCCTTTGGATGTGCCCTGGCTTTTCCTGGAACAACTTTCCTTCATTCTCTGTGCATGACAACAGCCTTTTCATCCTTTCAATCTCAACTTAAATGCCATCTTGGAGATGCCATCTTTCACCACCCAGTTAGGTTCTTCTATCTCTTTCTATCTCAGCTCATTTTTTTCCCTTCATTGCACTAATCACATTTTGAAATGTGATTGAAATTTTGAAATTATTGTAATCACCTTACTTTTCTTTCCTTCCCACTCAATTATATGCTTCGTGAAGGCAGAGAGTCATCTCTCTTGATGAAAATTGTATCCCCAGAGCTGACTTCAGTATATACTGACTTATAGTTCAATAAAAACATGTCAAATAAATAAGTGAAAAACATCTCTTGGCATCTGAGTGATAAGAATTTAGGAGTATTTGGCCAGACATTTAAAAGGCAATGTCATATAGTGATTAAGAACACAAGTGCTGTTACTGTGGTTTCTTTGGTCACTAGCTGTGTGGCCTTGGGTACCTTACATTCTTTGAGCCCCGGTTTCCTCAGGTATAATATAGCACCCAACTCAATGAGTTGTTTGGATAATAGATGATCAAATGTATGTACAATACTTAGCTAGGTCTGGTGGACCCTAGTCATTAATTAATGTGCTATCTGTTTTTATTCAAGATTTTCAATGAAGGAGATTCCAAAATCGTTCCAATTAAAACATCAATGTATAAGTTCCCTTTGTTTGGAATGCCCTATCCCACCACCAACACATTTCTATCTTCTTGTTCTTCAAACCTTAGCTCAAGTATTCCTTTCTGCACCAAACCTCTCCTGAAGTTCCCATGTTGCCCCAGTGTTCCTGATGAGTGCTCCATTTGCACCTACAGTCTTCCAGGGCTGTGATCACACCAGCTCCAATCCAGTGTCTCCAAAGTGATTTGTCATGAAGATGTGTCCTGGATCATATGTCTGGAGTGGGAAGAAAATGTTAGAATTTATATTTTGGAGGGAAAAAAAGTAAGAAGAGAAATTAAGTATGGTTCATATATAACACATTGCTTGATCCTGGAATCTTTCCTCAGTTCCCTTGTCAGATGATAACATGTCACTTGTGCTGCCCAAGGTATTCTCAGAGGGGAATGGGATTCTAGGATGCTGCAGGAACAATAGTGGTGCCCTCTGTAGCTCCATCTTCTTGCAGATCATGTGGTCTGGGTGAGTGGAGTTATAGATTGTATTTTGCAGGTTAACTAAAGTAAGCCTCATGAAATGGCCAAGTAGCTTAAAAAGATTCTTAAACAGGAATCAGAGATTCACATAACTGCTAATAATGAAAGCGTAAGTGAACAGTAAGAAAATGGCAAAACTGGCACTTTTACTCTTATCAGCCATATTATGATATCAGATCTGTCAAGATTTGGCGGGAAAACAAAAAGTAAAATTTTTAAGATTATTTGAAATATGGATTTATACTCCTTATAAATTAACTAAAGAATCTCACTATAAATGAATTTTGTGCCTTGAGTAGTAATTGTGTGTGTGTATATTCCTGATAAAATTATTTAATTGGTAAAGACATGTAATAAAATTTGTGGAGACCACTGATTGAATCATCTAATCAGCGATTCCGCCCTCAATCCCATCCACTACATTGCAACACTGTAGGTTCCTTCAGTGCAGCTTGTATTCTGATGACCCTGCGTGTCTGTGGGAGGCCAGATTTTCTTCATCTACTTCAACCAAAACAACATAACTCAATAGATTCAATGCAGAAGCATATATAAGATTCCAGCTGTCTTCTATTAAGTCAGATATTAAAGAAATTTGCAAAAGAATGACAGTCCTTTTGCTATTGTTGATGAGTATAGTTATTCTTCCTAAAGTACACACTAGCTTATAATTATTAATTTTAAATGAATTAATAAATAAATATTTAATAAATAAGCAAAGATTTTTTGACATGCTCAATAATTTTTAAGAGTATAAAGGGATCCTGGGAACAAAAACTTGAGAATTGCTGCCTTACTGCAGGGATGATACTGTGTTTGTCTGTTTGAGTCCAGCACTTAGCACAAAGCCTGGCACATCGTAGGCTCCTATTAAAATTTATGAGGGAATAATTAAATGAGTGAATCCTAAAAAAAAAATCTAATGTGTTACTTGGTAAGTTTTTCACCTTCACTAGGTAGAGTTAGCATCTCTCTGCTCTACTCACCATAGTGCTCGGTGCACATTTTTGTGGGCATAGACAGGATCTCAACAGTCTCAATGTCTAGCTCAGGTAGGATGTGAAGTAGGTAGGTGCTTCCCAAATGTTTATTGTCTAAATGTCAAAGGGAATTCATCACACCCCCAGTGACTAACCTCCAATTATAGTCCCCATAGTGATTTGACAATGGGATTTATCATTTGTGAAGAGTTCTATTCACGTTCTCAACTTTCACTCATGTTTTATTGTAACTTCACAAACTGGCCACTAATGGAAAAAATGAGGTGACAACAGGAACACTTATTAAAAGTGTGGCCCATCACTTGTAACAAAATCACCTAATAAGCTTCTTTAGAATACAAACGGTTTTACCGACTCCTGGTGTGTGTGGATTAGGGGGGAGCCCAAGAATCTGCACTGGTATAAATGCCGTAGGATAGGGTTGTCAACTAATACAGGATGTCCAGTTTAATTTGAATGTCAGATAATCCAAATTGGACATACTTACACTAAAAACTTATGCTTTGTATATCTGAGATTCAAATTTAATTACATTTGTATTTTTATGTGCTAATCTGGACTCCCTGCACTAGGGAGAATCTTTTGCATAATAAAATCTAAGAATCACTGGACTTTGAACTTCTTGTGGGGATTTGATGAGTGGATTAGAAGTAGTTCATTTGTTAATCAATTTAGAGCCGTGCTTCTCAGCCATTGGAATCACCTGCGGTGCTTTAAAAATTACTGGGTCCTGCCTTGCCTCCAGAGCTTCTGATTTAATTGATCTGGGGGGCATCTAAGGTACTGGGTATTTTTAAAAGCTCCTCAGGTGATTCAATGTGCAACCAAATTTGAGGGCCATGATTGGAGGAGAGGAGTGGAGAGACCACTGAAATTCCAATGATAAATGGATAGCAATAGACTAGAATATAATATTAAATGGGCTGAGTGACAGCACAGAAATCACTAAGAAATTCAATAAATAAAGCCCTGACATTCATAGTCAGTGATTCTCAATTTATTTATTTATTTATTTTTGTGGTGGGGGTGAGGGGATTGGGTGGGTTGGGGGAAGACGAAGAACAGCAAGGGGTTGATGCTGGACATCAGAATCTTCTAGGAATTGTTCCCAAGCACTCATACCTGGCCAATCTAGCTCAGGAATTCTAAAACTTTCTCTCTTTAACTCTTATCCCCTAACTAGGAAGTTACAGAACTATCATTCCAGCAAACTGCTGTTACAAGCTAAAACAGGGGAGAGAAGGGGAGAGAAACCATGTAAATAAATAGCTTAGGACAACCACAAAGGGAAACAAAAAAAATATTTAGCATAAGTAGAACTTGTACATGGTAGTGTAAATGGCTACAGAACTTATTAATATATAGAAATTTTTGTCAACATCTACTCAAATTTAGGGGAAAGTCTTCATTAATAGAAAAAATAAGTCATATATGTAATAGAAATAAATAAGATAAATAACTAATAAGTACTTTTTTCTCTCAATAAAATTTTTCTTGTGTAAAAGTGTGGTCAAGCCAATGGCAAAATGTAGCCATATAAAGCCCTGTTCCTTAGTTAATCACAACTGGAACAAGCCTAACCGTTACGTCGCTGCTATTTACCTGGGGACAGCTTCTTTAGCAGAAAGTATAAAGTCTTAGAAAAATTAGAAATCTTCTTTAGAGCTATCCTGGCACCTCTCAAACTTTTTTTGAGCCTGAGAATCTTTTAAGGGAATTTCCTTGAGTGAAAAAAATATGTTCTTCTTTTGCATGAAAGTGTAATTTTGGAATTAATTTTTACTTCTCTTTATTTGGTTTATATCATGCCAAGGCCTGGGTAGTAAAGGCTGCACTGATTATGCAGACTTAGAGCGTGGAAGTATTTTGGAGACTTAGAAGTAGCCTTGCCGTGGGTTCCAGGGTTGCCAGTGGGCCACACAAACCACAGGGTTAATGCAACTGAGTGCCTAGGACACTGCAGAGAACACTGTCCCATTTCAACAGAGCAGCCTCCATTTAGCTCCAGCCAATTGTTGTTACCATGACAATAATGCATTTTAAAATACTTTAGCAGAAACCAGTGATTGTCAGTCTTTAGAATCATCTGAGGACCTTTTAAAATATACTGATGTCTGAGCCTTGCCCCTGGTCCATTAAATCAGACTCTCTGGGGGTGATGCTTGGGCATTGGAATGTTTTTAAAGCTCTCCAGGTAATTCTAATGTGCAACCAGAGTAAGAACTGTAGCCAAGACAATGTGCTATGTTGTGTGGGGTAAGGTTAAGCTACAAACCAGGTGCAGCAGGCATCGTGATCGATACATAACTCCTGTTGCAGGGGTTGTCAGCCAATATTATAGTATATTAAAAAGGTCACACTCCAGAAGTGATTACTATAAATGCTTCTGTCAAATCAACATAGAAATTTGGCTAATAAACATATTGAGTGTCAAAGATTTATTTTTTAATTGGTGACTTGTTAATTAGCATAATGAATTTAAGAAATGGGCTTTTACTGGTAGAATTGAAGCATATTTTGGAGATACTCCCCGAGATTGTATGATCATGGATGGTATAAGAAGCTAGTGGCACCTGTGTCCTGTCACCTACAAGGGTGGTGTCTAAAGCTGACCTCTGTTTCTAGGCATTGGGTCTAAACATTGAGGTTTATCCCATACTGACACTAACGGTACTAAAATCATTCCTCTGAAATCCTGTTATTAATACATTGTCCTGGAGTGAAACTTTTGTTTTGAGGTTTGTTCAGAACACCAACCAGTACTGAGTGCTTGGTAGAACTTCATCAACCTCACAGGAGAGAGAGCTTGCTAGTAAAAGTTTATTTAATAAATGATATACTATAGCAGAATTTGGTCTGAGATTTAATGAGAAGTTGGGAAAAATAGCTAACTCTTCCCTTCTTCAAAGTTTTTGATGGTTTCTGTCTACCTATCAAAAGAACCCGAGTTGTACATGACAAAATTGGCCAGGGTCAATTTTGTAACAGTCATACAAGGGACAATATAACCCAGTGCTGTCAAATTCTCCAATTTATTTTTTTAAGACTGAAATATTTTTATATGAAAATTTTTTTTGCAACTAAATTTAAATTTGTAACAAAACTAGGGGGAAAAAAACCTTCTTGAGTAATGTCAACAACTTCTCCCTGGACCAGACTGGGCCTGCAGGCCATGAGGTTGTGATGTCTGTCTCAGCCATGGGAGAGGCCCTAGAGGTAGTCCGGGCCTTCAGGAGCTGGTACAGTCTGAGAACTCAGGAATCAATATCAGTCCAGACAGGAGAATCCAAATAGTCCTTGGAAGACAAAGTGAGATGGTCACAGGAATTCAGGAAGTAAGAGAACAAGACAGGGACAGAGATGGACAGAAACGCTGGCATGAGACTGCTCCTCAGCAGCTCCTATGCAATCTTTATGGTAGAACAGTTCTCAAAGGCAGAACCAGAAAGAAGCCTGAAAATGTGCCATGACCCTGCGACTTAGTTTGCTAGAGCTGCTATAATCAAGTACCATAACTGGATGGCTTAAACACCAGTTTTGTTGAACTTCAGCCAAAGGTGTATCCCAGTCGAGGGTCACACATAGGTGAAAGTAGAGGTCCCTGGCCTCGAGGGGCTTGGGATAGAGTGAAGGAGACAGCCAGGTACAAATAGTACTGCAAAAGGAGCACAGAATTTGTGGGAGGTGGAAAGTGCTGAGTTGCAAAGTGACCAGCCTGAGACATTATAAGGATAAAAGTGACCAGTCTGAGTGACGCAATATAAATGTTAAGGCATGTCCTATTTTTGAATCCTCACTAATCCAGATGGGGGACAAACTATCACACTTGGGGCCAAGAAAGCAGGCTTGTATGGATGAAGAAGATAGACATTTTTTTAAATAACTATTTGTTTTAATTGAGAAAGTAACACATCAAGAAGGTAAATTATTCAACTGATACTAAAGGAAATGCAATAGGAATGTAATTTCCCTCCTATCCTAGACCCTCTATCTTGGGAAGGAGATCATTAAGTTTCCTCCCGCCTTTCCTTTAGAGCACCTTTCTGGAGCTCTAAAGTTTGTACATGAGGTAGTGTTGTCACCAGCTGGTTATACTGGGCTACTGACAAATGGTTCACTCACTTTGTATTAGTTCTAAGTGACGTCACTGCTGTCACAGGTGAAGGAATAGATTTCATTGAATGTGGAAGCTGTGGGAGACTCTAGAAGTTACCTCTATCAAGTCTCATTTTACAAATGGGAAAATCGAA
This sequence comes from Lemur catta, assembly GCF_020740605.2. Taxonomy (NCBI): domain Eukaryota; kingdom Metazoa; phylum Chordata; class Mammalia; order Primates; family Lemuridae; genus Lemur; species Lemur catta. The sequence goes on from NC_059135.1 coordinate 71,807,779, forward strand.
GCCTAGAGTGTTAACCAGCTCACAACAGGATCCCGCAGCAAAGAATTGGCTGTCTAGACTCCTTTCATTACATATTCCCAACTCTCACTAAGGAACATTGGACATTGACCTTTGATGAAGCTAAAAGAGTGTGGTGGATTGTGCGATGTTGTGCAAATTTTGCTACCCTAGTAAGGAAAGATTGGAAACTATTAAAAATCAAAGTTTATTTATTTTCTTTTAAAAATAAATGAGTGACTAGGGATATAGGGAACATAACATATAAAACTCAGTCCAGACCACACTGCAAAAATATTTAGCAATTAGGATGCAGCATAAGTTTAATCACTTTCTCTCCCAGTGTTAAAATTTCAACCCAATTTGAAGGAATTTTTTAGCACCTTCTGTTACTCAGTGTTGTAGTTGGTGCCATGGAGAATAGAAAAAGTCTAGATGACACCCCTGTCATTCAGGTGTACTGGGTACCCATGTGCTGGCCCCAACCACTGTAGGAGGACATTATATTTGCAGAAGAAGGAATGGAGGCTCTGGGAGTTCAGGTGCACTTCCCAAAGTTTGTGTATCTAGTAAGCAGCAAAACTGAGGCTCCGACACAGATACTTCATTTAATTCCACATCAGAAATAGTTTTTGTTATAGTATTTAAAACAAAAACAAAAACAAATCATACAAGGCAGTACATGATGGGCACCAAAAGAGTGGCATGATGCCTTCTTTAGGAAGTTTAACTGATTGGCTAAAAGCATTGACTTTGGAGTCTGAGTTTGAATCTCGCCTCTGTAACTTAAACAGTGATGTGATATTGCCCTGATCACTTTAAACTCTCCAAGACTCTTGATAGGGAATATTTATGCCTGTCTTCCAAACTTATTTGGAAGATTAAATAAAGGGAGACAAAGCATAGAAAGTCTTTCAGTTGCTGACAATATAAATGCTTGAGAAATGTTAACTAAAAATAATAAAACAAATATAGGAAATCATTGAAGGCTTCTTACAGGAGGTAGCATCATGCTTTGTTTGTGATACAGTCTCCCATTCATTGTGGCTTTCAACAAGTATAGAATGCACAGAGCTCTCCTACTATCCTTTAGCAGAAAGAAAACATGGAAAACATTCCCATTTCTCTCCAAGTCAGCAACCCAAATGCAGCTCCTGCTATAAGTACTCTAAACATGGCAGTGGTATGAGAGGTAGCCAAAGGCAGGATGCCAGAAGAGTTGGCATATGTGTTCTTCTAGTATTTTCTGAGAGCTTGGCTCTGCCTTGTTTGGGTCTTCATTTGGGGCCTTAGAGTAAGAGATCAGGCATGTGACTTTGGGAGGGGGCCAGATGACCCTCAGGCTTCAGGGTGACAGACACAGAGACATTTTATGCTGCCCTAATTGAAAGATTTTTTTCCCTCTCTCCTTTTTTCTCTTCTTCTCTCCTTCTCTGTCTCTTTCTCCTTCTCAAAATTAGGCTCCAAAGAAGAGCCAGTCTTAAGCTAGAAAAAAACTAGCTCTTCATCTTGCCAGTTTTTATCTTTTATGTATTTAGCAACCCAGAGACATTTCTACCCAGAACAAAAGGAAGCGAAAAAAGAAAAAATGTATTGATCTACTAGGAGGCATGGAATAAAATCAAATTTCACATGCTCAGATGTGTGTGAGCTAACCTCACGATCAGGGTATCATATCGTGAGGCTCTGCTGGTCCAGTGGCCCCAGAGGACAATTTTCCCCTCAAAGTCCACTGATAAAAATCCCAGGTGGCTGACATCTTTTCTCCATTTGCTGCTTTCCATGTAAAACACCCAGGGCATATTTGTATGCCCAGGACAACTCATTTCTAGCCATTAGCTTCAGAGGCCTTAAAACCTGGGCGTCTCACCGGACACACACAGTTTCCAAAGGGAAATGATGGCTAGAAATGAGTTGTCCCGGGGCCTGCAGACACTAGGCACCAGCCAGGTCACGTGCTCCACTAGCTGACTGTGCTCCCACAGCACTCAGGAAAAGAAATGCCTAGAGAACAAGGAAACTACGGGCACATGTGTTATACTGTGAGAAATGGAGCAGTATAAGCACTGCACCATTCATTCTGGTAATTGTCACACCTCAGGATATCTCCCGGTATGTTAAGCAGTGTCATAAAATTCCCAACACAACATCTGTATTGAAAATAAATACATGTCATATAACACTTAAGGGAGGCTAGCTAGAGAATCAAAATGTGACAAAGGAACAAAGCCTAGCGTTACAACACTAAGGTGGTTGAGACCCATTCATCTGTATGTGCAATTAGACCAGGCTTACGGCAAGTGATTAATGTATCTCGATACTTGCTGTTGGTTTTCTGGCCTTCGTGATAGCAGAGCATCAGACAATGGCTGTTGCTACAAGCTGCTCCGCTCTGGCTATCTTCCCTTGTCAGCTGCTGGGCTTGGAGACTGTGATGAACTACCCCTACGCTCCCTTTCTGGGTTTGCTTTGTTCCTTGTTCCTTCATGCAGGCCATGCTTTAGTCACGTCAAACTACTCTTTATGCCCAGGTGCAAAATCAGGACAGACTGACTGCTTGGGCTGGAATTCCAGCTGTGTTGTCATCGCCCCCCAAAATCTCAGGAGAGTGAGTTGGCCTTTCTAGAGTCTTCATACGCTATAAAAAGAAGTGCACCCACCTTATAGAGTGGTTGTGAAAATCAAATGAGTCAATACAGGCAAATGCTTAGAACAACCCCTGACCCATAGAAAGTCCTCAGAAATTGTAATCTAATATTACTTTGTACATTCATGGCTTTTTGTGGCATTTCCCTTGTCAGGAATGCCTTCAGCTCTATTCCCCTTCCTTCTGTCTCCTTAATCTAGTTGAAATGTGATCTCCTTTCTGGAAAAGTTCCCTGACTCACCCAAGCAGGGTTGACCACTTTCTCCCATGCATCCCCATACCACCATCCAGAATTGATCATTATTGCATTGTTACCAATTATCTGTTATTGTTGTCTCCCCACCTAGCTGTGAACTCCTTAACCACAAGGTCCTTGCATCCTCTTTGTGTTTGTTTCTACTCAAGCTTTTTCCATGGAAGGTTCTGAATCCACATTTGTTGAAAGAATGGATGAATGAATAAACTAATTAACCAGTTAACCAACCAGTCACATATTGTCTACCATACGTAAATTGACAGAATTCTTGGTGACAATTAGAAAAGGTAAGAAAAAAGCTTAGTGTGCTTGTTATATTGTGCATGCATTGATGAATTCTGTCCCTTCCATAAACTACCACATGAAAGCATTTTCTGTGTCTGACTCAATTTACTTCCTATGTCTACACCAGGTCTAAAGCTAAGTCTACATAGTACCCATAAAGTGTATATTTGGAATTAAATTAATCAATATAGTTATAGTTAGGAAATCTAAATCATGTAGACACCAATGTATATTTTTTAGACATTATGTTTTATCCACCTTTCTGTGACCACCTGATTTACTAGGCACAATTCCCAAGTCTGTACTTTCTTTAACACATAGCTCACTCTATTGTGAAAAGACCCCATTCACGGGAGGCTTCATGAATGAACTTACAAGGAGTTCACATACTGTTACAGCTGAATATACACTGAATTGGCCACGGTCTGAAGGATATTGACCCAAAACAACACAGCCAGAAGAAAATCCCTTTATCCATGAGCAGAGTTAGAGGTCAAGTTTTTTGGAAAAATCATGGCATTTTTGCATGATTTTCTCTTTTCAATGAGTAACATCTGCCATATGGATACCAAATGTTTTCCCCTTTTCTTATGAATTTCTCTTTTTCTTCCTATTTTCTCTGAAGGAACTTTCTAGCATTTTAATGATGACTCACTGGGCAGGGATTCAGGATATCTGTGTTCCAGTCCCCATCCTATAGCCGACTGAGGCACAGCATTTCGTGTATCTATACCTCAGTTTTACCTGGTACAAAATAGCCTCCCTCTTTTGGCCATTAATACGGAATCATTTGTACTTAGAGCCTCAAAGTAAAATAAGTGCTCTGTTAGTCCAAATGCTCTGTTAAGACAAAATAGTTATCTTATCTGGAATATGATGACTGAAATAATTATGGCTATGGTAGGTAGCTGGTTTTCAGTAATTCTAAAAAGTGCGCTTTCTTCTATGTAGGAAAAGAAAATTACTGAGGCAAATGATGTCTCCAAGAGCTAGCAATTGTCTTGGGCTGAGCTTCTCAGCTATTCTCTTCTTTCTTTACCATATTGCTTATTTTTAGGAGGCAAAAAATTCCCATGACAAAGCATTCTTTCTACAAAACTATCATGTACACTATCTGCTTCTTAAGAGCATGTTGTAGACTTTAAAGTGATTGTGATCATTAGAGAATATTATACCAGCCCAGGTGAAATAAAACTGCTGTGTCCTTCCCTGCCAAATACAGCCGTTTTTAAGAAGCAGATTTGGTAGTAGGAATACAATTTTAATTTTATTGTCTGATTTGGATGCTTAGAAAACTTTTACTGTAAGAGTAAGAATAGTATGCTGCAATTTTAGTTGTTATAACTGCACTAGAACATTTTAATTATCATAGTGTCATTTACACATACAATATATAAAACGATTATATATAACTATTATTAATTAATCTTAATCTGTAAAATTTACCAAAAAATTGTTCTAATTTTATTAAATGTGCTGTCATCATTCATGCTAAATAATTATATAGTTCCATCACTGAGATTCATTTTATGCAAACAAATGGATTCTTTTCAAGTTAATGAATCATGAACTCATTAAATAATAGATAACTTGGATTAACATTTCTTTCATTAATTATCATTTTGATATGTCCTGTACTAGAATCCTTAATGAAGGGAGAGGGTTTTTAAAATAAAATTCAGCCCCTTATTCTTGACTAATGATGAGTTAGTTGTTGAATCTGCTAAATTCTCTTCTTTCCCCTAGCCAAGATAATGAGAAGGAAGCAGGATTGGCACAAACCTAGGTCCAGGGTCCAGGACGATGCATTCAAAGTTAATGTGGAGAAGGTGGATGATTCCCATTCCCTGTGGACACAGGAACAAGGTGTGCAGGTCTCTACGGCTGCCTAACAGAAGTGAGGGTGTGGGGGTGCAGGGCAGAGCTTCCCCAGAAGTCTCTGGGCATGTTTCCCAGTGGGGTGATGTGGATACTTTGGGAGAAAGTATGGTTGATTTGTGGAATCCTGAGTGGAATCCTGCGGAATTCAGAACAATTAGCATCTCTGGCCTTCACCAATCAGTCAGCCAGTTTCCCTCCTGCCCTACCCATTGTCTTACTGATTCAACAGTGAAGCTAAACTGCCCCCCTCATTTCCACACATCCCCTCAACTCAAGTCTTTGTCACCAGAGTTACCATAATGCCTGGCTTTTGGGCAGTGTCTTCCCACTTTTTGCCTTCATTCTCTTAAAAAAGAAAAATCAAGGTAACTGCTAGGGCACTTAGTAAAATGACCGTTTTCCCATTATATCCCAGTCCTTTTAACCCTATGCTATATTTCAGAGTATGGATTTTATAAAAAATTTAAAAGTCTGCCAGGACAAGCATACTTGTGCTCTGAACATGATTTAAAGTGCATCCTATTAACACTTAGAATTCTACCATTTTAGTAATATGCTTTTCTTCTGTTGGGTGTTGAGTGTAGCTCACTCTTTCTATTTTAATCTGTTCATCTGCAACATCAAAGTACTGTGTATCTTTGGGAGTATGTTGGTTTCCATGGGCTGCCACAGCAAATGACCGCAAACTTAGTGGCTTAAAACAACAGAAATTTGTTCTCTCACAGTTCTAGAGGTAAAAGTCTGAAATCAAGATGTCAGCAAGGTCATGCTGTCTCTGAAGACTTAGGGAGAATCAATTCCATGACCCTCTCCTAGCTTCTTGTGGCTCTGGCAATCCTTAGTGTTCCTGAGCTTGTGACTACCTTCCAACATCTGCCTCCATCTTCCCATGGCTTGTTTCTCTTCATGTCTGAGTATGTCAAATCTCCCTCTCCTTTCTCTTATAAGAACCTAGTTATTGGATTTGGGGTCCAACTTAAACTCAAAATGATCTCATTTCAAGATCCTTAACTTGCTTATAACTGCAAGATTCTATATTCAAATAAGGTCACCTTCATAGATATCAGGGGTTAGGACTTGGACATATCATTTGGGAGCCACTATTCAACCCACTACAGGGAGTGAGTTTGAAAGCAAAGAAGAGAACTCAGAAAGACAGTGGATGCAGAGAACACACTTCCTAATTTCCTCAGGTGGCCTAAGCCAACAGGTGTACACTTACCCTCAGTTTGGCCTCCAAAGTTGATATCTTGGATCTCTTTTATGGAGTATGCACTTATGTACAAAATGGGAAACAGAAATACATGTCAGTAAGAAATGTTTCTTGGCTACAGAGAACAGATAATACAAATACAATGGCTTAAACACAGAGGAGGCTGATTTTTCTCCTATTACCAGAAGTCAGGAGATAGGTCATTGTTGGTGATGGCTCAGTGGGCCAAACTTAGGAGGGCTTCTCTATAATTTTCTTGAATATTTCTTCATGTTTGTCACTTCTCAAGATGGCTGACTCAGCTCCAGGTTGCAAATTCATATTCAAGGCAGTTATCTTATCTGGAATATGATGACTGAAAGTAAAAGACAATGGTTGTTTTCTTATCTTTTATCCAAAAAGTCAAAGGTTTTCCTTTGAGTACTTGGCAGACACCCATTTGCGTTTCACTGGCCAGATCTATGTAGCAAGAGCACCACTAATTGCAGTGGTGGTTGGAATGGGAACACTTAGCTTCTCTGGCCTCTACAGTGGAGGTGCCAGGGAAAAGGGAGTAGAGTTGTCCGTTATATCTGCTAATGAACAGAACTGCCAGAGGGAGAGAGGACTCTGCCATGATTTTAACAATATATCTCTTTCATACACAAAGACAATAGAAACAAAGCGTGTGAAAAGCTGTGGACTAGCAGAGCTAGTAGAAGTACTAAAACTAGGATCCCACCCCTAGTTTGCCATTATCGTCTTTCACCAGGCAATCTGAACTCACAGAGCCTCAGTTTACCTCATCTGGAACCAGGCCCTGTACAACCTTAACTATTACCCCTAAGTCTAAAAGTCTGTGACTCTATTAATCCATTATCAACAGGGTATTTCTTGGTACTTTTATAATTCCAGTGATGGTTTTCTATCGATTTTGCCACATTTAGGAGTATAGATTACCACTGATGGATCCAGGAGGAACTATGGAGACAATGTAGTATACAACTCCCTTACTCCATGAAGTGTGGTTATATTGGTGCTAGGGGGAGAAAAATTTAATCTTCCTATTTTATTCTTTATAACTATTTACTTATATAATTTTTAATCAAGATGTGCCAACTCATCCAGATATAGCCAAGCCTAGAAATGGCTGCAATCATTAAAAGGTTTATTTAAAAGCAAGAGCCAAATTATATGAAAGCCAAGCAATTACTGAAATTTCATTTTTTGTTCGTTGCCAAATGAGCCTTCTGCCTTTTTTGAAGCCAAAGTCACTTCCCTTTCCCAGGGTGTACCTGAGTCAATCTCCTCCTGGTTGCATTCTGTGTTGCTGGGCCTCCTTTGTCTTGGATAGGAGGTGCTCTGTGCCCTCACTTTAGTTTTCCTTAAAGTACTGACTCATGAGACTATTCTGATGAAGCTGAATAATTTTTCACAAAAATACATGAGCTCAATCAAGCAGGAAACGAGGCTCTCAAATTAAATCAAAAGTTGTGGGAGCATCTATATCTGCTTTTCCAAAACTCCATGAGAGACAGGGTTTCATTTCACTTGGTATGGAAAATCAATAAGCAAGGAGTGGTTTCAATCATTTAAGTGCAGCAATGACTAAAATTGGCCGTGGAGAGTCCACAAATGGAATTCTGACAGTCATTAAACCTTTGACAATTTAAAAGGCACACAAGTAGGTGAAATATATATTCTGCTGGAACTGTGCTTAAAGTACATTTTTACTTGAAGTGTAAATGTCAAATACTTGACTTCTATACAATAAATGGGGGAAATATCAGTTTCATACCATTAGGAAAAGCCTAGTAGGCCTGGTCTATCGCAGTATGCAAGAGTAATGAGGTGAGCTACGCATAAGTCTGTCTCTACTGTTCTCTGCTCTGCCCAGCCCCACCTTGGTCACCCCAGCCCTGACTACTCAGTGTATTGCTTCAACTCCCAGCATCTTGCCTTCAACCAAGAGTGCCAAAGGATTAAATGGTTGAGACACTCCTTCCATTTCTGTCCTAGCTAGTTCAGGGTGAGTAGCACCACGCTTCCTAACAGACAACTTAGGGAAGTGATTTTTAACTCTGTTTCTCAAATAAGGGAAAACAACCTAAAATGTGCTTAATTTTCATTAAGAAAAAAGATATACTTCTTCATATCATTTTAGTTTGACATGTATAAATTTTAATCATAAGTAGTTTTGAATAATATAATTCTTAAAGTAATTCCAAAGAATGTAATTTCTGGAATGTTGATAACATTGACATTAAAAATAAAGTGGTGGCCTTAATGTTTTTAATATATCTAATGGAATTTAGATAATTTGATAACTTGATATTCATGATCATCCATTTTTAAAATATAGGAACATGCTCATTTTTAAGTATATGAAATTTTATGTTGTTGATTTTTCTATGAGAACTCATATATTCCATTTTTCCATATTTTTATATGTGAAAGTCTTTTGCTAATCATGGTACAACAGTTTTTAAAATATGCATATAAATTTAAATATAAATTTTCAAAAATTCCTGTAACCATAAAGTTTTCAGTGTTTGAAATGTTCCAAGTTAAGACAATTATTATCATATAATTGACCAAAACAGCATAAATTATTACAAATTTGAATATATACTTATTAAACATAAAAAGCAAAATCATAATAGAGATATATTTCTTAACAAGATGAATTGAGCTTTTAAAAAATTAGCTCATAAATACATAAACAAATATTGTTACTAGAATGAAAGAGGATTCAGCCTTAATATGATTGCTTTTTGTTATTTTTATGGTTGTAAGCGCTAAAAAAACTTTTCTTCACATAAATATATACATGATAATGGAAGCAGTTTTATAATTAAAACATCATTCAATTTCTTTCACATTTTGTGGTATCTACCATAAAAATAGTTGTTTCTAATGCTCTATCCTTTGATAACTGGATTAGACCCTCCCTCAATTTTGTTGATAGCAATGATTTGCAAGCCACAAGCGTCACAAAAGAATTTGTTCGCCACTGCTAGAGTTATTCACTTTCTCAAAATGGGCTCAATATTTCAATTCGGTCCTTGATTTGTTGCCCTGGTGGTTTTATACCTCAGATGAAATGACAGGATAAGATTCAGGAGAGCAACTTAAATCATACTGGGATTAGAGCAGCTGATGGCTCTTGTTCCTTGTGTTGTCTTTGTAGAACTATACAGGCAAGAAATTGTTCAGAGAAAGAGGGTTATCGTCCAAGGTGGACCACATCTCAAGATTTCTATTCAGGTCTGATTATCACTTTTTCAGAGGGACACTGACAATATATTAATAAAACATATCTGGATCATAAAGAATATGAAAAGCAGGCCTCTAGAAATAGTTAAAAATAAACTGTTTTGTCATAAATAGGAAAAGCATAGAAGAACATAGGGTCTACACATAATTCAAAGAAAGATTAAAATTATTCAATGTTCTTCCAGAGAGCAAAACTAGAGTCAGTGTGCCCATCAGTAGGAGGAACTTCAAACAACCACCACCATCCAACAATGCAGTTATGGTCATTTGACATTATGAATACTACCAACCCCCTCAACAACCAGTATTGATCAGGCAGAGACTAAATTATTTTTCCAGTGATGCTGTAGAGAAAAGTTCTGCATCATGCAGTGGAGTAGATCAAATGACCTATGTACTGTTCCTTCCAGTTTTGAGATTCTAAGTGCCATAGCCTGGAGAAAGCAGAAATTGTCTAAGAGCTGCAACCCTCAGCAGTGGAAGTAAAGCAACATCAAGAAAAAACAGTCATATGTTGCCTATTCATAAAATGTGTTGCTAGTTACCCAGCATAGTGGAACATCATTTGAACTCTTTGTCTGACAGTGTGAAATGGATTTACATGGATTAACCATACTCCCCTGTCTACTTCGCCTTTGTGGCCCACGGCATGTAGTTCTAAGACTGCTGGGTTTGGGAGTATAGTCTGTGGCTAAGGCACAGAACCAAGCCAGGCAGTCTACTTGGGGATCAAAGCAAGAATCTTGGCTGTACTCAGTCAGTTCTCTGAGTTAGCTAAGCACACATGCTTCCCATACGACAGTTAATCTCAATCAGGAAGGTTAAACTTCATTTAAATGCTACACTTGATTCTAAGATCCACCCTAGCCAAACATGTAGAAGACTGGGTATATATTCTAATGATAATCAATTCTGGAAGTCTCTGAGTAGTTCTGGGTCATCTTGAAACAGAGCATGTCTCTGGGCTGCCATTGCTCCCTTTGTGGCTTACTATTTGCCTACATCTGCACCAGGGGTGATAATTAATGGATTCATTTGTTCTGCACTCTAAAGTGTACAAGATGCTTTTATGTGTAATGATCTCACTGAACCTCATCAAATATGCCACTTGATCAGATTTTGTTCCTGTACATCTCACCATTATATCTCCCCTAAACTAGTCTCCAAATAATAAATGGACAATTCAGCCAATTTGTTAGAGTTTGAAAATTCATATACAGTGCGTAAGATTGTGTATAAACAAGGTTTAACATAAATAAAATTATTAAACTCACAATACATTTTATTTTAATTTTTAATGTATATAAATTTTTATTTATGTACAAATTTAACTTCCACAAAATAATATATATTAATACTCACTCATAAAATCAAATTTAATGAAGTATATAAATTCCCTTCTCCTCCACTCCCCATTGTCATAATCCCACTCCTCAAAAACAAGAATTATTAACTGTAATCCTTACACAACTCTTAAATGTATATATAAACATAGATTTATTTTTTATAACATGCTGTAATATAACATGCATTTTTAGATTTAAGTAGTTATTTTTATCAAAAATATATGGCTATAGATTTAAAGAGTCAAATCGTTCTACTGAGCTTGGTAAGAGAACAGTAGTCCCCAATACCATCTTGCTCTCCAAAGGGAATAATGTTCAAAAATTTTAGCTATTTATCTTAGTATTTACTATTGTAGTATGATTATATTGCTGTTTTTCTTTTCAGTTTTAGACATTATTTATTGACTCCCCCCACAAACATATACCATCACCTTCTTCCCCTTTTATAGATACAGTTATCAAATACTTTGAGTAATCAGTATTTAGTATTTGCATTATGAGTATGTATACATTATTCACACCGAAGCAATGTGGGATTCTATGGTTAATCTTCTTTTGGTGCAACCATTTTTTGCTTTTCCTAAAATTAAGAATTGTCCCTTTTGTTTGTTTGTTTGTTTGCTTGTGCTCTTATCACTAATGTAGCCATACCCTAAACTCTTCCAAACCAGTGATAAACTCAATGTGCTTAAAGGTATTTCACTGAATTCATCTACTTAAAGGAATCTCTTTAATAAATGTGTTACGGAAATACACACTTTAAAAGGAAATTTGGTCAATCTCTTCTGACTTTTGTTATTTATGTATGCAGCATACCATCATATGATATATATGCCTTATATTAGTGATTTGTTCAGGTTGAATATGTCATAACAAATTATTACTGCATTTTACCCATTCTTCCTTGAATATTTCTTATCTTGCGTATGACCAGTGCTCAATAAAATTTCCATACAGATACTGAATGAACCAAGTAAAAATGCTGAATGATGAAAAACAAAGTTATCCTCCCATATTTTTCCTCGACACTATGCCTTCTGTACATCTCAACAATGACAACAACAAAATACCTTGAGGAAACAGTATCTTTCAAAACTTGTGAAACACATTTGTATTCTGTGAAGTCCTTTGGGAAAGCTCTTGTTGAGTTAGAAGTGTTAGAAATTGAAACTATAGTGACCCTAACAGAATGAATTCTTACTCATCTATTTCAGACAGGTACTTAGGAGCAGTTGAAATCTGCTTATCTTTCTTTGTCATCATGGTTCCTCTTGCCCACTCTGACCTATCTAACAAACTCAGTGTGCAAAATAATATACATTCTCTGGCCCATGTCTTTTATCTTTCCAGCACCTTTCATTTCTCTTCCTGTAATAACCAGTTCCTATTGTTGTTTTGACTTGCTTTGTAACCACTTCTAAATCGATGGTGTTACTGATCTATAGTGCTGGAGTGACCCGGGAAAAGAATGGAAATCCGTACATTCTGTCAAAGAGTTCAAGCCCAGCAAACCAATTCTCCTGAAGTGGGATATGATTTTGATGCACACATTACAGGGAAACGTGGCCACTACCCCTACTCTATGAAGCTTTTTTTTTTTAATATCATGAACTGCAAGTGAAACGCAACAATTGCCAAAATGACCTTAAACTATTGTGTGCCACTAACTATGCTCTTGGATATATTTTTAGACCTGCAAATTGTCTATTTACATAATTGATAAAAGAATGAATATTAAAAAAATTAGATTTCACATGCATTTTGACAGTAGCCTTACTATTTTTCATTTCAAAAATATGTTGTAAGTATTCCTCTGTTGCTATTATCTACACATTTGGATATGTTGTTTCAAGTACATCCTCTCCATTATTTCAGTTATTCGTACAACATGGATGGAGTAGCACAAGACCAATCACAACTGGTTGAGTACATGTAGTTGACTTATGACCCAATTTTATAACTCTTTCCGCAAGACACACAAGTTTTGCCTCATGGTTGCTTTCAGTATCTGGAATATGGTTAAAGATTTGGGTTTCCATCATGGATGAAAGAGTATGAGTAAGTATCTACATAATGTAGGCCGTACTCTGGTCCTTGTTTGAAGGACTTCATGACAAAATTTTTAAGCAGGCATTTCAATAACTCAAAGCTGTAAATGTTTACATTCTCATTAATATAGTAGGAAAGCATCTTTATAAATTACAAGGCTCTAAGTTCTCAGTCTGTTTTGATTATCATTGTAATATAGTGTCTTGTACTTGCTTGGTGCTCAATAATTATTTGTTGAATAAGTGAATCATCATGATCAATTCAGTATTAAGCAATGCCAGTAAGAATTTATCAATTACCTTCTGTATTGGAGCACTAAGCTACATGGATTCCTGAATACCAAATCCAATGGACATATTTTATTAATAATTCTTGTTGGTCTACTCCACTGCATTGCAAAACATTGACTACTTTGTCCTCAGTGATATTACTCTCTTCAGGGCCTCTTCCTGCATCCACCACTGAGTTCTCTTTACTCCCTCCTTAAACAGAAGTGTCCTCCAGAGTTTTCTCATAGCATCTGCTTTTCCCACTCTAAATTCTTTCCTGGGGCCATCTCCTCCAAGATAATTATCAGTTACAGAATGTATTAGGCACATAAAAGAATCTGAAAAAGGAAGCGTGCACAGGACAGGGGTATATTTTTCTTTCCTGTGACAGAATCCTGAGGTAGGCCATCCTGAGCCAGGGTGCTGGTCCAAGGACGTGAGTGCTGGCGTCTGTTGGCCTTTCTCTAAAGGGGCCCTTGGCCTCATAAAGCTTTGCTGAGAAACCACTGACAGGCAGATTGACTAACAGGAGAAAAGACATATAAATTTATTTAATGTGTACGCATAGGAGTCTTCAAAATGAAGACCTAAATATACAGGGGAAATTGTCCAGCTTTATGCTTAGGTTCAACAATATATGGGCAGATGTGTAGAAATAAGATTGGACAAAAAAGGTAACTCAACAAGTCCTGTCTAGATTCTTCTTGACCTCTCTGTACAGCATTCCTTCCTTCTGGATGTGGGGCAGGACCCTCACTGATATGGGGGTCTTATGACCTACAGTTCAACAAGGTAGGTCAGATATTTTATTTATGGTAAGTTTTACACAGAATAATTTTAGGTATTATGGCTGGCTTTTGGGAAAAGGGGTTTTGGCTTTTATGATCTGCCGTAGGGAAGAAGAATTCTAGTTTCTATGTCTATATCATGGGAGAATGGGGCTTAGAGGCAGGAGGACAGGAGAAGGTCAGAGAAGAACTTTTGCTTCTGAGGAAGCTTCTGAGGCTCTCATCCTGGGGTATTGTTTTCTAAGTCCAACTCTCTCGTGGACTGCTGAAGTTCTGACAGTTAAATCTGCAGATATCTATGCATCAGGAATGCTGGGAAAAGATAAGTGATAGTTGAGCCTGTCACCTTTCTTAGGAATATTTAAAAAATCTCCACTCAATAACCGCACTTACAAAATTCTGTCACATGGCTACACCCATCCATAAAGGAGACTGAGAAATACAGTTTGCTTTGTTTTCTAAATTACAGTTCTATTCATGAGGAAAAAGGGCTCTAACAACATTTATATTCTGATAACCCCTAGACAGTTGCTTTAACTCTAACCCTGACCTCGCTTCTGAATTTAAGTTCATTCATATACATATTTGTTGAACATTTATAACAGGAAGACTAAATGGCCTCCTAAATTCAACATATCTAGATTCCTAAACTTCATCTCCACCTCACAATCTATTTCTTTCCCCACCATCCCACCTACAAATGTAAAGTAGGACAAATATAAGGAACTGTCCCAGCTCCGGAGCTCACTACGGGATCATCTAAGGCTTATGAAGTGACTGCATCCCAATTCTACTCCTCTCTCTGCACTCATTCATCCACCAGTGTGGCCCCTGAATCCCATGGATCCCCAGGGAACTTCTTGAGTACAAACTTCTAGATAAGAGTCTGTTTGCCAGGAAACCTGATCTGCAACAGGGCATCAGGAAGCAGAAATGGCATGACATTTTGGGGCTGGATGACTAGCAATACACACCCCATCACTTGGTAAGTGGCATAATGATAGCCCTGGCATGCTGTAGTGGTACAACTGTTACAACTTTCATAGCTTGCAAAACAGGTTTGGGGAAGTTGCTATAGAAGAACTATGGAATTAGAGGATTGTTGTGGGGGCAACTGAAGTCCTGGAGAAAAACAATGACAGGCTGAGCATGCTGAATCAACAATTCAAGGTGTGAAAGCCAGATGATCTCCTTGGCAGCAAACAAAGAGATCCTAATTTGCAATCAGAGAGCAGAGATAGATGAAGATCAGGCCCATAACTTCATTACAAGAGAAGACTGAATTCTCAGTCTCAGCAACTCAGCTAAGCCAAGGCCACGGTATTAATTGGACAAGAGTGGGACTCTGAGACTGGGTTAGGGACATCTAGGTCAATGCACTCAAAAATCTTGAATTATCAGATCCCTCCGTACCTTCTGGTTCCACAGAAGTGTCTGATTTTCCCGTATGAAAGGTCAGCTTCCCCTTCTCCTTGCTTGTAGACCACGCAAAGGGTTCTGCCTCACCAGACACTATGAACCCCCTTCAGATTGTATCCCCACCTCTCTTCCTGGTCACGGAAGCATAACTATGAATAAATCAAAACTTACTACAGGTGAGGAAATCTTGAGTCCACTTCAAGCGGAAAAGTGCTATACCACAAAGAGGCTACAGAATCCAGCCAGGGGCGTATGTAAAGGACCGAAGATGCTGGTCAGGGGATGCAGAACATAAGTTAGAGAAGGAAAAGTTTGTCAATATGGTAGCACTGTCTCATGATCTAGGAATAAATACCCTGGCAAGTTGTGCTCAAGAGAATGGGCAAATTTATATATAAGATGGCTCTTGGAAGTTAGGAGAAGGTTATGGATGTCCATGCTTAGTGAAGTAGACATGTCAGAACTGTCATGCCTAGTAGTAGAAAAGGTCTCAAAAGGCTCAGAAAAGTAGCATGCTTGAGTGGATACAATAGATAAGACCAGGAGGCCACTAGCCAACTTTGTTCCAAGAGAGGAGTCAGCAGGTATTTCTTCCACATCATTGAGATGTTTGGTGATGGCTACTCTACTGGCCCAGACTGACTTTTGGAGATACTCTTCCAGAATTGGGCTTCTTGATAGCAATGAGGATGAAAGGATTCTAGAAATAATAGGAACCAGGAGTCAATACTTATCCATTAGAGGCCAGGTGGGCACAATTTGATAATGAGCAGCAAAGTCAAAGACACCGCCAGGAAAGCTTGACTTATGGAAAAGGTCTGGAGATGACTAATAGAACACAGCATCTATAGGGGCCAGATTGAGAGGCAGACAAACATATCGCTCAATCTAGTCATTACAAAGAAATTGAGGGTGGATTATCAGAAGGCTGAGGACAGGTGCTCCCCAAAATAGCCTTGATTCCTTTCCCAATTTATAGGCTGGGTCCCTAGGAGGAAGGATGCTGTTTCTGATCCAAATGTAATGTAGTAGATTTGGTCTGGAAGTTGTTTCAAAGAAGAAGAAATATTTCCTATGAGCATGTGGACCTCAAACTCAAACACACATTACAGATCATGACCCCAAAGCAGTTGTTAACCTGAAACTTTGCCTTGAACTTAGAAAATGAACCATAGTAAATAAAGACACTAGTGCCTATAATTTTGGCATGGGATCTATTGTAGGTCTTTTTTTTTTCTTTCCTTTTCTTGTCCATTATAACATAATTGGACTTGAGAGTTCCAAAACTGGCCTTGCTAAGACAACCACAAGCTTGACTGGCTGAAGGGTAAGGAGGGCTGATAAGTGACAGGCTGGGAGGCAGGGATGAGAGGGGACATGAAGGGAATACAGCATTCCTTCAAATAAGTTCATTGGAATGCCTAAAACCAAAGTTTATGTACAGGCTGAACCATCAATTAATTCCTTCAACATTCAAGTACCTGCTGTGGTCCAGGCACCATCTAGGTTCTAAGGACTTAAAATTGAATAGGGCATGGTTTATGCTCTCCTATAGTTTATATCAAGCAACTGAGACCAGTAAACCAAAGATCATATCACAGTGTGACTTTGAATTGAACATAAGGAGATACCAGTTCAGGAGTGGCCTGGCCATGTGCTGGCTGCATAGACTGGTTGTGTTACTTTTTCTTTCTGTATCTATGGAACATGTTGGTATCTACCTTTTAAGATAATTTTTAAAGATATCATGAAATAAAACACATAAAATACTTAGCAGACTACCCAGAACATTGTAAGTGCTCTGTTAATGTTTATTATTATTGTTGTTATGATGGTGATTGAAATTTTTAATATTTTAAGAAATGCTTTGAAAAAACATTGTCATCAAGTCTGCTACTGGTTTAGACTCAGTTTTTAGGTGTTAATTAGGGAACAAGTGGCTAAAACCATAGTGGCTTTCAATTTCCTTGTAAAACTTTCATTCTTCTGTACTAAACTTTTCCCCCTTTGGTTTGGTAAGATCAAAAACTTCTCTTTGTCTCTATATAGCAACTCCATATCTATTGACTAACTCAGTAATTCATCTTTTCACTTTCTTGCTGATTCTAACTACCATTTCAGTGAGTTCCTACTCTCTTCTGAGCAACGTACTAAGTGCTGAAGATACCAAGGTGAAAAAGATAGTCTTTGTCCTCAAAGAACACCAGTTTTTAAAATGTGCATGACAGCCCTATAAGTTATAGATTATAATATTCTTTTTTAAAGTAGATGTCATTGGATAAGAGAGGCCATTTTACTCATACAATGTCTTATAACTAGAAAGTGGCAAGGCCAGAACTTTGGCCAAGTCTTCTTCTAGGTGATAAAGTCCATGAGGTATTCAGGTGCAAGAAATTACCAGTCTTCTTGTGATTAAGCATATATCTCCTAATAATAAATAAAATAGGAGCAATGACTTAGCCTTTATCAATAATCTGAAGTTTGACACATGTTGCCAAACTAGATTAGTGAGGCTTTTTATTCACAATAGCACTAAGAAAGGCTTTTGCAGGAGAACATGTGAAACCTTGCTGGAGAAATAGGGGGAAGCACTAACCAAGACCGTTCTTATGGTTTCCAAAAGGAACAGTGAATGTAAATAATACTAAGTTGAAATAAAAGTTATCTTAACATACCATGAGTGTGTGGATAGCTGGTTGCAAAGCAGACTACATATGAAGAAGAAATTAAAAAAGAAAAACTCAGGAGTAAGATGGGCCTGATATAATCAAAGTTGCTAGTGATGTCTAAAATACGCTGAAGGGTCTGCACCCAAGAGAGCGTGATACCACGTGTGCCCAGAGCAGAACTGAGCAATGCTCCTTTGAGACCAGACAGAATGTGGACAGGCCTTAGGAAAACTTAACTATAGTCTCAAGAAGACAGCAGGTAAAGAATGAAACATATCTATGGTTTTTGGATTATATAAAAGTTTTGAATTCTATTTAAGAGTTAAAAAAAAGGAAAAAAAAAGGAATCTCTCATGACATTCCATTGTACCTACTAAAACTAACTGCTTCTGAACCAGAAGAAGTTACCATGAATAATCTCTGGAGGAAAATATGCACCCACACTCATGTGTAGGCATGACCTTCTGTCAGAGATTTGTGTGATTAATAAATATATTGAAAATGGAGATTGAAGATCCATTAGATATTAGTCCTTAGTTCTGTTTCCTGAAAATGACTGTAATATCCTTTGATTTTGACCTGATGCACTGCCCCTCCCATCCATTTACAAATGGCAGAGCACTGCACAATTTCCAGGAATACAGTCTCAAATTTCAGATTAACCATGAAAACAACTGGTAATATTAATTTCATTTTCCTTGATTTTTTTAGGGGACATGAGGACCAGGCAAGAAGGGATGGACAGAATAGGAAGGGCAGGTGTGGATGGCAAGAGATGTAGATATCTTTTTTCTAGACAGCACTGCATGGAGGACCCACTAGCTCATGGATGAGATCAATGCAGGTGACTTAGTAGAGTTATTTATTCTCTGAATGATTTCTTTAAAAGAGAAGGGTAATTATGTACTGTTGCTGCCTAAATTAACCAAATAACCACAAGCTTTGCCTTTCTTTTGTGTGTGTGTGTGTGTGTGTGTGTGTGTGTGTGTTTGTGTGTGTGTGTGTTGGGTAGATAATCATTTTAAAAATAAGTGAAAGCCACAGTGCTAATTACAGCGTGGTCTGAAAAGACCTTACAGAATAACAAACCCAGAAACGAATGCTGTGGAAGATGCGAGGAGAGATGTTTCCATACAATTCCACTACAGAAATGTGCCCAGTTCTCCCAGAAAAAGTTTATTTAGCTTGATTTAAATAGAGATTAGGTAGTGAGCAGATGGAGCTTTTTTGAGGCTGTTTGGCTGGCTTGCCATGGGACTGAGTAAATGGAGACTGAATGGGGAGGTGTGGGAAGGAGGGCTGTAAGAGAAAGGCGGGGTATTCCAGAGCAGCTGATTCCAAAAGCCCTTCACTCCCATAAGAAATTAGAGCCCAGAACTGGATATGAATCTGGATTTCAAGAAATCAAAATTATAAAATATGTTTGGCCTTGCTCTATTACATAGGAAGAAAGTAGCCAAACAAAGGTATACTAGAAGGATGTCATCGTACAGCCTTAACTACTTTTACCTGGAATCAGTTGCTGGATGGATAAAGCTTAAATCTCTCACTTCCTCTCAAACTCCTCAGTCAGTAATTCTAGGAAGAAAAAAGAAAATTTACATTCTGTTGTTTATCTTTTTAAACAAGCCCTTTCTAATAAGATTTTCTGTTCTCTAACTCTCCACCATCCCATATGGTAGCCACTTGCCACATGTGACGACTGAGCACTTAAAATAAGTATGAGTTTTTTTCTTTGCTGTAATCAAACAGAAGTTCAGTAAATAAGAAAGAATGGGTTTGAGGTAGAGGAAAAAATCATCAGTAAACCTATGTTTTGGTGATATCTGGTACAATAGAAGAAAAAGTTTAGAAACTGGTATTTCTCAATGTAAGATGACTATAGGGACTTGAAGAATTAAAAAGCAGTAAACAGTAGAAAATAGATGAGTAGTAAACATTGAAGAATACAAACTTTGAAGACTAGATCTACCTAACATTTGTTTTTGGTTAATATTTTAGCCTGTTTGGGCTGCTACAACAAAATGCCATAAAATGAATGGCTCATAAAAAACAGAAATATACTTCCAACAGTTCTGGAGGCTGGGAAGTCCAAGATCAAGGTGCTAGCAGATTTGGTGTCTGGAGAGGGCTTATTTCCTGGTTCATAGACAGTGCCTCCTTGCTGTGTCCTCTCATGGTGGAAGAGGCAAACAAGCTCCCTCGGGGAGCCTCTTTTAAAAGGGCACTAATCCTATTCATGAGGATTCTGCTCTCATGACCTAATCACCTCCCAAAGGCTTTACCTCCCATCACCATCACCATGGGGGGGCTAGGATTTCATATAAGTTTTGGAGGGGGACATAATAAACTTTCAGATGATAGCAGTCAACAAGTACAAAATCAGGATTGTAAAGATCCAGGGGTTCCCAAATGCTGTTCCAAGGATCCATACTGGTCAGTGATAAATTCCTAGGAAAATAACAACTTCACAGAAAGACTTTCATAAAGCTAGGTTTAAGAACTTCTTTGATACTAAAATTCTCTATGCTTTATAAAATCATGGTGAGAGTAGATGGCATCTTTTAATGTTCTTACTTGGCAAAACTAAAAGTTGGTAACCTTATCATACCTAATATCTATTTAAATTGCTACTGGATAATGAAATGTAAAAATCTAGGAACCTCTAGTTTACAAAGGAGAAAAATGAGCACTAGGAAGGGCGAATGACATGCCTCAGCCCCCTCCACTCCCCAGCAACAATTAAAGTCTAGCTAGGCTTACTTATCTCAATGTTCCATCACAAGACCCACAGTCATCCCAACATCTTCATGAGCAAAACTAGAGCTTGTAGATAATCCTCATGACATGTCTAATGCAATCAGGTTTTCAATTTCAATTTCCTACTGTTACTTGGAAGAGTCTAAGTGTTAAAGATGACTAATACTCCTTTACAAAAAGTGTGGTTCAATGGGTACCCTGAGCCTAATAATGCTAAATCCAGTGAATTTTCAGAGTCTTATATTTTGTGAAGCAAGTTAGTCAGTTTCGATCATCCATACTCAGTGGGGATAAAAACAAATTCCAGAACTCTGTCAAACATACCTTTGTACTTAGATTGGATTCAGACAGACATCTCTGTCAGGTCTGTCACCTTGTGCAACATTTATTGACTCTTAGACATATGTTGCATTATGGCAAATTGTACTTAACAAACTGCTCCACAAGGTACTATTATTATCATTATTTACAAAATTAACAAAGTTTTGACAGCTCCTAAATTTGGTATGACATACAGACATACCTTGGAGATGTTATAGGTGCAGTTCCAGACCACCACCTCAATAAGGCAAATATCACAGTAAAGCAAGTCACACAAATTTTTTAGTTTCCTAGTGCATATAAAAGTTATATTTACACCATACCATAGTCCATGAAGTATGCAGTAGCATTATGTCTAAAAATTTATGTACATAATTTTTTAAAACTTCATTACTAAAAAATACTAACAATCATCTGAGCCTTCAGCAAGCCATAATCTTTTTGCTAGTGGAAATCTTGCCTTGATGTTGATGGGTGCTGGCTGATCAGGTTGGTGGTTGCTGAAGATTGGGGTTGGCTGTGGCAATTTCTTAAAATAAGACAACAACAAAGTTTGCTTCATTCATTGACAGATTCTTCCTTTCATGAAAGATTTCGTGTAGCATGTGATGCTGTTTGATAGCATTTTGCCCACAGTAGAACTTCTTTCAAAATTGGAGTCAATACCCCCAAACCTTGTTGCTGCTTTACCACTACGTTTATGTAACACTCTAAATCCTTTGTTGTCATTTCAAAAATGTACACAGCGTCTTCACCAGCAGTAGATTCCATCTCAAGGAACCACTTTCATTGCTCATCCATAAGAAGCAGTTCCTTATTCAAGATTACAGCAATTCAGTCACATCTTCAGGCTCCACTTTTAAGTTTAGGTCTCTTGCTATTTCCACCACATCTTAAGTTCTTCCTCCACTGAAGTCTTGAAGCTCACAAAGTCTTCATGAGTGTTGGAATCAACTTCTTCCAAACTCCTGTTAGTGTTGATATTTTGACTTCCTCCCACTAATCACAGATGTTCTTAACCACATCTAAAATTGTGAATCCTTTCTAGAAGGTTTTCAATTTACTTTTCCCGGATCCATCAAAGGAATCTGATCTATATTTATATCTACAGCAGCTATAAAAGTATGCTTCTTAAATAATAAGATTTGAAAGTCAAAATTACTCCTTGGTCCATGGGCTGCAGAATGGATGTTGGGTTAGCAGCCATGGAAACAATATTAATCTCTTTATACATCTCCATCAGAGGCCTTGGATGACTTAGGTGCATTGTCAGTATTTTGCAGTAATATTTTGAAAGGAATCTTTTTTTTTGTCTGAGCAGTGGGTCTCAACAGTGGTCTTAAAACATTCAGTAAACCATGCTGTAAAGAGGTGTGTTGTCATCTAGGCTTTGTTGTCCCATTTATAAAGCACAGAATGAGTCAGTTTAGCATAATTCTTAAGGGCTCTAGGATTTTTGAAATGGTAATGAGCATTGGATTCAACTTAAAGTTACCAGCTGCGTTAGCCCCTAACAACAGAGTCAGCCTGTCCTTTGAAGCTTTGAAGCCAGGCACTGACTTCTCTTGAGCTGTGAAAGTTCTAGATGGCATCTTCTTCCAATATAAGACTACTTCATCTACATTGAACATCTGTTGTTTAGTGTAGCCACTTTCATTAATAATGTTAGCTAGATATTCCAGATAACTTGCTGCAGCTTCTACATCAGCACTTACTGCTTCATTTTGTACTTTTATGTTATGGAAATGGATTCTTTCTTTCAACCTCATAAACCAACCTCTGTTAGCTTCAAGCTTTTCTTCTGCAGCTTCCTCACCTCCCTCAGGCTTTCAGAGAATTGAAGAGAGTTGAGCCCTTACTCTGGATTAGACTTTGGCTTATGGGAATGTTGTGGCTGGTTTGATCTTATCGCCAGACCACTAAAACTTTCTTCATATCAGCAATAAGGCTGTTTCACTTTCTTATCATTCATATGTTTACTGCAGTAGCAGTTTTAGTTTCCTTTAGGAACTTTTCCTTTGCATTCACAATTTGACTAACTGGTGCAAGAGGCCCAGCTTTTAGCTTATGTCAGCTTTAACATGCCTTCTTCATTGAGCTTAATCATGTCTAGCTCTTGATTTAAAGGGAGCGACATGTGACCCTTCCTTCCACTTGAACACTTAGAAGCTATTGTAGGGCTATTAACTGGCCCAATTTCAATATCATTGTATCTCAAGGAACAGGGAGGCCAGAGGAAAGAGAGAATGACAGGAGAACAGCCAGTCCGAGGAGCAATCAGAACACACACAGCATCTTATTAAGTTGACCATCTTACATGGGTGTGGTTCATGGTGCCCCAAAACAATTACAATAGTAACATCAAAGATCACAGATCACCATAACAGATATAATAATAATAATACATTTTGAAATATTGTGAGAATTTCTAAAACGTGAAACAGAGACACAAAGTGAGCACAAGTTGTTGGAAAAATGGTGCCAATAGAATTACCTGATGCAGGGTTGCCATGAGCCTTCAGTTTGTTAAAACACAGTATCTGCAATGTGTAATAAACAAAGCACAATAAGCACATTGAGAAGAGGTATGCCTGTGCACAAGCTGGCTTGGTTAAATTTATCAGAATTTAGTGGAATCTATCTAATGAGGCTCTAGCTGGATTTTTGAATTATTGAACAAAACCAACTGGTAAATAGGTCTATATTTTTTGAACTCTTTAGAAACTCAATGTTTGTTACTCATCTATTTTTTTTTTTTTTGGTTACTATTTCTTTATTCATCAAGTCCTAATAGAAATCCCTTATTGAAAAGTATCAGTTTCTAGACTTTTTTTCCCATTTCACTGGGTGCCACTGGAAGGTAGATTTATTAATGTTTTTTTTTTTCCGTCCAGAAATTTGTTCTTTCTTCTTCACTAGCATTTTGTTTCATTATGGAAAAAAAGGAGGGGAAGCAGTAACTCAGAGGCTGTGCTCGTTAGTCATATGGCTGGTGACTACTGTATTGAACAATGCAGGTATAGAACATTTTTGTCACCACACAGAGTTTTACTGGGTGGCATATACCATGAGTGTGAATTCTTTTAATTTGGTTATATTAATATATCCATATATATAGACCAGTTTTAAGAGCAGTTTTAGAGTCACAGCAAAATTGAGAAGAAGGTTCAGAGATTTGCCATATACCCCTGCTCCTACACATACATAGCCTTCCCCATTATCAACATCTCCCACCAGAGTGGTGCATTTGTTACAAGTGATAAACCTACATTCAGACATCATTCTCACCCTGAATTCACTAGGATTCACTCTTGGTGTTGTACATTCTATGCATTTAGACAAATGTGTAAAGACAGGTATTCACCACTGTAGTATCATACAGAGTATTTTCACTGCCCTAAAAATCCTCTGTGTTCTGCCTGTTTATATGTCCCTCACCCCTAACCCCTGCAACCACTGGTCTTTCTGCCATCTCCATAGTTTTTCCTTTTCCAGAATGTCATATAGCTGGAATCATACAGTGTGTAGCATTTTCAGGTTGGCTTCATTCACTTAGTATTAATAGTATACATTTGTTTCCTCCATGTCTTTTCATGTCTTGATAGTTCATTTCTTTTTAGTTCTTTTTAGTGCTAAATAATGTTTTTGTTGTTTAGATGTATCATAGTTTATCCATTCACCTACTGAAGGACATCTTGGTTGCTTACAAGTTTTGGCAATTATGAACAAAGCTGCTATAAACATCTGTGTGTAGGGCTTTCTGTGGACATAAGTTTTAACTCTTTTAGGTAAAAATACCAAGAAACACAATTGCTGGATTATATGGTAAGAGTATGCTTAGTTTTATAAAACACCACCGAACTGTCTTCCAAAGTGACTGTACCATTTTATATTGTTGTCCTACCTAGTATTACTGATCGAGGGTGGTGAGAGGAAGGGGAGATAGAACCTTGGAACAATTATCAACTGAGTTCTCAACCTAAGTAAAAATTAGCTTGATTTTGTTTAGAGTATTTTCTTTCGAGAAAAGGAAATAGAAAACATCCAATTCGATTGTGCTTCAAATTAAGAAGAGTGAGTGCACGTTCTACAATACACAATTAGGATTTCAGTTCATGATATGGCTAATTAATATGCATAAACAAAATTGGTTGTGGTGGGGGGGATATACCTGTGCAATACAAGAGGCATAGTGGGAGAATGAAAGACAAAGGTGCTCATAGCTAACGTGTTCAGCACTGCACTAGGCTTTCCCGAGAGAACCAGTGGCGCTCCAAGTCATCCTGACAGGAAAGGAAGAGACAAACAGGGAAGAAAAAGAAACTGCAGGAAAAAGGCAGAAGGAGGGCCTGGGGCTATTTTGGGTAGATCCTGCTTGTGAGCCTTTGAGTAAATTATTAGCTGTTTTCCTGCCCTTTAAAATTCAAAATGCATAGGCCAAACTCTCCTAGAACAGGCACCCCTCCTGGGCGAATGTTAATCTTAGGCTTCGGTGGCTCAAACCAGAGAAATGTAATCTCCCAGAGTGCTTGCCACAAGCAGAATGAAATCAAGGGGAAACCTTGATCTATTTAGCAATTAATGCCTTCAGAGAGAGAGATTCATGTAAATTTGGATATAGGAATATTTCATAGATTTCAGACACTCCTTAGAGAACACAGGGCCATAATACAGTGAATAGATTACACTGTGCCATTAGTAAAGCCTTATCCCCTGTAAAATGTGCTATTTTGCCCTGTATTGTTTCAATTTTCATAATCTCTTCAGAATTCCAGTGTGGATAGTTATCCAAATGTAAATGGCTTACAGAATATGTTAAGACAAACATATTCAATATCTAGGCTGCTGACTGATCATAGAGAATGCACTCCAGACAAACACAGCTATGGAAATGTTGGTCATCTCAGCTGTGATTGTGAGTGGTCCATCCAGTATGCTGGACAGCCATGTCAGCCCCAGTAGTACAACATAATGTCCGTCTGGGTTTGGGGTGCCAAGTAAATTACAGGCAAATGAACAAAAGTTCCCTGAAAGGAAGACAGAAAAGGAAAGAATCAGAAGAGAAGAGAAAGGAGAGGAAAAAAAGGAAGGAAAGAAGAAAGGATGGAAGGAGGGAAGGAATGAAAGTCAGTAGAAAGGAAGTAATAAAAGAAAAAAAGAAAGGAGAGAAAAGAGCTAAAAAGAAGAGAAGCAAAGAGGAAAGAAGAGAGGAAGGGAGAGAAGGAAAAGAGAGAGAAAAAGAAATACAAGTGGTGGGAAGAAGTAAGATATCCCCAATAACTATCTTGAGGACCACTCAGTGAAGCCATGTGTAATGGTTGTTATGTGTCAACTTGACTGGGTTAAGGTGTGCTCAGATAGCTGTGAAACGTTATTTCTAGGTGTGTCTGTGAGGATGTTTCCTGAAGAAATTGGCATTTGAATCAGTAGACTGAGTAAGGAAGGTCCACCCTTGCCAGTATGGGCAGGCATCATAATTTATGGAGGGCCTGGATAAAACAAAAAGGCAGAGGACAGGTGAATTCTCTCTTTTTCTCCTTGAGCTGGGACATCCATTTTTTCTTGTCCTTGGACATCAGAGATTCTGGTTCTAGGCCTTTGGACTCAGACTGAATTATACCACCAGCTTTCTTGGGCTTCCAGCTTGCTGATGGCCTGCATAATACCATGAGCCAAATCCTATAATAAATTTTTTCCTCTTCTCTCTCTCTCTCTCTTTATCTGGAGAACACTGACTAATACACCACGTCATTAATTTGCTGCTTTATACATTTGCACATAGTTGTTTGTCCAAGAAGTATTGACTAGCATCTATTACGCAAAGTCGCTAAAGGATTCCTAGACTTGTCAAATGAACCACAAGTTCGCCCTTGAGGACAGCACCAGAATTAACTCTTTATAAATCCAGAGCTGAATTACAGGAGGCAAAAGAAAAGCACCAAGAGAATTAACAGTTAAAATAAAAATTACAGGGAAAGAACAACAATAATAAAATGTTTCAAGCCTAGTATTTCTCTTCACTCATTTCTAATTCTACCTTGAAATTTATTCTGGTTTCTCTCACAAATTTCTAACAGTCTTTCCAAATTTTATATCAATTACTACTTTGACAGATTGTAATAAAGAAGTCAGTTTGGCCTTCCTTTAGCTGCTTTCTGCTATATTATTAATCTTTCACTCTTGTTACACATAATATATTCCAATTGAAAGGGAACCAGCAAGGTACAGAAAATGCAACATTGCCCAATTTGACTCTAACCTGAAGCTTAAAATCATAATGTATTTTTATTTTTTACCATTATTTGGGAATGATAGGAAGGTCACTCATTTAGGATTGTGAATTGGGAGAATTATTTTTCCCAATTTAAAACAACACAAAACACAGATACAGAAACCCAATGGAAAAAAAAAAAAACTATTACTCTGCTATTATCAGGTCTGCCTAATTCTAACACATCTGGAACCTGGTGCCACAGAAATGGCCCTGTGTGGCTCTTGCACAAAACCTGTTTTGGCCCCTTCTTCCATAGGCTGGCATACCTTTGTGCAATAGGAGTGGCCCCAATGCCATGTTTTTCTTGGCAGCTTTCTTGCAACAATTCATTCTGCTTCGCCAGAGCTTGGCAGACTTACCTTTGGAATTGCAGGGCAAAGAGCCATTGGCCATGCTCTGGGCAGCAGGGAGGCGGCTCCATTACTGTAAGATCACATTAGAACACCACTCCGTAATCTCACCAGGCTCCAGAGCCATTGCCACAATTCTGTCATCACAGCTTCCTTCAGGTGATGTGGTTCTTCCAAGTGAAGCATTGGAGATGGCTTCAACCCAGGACTCCAGACTACCATGCTCACATGGGCTTCTGCATTAAGCAGAACTGGACCAGACTTGCCTAGGTCCTTGCTTGCCCATCCAGTGTTTGGCCCTGGGCTAATTTACTGGTGAAAAGAAATGTGCCAAAGATAACTGAGTAAGGAGCATTATGACCCTGCACAGTTTGCTATCACACCGAGGAGGGTCTTCTGCTCTTGGTTCACAGCCACCAAAAGCCATCACTGTTTGGTGAAGTTGACACACCATGGCAGCAACTGTCTTGGCTCTGCTCATACATCCTTTCTTAGAATCCTTCCTTATTAACACCAAGCTCAGGCTTGCAGGCAGCTCCTAAACTTCAAAATCGGGGAGCATTTAGAAGCTTGAAGAATGCAAATCATAATGTAAAAACTTAAGGTGTCTTCAAGGAGAGTCTTTTTCACCTAAATATTTAAATTAATAAAAACAAAATTGTTAGAGAAAAGAAATTAAGTTGTTCATTATTCCAAAAAAAAAAAAAAAAATCAGGAGGAGAA
Source organism: Lemur catta (assembly GCF_020740605.2). Lineage (NCBI taxonomy): Eukaryota > Metazoa > Chordata > Mammalia > Primates > Lemuridae > Lemur > Lemur catta. The sequence goes on from NC_059135.1 coordinate 71,836,281, forward strand.
AATATTAGAATAGAAAAAAGCTAATGCTAAAATTTATATGAAGATTAAATCAATTATTGCATTGAACCTCAAGAAATAATTAGCTTTCCTCTTTCCTATAGAGTCTGTATTTCCTAGATTTTCTGAATTGTTCTGAAATAATTAAAAGTCAGTTGTTTTCATTGATAATGACACACAGCTCTCTCCTTGCATTCAGAGTCACCTTTTATTAATAGGAATAAGTAATCTATAATCACTGCTTCTATTTTCTTACTACTTTTTTTTTCCTTAAACCTACCATTCTTTCTGTTGAAAAAACTATCACTTGAGGTACCAATGGTCTCAAAATTGGGGAAACTTTTACGTGCATGATCTTATTTAATTTCCCAATTACCCTATGAAGTCCACTAGGGCAGGGAAAGTTCAGTGCTAAAACTGTCCAGTTGAGATCTGTCTGACTCTAAAGCCCAGGCTCAACAGTGTTAAATCCACATGCAGAAATCCATAGAAAATAAGTGAAAGAAGGAAATGAAAAGTCAGTTTTGAGACCCATTAGTACCTTTGAGTGACAGTTGCCTAAGTACAAAAAGAGTAGGTTTAAGGGAAAAAAGTGACTCTGTGTGCTACAATATGCTTCTCACAAAGCCTGAAACGTAGTAGATACTTAAGAATCTTTTCTAAATATAATTAAAATATGAAATACTAGCTACTGACATTATCACACTTGATCCTCACAAGGCTGCCTTTGAAACAGTTTCCTCCTCTTATAGATAATGACATTGAGGCCAGGAAGTACTAAGGGACTTGAGTAGAAACAATGGGTCTCAGGTTAGTCTTTCCTTCAGTGTATCATAAATTTTTACGTTGTCCATGCTAGAGGCATACACGCTTTAGGGTAAATATCAGAGAGTAAATAGAACAGGGTTCAAGGAGTCATTCTACTTTCCTCTGCTCCCATTTACTCAGACTGTGTCAACACAATGCCCAACTCATGATCAGCTCAGACACAAAGTCTGCCAAACGTGTCAGTGTTTACAACTTCGTAGTGAATTGACTGAACGTTTGGTGTTCTATAGAAAGAGGCTACTTTTTAAAGAAACCAAACAATTTTGAGATCTTTACAATGAAAGCTTTCAAGAGAGCATTGACCCTCACTGACTAAAAGCAAATTATCTGTAGTTATCCTGTTGGAAAAGAGTTCTGTGTAATGTCAAATTAAAAATAAAGACAGTATTTATGTTTGTGTGTGTGTCTGGCTCCCATGATGTAAAATGCATGCAATTATTCTATTTCATCATATATATTCCTATCTAGACTCTATTACCTACAAAATGCAAAAACCATGAAAGTGGAAATTTGAAGTTCTCTAATGTTGTGATACATTCAAAGGAATTTAATCAGATATTAAATAGATATAAACGCAAAACTTATGTTCAATAATGGCCTTTTTATTCTTCAAAAGACTAGTAATACACTGCCATTAAAAATGATGATGCAGTCATATGTACTGCCTTAAATGTATATCCACACATATTGTCAAGTGAAGAGAGTGTGTATGAAAACATTTTATTTGTGGAAGCTGAATGGAAATACACAGATGGACCAATTCACCACAAAATGTTAATAGTGGTTAACTCTAGATGGGGAGAATTTGCATGGTTTTTAGAAACCTTTCTTATTATGATTATCTACCTTAAATGCCTTTTAAAGATTTTTTGCAACAACGTTTATACTTTTTAAAATCAGGGGAAAATATTTTCAGTGTGAAAATAAAGGAGTGAAACCTAATCATTTACTTAAGCATGGTAAGATGAAGTTACCAAATATACAAACACTGGCACAGAAGGATAAGGCATGGCGCCCATGTCCAAAACTAGCTTCTTAACCTGCACACTATTAAGCTGCAAAAGAGATCACCCAAGAAAAATAACTACATTACTGTTAAAAGACATAAAAGAGGGACAAACAATGGAGGAAACTAATACATTAATACGTTGGTGGCATCCGTGGGGTTTTTGTGCGGTGACATTTGTGAATGTCCTGTGTAAATGCCAAGCCTGTAATGTGGGGCTGTCATGCATCACTTTTATAAGTGGAGGCCATCTCCTGATTATCAGCTCTTTGCCTGTGGCACAGCTTGTGCTTCTCGTGCAAATGCAAACACAGACATAGCCCACGGCTGCTGGGTCCTAAACTCTTATGGGCCAATAATTTCTGCAGTCTTTAGCCAAAGCACAGCAACAGTACATTGGCAAAAGTGAAGGCACAGTTTAAAAGCATGTGCATGTGCCAGCATTTACAGGGATTTAAAAGAGACATTTGTAGAGAGCAAAATACCATTTTTCTCCCAGTTTTGTTGGGCCTTAATTAAAGAGGCCTTTCCCCGCTTTTCTGTCCGTGGGGCTGTGGGATTGCAGCCTCTCCTGGCTCAGAGAAGGATTTCATTGGTTCACAGGCTAATTAGGAAGGACTCACACTGTTCCCCAGCCTCCTGAAAGGCCGGAACAAAGGCTGCTGCTGGTAGATTGTGGTTCTGCCTCAATTGCAGAGGCTCAGGAGTAAAAGAAAAAGAAAAGCTTTTGAATAGAAAAGGCTTTTGATGCTGGGAAAGAAATTAAGAACTAAAACAGAGGCCTAGGCGCTGCTCCACACAGCCCTCCACACAGACTCATTGTGTTTAGGAACGAGGTTGACAAAGTCCCGTCTGATGCCGAACACCTCACATTAAAGAAACATCTATTTAGCTGTTGTGTCTCAGGCTCTCCTGCCACGAAGTACTTTCCCAATCAGAACATCTGGTGCTGCAATAAACACAGGTAAATAGGAGCAGCATCATGCTTTCATCTGAACAATCAATGCGTGATTTCCTTGTTGATTGTTTGCAAATACAGTGCAAACAATCATGTTTTCTGTCTTTGACCAAACAAAAATAAAGCTGTGAAGAAAAAAATTGCCATCATTATATTAGCATCTCATTGTGTTACCAAAATTTTGCCGAATTCCTCTCCATATTTTAAAATAATTGTGTTTTCATCAAAATGCACATTTTTTTCCTCATAGAAGAAGGGAAATCTTAAGTGCCAATGAACTTTCTATGAGCATGAATCAGTGAGTGTTAAGTAACTGAAGCTAAACATTTTCCTTTGTTCTGAATCTGCAGTCTTTGCTCATTGCTGCATAGGCTTTCGGATGGATGTCCCTTTTCTACATCTATGACTTTGAAAATTGAGTATCTTTTTTCAGAGCTTTACTTCCAAATAATTATAATCATTCTTTTTTGAGACTTTACATGCTGATCACACTAAGCACTGTATAGGCATTGTTTCCTTTAACTCTCTAAAATCTACGATATAAGCACCGTTATTATCTGCAGTTTACATGAGTAAACCGAGGCTCCAAGAGGCTAAACATAAGGACACAGCCATTAAGGGGCAGAGTCAGCATTTGAAATCATGGATTTCTGATTGTCAACACTGAGCTATTACAGTGCAATTTAAATTTTAATGGGTAAGTATTAATGTAGAATTACAGAGTTGGAAAGTACTTTAGAAATCATGTAACCTACACTCCTCAAATTGCAGATAAGAAATTAAGATCTGGAAAAGTTAGAGGATTTTATGTTCATCCAGTTGATTTAGTGAATTGCAGAGTCTCCTAATTCCAGAGGTCTTGGTAGGAAGGTTCTCAAACTGCAGTGCGATTGGAATCACATGGAAGACTTGCTATGTGCAGATTACTGGGACTCACCCCCAGAGTCTCTGATTAAGTAGTTCCACAGCAGCGAGCCTCAGATTTGTTTTTCCAACGATTTCCCCATAATGCTGAGGCTGCTGATCAGAGATGACACTTTGAGAAACACTATCCTAGACTATTTCACTGCCTCTCATGTAACTGTGAAGCGAAAAAGCTAATAATGAGAATGAGTCAAATTAAGCAGCAAAAGAGGTGTAATTTTATACAATTTCATTTAATAAGCCTCAACAGTGCCATCTTTAATTTTGCATCATTCTTATGCACGTGATAGTCACAGTCACAATTGTTGTGCAGTCTAAAACAAGGCAGTCATTTACAGCAATGTTACTTCCAATGCAAATACTTCGTGAAGATTATTTCTAAGATCTTTGGACTCATTTTCCTCTTTAGAAGATAACCGCAAAATCTAGATGTTTCCTGCATGGATTAAGTTTCTTTCAGAGCTCCTCTCAAGTCACTTCTAATGCAGAGATTTGGGTAATACAGATGTACAATTTATCTTCCAAAGGGGCGTGTACTACCTCACTGCTGTGCAGATGACTCAGCATTGAAATGTAATTTACCAAAATGATTATGATCTGGTAAATGCATTTCTTTCTCAGGAAAATTGAAACATCTATCACTATAGTGTGTTTTCTTATCCTCTTCTCCAAAATAATTTTCACCTATCCAAGTCATAATCTATGGTTGTTCAACCTGTAAAATAATCCTTATTCAAACCTGTTTGTTATTTGACAAGGAAATGAATGACCTTGGAGGAAGACTTGGATAACTCCTGCTCTGTCTTACAAAACTTTTAATCTGAGTCACATGCAGCCTTGTCTCATAAAATGCCACATGACCAGGCATTATTACCATCTACTTGTTGATCACCAGCTTGTATGTAAAAGTCAATTGAGATTGTCACTGGGCTGAACAGGTGGCTTTATTGTCATTATTATAATTAATTATAATTTTTATCACTATTATTTTGGGTATCTACTTGCTGCAACAGTGATAGCTTAGGCAGGAGACTAGAGAAATAGAACTTCTTTAAACAAGGTAGAACCAAGTGGTCTTTCAAGGAAGTCTGGAAAAATGTTTGAATGGAAACAAATAATTATAAAGCCATGAAGAACAACTGAGTGCCTTTTTGATATAAGAATCCTCAGTCAGTCTTCCAGGCAGCCTTCTTTCCCTGTGAGCAGGAGGCATTTCCAGGCAATGATACTATTCTAGGACATGCTTGGAAACAGTCCAGGGGATTCCAGGGTAATTACATGGCAGGTCAACTCCCACCGTTACTATGATACTTGGATTAATGCAGTAACAGGACAAGCACAGGAAGTACTACAGCAATAACAATTATAACATAGCAAATGGACTTGGAATGGCAGAGGTGACCTGTAATTTAAGGTTTTGCACTTGCAGATGAAGAGTTTAGTGTTATCGATTTCACAGCACTGTTACCAGGAGTCAACGAGTAGGATGAACATGGGACAGAAACAATGTCATAGAGCAAAGACAAAAAGGGAGGACCCTAACCAGGACCAAAGAGATATTGCCCTAGTAAGGAAAGATTCAGAGTTGACACTGACTGTACATCAGAGATTTTGATCTTGGGAGATAGTATTTAAAATGTGCTTTTGAAAGGTGATTCTAAAAGTGCAACCAGGATTGACTTAGAACAATACAATTAATAAAGCTGCCAATAATTAGTATTATAGTTGTGTGGTTTTATTCCACTCTTAGTAAATCTACAGGGTTTATTTCAAGATCCCATGTTCCATTTGCCCCAATTAATCCTTCAATTACCTTTATATAATCTGCAAATGTATAGCTCGCTCATGTGCCATTCAGGAGAAATGTAGGAGTCAGGTAAATGCAACTAATATTTATAGTAACTATTGATATCTGCTTTAGGCAATTTAGATGAACATTGTTATATTTATATAATTAATGATCATACCATTCATTAAGATTGTTCCAGCATTTAAATAATCACAACAGTTTCTAGCAAAGCTGTGAAAAAGGTAAATCAATCATTGGGCTTCCCTGTTTCCTGTATCAGTGTCCTTTCCTCAGTATTTCTTTTCTCTGATTTCTCTGTGCTGTTATTTGGCTGCTAATGTTTTATAGAGCAGGGGCTCACTGTGTTCTGCACACACTAATTCTTGTGAGTGTTAATTGGTGCTCAAAGAACAAAGAGCCCCATGGTCAAGAAAGCTTGGGAAATGTGGAATATCCAATTCTCTCCTTGAAAAGTCACAATACTATTAGCATATTAAAGGCTCTGAAAGGTCCTGCAGTTAGAAAGAAAGCTCTCTAACTTTGCTTAACAGTTAAACAAACCTATTGGAACCCCCGTAGACTTTTTTTCTTGGCACATGTATTAACTTACTCCACAATAAAATGTCCTTAACCCCAAGCTGGGAAGTATGTGTTAGCAAAACTTCAAGTTATTACCATCTCTGGACTGTTTATATTTTAGTGGGGCGCTTTGCAAATCCTTCGAAATGCAAAGGATGGATGTTGTGATAAATGGTAAAGTCATCAAATGTCTGCTCATGAAGATGAACTTACAAAAAATACAGAGAAATTCATAATGTCATGAGGCAGAAGCCATTATTCAACATTGATTTCGAGAGAGTGTGGCCCATGTTCCCCAAAACAGGCAACAGACAAACTAGAACATACACACACACACAGCACAGAGGATAGAACACTTGCCATTCACTCTCATTCGATTTATCTTTGTATTTCCACATGGTGTTTTAGAGACATACAGCTAGATTTCAGACCCTTATTAGTTGGCTGAGCTTAGGCAAAATACTTAACCCATGAATGAACTTCTGTTTCCTCATCTGTGAAATGAGGCTAGTAATATTTACCTAAAAATTGTTACAGGGATTCAGTGTGGTAACATGAACAAAGTATCTAGCATATTACAAACACTTAGTAAATTAAAATTTCCCCACAGTCTGCACATTTTTGGAATCAGCTGAGGTCCTGAGAATGACAGACAGCATTTTTCTCAGGTGCTAATGATAAACTGTTGTTGCACCGAATAAATTGTGATAAAATTGGTGTTCCCGTCTATCACCCCATTGTGAGCTCTTGGGAAGCAGGGCCTGTGTTTAATTCACCAGGACAGAGTCTTCAACATATTAAGAGCTCAGTATGCTTGTTAAAGAAATTAATAAATCTCCAAAACAACTCTCCTTTTTCTTCTACAGTCTTCTTTTTCTAGATACTAAGGATGACCAGTTAAAATTACTTTGACTTGAAGTTAACTCTCTGCAATAATGTTCTACTCTGAAACAACATGCACATCAAAATATCAGTTTAATACACATAAATTAGTGGTTCATTGCACTGCAATATTAGTTAATTTTGAAATTGCATTATAGATTTCTAAATTAAAGAGACTGCCTGCCTGTCACTCACATCACATACAATGAATGCCAACATCAGACATCACCTTTTTCCGGCTTTGCAAGACTGAAGGTCATTATCAATTGCTGTTTAATCAGCCAAGTCATGCATATAGACAAAGGGTAACTGAACATGGACCAATCTGACTTCCTTTGTCATCACAAGACAATTTGTGGCTTAATAAAGCTGCTCTGATTGCACTTAACAACACCTGCTTTAAAACCCAGCCTCATTAATAGCACACTAATGAGTTAGGGATCTTCTGGCAAGGGCATGATCAAAGACACATGATTTGCTTTCTGATTAAATGACCTAAATAACATAACCAAATCTCCCAGTTTTCTTTAGGGGACGCTTATTTGGAAAAAGTTATAAAAAACTGTTGGTATCTTCAGATTTTTTTTAAAAAAGCTAAGAAAGAATCATCTTTTTGACTGTTTTAAATTCTGATGTGGAACCACAGTGAACAATACATGAAGTGAACCAAGTCTTTGACCTTTGAACTCACACCACAAAACACAATATAGCCACTAAGCAAGAATGCAAAAATTATAAAACTCATTAAATGAAAAGGGAACGTTCATGGAGGTAGTATATTAACATAAGGATGATTCTTTTAGGAGCTTTGTTAGCAGAATATCAAAAGTGTTTTTACTACTTTGCATATACTGGGGTTTTGGAGTTTAATGTTAACTTTCCATGGGATGTCAAGCAAATCATTTCTTGTCCTAAAAGTAGCCATGTGTCCTGATTCAGTACAACCACTGGCTGAACTTTGAACATTGGAAATCTGGTACCTTTATTTTTGCAAGTTCTGCAACTTTCCTATCTGTACCAGACATGTCAATCATTATTATCTGCCTGCCTGCCTGCCCATGGTCTCTGGTAAGGAAAGCGGCTCTGCTATAACATTTGCTACAAAAACAAGTGGGAACTAGAACCTGATATCAGAACCCAACCAAGGGCAGTCAATCCAGAGACCTAACAGTAACCAAAGTTTGCTATTGTTAACTGGGCCAATCCAAAGTCTTCTCATGGAATAGAACTGGAAGTCCAGAGGAAAGAAGGAGGTCAGGAGAGGGAAGTTTAAGAGGACACATGCATACACAAGAACAGACATGAAGAGGTTGGTAGAGAGAATCACATTCATGATGGGGCATGACAAAAATTCCATTAGATTTTTTTATTATCAATAATCAAACAACCCTATTAATATTAATGAAACATTAATGGTGAAATTAATATTATTGATAACATGTTAATAAATTAATAACCTATTAATTAAGAGCATAGGTTAACTACCTATGCTCTTAAAGTTATTTATACCTATCGGGTCTATAGGTGAAAATGCTGTATAATGGTGCACTGCTGTACATTTCTTCCCCACCCTGCATTTGGTGAGGTCACATTAGTAGCATGAATTTGGCTACGGTAGGTGAGACTATTTCCACCATGAAAACTGGCATACGCTATACATCAGGGCTCTTTTTCCTCTTTTTTTCTGAAGATCTGATTGTTAAACATTTGCCAGCATGCCACTGCCCACTGACCCTCTGTGATAAGAAAGCAGGACTCATGGAACTTAATGAGTCCTGGAGCCAAAAATTTACCCAGTGCTCATCTGCTCACCTCTGGTAGCCAAGATCTGTTGTAAAGGCCACACAACTGGGTAGAAAGGAGACCAAGTCAGTGGGGCAGTCAAGGAGAAGAGCTGGATCGGAGGATCCTCTTGTAAAACTGGATCCTGAGGGATGACGTGCTCAATGGGTTTAATTTAGAAAATATAATTGCTTTCAGAAGAAGACTTTGGAGACATTTTTCTGGCCTACCTTTGCCTTTGAGAGGAGATGAAGAAAAAAAAAAATGTTTACCCTGAGAGGTTCTAGCCACAAACTCACATTCATTTCAGTCAGGGAATGGACTCCAAATGTCTCTCCTGGCTTAAAAATCTCCAAAATTTACTATTAGTTTACAGTGATCCAATATTGATAGAAGGTCCATAGCAAACGCAAGTGTAGTTCCTCTCTGATGGAACATAATTTAGTGTCATGCCTCAAATAACTTCCATAGATAATATTCTAAGGAACATAAAATCACAATCAAAATCACTAAATACAAATCAATAAAAACAAAGGGGAAAGAGTCATGAATAAGTACTTCACAATAACTTTGGAAAACATATGAAAACATATTGAGCATCATTAACAACTGAGGAAATGTATAGAATAACCTCAATGATACACCAAAGTGGCCAAGATTAATAAAACTGATTCTCACAAGTGTTTGTGGGAATGTGGACTCACTGGAATACTCATATGGTGTTGGTGAAAGTGCTATTAGAAAAATAAAAATGGCATTGGCTTCTAAAGTTGAAGATACTCATCACAGGTTGGTTTCTACTGGAAACATACTGAGATAGTCAGGAATGCAAAAGGTTTATTGAAAAAGAAAACTTGTGGCAAGAAAAGGAAGGAATCAGGACATACTTGCACTACTTCCTTGTCAATATGTGCTCCTTATAACACAGACCATTTACCTCTTTCCCATATATGTTATTATTTTCATGAATATTTTCTAAACATCTCATTACATGATTATTAATATTGTTTTATGCATGCAATATTCATTTAGATATCTAACTCCATGGCACTCCATTGCCCTTCCTTCCCTCCTGCATATCCACGCTGCCATCCAAGATCATTTTTCTTCTGCCTGAAGAACACCCTATCATTTGTCTCTGTGCATGTCTGCTGCTGATAAAATCTTTCAGTTTTTGTTTGTCTGAAAGTTTTCGTTTGCCTTGATTTATTTGAAGGATGTTTTCACTGATAGTAAACTTCTAAGTTGGCAGTTATTTGCTTTCATTACTTTGAAGATGTCGTTCCATTGTCTTCTGACTTCCATTGTTTCTGATAAAAAGCTAACCCCCTTTTTAGGCACTGTTTTCTGTTTGTTATTTCAGAGATCCGTTTTTACTTACTCATTTCTCTGACGCTTGTTTAAATAAATATTTATATTCAATTATCCATGATAAAATCCATAGTGTGATTTTTGGGTTCTTTGCTGGACAGTGACTGATATGGTATGATTACTTCAAAGTATGTAACTGGTATTTCAGATTTCTGAAGCTACTGCTGGTTGAGTTTTTTGTTTTAGTGACAAATTGTGTCGTTTCTGTTATCCCTGGTTATTTTTGTTTGAGTACTAAATATTGTATGTAAAAAATAGTTATGTATACACGGTTATATATAGTTTTACACACACATATATATATTTATATATAGAGAGACTATTTTTTGATGGCCATAATGATAAACACTTTACATGAATTTCTTAATAATTTCTCTATGAGGAAGGGACCACTGCTATTATTATTTTACATATAAGGAGCCTAAGGCTTAAAGAAGTTAACTATTAATAGCTTGCCCAAGATTACACTGTTGCTAAGTAGAAGATTTAGGCCTTAAACCCAGGTTTGTGTGACTTCAGTTACAGAACTCTTATCTGTTAGGCTAACCATTTAACCATAATAATGGAAAAGTCAGTTTTATTCAGGGTATTTAAAAGCCTAGCACCTGCTTCTCTGGAAAACATACACTGCTGTAATATGCATGCATGCATGTATGTGTACATGTGTGCATAGGCTGGCACAGAGATTAGCACCTGTTTTAAAGAGTCAAGTTGTTGCTTGGATAAGCTAGATTAATATTTCTGTGGTGAATGACTCAACAGATGGGAGCAAAAATGTTTTATGCAAAATGTGACTAGATAGGGGAGTTGAAGTCTGAGTGGGGTATTTACAAAAAGAGAGTTAGGAAGGAGAGAAAGTTTAAAAAGCATTTTCAATTATCACTCTTGAGTAATAGTTCCTTCTTTAAGCTCCCTGAAGCACGAGAAACATAAGATGTTCATTTGGTTCACTGGTGATAGCTTTTAAAAATTATATTATTTCTCCCCTTTAAAATAAGCTTTGGGAATTTTGTTCTTTGGCTTTTCACCCTGGCTACATTATAACTGGCTCCATGTAAATCCAATGTATATAGAATCCAATGTGCTGAATAATTGTGCTGTTCTGTTTGATTCCAAACCCTTTCCTGTCCCCATCTCTCTGTTCGCTTCCTACCTGAAATCAGAGAGTGTTAAAAACATTGGTAAAGGAGTATGAAGACTTGACTCACTATTCACAATTAGGAGGCTTTTATTGGAAAATATTCTTTCAATAAAGTCAAAAATAAATACTTCTCTGTGTTAACAAAGGTGAAAGCAAGTTGGAAAAATTATTGCTTGTAGCCACACAACTCCATAAGCAAACCCGGTTTATTCACACTACCGCTTTGTCATTGTTCAGAAAGATCTGCACAGTCACAGCCACTGAGTGATCAGACAGGTGTGCCAGGGCTGTGCCCTAATGCAACTCCCACACAGGCAGGTGTGAGAAGTGAGGAAATTAAGAAGTCCCATGCCGTGTGAAGTGATTTTCCTCTCCCCTTGGAATAGCTACCTACCCATTTTAGAAGGTCCCACTGAAGTCCCCTCTCCTCCATTAAACATGACATCCTAAGCATTTTCTGGGTTGCTAGAATTTTTCTTCACACTCAAAGTTAATTTATTTACATTTATTTTAAAGCACTGAATTGATTTGCTTTATGTTTTTGCTGTCTTGGGGATCAAGAAGATTGAAATTTCCTTGGGCATGGTCACCAAAACTTACATTCTTTTTGCCATCTTCACATCTGGATCAGAATACAAGGTAAGTGCTTGTGAATATTTATTAGTTGATAATACAGAGAGCTTCTGTGTGAAATATATTTTAATTTTCATCACTAAAAAGAAATCAGCTTGTAATCCTAGTACTCTGGGAGGCCAAGGCAGAAAGATTGCTTGAGCTCAAGAGTTTGAGACTAGCCTGAGCAAGAGCAAGACACTATCTCTACTAAAAGTAGAAAAAATTAGCCCGATGTGCTGGTGCGCACCTGTAGTCCCAGCTACTTAGGAGGCTAAAGCAGGAGGATCACTTGAGCCCAGGAGTCTGAGGTTGCAGTGAGCTATGATGACGCCACTGCCCTCTAGCCCTGGTGACAAGGGGAAGACTGTCTCCAAAACAAACAAACAAAAAAAAGAAAAAGAAAGAAAGATCAGCTGAATGATTAGTAAGGATTAGCTTAGACAACTTTTAAATATAGATATGTCAATGATTAAAATCCTCTTGTAAAAAACAAGCCCCCAAATTCATATTTCTTGTTCTAGGATGATTCTTAAATGGCATGTTGGTAAAGATAGCAGGAGAAAGTCACATGGTGCTGTTCTGGCTCAGACCTGTGGCTTACTCAGGAGGGGGCAAATTGGGATCTCTGGGAGTCTGATATCCTCATTTGTAAGAAGGGGATAATATGCACTCTATCACCTTCATTAAGTGGTTTTCAGGAGAAATACTCTTCCAATATTTCTTATTTTTTCCCAATGTTTTAGTGTAGTTAACAGATTACCATGTATTAGAGGTAGTGGTATGTCAGAGCTGGCTTGTACAGGCTTGTAAGAACTAATTTTTAAACTTTCAAGGATTTTGTGAGCTGGTTGATAAACATAGCCATTATTAAAAATTATATGAACATATATGAACTTATGATTAAATAAATTATATCAAAATATTGGCAACAAATAATCAAAATTTGTCTTTTCCTAATTATTTTACTATATTTTATTATTTTCTGTGCTCTTCAGGTTATTTACCACTGTGATATTTGGGTGGTAGAAATATCATACTGTAGTGTGCTGTTTCACATCTCTTCCAACTCTGCATGCAATAAGTCACATTGCAAGCTTGAAATTGGGCATGATGAAAGTACTTACACCATGAAAATCAGCAAATCTACAAATCAGGACTTTCTTTCCTTTTGAGCATTTATAATACACCATGGATATTTCACCCATTTGATTATTAGCAACTTGAGAAACAAGCTGGTGCCAAATATATCTTTATATATCCCATACCAATGTTTAATCTGGTGCATATTAGAATCCACTGGAGAGTTAAAATTTGTTTTAAAAAAAATCTGATGCCTGGACATTCCATCTCCAAGATTTTGACTTGGTTTGTCTGGGTAATAAAGTGTTCTTTTAAAAGCTTCTTGTTGACTCTAATATGCATTAGATTGAAAAACATTGGCCTAAATGAAACTATAAAAGCTATACTATATTCTACGTAAGATGGTGTAAGTTTCTTGTAAAAAATAAAACTAGGTTACTATGTTGTTCTCAAATGCTTGCCTAATTTTCAGTAGTGGACTCCAAAGGGAAAAACTCAGGGTCAGGAGAAAGGGACAATGTAAACTTACTTTTCACTACATACATTTGTACTTATATACATTGAACATACATTAGCCATTCAATATGGACACATAACCTTTAAATGATTTATGTGGTAACAATTGTTAGTGACCAAGTGAACTTTTTAAAAATGTAGTTTTATAATTTCTTGATTTGATTCTTGGAAATTGGCTAATTAACCCTTTAAGGGTAGGGAAATTTAAAGTAATTTTTTCTTTTGGAGTTGGTTAAAGTTCAAGCACAGGATTACAGAAAGTGGTCAATTACAGATGACAAACCACAGAAGATAATTTTAAAAATATTTAGTTTGAGAGAAAGCAAATCCGGCAAAGCAGATGTAAGAACTATCTTGACATAGACTGGCTAAGTCATTGCCTAAAAGCAATAAGAGGACATTAGTAGTTTTAAATTTAGATGTATGGGCACATCCAAATATTTGAGAAAAGTAGTGACCTAAAATATCACTGACCAAGGTGTTTTATAAGATTCTATTAAGTATATGAGATTTTATAAAGTTATATACAAGTGAAGCTGTTAAGTAGTTACTTTGTTAGTTAAATGGAATTCATCACTCTGAATCTCCAATTCTAATCTTCAATCATATTATAGCAAATATAAATCGTACATTTATATTTGTAATAGATACAGAAATCAATTTCTGTATTGGAAAAGTGGGCATATTAGTAAATATGTCAACCTCATGTGCCTTGCATAAATTAAGTGTTCAAAAAAATATGATTGCTAGTACTTATTTTATGGAAGAAAAAACTGAGTCCCAGAGAGAAAGTGAATAAACGATGGTCACACAACTTAACAAAAGAACCAGGCATAGTGAGGACTTAACTCTCTGATAATTACATAATTAAAACTTTTTAACAAACTCAATTAGCACTATCATAGAAAAAAACTAAAGCTTCATTTTCTTAATAATTTTTACTTAAATCATTTTTATCTATTGAAAAATCTAATATCTTCAAATAATCTGCATATGTTATCTCAGTACTAAATTTTGATTAACAAATAAATTATAACAAGATTCAATTATACTATAGAATTTTCAAAGTTAATTTATAAATGTAATGGCTCTCTATTTTCCCATGGAAATTGAATTATTTAATTTTAAGTTTGATAATTACTCAAGAATGAAATGATTATTGCACATAGAAGAGTTCTGTAATAAATGCAATTTAATCTTTAGTATAACTGAAATCTGTTAAAAATTTATTGAAAAGTCTATCACCAAATTTTTTTTACCCTTGCAAATTAAATCTAATGAAAGACAAATTTAGGCAATAAAGTATATTTAAAGTGCAGTATACATACTCTGGTTTCTCTTCAGATCATATAAATCTTTTGCCTTTTACTAAAAGTGCTGTATATTGGGAGTCTACTTATGGTAAAATCAAGCTACTAAACTTGGAAAAGCAATACAAAATAGAAACTAGAAAAGGTGTACAAGAAAAAAATATCAGAGTGTGCCAAGACCCAGGAGAAGAAGAAAATCCAGAGAGGTGGAATACATATTAGGGGGTGCTTTTACACTATAGTAGTCACATCATACCACTTTCTTAAAGAGATGGCTGAAAATTGAGAACCTGAGCAGAGCTTTCAAGACACGTGGCACCAGGGGCACTAGAAGAACAAAAAAATGGGCTTAAGGTTTAACCATCAAGAGGACCCTCAGGTTACCCTGAAGAGCTATATTCTAGGTGAGGATTTCTCAGCTGGGGTCAATTTTGTCCCCTCAGGGATGTTTGG
This sequence comes from Lemur catta, assembly GCF_020740605.2. Lineage (NCBI taxonomy): Eukaryota > Metazoa > Chordata > Mammalia > Primates > Lemuridae > Lemur > Lemur catta. The sequence goes on from NC_059135.1 coordinate 71,851,512, forward strand.
TAATCACTGGAAACATTTTTAGTTGTCAGAATTGGAAGGTGGAGTGTGCTACTGAATCTAGGGGCTAGTGGCCATGGATGTTGATAAACATTCTGCAATGCATAGGATAGCATAGGATAGCCAACAACAAGAATTCTTTTACCCAAAATAGTGCCAAAGTTGGGAAACACTGTTCTAAGCTCTCAAGTCTTGGCTGAATACAATGCAGACCAGTCTTCCTGAGAATAGAAGTCTAACTTTGAAATATCTCAGTTTCTGATTGGAATGAGGTAGCATCAGATTGCCAGTGCTCCTATATTATCAATTTATCACAGGCAAAAGTAAATCTTCTCTAGAACTATATGTCAGCAAACTATAGCCCGTAAGCTAAATCCAAATAGCTAACTTGTTTTTAAATAAAGATTTATTGGGACATATGCAGGCTCATTCATTCATTTAGATATTTTCTATTGCAGCTTTCACACTATACTAGCAAAGTTGAGCAGTTGCAACTGAGATCATATGGCCTTCAAAGAAAATAAAATTTACTACCTGGCCTTAGAGAAAATGCTTCCAGCCCCTGCTCTGCAGGATGCAGACCCTCAAGTTATCTCTATAGTTTTTAATATAGGGTTTTCAGCACTCAAACTAAAATAACCAGATATACAGGAATCACAACAATATAGCATTACTCTGAAATCATGCAGAAATTGTGCCTGGACAAAAAGCTGACTATTCAACAGAAACAATGGAAGTCAAAAGACAATGCAATGGCATTTTTAAGATCATGGAAGCAAATAACTGCAAACTTAAAATTCTGTTAACAGTGAAAATGTATTTCAAAAATGAAATGCTTTATTCTGAAGACATTTTCGGATAAACATAAACTGAAAGAATTGATCAGCAGTAGAAACTTATGGAAGCAAACAATGAAGTGTATCTTCAGACAGAAGAAAAATGGATGTCAGTTTGGATATATAGGAAGGAATTAAGAGCAATGGAAAGGGTCATGACTTGGAATATCCTAATAAATATTGCAAGTATAGAGCAATATTAATAATAATAATGTATTGAGGAGAGAAAACAACAAAGAAAAATTCACGAAAGCAGTAGCTTACAGTATTGGGAGATGGCAAATGGTCTAAGTGTTCTAAGGTATTTGTATTAACAGAGAAATAGTAACTGAACTAATTTGTATTATAATTTGTGAAGTTATATAATAATCTTTAGGGTAATCTCTGAAAGCATACTATGTAGTTGTATGTATAAATACCAAGCTAATGGAAAGAAAAAATAAAATTATTTTAGTTCAGAAATGAGAGAACAAGCAACATAAGGCAGGTCAAAGAAATAGAAAAAAGTTATAATGTAAATTTAAACTCAAGTGCATTATTAATTACATTAAATATGGAAAAACTAAATACTTTAAAAGGTAAAGGTTTTCAGACTAGATAGAAATAAAACCTAACTGTACATAACTTATAAGTGACATACTTTAGCTATACAGATACAAAATGAATAAAAAGAAAACGTTGAAGAAAATACACAATTAAGCCAGATTATTATTAAATAAAGTAGAAGTTAAGACAAAGAACACTATTGGATATAAAAAAAAGAATATTTAATTTTGATAAAGAGTTTAATTTCCTGGGAAGTTAAAAAAATACTAAATTTTATGAGGGAAACTAATACAATAGTTTTTAAATATACTAAGGAAAAAATAACTGACTAAAACCAATCTACAATCAAAGTGATTCTTAATATGTTGATCTGAGTAGTTGACAGAATAATCAGAGAAAAAAGAATTTAGTCACAATATTCATGATTTGAGCAACATAATTTAATAACTTGACTCAATTGACATATTAACTTATGACTTAATTGTACTTAATAACTACATAATGTGCATTCTGTTCTAGAGCCCACAGAACATTTGGTAAAACTGACCACATCTGAGCCCAGAAAGTATGTCTCAACAAATTTTAAATTACTGAAATTATACAGAAAATTGTTACCTGACCACAGTAAAATTAAGCCTAAAATAAGGAGAAAAAAAAAGATAACTTTATAGTCCCATATACTAGAAAATTAAGCAACATACTTCTAAATAATAAATGGATCCTAAATAAAATCACAATGAAAATTAGAAATAGTTTCTATTGCATGAAAATAGAAATAAAATACTACATTTCAGAACTTGTGGGATCCAACTACATTCATGTTTTAGAGGAAAATTTATACTCTTCATGTCATATCTTAGAAAAAAGACTGGGGGCCAATGAGCTAAGCTTCCATGTCAAGTATAGGAAATTAAGCTACAAATAGTAGAAGGAAAAAGCTGCTAACAATAGAGACAGAAAAATGAGAAATAGAAAGACAAAAAAATACGGGAAGTGAAAAGTTAACTCTTTGGAAAAGCTAATAAAACTGATAAAACGCTGCAATACTGATCATTAAAAAAAAGACAGAGCGGTGCTAATGATGCCAGGAATGAAAAGGTGGCAACACTGCAGATGGAATAGATATTAAAATAGCAACAAGAAGATACTATAAGCCAACAAATTCTTAGAACAATGTAAGTTTTAAAATCCTGACATAAGAAGAAATAGAAAAACTAATTCTAAAATTATAAAAGAAATTAACTCTGGAATGAAAAATGTTTCCAGAAAGGAAAACTCCAGACCCCAATGGCTATGCCATTTCTTATATTAAATAAAAAGTAACACCAATCCTATATAAATTCTTTCAGAGAATAAAAAAAGAGGAAAATCTTACCACTCTATTACATGAGGCTCACATATCCTTAAAGTAAAAGGATACGTGAGGAAAGGAAATTATAGGAAAGGAAGATTATGGGCTGACATGCATAAACATAGATTCAAAATGGTGAAAAAGCAATAATAATGATAGCAATATATAAAAATGATAGTATACCACAGGAAAGGCTGGTTTTATTCCAGAATATTTATAGAATAAGGGATTTAAAAAACCATATGATCAGCTCTATAGATGTACTAAATCTACATGACAAATTCAATATCCATTCATGATAAAAATTCTTATCAAACTTGAAATAGAATGAAATTCTGTTAATCTCATTAAAATTTTTCCATAAATATTCAATAAATATTTTAATTAAAGGTGAAATATTGAAAGATTTTCCCCTGATATTAGAATTGCACAGGATGCCTACTATCATTTCATCAGTTTAACATTATTCTGAGGTCCTAACTAGTACAATAATGCAAGAGAAAAATATATATATCAGGAACAAATAAAATTCATTACTGACAATATTATTACATATATAGAGAAATGAATATATATGTATAGCAAAGTTAATGGATATATGGTCAAAATTTTTAAAGTTTATATTCCCATGTAGTAATAACAAATAGTGAATTGCATCCTTTAAAAGGCTAAAGATTTATATGATCTGAAAAGAAACTAGAATAAATTGCATTTTTAAAAACATACATTGGCGAGTCTATAAACAGCAATTTTGTGGAAACAAAACTAACAAAAGATGTGCAAAATGTCCAGATAGAAAACTAAAAGACATAAAGAGAAATTAATAAAAAAATAAAGGGAAGGTTATACCATCAGATTGTGTAGCCCATTCTAATCAAATTGAGTTTTAGATTAAATGTAATCCAAAAAAATGCCCAGCAAAATTTGTTGGAATTTGACAAACAGATTCTAAAATGTATATGGAAATGTGGGAAGATCAAAATAAAATGAAGAGAAGAACTTATTCTACAAAATATTCTAGAAGATATTCTAGAAGACATTAGACGTATAATAGAAATTAAACAATTTTATGAGTGGTGTAAGGACACAAAAAAGATGACTTAAACAGATGGAGAGTCAAGAAACAGACCTGTACATATAGGGACATGTCATTTATGGCAGAAGTGACACTCAGTACCCAGCAGTGAGGGAACAACGATCTTGCTAATTAATGTTGCTCAGTCTATTGAATATACAATTGGAAAAATAAAAATGAACCTCTACCTCACATCTGCTAAATAGAAAAGGCAAAACAATAAAGCATCTGGAAAAAATATCTTCATGTCTGTGAAGTAGATAAAGATTTCTTTGAAAGTACAGACAAGTAGAAACCATAAAGAAAATATTGATAAACTGGAATACATTTGGATCAAGACCTTCTCTTCATCAAAAGACATCATTAAGACAGTAAATATTAAAGTCAAGGGATAAAAGAATATGTTTGCAAAAAATATAACAAAGTCCTTGTTTCCTATGCGCATAAACACTCGCGCTCTTACACAGAGACGCAGTTCCACAAATCAATAAGAAACACAGAGCCAACTCAACAGACAAATAGGCAAGAAAATTGAACAAATATTTTACAAAAAAGAATAGTCAATCATTTTATAAGCATTTGAAAAATTGCTCAAACTCACTAATTTCTCTGGGAAATGCAAATTAAAACCTCCACAAGACAACATTATATATCTTCCAGAATGATGAAAACTGTTTAAAAAACTATAAATACAACGTGATTATGGGTGGAGTGTGGTGGCTCACACCTGTAATCCCAGCACTTTGAGAGGCTGAAGCAGGAGGATCACTTGAGCCCAAGAGTTCAAGACCAGCTTGGGCAACATAGTGAGACCTCCCATCACTACAAAAAATAGAAAAATTAGTCAGGCTTGGTGGCACCACTGGTAGTCCCAGCTACTTGGGAGCCTGAGGCAGGAGGATCGCTTGAGCCCAGGAGTTTGAGGCTACAGTGAGCAATTATCGCACCACTGCACTCCAGCCTGGGTAACAGAGGGAGACCTTGCCTCCAAAAATAACAAAAAGTGATTATGAAAATAAGGAGCAATGGTTAGCTGATCTATTGCTGAAAGCAAAGTAGTACCATCACTTGGAAAAAATTTTAGCATTTTCAATAAAAGATGACCCAGAAATTTCATTCCTAAGTTTAGAGCCAAAAGAAATTTATTCATACTTGCATGTGAACACATGTACAAGAATATTCATAGCAATGTTATTTGAAACAGTTCCAAAAAAGGAAACAACATAAATGTCCATCAACATCAGAATAAATATATTTTGTTTTATTCATGTAAAAAAACACTACAAAGCAATAAAAATGAATAAAATACAGCTTAAGGGAACAACTAATATCAGTAAAAAAAAAGAGCTAGATATATATATTGTGTGATTCAGTTAATATTAAGTTCAAACATAGAAATCATTTTATGGTGTTAGAAGTCAGTGGCTACCCTTGGGAGTAGAGGGGAATGCTTTGCTTCTGTGTTGTGATGTGGGTCATGGGTACATGGGCATGTTTACTTGGTTATAAAGTAACAAGATCAATAAGCTGGGCCTGTATGATTTCTTCTCTTTCCTACCTGTATATTACATTTGAATAAAGATAATTTTTTCAAAAAAGAAAAAAAATTAATTTAATCAACTAGTTTAAACTAGCAACAAAAGTTAAAACCACTAATCCAAATAACTTTCAGTTCAAAGAGGAAAATGATAGAGAAATTATAAATTTTTTGCTGAAAAATGAAGTTAAGAACACTTCTTAACAAAGTATACGGAGACAGCTAAAACCTTACTTAGAGGAATATTCACAGCTTTGTATCTCTTTTAATTAAATAAAAATTATGTAGAAGTATTCTAACTGTTCAACTAAGTAAGTCAATGTAATAATCTAATAGACAACAAAAGAAACCAAAAGAAAGTAGTTGGAAAGAATTGATAAAGACTGCACAGAAATTAATTAATTTGAATACAAAACAAACAAAGAAACCCACAAATAAAATTAATTAATTTAAAAAACAGAGTGAATTAATAAATAAATCTTAATAAGATCTTTTAAATACCAACAGTTTCAGAAACCACCAAGCACTACCTCCAACTTGGGGATGAGTCTGTGGCTACTGGGAGAGGTTATTTGTAAACTGGTTATTAATGAACTTATCAAGCAATTTTTATTTGGAAAGAATTACTATATTAAATTGGCCACATGGTGACATGATTGATTCCTGGCAATCAGCCACTCAGAAAACTAAAAAATAAAAGAACAAGACATTTAAGCTATGTCATAGCTATTGCCAATTTAACCAAGGGGTTTGAGAAAGACATAGAACACACATTGGCCATAGTGCTACATTGTGTACATCAGCCAAAATAAAATAAAATAAAATAAAAATAAGAGGCTGTGTGCAGTTGTTTCCCCGGGCCAGAACTTTAATCACTTCCTCTGCTGGCGTGTTGAGTTTGTATGTTTGGTGTGTTGCATCTGTGTGTATTAAACAATGACTCCATTTAGGGGAATGAGATGATGGTTCCTTTATATCTCCAGGAAAGCACTGGCTGTCCTTCCACTTGAGACTAAAATTCTGTTTTGGATGGAAAGCCAACCACATGTATCTTTTTATTCTGCCTCTTTTATGTATGTGAGAGTGTCATGCTGTCAATCTTGCTGCTTTGCCAAATCCCTAATGCTTTCAGCCGTGTATTTCAATCAAATGGCCATTTAACTTGGGCATTTCACCAAGGGACAAAAACTTTTGGGCACTGGGTCAACCAAGGAAAAATTTGATTATGACTCCAGCCATGTTGCCTGAACAGATTTCTGTGAAACTGCTAATCAATCATCTCTTAGCAAAATGGATCTTGCTTAATTTTAAAAATATATCTATTTTTCATACACATATATACACATACATGTGACCAAAAAATAAAGAAACTCCTCATGTAATACTTTCAGCTCCATTAAATTATAAAAGCATTCAGAGGATTGAGAGCTCTTAGTTAATATGATTAAGATATTATATCAGAAACAACAGGCCAATTATAAAAGGCTCTAAGATTTTCTTCTTGTAACCAAGCAGAAGACATGGCCAAGAATTTAGCTTCTCCTATTATGCCTTATAATACACATCAACATTTTCTTAACTATTTGTTTACAGTTTTGGAGTTATACATACCTTAAAAATAAAGTGTTTTCAGTATGCTACATTGATAATTCCAATACATTAGCAATTAATATCAGGTTAGGCATAAGTTTTTATTCAAATTATTGATTGGAAAAATGCTTATAAAGCAATAGAACTTTGTGAGGTCTTGGAGTTATCAAATCAAACAGACAACTGGAGAATTTATTCATTTTGCAAACTTACTTCTTCCTCCATCCTTATGGAATAAATTTAAATGGAGATTATATCTTACAACAAGACTAGGAATCAATGTCTGCATACTGAGATGTCTAAGATGGAAAAAAACAAGTGGGTCAAATGTAATAATTTCATTATTCTGATTCTGGCAATTTTTTAATGTGTAAATAAACCCGACTGTTTATAATTATGGTAGAAACAGACATCCCTGAGAAACTTAGTTGGGTTTGTTCTCTGTTTCTTATAAAATAGCCCTATTGACAAGGGCATTTCCAAGTTTCTACCCCTTTAGGGAGGGTTCCTGTTTGAGGTATAAGGTAAATGAAGCCTATTGAATAAGGAGGTCATATCAAATTCTGTTGCCATCACAAGTCACACTCTGCTGGAATTTGAGTTTGCAGTGTATAAAGTTTCTGATTAATGTACCATGGTCACTGAAAAGAACATTGCTATGAAAGCGATCACATCATGGATTAAGTCTTTTTCTAAGTAAATGGAATTCAGCCTTTGGGAAATAAAATGTAGTCCTTGTTAAATATTCCACTGACTGAGCTCAATTCTTCTGTTTGGCTTGGGAATGTTATCTCTGAGAATGCAGAGGGAAGAGAATTTTCTTCCAAGGCCTCTCTTGTACTTATCCCCTGTAACACCTTACACTATATTTTAGGAGTCAGGTGTAAAGTAAATGTAGCTGATATTGCTTCTCTTCTATTTCTGAAGGTTGAATAGGATCCTGGCAAGCTGCTTTAGTTTCTGTTTCCCCAGTGAAATGGGAGCCTGGTACAGAGGTGACAGAGCACATACTAGGTGTTTTAAGCCACTTTTATAATGTGACATTCCTCTTGCACAGGCTACTATGTGACAAACTCCTATCCAGGAGGTTAGCTCACAATAATGATGGCTCTTGTCTTTCCATTATTAATTATATCACCCCCATGCTTCTCACTCTCTTAGGGCCCCTAGATACTGTTAAGAGTTTTAGATAAGCCTCCATGCCTGATCTAACATACAATAGGACAGAATGTGTGGCTGGAAAAATCAACCATCTGAAGTAATAATAACAATAATAATAATAATACTGAGATGTTGGTGAAGCAGAGCCCAAATCAGTCTCAACTGGATAGATATTTGCCGAACTGATAGGCAATAGACACACTTTTATATCTGTAACTATTGATTGAGATGCACAAGGGATTTATATTTTTGGCTCAAGGAAGTTTTGCATATGGTGATGCAAGGGAGCCTGGGAAATAGCAGAGAATGCAGCATGATGGGACAGGTAATATCAGTGGCCCTGCTGGCCTAGGGACTGGATAGGGGCCTGTATAGAAAGAGGGCTTAGAGTTACAGACTGACCAAGTTGTGTTTATAAAAGACTGTGTCAGACTTTGTACTGGAATAAGCAGTTCAATGTTTGGAGATAAAGTCCAACAGCATTAAGAGGACCATTTGAAGTGGATATCTGTAATTTTTTTCTGTCCGGCCTTGATTTATCCTTCTGATAAAGGCATCTCAAAGAACCTTCTCTCCCCCACTCATAATCTTTGAGATTTAGGTGGAGTTGACGTCATACTAGGGATCCAGGGAATAGCATATGACCTAAACATGGATCTCTTTCTTGTTCATATTGATTACTTCAAGGGATGGGCAAACAAACTGAACCAAGCCAAATGGGACATATTTATAAGTCTTTTGTTGGAGCAAGTGGTAAAGAGATGTTCTCTTTTTTTAGACATAGGACTTAGATGATTTAATCCTGAAACTATGGACACTGCCATATGGAAAATGCTTATGTTAAAGGGAAGTCTACAAAGGGAAAAGCAGGAGTGAGGGTGGAAGAGACAAAATCCTGCTTCCACTCTTTGAGTCTTTGGTACAGTTGTTGATGAAGCCAAATACCCTAATAATTTCTAATATATGCACTAATAAATTTCTTTTTGTATGAGCAAGTTTGTATTTAATTCTTTTATTACATTTCAAAGAGTTCCGACTACTGCTCTATTCTTCCTTATGCCACATTGAACTGTTGGCATCCACAGGGCTTTAGAACAGGTATCAGTGGAGGCTGGGCCTGATAGGGTGATGTCGTGTTCCCATGGAAGTCGGTAGCTGCAGAAGGAGGGGTCAGGGACATCGATAAGGCAGAAAAAAACGTATGGACTTCTTAGTTCAGATTCACAACCATCACCTTGGAGATTTACAGAATTAACTGATGGGAGTATTGAGGGAAGACAGGGTGAGCTGGTCCTGCAAGTGTAACTCAAGCACTAGTTCATATGAATGGGATGTCAGCTGTCCACAGGATCTAAACAATGGGGCATGAGATTACAATACAATAACACCATTACTGAGAATGTAGTATGTAGCAGGAGCTTTACATATTGTCTCGAATCCTTCCGACTCATGTTCCAGGTAAGGCTATTTTTTATTCCCAGTGAGTTAAAATGACTTGTCCAAGGTGACACAACTAGCAAATAAGAGAGATAGGGTTCAATGTAAGACTTGCTTTTTTCTAGTGCCCAAACTTTTCATTCTGCTACATTGTCTTCCAATAGCTCTGCAGAAACCTCTTCCTAAAATTTCATCAGCAAATAAAAATTATTTTTCTACCCACCAAGAGGCATAGTTTTGGATAGTACTTATTAACAGATCCAATGAAGCACTTAATAAATGCTTTCTTATGATGAAAAAAAGTCAATAAACACTTAGGGAAACAGAGAAGCAAGAGAGAGTTCAATTCCTTGAATTTTGCCAAGAAAGTTCTATAGGTATAGATCTCTGGGAATCAACATAGAACTTTTGAAAATGAGAAATGTTATTTGCAAGGGAAGAAAATGGCCCTGCTGTTCTTGATGATATAGTAAACCTCTTTTTCTTCTCTCTCCATAAATATATGTGGAGATACACACACACACACACACACACACACACACACACACACACACACACACTTCTCCACTGTTACAACTGAAAATAAATAGATGGGGATTACTCATTTCTGAGTGTCCACTCTCTTCTCTCCCACAGAAGAGGAAATAGCTAACCCCAGGATTTAAAGCCATCTCTTCTGCACAGAAGCCAGGAGCATATCTTTCTGCTATTCAATGACCCATATAAATCACCCTGCATGTCAGTGGAAGCTAAATCCACTGCAGATGTCATTATGAAGTAAAGAGTAGCACTAATGGGCTCTAGTGCTATTTGTTCAGGTAGCTCTGCCTCTCTTGAAGATGGAGATACATCAGCTTGGTGAATGGGTATGTGGATATGTCACCAGTGGGAACTGCATCCATTTTACATTCAAGAGGTCAAGACATTGAATGGGATGAACATGCATAGTTTCTCTCAAGGAAATTTTACCTCTAGACTAGTACTTCTGAAAATTACCTAAGAACATCTGAAGTAAAAATTCAAATCTATATTATGCTTAGGAGGATTTCTGAGAGTAATTAGAAAAAAAATCCTTGGCCAATGCAGGAAGAACCTCAAAATTGGTATTACTGATATTGTCACTCAGAAACTAGCTTGAAGGAAATCAAACTTATGTTTAAATAAATGGTATAAAGCAGAGGTGAATTCACCATCAAGGCAAAAAAAGATAGGACTAGGGGTCTCTCTGGTGCATGTGCATTGGTCCCCTATAAGGCTTTTTGACAATCGTTAGCAATATGGTCATGTGTGTTAAAAGATAAACTTAGGCACATTAAAATTTTGAAGAGTTTATTTAAGCATTCAGCAATTCATGAATTGAGCAGCACAGACCACAAGAAGTTCAGCACTTCAATGAGGGTGGAGGTGGGGGCAAGAGAAAACTTTTATAAGGTGTTCATGGAAGCAAGATGAAGAAAATTATATTTGATTAGTTAAAGTGGAAAGTCCCTAGTTAAAGGTTAGTTGGAGGTTTCTGATTGGTAAAGCTTAAGTTCCATTTTACTGTTTACACTGGTCTTTGGTTTGCTTACTTAGTAACCCAATGTGTTAGAGCCATCTCAGCCTAATGGCCCCCCAATTAAATTTCTTTTTAACATGTATTTTGTTATATTTGCAAATTAAGATACTCTTTTTCTTAAAGAGGACCTCCAAACTGTACAAATTTGAGGCCTGCTATGGTCTGAATGTGTGCCCCCAAATTCATGTGTTGGAAACTTAATCCCCAATGCAGGAGTGTTGGGACGAGGGGCCTAGTAGGAGGTGTTTAGGTCACGAGAGATCCACCCTCATAAATGGACTAACGCCATTATAAAAAGAGCTTTCAGGATTGGGTTCACTCTCTTCTGTTCCTCTGCCAAGTGAGAACACCATGTTTGTCTGTTTTTGCCCTTCTGCCTTCTGCCACGTGAGAATGCAGCAAGAAGGCCCTTACCAGACACCAGATGCCGATGTCTGGTTATACTTCCAGCCGCCAGGACCGTGATTAATAAATTTCTGTTCTTTATAAATTACCCAATCTGTGGTATTCTCTTACAGAATCACAAAATGGACTCAGAGAAGGCTCCACCAATCCCGGATCTGCCCTCGTGTGGAAGGTTGTTCCTCAGAGTGACACTCCGTGACACAGCAGGCCTGCTCTCTCAGGGCGGGAGCAGACTGAGTCTCCCACAACCAGACTGACGACCTCTTGGCCTCAGTTTCTTCACGTGTAAAATGGGACTCTTAGGGCAGATAACATGTATGTTCCCTTCCAACTCTAATATTCTATGAGTTGGTGTGAGCTATACTGTCTCTTTTGTGAGGTAAGAGTAGTTTGAATAAAAAGAGGAAAATAAAAATTTTAAAAAGTTTCCTAACTTCACTCTATGTCTATCTCAATCTTCAGTGTTAAAATGAACAGTTAAGATTATAAAATAAACTTTATAATACTTTTTTATAAACAGTGCCAATCACTAGAACTAAACACTAATGATTTTGACAAATTTAATTTTGTAAAGCCCCTAAGAGAATAATATGTGCACATTTTTGTTAGTTTATATAAAAAGAGTTTAGTATGACCTATCACATGCCAGTAGAGGTAACTTGAAAATATTTGTTAATGACAAACTTTGAAACAATTACACTGACTCTAGGGTGATGAGTCAACTCAGAAGTAGCAGAAAGTGTGTCTGTTGGGATGCATTTCATTTTGAAATATTTCAGTTATCTAAACATTAGTAATATTATTCTCCAAGATTATCTGAACAAATATGTCCTATCCAGAACTGGATAAAGAAGAGAAACCATTAGCATGTTCGTTACTTAGAGTCAAAGATAAAAATTCATATCCATAAAATTAGTTTTCATAAGAAGTACAAGAAGTTTCACAAGTAAATTCCACTAAACTTCTATGATATAATTCTAATGGCATTCAAAATATTTTTGCATAGAGACTAAAGGAGAGTACACAGAATATTTTTATAAATCTAATGAAACAGTGACACAAAAATTTAAAATAGTACAGTAAGAAATCTATAGACCAATCTCACTTATGAATATCTGGGCAAAAAATAATAAATACAATGTCAGCAAATAGAATACACATTAAAAGAATGATATACTAAGAAAGAATTCATACCAGGAATTCAAGAATAATGTGATATTAGTAAATCTAGTAAAATATTTTACCTTATTACTATATCAAAGAGAAAAATATAGTATATATAGATACTAAAAAGACATTTAAAAAATTTTAGGTTTCACTATTGATTTTTAAAAAAACCTCAATAAAATATGAATATAATAATTACTCGATTACTTTCTTAAACGTTTACAAGCCTAAACCCAACATTAGATTGAATGGCAAAATACTAGGCAAAGTCTCATTGAGGTAAGGAACGAGCCAAGGATGTTCACTATCACCATTTTTATCTAACCTTAATCTGGAAGTACTTATCAACACAATTTAAGAAAAAATAACAAGTAACATAAAGCAAATTAGAAGAAAAAGGGAGAGAATCATTATTATTTGCAGATGACATGATAGTATACTTGGAAAGCAAAGTGAAGCAAATGAAAACCATGGCACATAATAAAACCATTATGTCCATTGACTTATAAAAATTTCATAAAGACTTAGACATAATTTTTCTGCATAATAAAAATAAGTCTGAAAATTTAATGGCAAGAAATTACTTTATTTGCAACAACACCAAAATAATAAATACGTAAGAATAAACATAACAAGTTGGTGTGATCTAAAAAGAAACAACAACAATGACAACTAGGATACATAAAGAAAATTTAAATAAATAGAATGACATTGTCTAGCTTATCTTTTTTTTATGTTATTATAACTACATTAGTTTTCCTTTGATATATAACTTTAATAGGATAGCTATCTTAAATATTAACCAGATTTTTTTTGCATACTTGAAAAGATAAATCTCAGGTTTACATGCTGTGGAAAAGAAAAAGCATACATGAACAGCTATAAAAATCTGGCGAAAATATAATGAATGGGAATAGGTCTGCCAAAATTAAAACATATTACAAAGTTAGAGCAATTAAAATAGTTTGTATTGATCAACAGATTAAGCAGTAGTCCTCAAACTTTTTGGCACCAGGGACGAGTTTCATGGAAGACAATTTTTCCATGAATGGGAGTAGGGCGTGCAGAGCTCAGGTAGTGATGTGAGCAATGGGGAGCGGCTATAAATACAGATGAAGCTTCACTGGCTCCCCCACTCCTCACCTGGTACCAGTCGTGGCCCATAGGTTAGGGACAGCAGGATTACGACAGCAATGGAGCAAAATAGAGACCACAAAACATGTAAGAATTTAATATTAATACAATCAAGGAAACATTTCCAAATTGTGAAGGGAAAAAAAGGGGGAGTATTCAATAAACAGGCTAATAATCTGGGAGAAAAATGATATCCTCTGCTCACTTCTTGATCCAAAATCAATCCAGAGGTATCAAATAGTTGAGCACAATTAAATTTCTTATAAAAACAATATGGGAGAATTTCTATAATATATCATTTTAGAGTAGGGAATACATTTCTTGAAACTTTTCACCAACTAGAAGCAATAATAGTATAAATTTTCAAAATTAACCATTTTGAATAGGAAAATATTTAATAAAGTCAAAAGAAAAACTAGAAAAAATGTAATACATAGGATAAAAGACTAATTTTCTTAATTTTGTTAAAGCTCTTCAAAAAATAATTTTTAAAAAGACCACAACCCAATAGAAGAATGAGAAAGGGACATAAATCCACAGTTTACTCCCTAAATGGCTTTTAAATAGATGAAAAAAGGGTCAATCATGCTCATGATTAAGGAAATACAAAATAAAATGATAAATGAGATTCAATTTTTCACCTATCAGATGAGGGAAGATGAAAGTACTAGATACTATTTGAGTTAAGACAGTTGGGAAATAGAAGCGTTCACATATTGCTGCTGCAAGAGAAAATTGTCACGATCCCTTTGAAAGACAATTTGTCAGCATTTATCAAAATTAAAAATTCATATATCCTTTGTCCTAGCAGAAATTTATTCCATAGACACACTTGCAAATATGTTTAGGAAGTATATTCAAGAATATTTGTTGCAGGATTTTATGTAAAAACAAACTAGCAAGAAAACCAACCAAGCCAATCAAACAAATAAAAACAAAAAGCAAACTTTCATTTTAAAAATACAAAGTAAGTGAATTATAGCTCATTCATGTTATGAAATATTATGTGTGGTTAAATAAAGCAGGTGGCTCTGTACATACTGACATGGAATAATTACCAAGGGAAAAAAACATTGCAAAGCAATGCGTACAGCTTAAATGTATAAAGAAGAAAAGTAGTTTTATATGTGTATGTACACACACACACATGCACACACAAATGATTATGTTCTCACATGGAACTTTTAACAATGATTGCCCCAGGGGAAGTTATTTGAGAAACAAAAACAATGGCTCATGGCAGAGCAATATAAATTTCGCTGAATGACATTCTATATTGTTTGAAAGTTTTGAAATGTTCATGAATTGCCTGTTCAATTAAAGAGTCAAATGACAAACCAATTATTCTTAGTTATTTAGAGCTACTGTTACTGACCAGTAGATAGCAGGTAATTCGTGTGAGAATTTCTCAAGTATGTGCACATGGCATGAGTTTTGCATTTTTAGCTGCATATATGTGTCACTTTTACAATAGCGTGACATGATCAGAGTCAGAGTCACAGAAGACTGCATAAGTGAGCAAATTATTATTCTTCAAGACATATGCTAAATACAGAGACATGGATTAATATTGAGAAGAATAATTGCTTGATATTCAAATCTGGAGCTATTTCCTAATTGGCCAGTATATGGGGTTGAATGGGTCTCCCAAAAAGATATGTTGAACTCATAACTCCTTGGAAACATGGCCTTATTTGGACATAGGGTATTTGTAGACGTAATTGGGTTAAGATGAGATCTTACTGGATTAGAGTGGGCCCTAATCCAATGACTGGTGTCCTTCTACAAAAAGAAAAATTTAGACACAGACACACACAGAGGGAAAATGATCATGCAAAGGCAAAGGCAGAGATTGTAAATATGTGGCCACAGCCAAAGAATGCCAAGGATTGCTGCCAACCACGAGAAGCTGGAAGAGGTGAGCAAGGTGTTCTGCTGGCACCTTGAGTTCAGACTTCCAGCCTGCAGCACTGTGAGAGGATACATTCTGTTGTCTGAAGCTGCCCAGTTTCTGGTCATTTATTATGGCAGCCTTTGGAAACTAATACAGCTACCTTTGCATTTCTCTATTTTTTGTCATTTTCTAATATATTAATATATAAACTGAAGCAATCATACATATTTCTTCTTAATAATTTCTGCTGTTTTTACTCTAATGTGCTCTTCGACCCAATATTATAAAATGAATCACTCTTGAGCAGATCTTATGTCTCTGTGAGAATAGTATTCTAATTAGGATCGTGTTCCTGACCAAGTATGTAATGAAAAATAAAAAGTAAATATTGCGAATATGTGGTAACACTTACGTGATACATGATAAAGACATATGTAAAACAGTGGTAAGCCTTTTTTTGTTCCTGTTAAAAAAAGAAAGTTACAATTTCAAATCTCATAACAGGGAGAGAAATGTCATTAAAAAAATCAATATACAAAGAATTTTAATAAACCATGAGGTATTTCTCTGGTTCACAAAAACTATAACAAGACTAATAACTTTGACTTAATGTGATGAATTTATTCAGGTATAATTAACAATTTTTTCTTATAATTAAGAAGCATTTTTGAGGATGATTTGGATGATTTGATTCTGAAAATAATCCCATTTGGGGAAGTTGACACTAGTGACACTTCTTAGATAAATTTTCTAGTCAAATACATAAAATCATTTCATTAACAGATTTGAAATAATTCTCCAATGAAGATATTTTATTGGGGAAAAAGTGACATGTAGTTCAAATCTCAGTGCTACTTTTGTCTAGCTGTGTGACTTTGGGAAAATTACAGATATCTTTTTAAATATTGGTATGCTCATCAGTAAAATGCAGTCAATAACTACTCACCATGTGTGCATTAACTAACCTTACACAACCAATGTATTAGGCACAGAGCTTCACACATAGGTTAGCCTAATTCAAACTATTGTGTTATTGCATTGGTCTGTGTTAGGGAGGGTTAACACAGACCTTCCCATAGTTAAAAAGGGCTACTGTCACCTTGACTTGGAAATAATAAAGTATAAGCAGTCTCACAGATGAAAGTGATATCAGGCCACTTTCATTTCAACCTCCTGAAAACTTTAATGGTTTAAAGTCATTTATATATATACCAAAATCTGCAAACTACTTTTAAAATTTTAAATGTCCAAAACATTTTTAGACAAAATAATGAAATAAATGACTACTAAAAGGCATTTGAATAATTCAAGAAAAATTTAAGTTTATTGGAAATATTCCAACAAGGAATGCAGAAAATTGTGAAGGCCTTTGCTGTCTAGATCAACATTACCAGTGTATGTGCTTCAGAACTCCACCTCTGCAGGATGTTCATAGACATACGCTCAAAGAGGCTTCCAAGTTTGAGAAACTTTGAGTAAACTTGTTTACTACGAGGTAAACAAGTTTCTGTATGGTAGGATTCCACTGAGCCTTTAGTAGGATATGGTATGTACTGAATCCAAAATTCATTAAAATGTTTTTAATAGAATGCTTTTTAGGATTTTGTGTTCTACAGAAGACACTTTGGGAAGCACTGGTGTGGCTAATTGCCCCAAATATCTACTTTAGTCTGAATGTGGAGATACAACTTAAATGAAAGACTAAGGTGTAAAGAATAAAAAGCGATGAAAGCTTCCTTCAACAGGGTAAATTGGAATCCTGAGAACAAGGTAGATCTTTTGGTTTAGAGCAGAGATCAGTAAGGATAGCCTGTGGGCCACTTATTTTTGTAAATAAATGGGACTGTTTATCCCTTGCCTATGGCTGATTTCACACTATAATGACAGAGTTGAGTACCAGCCACAGAGATAGCATGGCCCTCCAAGCCAAAACCATTTACTATCTGGCTCTTTACAGAAAAGTTTGCAGAAACCTACTCTAGATTTTTTCTCCCCTTCTGCTAAAGAAAGATTACGAACTGACAAGTTCTAACTAAACTACATCTAGGGACTGCAAAAATATTAATTAAGTTCCAAGTATTCATGAACTCCAAAAATCAAAGATTTGGGGGTGTGACGGTGTGCGTGTGTGCATGTGGCATATGTGTGTGTGTCACTATGCAGACAAATCAACCAGATGGGAACTTAATGAAGGTTCTACTTTTCAATTCATTGTTGCTAGTGGTGGTGATGGACATCGAAAATTTAAGCCTACTGGAGAAAAAAGAAAATGTTTTTTCTCTGTTGGCATAAAAGGATTAGCAAAACTGTTGCTGATTTTAAAAATTGAAGGAGATTAAGTTGAGCAAAAAGTAATGGCTATAGCACTTTATAGTATATATACTTAAATATGTGCCATGCTAGCTACTACAATTAACTATTATTAAATAACACATATATGTGTATATATATATATAGAGAGAGAGAGAGAGAGACAGAGAGAGAGAGAGAGAGAGAGAAAGAGAGATCTTTTTCCTCCTGTTTAAATAAAATTGATATATTTCTATAAAACAATGCCTGTTGAGGAATATCAAAAAATATCACCGTTTGATATTCTTGCAATACAGAATCCATTCTCCTGTCCTCTCAAAGATATAACTTACTGTGTCATAATATTAATGAAAACTCTTGTATGTATTTTTAAAGAGAAGTCTTTAGACACATTTTATCTTTTACATTTTAAATTATTTTAACAGAAATTCGCTGTCCTTTCATAGTGTAAATAGATACACTTTACCAAACGTCTTCTTTCATTAACAGTGCAAGAATTAGTTAAATTCCTTTTGGGGAATAAGCACAAAACAATTAAATTTTAAACATCTTGTTTCAAGTTACTCCAGAACAGAACACAGTGTATGATGATATAAATGACAACAGGGCATGGGAATGAAGGAGAAATGGCTGCAGTATTCAGACCATCAAGACTGTCTTCTTTAATTACACCAGCTACTCAGAAGCCCACCCTAGATGAAACAGCCAGGCTCTCTGGGGCAGCAGGCAGAATATTATCCCAGATAGGCAGGGCAATAGGCTAACAAAATCTTGCAAGAACAATGAAAGTCTGGCATCTTGCACCTTGTACATAATGTCTACACAATAATAATTGCTGGTTGTCTCAACGCCATTTCAAAAATCAATTTTAAAAGGGAGATGTTTTATTCTTCAAATAAACATTTCAAATATTAACTGAGAGCTTGATTGGCTCCATGGTGAAATGGGGAATCAGGTGCCCCAAATTGACTGGGCACTGCTGTTTGGAGATTTGCATTAGTGATTAAACCACTATATCCTGGTGTAGAAGCAGTGCTAAATGACATTCCAGTGCTTCTAGCACATTCCTGAAACATAGAGAATTTGAAAAGGGCCTGGGCTACATGAGCCACTTGGCAGTATTTAGAAGGCAGGAAGCAAGGGAGAAAGGGAGGAAAGAAGAACAGGGACCAAATCCTCAATATTTATTGGGTTTTGGAAATAACTGTAGGTCAAACATTTTGAAAAATTGGACTGTTGATGGCATTCCTTAATACCATACCCACAAGACCACAATTCAATGGCACATTGGTTCATTGTTCCATTTGAAGACTCTAGAAGTTTCCCTGTGTACTCTCCCACACATGAACCTCCTGCATCAATTCAAGGGGACAGATTTGATTTCACTCCTATTTCACACACTCAGCTAACAACTCCCACATGGATGTGTCAGGAAGAGCTAAAGGAAAAGACAGGATGAAGTATTTTACTAGACTCCTGTGGACACGCTCTGGCTAGAACATACCCCAGACCATTGGAAACACATGCTGGACAGCTGCTCTGGGCTCACACACCCAGTGTAGGTGTTAACACGCATTGCATGACCTCGGCATGGAAGCACAGCAGTTGTAAACATGTGGAAACGGCACAGAAGCTGAGAAGGGCCCAAGAGCTCACCCTAGTGCATTCAAGCAGGGCTTGGTGCACAAACAAAACTATTCAAAAGCTCCCCAGAGCTGTGTTGCTCGTCTTAGATAGCAGCAACTTCTCACCGCTCCCCCTTTGGAAGAGCCTACTTTGCTCTAGTCATGGGCTATAGCTTCCATTTTCTTCATTCCACTGGAAAGCAACTGAACACATGTTAAATTCCATTTCCATACCTCTTTGGCTGGGTTGAGTTTGCAGATGTGAAAAGATTGGGTGGGGAGTGGGACAGGAGGGAGGAAGTTCCTTTTTCATCCAGAGCAATAGGAATCCTATTTGTATTGTGTACGGGAGAGAAGGGGCACCATGCACAATTGCAGGACATGTTCTTTTCTTTGTATCTCTCCTGCCTTTGCCCATCCTACACTCTAGATTCTCTACTGGCAAGTTGCCCTGGAAACAGGTACCAATGAGCTCTGGTGTAAAAGTCAATATTACTGGAAGGAGGGGAAGAGACAAGAACACTGAGCTCTTTAAGTGTTTTCACTTTTACACTGTGATACATTTATTACAGCATTTCAAGAAGCCATTGGTTCTCTCTGTGTGAACTTGTCTCTTTGGAAAAAACAAAAAAAAGCAACAGTAATAAAATGGTCAGCATCAACAGCCTGGCTGCTTACTCTGATTCTATAATGCATGCTGATTTTTATGCCCTCCACCACCAGTTTGTCTGTTTCTCCAAATCTGTGCAACAGGTGTTAGAACAGTGCTGTCCCCTTGGGCCCTGTTCTGAGTATCTAATCTGATCATGTGCTTCACCACCCCCGATGTCCAAGACCCCAAGTCTTCAGAACCTGCCTTGCTCTTGCCTGGCCCAGTCCCTGGCCCCTCAGGGTCTAGAACCCTTAATCACAGCACAGTGGCCAAAATCCTACTTTTGCACAAAAAGAAGGTTAAGCAGGCAGGTGAGCCATCTGCACAACAGGTTTTGAGCGTGCCCTATCTGTATTCCCATGGCACCACCTATAATTAAGATAACCCATGTTTCGCTTGGCCAAATGTTCCTCTCTGGGCATACTTACAGCTGGATCAGTTCCCTTAGCCTTTCTCCCATCCCACTGTCTTGTCTCCAAACCCAGCCTTCTCTCCTATCCAGATCTGCTTCTGCTGTTAAAATTTAAGACACAATTCTTCACATAAGTAACTCTATTTTGCTCATGGGCACCAAATTTTCCCCCTAAATGTCTTTCCTATGTATAAGAAACAAACAGAGCTCTGGAAAGTGTTTAAAGCACAAGCATTGGGAGGAAAATACTATTTCACAAGAATTTCATAAAGATTTACAGATCCCAAAGTTATCTGTGAAAACAGAATTGTATTTAGCACATCAATTTTTGGACTGGCCACATCTGTTTCTGGAACAAAGTGAGAAACAGATGTGGAAGCAACAGTGAAACTGACACAGGAAGCTTGTCAGATGTGGAAACTGAGCAAGTTATATGAATCCAGAAATTAGAACAACAAAAAGGATGATACCTCCAAAGGAGCTCCGGATAGAACTGTGCCATCATTTTGGGGGTGCATTTTGACATAAAAAAATAAGAATATTTTCCACAGACATGATTTTAGCAGTTGCTAAACAGATCTCATTAAAATCTTTTAAGTTCATTATGAATAAGTAGTAAAAGAGAAAATTTAATTTTGGCCCTAAAGACAGATGTTTCACATAAGGAAATGTGTTACATTAATATAGCCCCAAAGTGCTCATCTTCTTGGTTTTTACTGCCCAAGCAAAATTTAAAGATAGCCTCTCCCCCACTGAAGTATTTAGTGTACAGTGACTTCTGTCTCCAAGGAACAGTTCTGCCTGAGTCCAGCTCCTATGGAAAGGTTTGTGAAAGGTTGTGGAAGAAGCCTTCTGAAGTTGGCATGTAAGAAAGCACACAGGAAAGAAGTAATTCTGTGGATAAATCAGCCACACGTGTCTCCACTGAGTCACATGAAGTCTCAGGCATCTTTCCAAGTTCAGTATCCCCAAGGACCCACTCTGAGACTTTTTCCTGTGTTTTTCTCAGAGATTTATGGAAAACTGTCAGAATTAGTGATTATGTAAAAGTTTCTCTAGAGTCTTTCAAATCATGGAAGAGGCTTCACTTCCTTCCATGCTCCAGGAAAAAAAAGAAAAAACAAGGAGAAGCCATGCACATCACTTTATTTCTATTTTAATTCTATTCCCACAAATGGACGTGGGCATACTTAGAGCTATATTCTTTTAAATATCTCTCTAGAAAATGCTTTTCTTTGAATCCCAAGAAAAAAGAGTGCTAGATTCACTTTTGTGTAGAAATTTGCAACATTTCCTAAAATAAATTAAATACTACAGTTTTAAATAGTGCAGAAGAGCAAAATGTACTGACAAAGACTTACCTAGAAGAGTGAGCAATGGAGAATTCAACTAATGATTCAAATTTTGCTGTTGGAGCAGAAGGACCCCTGTCCATGGGAGATCACAGATAACTCTCCAGCAAATCCTGGGAAGAAAGGTATGCTTTAAGGCTGATCTTTGTGTCCCTAAACTCAAGGACTCAAGTGGTCTGCTCAATTGTTCATGTTTGTCAAGAAATTTTATTGAGAGGGAAAAGGCATTGAATGATTTATTTTGCTTTGGGGAAACTAAAGAGTGGGCAGTGCCCTACAGGGCTTGGAGGGTGGAGAGAGATAGAAAAGGGGAAAGAGAAGAAGGGATAAGGTACTGTGTCCTGGGACAGTGTTGTGACCCATGAACAGGTCACAGGTAAAGCTGTTAGAAATTAACCATAGAGCAAGAACTTGTTCTGGAAGTTGTCAAACTTGGTAGTGTCCAATTAGTATAAAAGAGGAACTACATCACATATCTTTTGATGATTATAGGCCAGGTGATAAGTTTTGGAAATATCAGAATTTTGAAAAGTGGCTCTAATTTGCTAGGTGTCCCTTATTAGGAATATGGGCCTTGTGATATTTCATTGAACTATGTTAGGGGTATGGGCTCCATAACTAGACTGGTGGAGTGTAATCCTAGCTCTAGAGTACCAGCCATGTGATCATGTGTGAGTTATTTGTCTCTCTGAGCTGCTGTTCTTTATCTAAAAAGTAGGTAATAGTAGTAATAGTAGGTAAAAGTAGTAATACTACCTGTTTCTGAGGACTGCTGTAGGACTAAATAAGTATCTCAGTCAGTTGGGCTGCTACAACAAAGTACCATAGACTAGGTGGTTTATAAACAACAGAAATTTATTTCTCACTGTTCTGGAGGCTGGAAAGGTGGAAATCAGGATGCCAGCATGGCTGGGTTCTGCTGAGAGCTGTCTTCCAGGTTGCAGACTGGCAACTTCTAGTTGTATCCCAACATGGTGGAAAGAGCACAAGAGAGCTCTCTGGGGTCCCTTTCATAAAGGTATTAATCCTAATCATTAGGGCTCAACCCTCATGATCTAATTACCTCCCCAAGGCCCCACACCTTAATACCATCATGCTGGGGCTTAGGATTTTAGCAAATGAATTTTGGGGACACAAACCTTAAATTAATTGCACTTTAATATAGATAAAGTACAACAGTGCCTGAATTAGCGATTATTGTATAAATGTATGTTGTTAATAACTGTAGCTAAATCCAACTGAGAGAATATTTCCAGACTTGAAATAGTGTTCCTGAATGAGCATTTACATGTATTTCACAAAATTTCTTTATCCTTACCACCTTTACATGGCCTAAAAAATGGTAATTGATGAGTCTGGGATTCAGAGACCAAGTAAAAACTGGAAGGGCTCTGATTTTCTTAAATCATAAGTCTGAGTGCTTAACTTTATACTGTTTGTATAAAATTCTCTGAAGAGAATTTCTAGCTAAACGCTGACAACTCAAGTTCTAATATGTGGCATCATTAAGTGGGAAAAGTTAGCCAAGGAGCAGATGGAGTGACACAGTATTGTATACAGAGGAAAAAGGAAAAGGTGGACTGAGAAAAATAGAATAAAAATTTAAAATTTAAAGTAGAGTACTTGGAAAATGCATGTTGCCCACATCTAGTGAACATTACATTAATATTAATAATAGAAGTTTGTTATTATTAACAACATGGACTATCACTTGCCCTGCGTCTACTAAGTGTAGCTACTGCCCTGAGAGAAGTGTGGGTAGAGGGGATTTCCTATGAAACTGAGGCAGAAGTTTCAGGGCCCCTCACTTGTGCCTCCCCCAATCCCTTAGCAACATGGCCGTATGGCCATGTGTTATTATGAGATTTTCAAAAGTAAAGGATTTTTAACCCCAATTGTTAAGATGCCCATTTTTTTCCCCATTCTGACTTCCTTTTCATCATACTTGCCTCATGTGGGGAAGCATAATAGGCAGCCCCTAAAATGGTATCCAAGGATCCCTCTGTCTTGGTGTGCGTGCCCTCGTGTAATCCCCTGCCTGTGATTATGGGCTGGACTTACTGACATACTTCTAACAAACAGAATATGGCAGGAGTTATGGGATGTCACTTACAAAACTAGATAACAAAAAGACTGGCTTCCATCTTATGTTTTTTTTCTTTTACTCTCTCTTGGATCATTCACTCTGGGCAAGCTATCTGCCCTGTCATAAGGGAGCTCTGTGGAGAGGCCCATAGGAGTAAATTTGGCAGAATATCTTCTGGGGCCAGCTAACAATTACCTGGGTGAACCTACATGTGGATAGTCCCCCAGTTGAACCTGCAGATAAGAGTGCAGCTTTGGCCAAGAAATTGACTGCATAGACATCTTTAGACAGAGGCATCTAACTAGAGGACTTTAACTAAGCCATGCTCAGATTCCTTACCCACAGAAACTATGAGATAATAAATGTTTGCTGTTTAAGCTACTGTGTCTTGGGGTGTTTTTGTTATGCTGCAATAAATAACTAATGTGGGAGGTACTGGAGTGGTCATGAGCATTTTAAGAGACTAGTTGATTTAGGGAGTCATTTAGTTTAGCTTAGTAGGCTATTTATATGGTTCTCAGTATATTTAAGTAAATACTAGCCATCCTGGTAGAGAAACAGCTTTCAACCCACTGTGCTAATTTGCCACACAGCATGACACTAAAGAGTAGGGTGAAGGCCACATTGTGATGTAAACATGGCCATATGTAAATCATTCCTTAAATTGCCCTGGAGAAAAATCTCCTCTGCAATACCCAAACTTGTTATTTCAGAGTTGACTATTTTATTATTAAACTATTTCATTATTCAACTCTAGTTGAAATAGTTGACTATTTCATCATTTTGTAACAGTTACATTTTCTTTTAAAATTCTTATAAATGGAATATTTTCCAACATACATTCCTCTATGGTTTGAATGTTTGTTTCCTCCAAAACTCATGTTAATACTTAATCCCCAATGTAATAGAATTAAGTGGGGCCTTTAAGAGGTGATTGGGTCATGAGGGTTCTGCTCCCCTGAATGGATTAATCCATTTATGGATTAATGGGTTAATGGATTAGTGGGTTATCAGGGGAGTAGGTTGGTTACCGCAAGAGTGGAGCTGTCATACAAGTCAATTTGGTCCTTTCTTGTGGGGCCCCTCACCATGTGATGCACTGCACCACAGGACTCTTGAGAGTCCCCACCAGCAAGAAGGCTCTCACCAGATGCGGCCCCTTGACCTTGGACTTTCCAGCCTCTAGCAATATAAGAAATAAATTTATTTTCTTTATAAATTTCCCAGTCTCTGTAATTCTGTTATAGCAAAAGAAAACAGTTTAAGACACATTCCAAGCTTGATTTTTCGTTAGACTTTACCAAGTCTAAATGAAAGGAGAAAGTCTGCCTGTCACAAAGTTGTTTAATTTTTGCAATGTGCTACATTTTAGACACTCTACCATCTACACATAAATGAGATTCATAAAGCTGATAAAATTTGATTACACCAACCAATAGTGATTTGAAAAGATATTTTAGAGAATTTCAATAAATCAAGTGAGTCTTCATTTGGATACATTTTAAGGATACCTTATTTTTTCACCTTTCAATTTATCATTTAAAGAAATTAGAAAAAATATAGAAACAAGTTAATGAAATATGAAATAGAAGCAATAGATAGGAGCAACAAAATCAATAGAAATTATTCTGACTTCAAAAAGTAAATTGTAACAAAACATTTTTAGGGGAATCATACCAAAGGGGTAATCATTTAGAGGAAATAATATATTTTAAAAAGAAGTATTAAAGAGGTCCTTAGATTCTTTGATATTTTCATTAGTGGGGAGGAAGGAATCATGTGAACAAATTTTAAAAGCTGTATGTTTTTGATTTTACAAAAAGCCTTGCATCAGATAACATAAAATTTATAATAAACTATGAAATGAAAACTTTGATGACAAATTGATTAATAAGTATTATCAAGTCAAAGAATATTTGAGATTACTGCTCAAGAAAATTTGAAATGCTCTAAGGTCTTACAAATGTGAGCAAACTGAATAAAGATTTCCCCAAATTTGGCAACAATCTGAAAAACTTACATGGCATTGCCCATATGAAGTAACGACACTGAAAGAAACTTTTTGGAACTATCAATGAAAAAAAAATTTAATCACGGTAAGGAAAAATTGAATTATCTATTTATTCTTTTTTAACAAAATAAGATTACATTGCTCCCTGGTCCTTGCTTTTATCAATTCCAAGAACCCTACTCTGTCTCAGGCCTCTGGACGAGAGAGAACAAGTAGACAGAGTCATACTCACTTCAGCAGAGGCCAAGACAGCAGTTTGAGTCAATAATGGAATAATATCTCAGTCTGCAGCCTCTGCATTTGGATTTGTTTTCCCAAGTACAATGACTTTGCACCTACATGGCAGAAAAAGACTGGCTAAAATAATGCCTCTTGAAATGAAGAAAAGATCTACCCCATGACAAATGCTATTTCCACCACAAAATGCAAAAATATTCCTACTTTAATAAGTTTCACTTCTCCACCTCAAGCAATAGAAAGATACTCTTGGCATCTTTAAAACAGTAACTTGTCCCTGATGCATACTTAAACTATTTTTATGGATATCAGTGCAAGTAAACATTGCAGTTCCAGCTCAAGAGTGGATTGGCTAATGTTCCTCTCATTTCATTGTCACTGCACTTCCTGGCTAAATTCTGGCTGCAACTGCACAATTCCACTGAAGATTTGTTTCTGTCATGGTCAGATGTTTTGCACTTCCCCAATAACTGGCAAATATCTGCGTTACAGGAGCTAAGCAGGACTTGCAGAGGAGAGCTGTCTAAAAGCAAAACTGTATTGACCTAACTCAACTGGGTGTGGGGCTTATTTTACAGAGCATTTGCCTTTGGGAAAAATTCAGCAAAGTACAGAGATTTTGCACTCTTTTGGGATAGGTGCATTCTAGAGGTTTGTATAAACCCTGAAATTTTGGACTGTTTTCATGTTTTCAAAAATAGTCACATCAAAATTAATTTGATATTTTCCTGGGGTGAAGGAGATCTCTATTTAAACACACTTATTACAGAGTTTTTCTTAACAATGTAAATAATAATAGGTAACACTTATGTAGTATATAATATTCATGCTGTGTCAACCACTAAGTGCAGTATATCTATTAAATCATTTGATTATTATAATAACACTATGTAGTAGCTTTTAGTATTTCCATTTTACAGATAAAGCATAGAGGATTTAAGCAACTTACTTAGCAGCACATAGTAAGTGGTGTCAAAACGCCCTCCCTGTACCCACAATTGTCAGAAGATGCTGTTAAAGACTCTTCCCTTTTCTAACTACATATCTTCATGATGTCAAATTTTGTTTATATACTTCAACCAAAACAATATACAAGGACAGATTAAATGCAGGAGCAGCTAAGAGAATCCTGTTTTTTTTCCATTTGTAAAAATTAAAGTGAATTACAAAAATGTAAAACTATATGTAGGGAAGAAGAGATTTCTTTTTCCACTCATTGCTGGGTTCATGGCTGAGGCCCCTAAAACGAAAGACAATAAGAGAAAAGCATAGAAATTTATTTAATGTAAGTTTTCTGTGACATGGGAGCCTTCATAAGGAAATGAAGACTCAAATACACGAGGAAACACTTATTTTTATATTAAGTTTGATGACGAAGTGGATAGTTGTGCAGAAGTATGATTGGACAAAGGTGGTGCGACCCAATGGTAATAAACTGGGGGGAACTTAGCTTGGCTTGTTTGTTCAGATTCTTCTCCCTGTATCTGTGTCTCCAGAGATAAGGACATTCCTTTCCTCTGGATAAAGGGAGGGTATCTCTCAAATGAAGGTTTTATGTCCTGCTTCAAGGGAAGGTCAAAGAGTTATTTTATGGCCTCTGAGAAGGTCAGAAGAGAAAATCAGAGAGACCCTCTTGCTTCTTCTGTTTTCTCAAATGCCAAGGTGCTGTATTTTGGGGCAGCATGTCCTAAATTCTCATAAGGTACCATTCTTCTCACTACACTGTTTTTTTTTTTTTTGGAAAATGTAGTTATTTTTTCTTAAAACATATTATTCCTGTTGACATGTAATTGATTTATAATTATTATTAATTTTCGTGAACTAGTAAATACTTTAAATTTTTGTCATTTTTAATTTCTAATATGATAAATACCAACAAATGCACACACACAAAATTTATTTGATTTCTTTAACAATTTATTAATATGTGAAAGGGTTCTGAGACTACAAAAATATGAGAGCAGCTGATCTAAGTTGTAAGTCACAGAAGGTACAATCCCCTAGGTAATGAAATAATCCTGGGGTGGACTTTTTAGACAATGATCTAGTATAACACTGAAAAATCATTGGGATCCTTTTGCCTTATTTCCCATTTTACTGATTATCCTTAGCAACAGTGGAGACAGAATTTGAGTCCAGGCAATATGGCTCAGTTGTCCATACTCTTAGCCACTAAGCCATTTTATATGTGGAAGACACATGTGAATTCAATGAATAGAAGCATCAAATTTAAATATAAAGTTCTGTTTTCCTGGAAAACAGAGCAAACAGTAGGTAAGATTAAGAAAAAAGAAGAACAGATCTCACCCCTCTCACCCATGGACTGAACCTTACCATGGATCCAATGGGTCATTTAAAACTGCTTAGTATTTTAAATCCCTGGAATTTTTCCAATCCTGTTTAGTGAATCCACTAATAGAACTGGTGAATATTAATAAACCCCCCAAAAAGAAAGTACTTCTGTTAATATGGTAGAAATAGAGTTCTCTGAAATGTTAGAAGACAGCAGAGAGTCCTGATCAAAACATTTCCCAGCCAGAGGAGCAAGCCTCAGTAGCAGCAAAGAATACATGTTTTAAGGGAGAGTGCTGCTGTTCATTTGCAGGAGTGAGAAAGCTTTTGCCCAGTTTCCTGGGATTGTCCTTTGCTACCTTTATGGGACTGGGGCAGATTGGTGTGGAAACTAATCCTTCCTGACCTCTTGATGTTAAGCCTACAACCTAAAACAGAAGAATCAATTGAACTTAACATGTGTTAAAATCTGGACGTACAGGTCACCAAATTGCTTCGCTTTTAAAATGGAATTAACATACAGACAGTCATTGGTCCTGAAATGGTCTCCTCTTTCACAAAGGCCAAGGCCAAAGTATTTGACACTGAAACCTCCATTCAGATTAGTGAATTCCTCATCCTTCTTCCTCCCAGGAAGTGGTCAAAGATGAAAAGACTTACTAAAATCTTGACATTCTCCAGATTACTGAGCTTCGATAAGCAACACAAAGACCCAGGAAGTTATCAATTTAGTCATCAAAATGAAATTGACAAATTAAAATTGTTCAATGTGCTGTAATAAAAAAAAATTAGGAGACCAAGAAACAGAAACAACTGAATAAAAATATTTAAGCTATGATAACAGTGGAATTGTAAATCAATAGGAAAAAGATGTACTATTGAAGAAGTGTTAGGATTGTCAGTTAATATTCTCTTGGAAAAAAAATAAGTTTTATATCTTTACCGCACAACAAAGAACAACAAAATTGGGTTGGGAGTGTAAACGTATAAGGAATATTTAAGTGTATATTTACATTGTTAGGTTTAGGGAGGCTTTTGTGAGCATGAATTCTAATATACAGCCATAAAACAAATGCTTATTATAATTAACTTTATTGTAAAGAGAAGGAAAGAAAGAAAGAGAGAGAAAAGGAAACAGAGAAGAAGGGAGGAAAAAAGGAGAGAAAGAAGGAAGAAAAATACTATAAAAATTTTTAAACCAAACTGAAAAAGATATCGTTAGTATTTATATCAAAGAGTAACTCTTATTAATATATAAAGAATTCTTACAAATCAAATGAAAGACATAAACAGTAATAGAAAAATGGACAAAAGACATGAGGAGGCAACTCATAAAAGAAATGAAAATTATTATTAAGTACGTGAATAAATCTTCAACCTCATTAGTAGTCAAAGAAATGCAAATTATAATAAAATAACAATGAGATACCATTTTTTTCCTTCTAGATTGGCAGATTTTCCTTTATTTCTAAACATGTATTTCTAAATACTGGAGAGAATTAATGAAAAGCTATGGTTTAAATGTATTTTTCCCTCCAAAATTCACATTCAGCCTTAATCTCCAGTCTTTTAGTGGCCCTGTGTCTCTGGGCTTGAACTTTCACAGGTGTTTTCAGTTTTCCATCCCTACTTTCCTGGCTGCACTTGCCCAATTTATTTCCTTGAAGACTTGATCTCTACTGACTATTCCTTCCACACACAGGGAGACTAGAAGGCTCAGGGGGAATGGAGTATAAGGAATGCCTTTCTCCAGCTGGGATAAAGCTCTGGAAAAATCTTCTCCTGGGAATAGGCCTTTGTTATGGAGAAAGCTCTCGGTGTATTTCCTAATGATTACTTTTCCCTTTCCTTTATCGGAGCCATGAGAAGATCTCAGCTATTCATCATGGTTACTTAGTGTGGTTCCTAGAGTTAAAGCCCTCAAGAGTGTGGGGCTCTCCACCATGATAGCCCCAAGGAGCTTCTCACTCTTAGCATAGTGGTCCACACTCAGCCTCTAGCAAGTCATCACAATCTGCATTCAAGTACCTTTCCAGCTCCCAAGCTCCAGATGCTGCCTCTCCTGGTCAGCTGCTCTCATGTGGCTGTTTCTCCCAATTTCAGGGTGTTGGTGTGCCCTACAACTGTCTAGATTTTTCTTGTTGTAAGGATGGGAGTGACCATTTCCATGCTCTCTCTATTTCAGAGCTCAAACCAGAAGTTTCTAATAATAATTTTAAAAATTATCTTCATAGCTAGCTTTACATAAAGTAAAGTAAACTTGGATTAGTGGTTTTCTTCCCTTCAGATAATACTTGGCATCCTTCTTTATCACAGTGAGATGTCATTTCAGTGTGCTCAGCAGTTAGTTAATATAACAAAATATCTGGATATTAAAAGGCAAAAGATTCATTTGATCTGAAGAGAAACCAGAGTTGGATATTAGAAACATATATGATGAGTCTAAGAGGTTTCACGCTGTAATTTCCAATTGTGTCTCCCTTCCTACCTCTTTGTAAATAATAATAATATAATCTGAACCAGATGGCTTGTTAATTCTCTATTCTTCTAAATATCAGCTCCACTGGGCTCAAAGGCCAGTCCCATTAGGTACGTCCAGAGTTAGCCGTTAGCTCTTTGCAGATGTACAAGATGGGGTAGAGAGGCAGACTGTCTGTCAAAAATTTTCCTCTTGGACAATAAGTGTGAGGTTAAGCCTCTTGCTCAGCTTGGTTGGGAGTTGCTTCTTTCTCCTTTGCTGAAAATAAATGAAATCAATAAAAGGTTCCTTGGTTAAGAGCTGGAGTAGGGATTAGGTAGGGGAAGAGGGAAGCAGAGAGCATTCCTGGTATTTACTCACTCCACAAAAGGCTGTGTTGCTGGGGATCCATATTCAGATACTAATGAGTCTTTGCAGTTGCATAGCTTTGGCTCCGTTTACCCTGTCCTTTGTGCCTGTCCATAAAGACAGCTGGAAAGCTACCCACCACCACCACCACCACCATCACCACACTCCAGAGACGGCTTTCTTTTGACACAAAGAATAAACAGTGTTGGCTACTGTAACCATCACCCTTGGTCTCCTATTCCACTATCCTCAGAAAAATTATTATTTTTAGGCATATATGAGTTGACCATAAAGAAAAAAGAATTTATTAGTTATTCGAGTTTCATTTAGCCCAATAAGATGGAAAGTTTTAGTCGTTTTTGTTTCTTTTCTCCTCCTCCTTCTTTATCACATATCAAGATAATCCAGATAACCAGAAAGTTGGTTCTTTATTGTAGATTAAGTTTACACAATTATTTCACTCTTACTGTGAAACTTTCAAAATGCTGAGCTAATTACCATTAAATCTGTGGGATAATCAAGAGGATAAATATAATTCTATCAAGATATTTTCTACAGTGGTATTACTTAAAATATGAAATGAACTTATCTTTTTCTCTCCCTCCACTTTGCTCTGCCGTTACATCGTAGCATTCCTTCAGGAATGTGAAATTCCTGACATTCTCAAGGGATCACATAGCCTTGAGATATCAATTCTGCTCATACTGTTATGAAAATCTCCAGTGAACATTGCATATTTTCTATACTTTGGTTACTGCTTTTAAGAAAGGGATCTATAGTGAGGAAATGTGGACTTTCTCTTGCAATTTATGTGTGTGTGCGCATGTGACAAGGAAAGAAATTAGAGGTTAGACATCCCTGCCTTGAATACTTATTCTAATGAAGTTACGACTGTGTATGTTTGGCACACATGGGTAGTATTCATGCTGAATAGGAGGCTATACAAATTATAGTTTTGCATAAATGAATAATTTCATATATGTTGATAATTCATGCTTATCAAGTGATCCAAAGAACACTGATGCTTTCCAAGGTTTTTTTTTCCTCCGTTTTCTCAAAGGGACATGATTAGATACTTTCCTTAATATGAGAGGAGAATGAAACAAATGCTCTGCCTCTCACGTGTCCCACAACTTGACAGACTGCAGAGTTGACCTTCAATGCATGCCTGCTTTCTGTGTCTCTGAAGACCAGAACGCCAACTGTTATTTCTTCTTCTCCCCATGGAAAAGCTGGTAAATGTTACCCAGATGAGAGAAGAGAAGATTCTATTAAATGTGGTCTATAGCTAATTCTCCTAGGCGGCACTGTGATACTTTAGCAAAGGCAGCATTGTTCACGGTTTCCCATAGTAATTTTTTTTCCAGGGCCCGTCATATTGGACCTTTTTGGAACATGCAAAGTCAGAAAGTGATCAGTGTAATGGCCATTGATCCCAAAACAGAAGCAAATCTTTTATATAGCATTAATGTTTTACTCTTAAAAACCCGGTGACTATTTGCTAACTTACATTTTTATATGTAAGGACGATTACATGGTTTATTTGTCAGAGGTTCTAGTGTGAGGTCAGGCTCATTTGGGGATAGGTCTGGCCGTGTCTAACTCCTAATGTGGGTCAAATGGAAGCTATCAGCTGAGGGGCTGGACAATCTCCCCGGATAATAACAGTACACTATGTTGAGGAGAAAGAGGAGTAGTGTGCTAAGACGCTGAGTCAGCTGCTAAGTGATATTTGTGATTCTGAGTGTGGTATGGTGGCTCCTTTGCAAATCTGCACCTAGCCTAAGCAATGATGCCTGTGTGGGTCCTAAGAATAAACTCAGATATACATGAAAACAGAACAACTCAAGATTGAAGGAGCTATTTCACCAAATATTCTAAGATACTGGAGTGCAAACAGGACTGATTTGAGGAATATTTTATAGCATATCACAGAGAATTAAAAAAAAGCCATTAGATATCACAAAATAGTTATTCAGGTTTGGCTTAGTTTTTCGAGGGCACTGAGAAATGCGTTTTGACTGCACTTTGGCAAGTATTCATATTTGTGACTACTTGTAAGACTCCCCCCTGAGGACATTTAAAGATATTTGGAAGGGACTTTGCAGAGGCCTAGAGGTCCCACGTTAGCAAAGACAGTGATAACTGAATTATTACTGTGAAGAGGATTTTACTAATTCCTATAGGATGATGAACACTGAGAAAAGGCAGTAGTTTTTTTTTACATTTTTGCATTTTTATATTTGATCTACTCCTAATCGTATCCTCTAATCTCAATGCCTCCTTCAATGTTGCACATAGGCTGAGAGAATCAACTTGTGTGCGTGAGTTTAAACAAGATTATTTCTGAGCTGACACATATAAACTGGGAACATTATAATGGGGATTTTAAAGAATGTGTTAAAGACAGGAAGCACAAGAGATTAGGGGAGACAAGTAATTTGTTTAAAATTGTGAATTTTTCTTAAATGGATCTATTTGATTTGGACTATCCTATGATATTTCAGAATTTTGTTCACTATTTTTAATATAAATTGTCCAGACAAGCAAAACAGGACTACTTTGAAGGAAGATTTCAGCCTCATTGTCATATTTCTTGACTCTAGGAAGAATTAATCAGCTAATGAATCAATTAGCTAACAGTTATTATGTACCTGTAAGGTATCCAGTTCTGCCTTTCCATGTTCCAATAAGAGATTATACCAATTTCTCCCTCAGTTTTATTTTTGTCTTTCAGCTCTGTAGTAACTTGTATGAGACATCTGTGCACAATCCATCCAGCTGTGATTAAATTCCTCGTTTCAGTGTGTGTGTGTGTGGTGTGTGTTTCAACTCAAAAATTGAAGGCAAATTCCTGTGGAAAGAAATATTTGTCAGATGTCTGCAAATGCAAGTAGTTCCCAAAGGGAAAAACTTTACAATCATACTTTTAATTAGGGTTCCAAATGTTCAGAGACTCTAAGAGAACGCTAGTAAATATTATTTTTACAATCTGATTATAAACTTGACTCTCATGAATGGATCTAATTCTTTATCATATTTCAAGGGAGAGAAGCCTGTAGGATCTTCTTATAGACTAAATGAATTGTACTTGTCCTACTTTTTGTATTGGACTACCCTGCTACAGTGAGAGAAGGGATCAGTAAAATTGCAATGCTTTTATCATATCCGTAAAAATTAGGGCAACCCACCAGCTCTCTGCGCCTAGGGTGGATATTGGTTTAAAAATGCAATAGGTGCCAAGGAGGCAAATTTCCCTCCCTCTTCTTTCCTCCGCCCCACGCTACATCTGAGTGGTCTTATAGTGATGAACAAAGAGAAGGGAGACAACTACGTGTTCTCCCCCTCAAACCCAAAGATAGACGTTTTATAGTTTGTGTAATTTCCAGTTCACATTCTGTGAAGGATCTCAGTCTTGCTGTTGAATACGTTAATATATTTGAATACATTTTTCCGAAAAGAACATTTCATTTTACCAAGTTTGCTGCTTGTGATCTGTTTATTATGGGTCAAATAATTAGATGTAAATCTATTCCAAGGTTTATCTTGGTGCATTTCTTGTTCACAAAACCAGAATATACAAGAAGCAAAACAGCATTTTGGCCAAGTCTCCATGACAAAAATACATAGAGGTTTATTGTAGCAACTGACTCAATAACTTGGGCCAAAGACCTGGACTCTAAGTTCTAATTGTAAGTGCTTTAGACATATTTTTTCCCCACTAACAATTAACACTTATTCCAGTATGTACTTTCCTGGATTAAACATGTGAATGGGCATGACTGTTTCTTTTCAACTGGCAGCTCTGTTGCCATTTAAAAATCTAACAAGTTTTTCTAATACCACTTTCAGTATTACAATTACCAGCTGGATCTTTGACGGGAGCTAGAGCTGCATATTTACTTTAAATAAGGATATCTATCAAGCCTGAACCTTGGAGTATGCATGTTCCTTTCTTATGAAAAGTCCCAAGGCCTTTGGAATTGCTATCTGAAATGTACAATGGGGTGAGATATGAAATGCCATCCTGTCCCTCACTCTGTTATGGAGTAGGAGTGTCAGTAACTTGCCAGTGTCTTGTACATCCAGTAGCTTTGCATTTCGAGCACAATAATATTTCTTGAAGTGTTATACTGGCTGAACAGTTGCTCCTTGGAGCCCAGTTCTATTGGGATTAAATAACCAGTGAAAGATTCAGTGATGGGAAAGGGAAAATGAAGAGTGAAAACTATTCTACAAAAAAAACAAAAAAAGGAAAATGGCATTAATAAAAGACAGGCTTGCTTTTAAGATGACACTTTTTTTTTTTCAAGCCCACTTGTCAGCTACCTTTTCTGTTAATAGTTCTCAGGTTCCATTGTCTATTAGGTTTATATTTGTTGAACCTGTGGATTTTGACTATAAGTTGCTAGAAGTAAATTTACAGTAGAATTGTATCAGATTTGTATTTTAACCTCTAGGTACTTTAGGTTTAAGAAAGTTAGAATACATTCTTTGAGTTTTTTTAAAATAAAGATCTACTGAAATAGACAAGAAAAATGCTGCCTGTAATAACTATGTATTCTGATGGTTAATGAAGAAGATGGGTTTGGCTGGGGTCAGCCTCTGGGCTGAATCCTACTTTTGCGCACACACTGGCTACATAAGCCTGAGTGAGGCTTCCAGCTCCCTCTGCTTCAGCCCCCATATGTGCAAAATGGAAATAACAACTGTGCCTGCTACAGAGTGTGCTTGTGAGTATCAAAAGAGTTGATGTAGTTGAGTGCTTAGTGGAACATCTAGCATATACTAAATTCTTAAATATCAGCTATTGTTATTGTCATTCCAAGGTATGAAATGTGATGACTCTCTCACCTTGAAAGTAACCTGTGCTGAGCTTGCCTTGTAGAACTCCATATATTTAGAGACAAAAGAATGTGATAGCAAATAAATGGGCAGTAGAAACACAAAGTTCTAGAAAGTAGAATGGAGACTGCATCTGAGGTACCAATGTAAAATGGCTCATTTAGGCAAATACTCTGATAATTAAGTTCAATGTATCCCTTTAACACACTAACTGCCATGTGAGTTGTATTTAACTCATGCTAGTTTTGAGCCTGGGGCCTCGTGAAGCATATGAAGACTCAATTCTCCAAAACAAATTCAATAAATATGTCATGAGTCCCATACAACTCAATTGGCATGCAGTATAACAACTGGTTCTAGTGCTGCATGAGTTGCATGTAACTCACACGCAGAAAACAATAAAAACTTATAAATTTTTCATTAAATTAGAAAGGATTGTTTTGCTTTCAAATTTTTTATTCTATTTTCATAATAAAACACCATGGCCCCAGGGAAATTTTTTTTTCTAGTGTGGCAATCAATGAGTTAAATTAAGAATTCATTGAACTTTAGGCAAACACTGGCATGCCTGCTTTAAATACTTGTCCTGGGACATACACATAGAAACATACAGGAGAAAGGTAGGCCAAGTTTCCCAGTTTATTAATGCTGTATTTCATTTCCTATATAGTGTCATAGAAATAGATCACTGGAAAGATCTTATAGAAGGAAGAAACTCTTTTTTACTGAAATATTTCTTGATGATGAAGCCATTGGCTATGTCTATCTTGTACTAAACTGACATTGAGCATGAGATTTTAAAAGAATTATGGAAACACTGATGAGCTAAAAATTGTATAACCTACTGCTAATTGATCAAATTGTAACGGTAACAGAGACTACACTCTTGTCTCTACTTCTTCCCCCTGACTACTCCTTTGTGGCTTCCTCCACTATTTCCTTCCCCTCTATTTCTTTATATGCCTTCCAGGAAGTTCCTGAATCTCTTATGTCTGTACATTCTAATTCAGTGATTTAATCCACACTCACAGCTTCATTAGCAAAATCTTCTCTCCTAAAATCCAGATATGAAATTAACAATTGCCTGATGGCTCCAGACCTTCTTTATGAGGCAGTGGTATTTATCCTCATTAAGTCCAACATCCAAATCCATTAGCTTCCCCTGCAAACCAGAGCCTTTGTCTGCATTCTCTATTTCTGGAAACAGCAAACAGGCTGGTTGCCTTAGGAACTCTATGTAACCTTTGATTTTTAATTTTTCTTTCCTTTCCTCATCCAAACGATTGCCAAAATCTATAGAATTTTCCTCCATAATATGTTTTTTCTCACCCTTCTTTTCCATTTAAATGTCATCATCCTAATATTGGTCTTTATGGATTTATTTACAACAGCTTTGCCTCCTGGACAAGCTGCAAATGAGACAGCTGATAAGACATTTGATTCAATTTTGGCAGCCTCTTAATCTATTTCCTTGTTTCCTGTTTTATCATTATCAAATTCATATTCTTGTAGTAGCTGCAAGAATTTCCATATCCATGGCAGTAACAATTATATCCCTCCTCAGTTCAAAACCTTTTAAAACTGTTTATTGTTCATTTTAGATGTCCCCAACATTTTACCCTATCACACACATAATATTACATGTGCATTGCAGTGATATATTCCCATGTGCTATTGCAGGAATGAAATTATAACTCCCCTTTCTTTTCTATTCAAGAAAACATAGCAAAACACAAATCAGGAAGGGGAAATGTTGATGGACCCTATCCTAAGAAAACAACAATTTAACTCATGGAAGTTATTAAAAAAAAAACCAAATTGAAAGTGTCTTGAAATTGTCCTAAGGACATACAGCAGGTGGGGAAGCATTCATTTAAGAAAGTCTACTAAACCTCAGAGCAGTAAAAGTTCATGGCACTTGAGCCCCAATCCACTTCGTTCACCTCTATAACCCTCCACCCCCAGCCCCCAGTCTCTGCATTAGGGAATCTGTAAGCCAGAAGTCCTGCTCCAGCATAGGTGTGGTCAAGACAGAGGGACCCTCTCATCTCATCTCCTAGTCTGGGGCTACAGTTTCGCTGTGGGAAGGGCAGATTGCTGACATTTCACATCCCACCCTCTGCCACCCTCCCTTGCGGAAGCTCCACCCCAGAGAATAGCAGCCAAGGGGATCAGTCTTTTCTTGTTCCACCCAACCCCCACTTGCAGGACGATGGCAGGTTTCCAGGCACGGCAGATGGAGAATTGAGCTCCTGATTGCCCCAACCCCAGGTCTCTCACAGGGCAGAGGTTCCTTGCCCGGAGGGCTGCCACCCACTTCCCATACCCACCCACAGAGCAAGGGCCTCATTCCGAGGAAGTGGTCCCCACCCTCTAGGAAATGGGTATAGGGTTTCTGTGCAGGGAGAAAAGCAGGCCATAAGGACAAAGAGCGTCACAGCTCTGCCTCTAGAGACCAATTTCATTTGAGATAAAGAGAGGAGAATTCCATTGGTAGTTCATCTTCTACAATAATGGAGATCATTGTGGAAAAAAATTAAAAGGAGACTAGTAGATCTGATAAAGGCAAAATGGCAGAGCAGCCAAAGGTCTGACAGAGGGAGCCAGGGAGAGACAATCGGGACAAGTGCACTGGAATCATAGGTGATTCTGCAGGTTGGAAAGGCCATGTGCAAGCACTAAGTTGCATGTCCTCGGGGCAGTCAGAGCAGGACGTGGAGCAGACCTGAAGGCATTTCCAAGTCTGACCAAGTCACACACAGACCCTTCAACACAGGGAAGAAGCTTCACTGACAGCCAGGGCTTAAATGCAACTTCTGGCCAAACACCAACTGAACTACTTTGGCCCAGGTGACTCCTAGAAAGCTAGGCTTAAAAACTGTATCACACATCCTGATAAAGACCATCTGTGAAAAACCCACAGCTAACATTATACTTAACTATGGAAAACTTAATGCTTTCTCCTAACATTAGGAATAAGACAAGGACATCCTTGTTTCTGTTTACAGGGCAGTTAGGAAATACGTATATACATGTATTACATAAGTGGCATCCAGATTGGAAAGAAAGAAGTCAAACTATCCTATTTGCAGATGACATAAAACTCTAAGGAATCCACAAAGAAAAAAAAAAACCACAAAAAAACTCTTAAAGCTAATAAACAAAGTATAACAAAGTCTCAGGATACAAGATCAATATACAAAAGTCAATTGTATTTATATGTACTAGCATAACGTTCTGAAAATAAAATTAAGAAAAGGATTCTATTTAAAATACAATAGCATCAAAAAATAAAATACTTAGGTGCAAATTGAATAAAAGAAGTACAAGACTTGAAATTGAAAATTACAAAATATTACTGGAAAAACTAAAAGAAGGTCTAAATAAATGAAAAGATACCCCATGTTCACAGATTAGAAGACTTAATATTGTTAAGATGGCAATATACTTCAAATTAATCTGCAGAATCAATACAATCCCTATAGATATTCCAACTGGCTTCTTTTGAAGAAAAAGACAAGCTGATCTTAAAATTAATGTATACATACAAGGGACCCAAAATAGACAAAATAATCTCAATAAAGAAAAACAATGTTGACAAACTCATACTTCTAAATTTCAAAACTTACTACAAGGCTTACAGTAATCAACACAGTATGGTACAGGCATAGGGATAGACATGTAGATCAATGGAAACGAGCTGAGAGTCTAGAAATTAAACTCTATTTATGGTCAATTGATTTCCAGAAGGGTGCCAAGATAATTACATGCAAAGGAGAAGGGTGTGGAAAATACTATTTTTAACAAATAATGCTGGGACAACTGGATATAGATATAAAAGAACAAATTTGGACACTTAACTCACACATACACAAAAATTAATCCTAAATGGACAATAGTCCCAAACATAAGTGCTAAGACTCATAAAACCCCTAGAAGAAAACATAGGCACAATTCTTCATAATCTTGTGTCAGTCAATGATTTCTTAGACACATCAAAAATGCAAGGAAAAAAACATTGGACTACAAAAAATTAAAATCTTATGTGTTGCAAATTTGACTATTAAGAAAAAAAAGACTACCAATAGGATGTGAGAAAATAGTTGCAAATCATATATTTGACCAGGCACTTATACCCAGAATATCTAAAAAACTGTTACAACTCAAAAAGACAACTAACCAATTTTAAAATGGGCAAAAATTTTGAATAGATATTTCTCCAAAGAAGATATTCAAATGGCCAAAAAAAAAAAAAACTATATGAAAAGATGCTCAGTAATGTGAGTCATTAGGGAAAAGAAAGTCAAAACAATGAATTACTAATTCACATCTATCATTTTCAGTATAATCATAAAGACAAATACTGTAGTACCTTGGTATTCATGGAGGATTGATTCAGAGACCCCACAATGAATACCAAAATCCAGAGATTCTGAAATGCCTTATATAAAATATCATAGTATTTGCACATCCTCCCATATCCTTTAAATCATCTCTAGATTAGGTATAATTCCTGATACCATACCTACACATCACTTCATTCACATAGATTCAACATAGTAGTAGGAATGCAGCAAATTCAAGTTTTGCTTTTTGGAACTGAATGGAAATTTTTGTCAAATATTTTTAGTCCATGGTTGGTTGAGTTCATGAGTGTGGAACCCACAGACACAGAGGGCTGACTGTAATCACAAGTGCTAATGAGAATGTGGAGAAATCAGAACCATTGTCATTAGGAGGGATTGTAAAATGGAATAGCCATTCTGAAAAACAATCTGGCAGTTCCTCAAAATTTAAACGTAGTTACCGTATGACCCAGAAATTCAACTTCTAGGTATATACCTAAGAGAAATAAAAACATGCACAAAATTCTTCACAGCAATGTTTTTCATAATAGACAAATGTGTGAACAACCCAAATGTTTATCAGCTGAAAAATGAATAAATAAAGTGTTGTATATCCATATAATGAAATATATGGATATTTGGCAATAAAAAGGAATGAAATACTGGTAAATACTACAACATGAATGACCTTTAAAAACATTATGCTTATAACTTTGACTGAAATGGTACAAAAGCAATTTATATAACAAAAACTTTTGTACCCCAGTAATATTCTGAAATAAAAAAAAAACACTATGCAAAGGAAGAGCAGCCAGTTATAAAGAACTACATATTGTATGATTCCATTTACATGAAATGTGTAGAAAAACCAAGTTTGTAAAGGCAGAAAACAGATTAGTGGTGGCTTATGGTTGAGGGCATAAGTAGCAGAAGTGGAATTAACTGCTAAGGGTATTTTTTTTAGAGGTGACAAAATGTTCTAAAATTAGATTGTGATGATGGTTGCATAACCCTATGGATATTCTAAGAAACACTGAATTGTGTACTTTTAATGGGTGAATTTTATTATAGTTGTATTGTATCTTGATAAAGCTTTTGAAAGATGCTAATTAGGCCAAATAAAATTATTAAATGTATAAGTTTTTAATATGCTATAATCTTTTAAAAATATATATTAAAACTCCCTTGCATATCTGAAACTTAGAATTTCTAATGATTTATTAATTTAGTTTCTTGAATTTTCTAGGACAGTGCTGTCAATAGAAATATAATCTGAGTTAATATGCAATTTTAAATTTTTTAGCAACTACATTTTTAAAAGTAAAAAAAGGTTAAATCAATTTTAGTAATATATTTTATTTAATCTCATATGTCTGAAGTAATACTTCAATATTTAATAAATATAAATATTTTAATGAGATATTTTATATTCTTTTTTATATCTTTTTCATATCTCGTCTGTATTTTACACT
This sequence comes from Lemur catta, assembly GCF_020740605.2. Classification (NCBI taxonomy): domain Eukaryota; kingdom Metazoa; phylum Chordata; class Mammalia; order Primates; family Lemuridae; genus Lemur; species Lemur catta. Next base: position 71,893,667 of record NC_059135.1, read on the forward strand.
TAAAACACATCTCAATTCTAATTAGCCATCCTTCAAGTGCTCAATAGCTACCTGTAGCTAGAGCCTACCGTACTGGACATCCCAGTTCTATTATAGATAGATTTTTATAAAATGTAACAATTATAGTTGTTATATGTTCATTTTCCAATCTTTAAACCACTCTTCTTTTTCTTATCTTATTGCATGGATTGAGGCCTACAGTAAAACAATTTAAAATGTGGTTACTAAGCTACACTGTTTCTTACTTAAGTGAGAATGTTTCTTATGTTTCACTTTGAGCTTTAACCACCAAAATTACCTGTGAACTGCTTAATGGCTAATTTTGACTAGTACTGAGTATTACTGTCTCCTTATTTATTGTCTAAACTCTGTTTCCTTAGAATGAGTTCTTTCGTGTGATGTCTCTATTGTAGGTTGCCACTTATTCAAGTCCTCCAGACAGTTCAAGAAAAGCTTATGCTCATTTAGCTTTGGCTCATTCTGAGACACTCTCTACACAAATACAGAAAAAGCTTTACTTTATACTAAATCAGTAACCTAGTACTTTAAGCAATTCTCTTTTCTAAAAATAAAACTCTAATGCACAAAACACACGTATATTTGCACTAATATACTTTATGACTTCTATTATTGTCCTTTGAAAAAACAAAACAGCACACATACAAATTAAATTATTGTATTTAGAGAAATTAAATTAATTCTGAGAGTAATTAAATTAATTATCCAAAGTCTCATTTATTTTTAGGCAGTTAAGAAATTAAAAAATATGTTTACTTTCCTGAAATTATCTTAGTGGGAAAAAGAAGACTAATAAATGGCAACTGTCTATGAAGATTTATAGCTGTTAAAAATAGTTTTAAGGCCGGGCACGGTGGCTCATGCCTATAATCCTAGCACTCTGGAAGGCCGAGGCGGGCAGGTTGTCTGAGCTCAGGAGTTCGAGACCAGCCTGAGCAAGAGCAAAACCCAGCCTCTACTAAAAATAGAAAGAAATTATATGGACAGCTAAAAATATATATAGAAAAAATTAGCCGGCATGATGGCACATACCTGTAGTCCCAGCTACTCGAGAGGCTGAGGCAGGAGGATCGCTTGAGCCCAGGAGTTTGAGCTTGCTGTGAGCTAGGCTTATGCCATGGCACTCTAGCCCAGGCAACAGAGTGAGACTCTGTCTCAAAAAAAAAAAAAAAAAAGTTTTAATATTTACTGCACATTGTTTCTATATATTGAATGGAAAGAGAAAAATATGTTTAAAATGTTTTATATGTACATACACATGCACACACACACATATATATATACATGATTTTTTTTTTCTTGTTGAATTAATCTCTATAATTTTTTCAGAGTACCTTACTTGATCTAATATTATTCATATGGGTTGTTAAGTTATAGGTTTATCCTACAGTTTGGATATGATTCATTTGTCCCCATCAAAATGCATGTTGAAATTTGATCCCCAAAATGGTGGTGCTACAAGGTGGGACCTAGTGGGAGGTGTTTGGGTTATGGGGGAAGATTCTTCATGAATGGGTTGGTGCTGTTCTTGTGGTAATGAGTTCTCACTCTCACAAGACTTGATTAGTTCTTCTGGGAATACATTAGCTCCCACAACAGTGGTTGTAATAAAACCAAGATGCCCCTCAATTTCTCTCATCTCTGCACATGTGTATTTCATTTTTTACCTGCTCTGCTATGTTTTGATTCAGCATGAAATCCCTCACCAGAAGGTAGGGCCATGCCCTTGAACTTCTCAGCAAGCAGAACCATGAGCTAAATAAACCTTTTTGTTAAAAATAAACTACCCAGTCTCAGGTATTCTTTTATAGCAATGCAAAATGAACAAAGATAGTATACAAGACAAAAAATATTCAAATTTTATGTTTACAGAATTAATAGACCTTTAATTTTACATCATCTCTTTACCCTATCAGTAAAACCCATATTAAATGGCTTGTATGCATATTAAGGGCTGTTGTAGACTCTGTGACTAAAAAATAGGAGAAATGACAAGATCTCTTTCACATATAGACAAGGACAATATTCCACATTTTCTTTCGTAAGGAACTAAAGTCAAGTTTTCATCCAAGTTGTCTCTTTAAATCCATTCAGTATTTTCATTTTATAACTGCTTTGGGCTATAGGTTTAATATATTTAAATACATATTGTACTGATTTCTGCTTCCAGGAAGGTGGAAGAAACATAATTTTCCTAGTTCAATATTTGAAAATCAAGCAATGTAATCCACCACATTAACAGGCTAAAGAAGAAAAATCGCATGATCATATTAATCAATGCAGAAAAAGTATTTAATTCAATTCATCCATTCAAGATAAAAACTATCAGAAAAATAGGAATAGAGTGGAATTTTTAAGCTTGATACAGGACATTTGCAAAAATTTTACAGATAACATTATGCTTAATGGTGAATGAATGAATGAATGCTTCCCCCCAAATTGGAAACAAGGCAAGGATATCCACTTGTACTCTCTTATTCAACAAAGAAGTGCTGGAAGTTCTAGCAAGCATAAAAGGGCAAGAAAAAAATATTTAAAAGCCTTATAGATCAAAAATAAAAAAATAAAACTATCCTCATTTGCACACATGCAGACATGATGGCCTACATAGAAATATATATATTCTTTAGTATATACACACTCAAATAGACATATATGCCTATATATATGATGTACATGTATCTATATAAGGAGTTAAGTCAGCAAGGTCTCAGGATACAGGATAAACATACAAAAATGAACTGTATTTCTAAAAACTAACAATAAACATGGGCAAATTAAAAATATACTGCCATTTGCAGTCACTCAAGAAAATAATGGAATACTTAGGTGAAAACATATAATAAAATATGTACAGGACTTGTGTGCTTAAAACTAAAAAATGCTGATGAAAGAAATTGAAGAAGATCTGAATAAATAGAGACAGACCATGTTTATGGATTGGAAAACTCAACCAAATGCTAGCAAGGATGCAGAGAAACTAGGTTACTGACACGTTGCTTGTAGGAATATAAAACGGTACAGCCATTTGAAAGAGTCTTGCAGTTTGTTTAAAAATTAAACATGCAACTATAGTATGAGCTAGCAATTCCTCTCCTAGACATTTATATCAAAGAAATGAATATCTGTGTTCACACAAAAACTCATACATGAGTGTTTGTAACTGTTTTATTCATAATAGCCCCAAGCTGGAAACAACCTGGATGTCCTTCAGTGGGTGAATAGTTAAATTATGGTATATCCATACCATGGAACTATACTCAACGATAAAAAAGAACAAACTAACAATACATACAATAACCTGAATGATTCTTCAAAAAATTATGGTAAGTGAATATACATTGTGTGATACCATTTATAAAACATTATTGCAATGACATAGTTATAGAACTGGAGGGCAGATTAATGTTTTCCAGGGATTAAGAAGGAGTTGAGGTTGAGGGAGAAGTAGATGTGGCTACAAAAGGGCAACATGAGGGGCACTTGTGGTTATGAGTCTTGACTATAAATATCATACCATGGTCATGATATTGATATTTATAGTTTTGAAAGATGTTGGTTGAATGTGGGTAAAGGGTACACAGGATCTCTCTGTATTATTTCTTACAGCTATGTATGAATCCACAATTATCTCAAAATATCTATTTAATTTAAAAAACGTATTCCACTTAATATGAGCATCTAATCAGGGGCCTGTAGATTATGAATAAAACTGTAACTTTCGGCCAGGCGCGGTGGCTCACGCCTGTAATCCTAGCACTCTGGGAGGCCAAGGCGGGTGAATCGCTCGAGGTCAGGAATTCGAGACCAGCCTGAGTAAGAGTGAGACCCCGTCTCTACTAAAAAAAATAGAAAGAAATTATCTGGCCAACTAAAATATATATACAGAAAAAATTAGCCGGGCATGGTGGCGCATGTCTGTAGTCCCAGCTACTCGGGAGGCTGAGGCAGGAGGATTGCTTAAGCCCAGGTGTTTGAGGTTGCTGTGAGCTAGGCTGATGCCACGGCACTCACTCTAGCCCGGGCAACAGAGCGAGACTCTGTCTCAAAAAGAAAAAACAAAAAAAACTGTAACTTTCATTGGTTGGGAATTCCAATAATCAAAATTGAGGAAGATTGAGAAGTCTTAGAAAAGCATGAGAAGCTGTAAGGTAAATGAATAAAATGGCTTATAGGATAGATGAACACAAAGAAAGTAGCACTTCTTTTTTTTCCTTCTGTCACTTGGTCTGTGTGTGTGTCTGTGCATGTGTATGTGTGTGTACTGTGTGAATTCCTTCTAACAAAAGAAGTTAAAAATGAGAAAGAAAGTGAAGAGGAGAAAGAAGCACAAAGTTTCAGAATGATCTTGCAATTGTCACTTCTTTAAGACTGAGACACTTGTTCCCTAAGCTGCTAAGAATGTTGGCTCTTGATGGTTCACAGTCAAGTTCCTCAAGCATTATCTTTGCTCTAAGGGAGATGTTTCTCCCAAGGCTATGCCTCTTCCAGTGATTAATTGATAATCTTTTGCCTCTGTTGAGGACAACTCTAAAAGGATATCCAAGCAAAAAATCTCCATCTCATAATCTTTTTGCAGACAATCTAATCTAAGACAATTGGTGCCAGGCATGGTCCCAGAAAGCCCAGTGTAAATGAGATTTTGGAGTTGGATCACCTACCAGGTGACTAAAAAACCCTCCATCACTTGATAGCCTTTCATGTGCTGCAGTGTTGCAATTGTGAGCTGGAATGTGATACTCGTGGAAGGAAATGGACTGTCTGGTTCAATGTCTAAGGCATTTGTGAAGCATAGAAGTAGTAATTATAGGACTATGGAGTTCAACTGCAGGTGCTTAGTGTTATCAATTAATTGGAGAAAGACAATGACGGATCGAGAATGATTAATCATCGATTTAAGAGAAAGTGAGAAAACCAAAGAGCTTCCTTGGCAGCATATGGAGGAATTCTCATCTCTTGCAGCCAGAGGATCTAAAACACTGAGAAATTAATTATATAGGCAGTAGAACTCTAAAGAATATTGTAGCCTCAACCCCAACAATTATGCTAAGCCAAGTCAAAATTCTGATTAGGAAGAAGCAAAATGCTGGGACTCGGGTTGGGAAAATCTGAGGTTGATGCATTCTAGAACCTTGAAGTCCTAGTTCTCTGAGATGTTAAGGCTTTTAAAAGCGACCTGATATTCCTTAATGTAGACTGGTGGCAGAGGGGTACCAGCTTTAGAAACTCAGGTATGGCTATCTCCAGGGCTGTACCAGGGCTGACAATAGGAGATTCTGTTACAGAACTGGGCTGTCTACTAGCAATGAGATGACAGGAACACAAATAATTGAGGCCAGGTGGTGACACTTAAGCATCAGAGGAAAAGCGATCCCAATTATCATAATGAATGGCAAGGTCAGAATGGCAGGTTTAGGCCCTGACCCACAAAGAGTATAGAGATGGTTAATTGAACATTGAGGTCCAAGGGCAAAATAGATGGGTGGCCGATGAGAGTATTGTTTATTCTATACAATCAAAAGAAGTCAAGAATGATGACTAGAAGGCTGAGACCAGCCACCCTAAGAAAATGTCATAAATGTCTTGCTTAATTTCCAGGCCTAACCCAATTAAAATATTCAGACTCCATTGACTGAGGGAGAGGCTGAGCCTGAATGAGAAGGACCTTGCAACACCAAAGCAAGTATAGACAAAGTATTTCGCAGTTCTTAAAAAGCTATTTACAGTAGTTCTCCCTTATCTGCAGTTGTGTTTTTCATGGTTTCAGTTGCCTGTCATCAACTGCAGTCTGAAAATATTAAATGGGAAATTCCAGAAACAAACAATTCATAAGTTTTAAATTGCATGCCATTCTGAATAGTGTGAACCATCCCTTTGTCCAGTGTATCCACGCTGTGTACACTACCTGTCCATCAACGACTTAGTGGCCATCTCTGTTAATCTGTTGATCTGTCAGTTGTGGTATTGCAGTGCTTGTGTTCAAGTAACCCTGATTTTACTTAATTATGGTCCCAAAATGCAAGAGTAGTGATGCTGGCATATTGTTATAATTATTTTATTTTATTATTGGTTAATGTTAATTTCTTACTGTGCCTAATTTACAAATTAAACTTTATCATGTGTGTATATGTATATGTATATATAGGAAAAAAAAACAGTACAGATGGTTCCAGACCTGGTATTTTTCGACTTTATCATGATGCAAAAATATCACAATTTTCAACATAATATACAGTATTCAATAAATTACACTATATTTTCAGTACTTTATTATAAAATAGGTTTTGTGTTATATGATTTTGTCCAACTATAGCCTAATGTAAGTGTTCGGAACACTTTTAAGGCTAGACCAAACTATGATGTTTGGTAGGCTAGGTGTGTATTAAATGCATTTTTCACTTGCAATATTTTCAACTTATGATGCGTTTATTGGGATGTAACCTCATTGTAAGTTGAGGAGCACCTTATATATATAGCTTAGTACTATCCATAGCTTCAGGAATCCACTGAGGGGTCTTGGAATGCATCCCCTGTGGATAAGGGAGGACTATCATACTCACATAATCATATATTGTGGTAAGGAAAATACCCGGACACATTGAGGCTAGTTGGACACAAAGTCTTGGTAGATACTGATACTGAGGGACCCAGAGTGTCATCCTGGCCCCTGTTACAGTGGGTACCTGAAGTGGCTGGATAATAAGTGGAATACTGCCATAACATCAAAAAAAGCAGATCAACTGGATCTATGGACCTAACTGGTGAACATTTCCATTATTCAAAAATGTACAATTGGAAACAACATACTTGATAATGGTACAACTCTTATGTTGTCCTGTGGGTTTAAGAGCTACTAAAGTGAGGAAGACCAAGCTGAAGCCCTCAAATTGCCCCTATCCAAACCAAGATATCAAATCCAATATAGTATCGTAATTCTGAGACATGGCAACAATTATGTCATCCATACCACAATGTCTCTATATAATCCACCATTCTGGCCTCTACAAAAGACAGATAACTATAGATGACCATAAACTTAAATAAGAGTAGCCCCAGTTAGAGCCGATTATCAGATGTAGCACCTTTGCTGCAACAGATGAAAATAGCCTTTCGGGGCATTGTAAGTGGCCACTGATGTGATGAATACGTTCTTTTCTGTCTGTATTAACAAGGAGGATCAAAAGTAGTTTATATTCACGTCTGGACATACCATTACAATGTCATATTGGCCCATATCATTTTAATTATTCCAGATGAACATGAAGTGGCAGGGTCCTTGAGGCCTTGGTAAGATATATGGTGCTCCCAAAGGTAAGAGATAATTCCTACAAATGTTCAGTAAAGATTTTAGGAATTTAGCAGGCTGGACATGCTAGGATATTCCCTTTAAAAGGAAGGACAAAGTAATGCATTTCAAAAAATACAACTCAAAGAAAAATGCATAACACAATGGCACAACACTGTATCCACACTTGGGAATACTGCTGTGACATGGAGAGGGACATAGAAAACTACCAGATTTCAGTGATATAGAAAGGGCTCTGCTTCCGTGATGCAAGCATCCCTGTCACTTCCTCCGTGTGACCCAGTAGGTGTCATGTGGGAAAAGATGCCGAGGGTGGTCTATGGCCAGCAGCCCTAAGGTTCTGGAGCATGGCCATGTCATCTGCAGCCCAGAACCGTGCACCATTTGAAAATCAGTTTCTGGTGTGCTCTTAGGGTCTGGTAACATCTAGATATGCGGCATCAAATGACCATATGCCGGAACTATATATCATGAGTTGGCCTCCACCAGGTTCTATCAGTTATAAGAAGGGAGCCCAGCCACACTTCCTTGTAAGACAGAAGTGGCACAATCAGGATTAAGCACAAGCAGGTCCAAAAGGCTCAAGGAAGCTGCATGAGCAGGTGGCACAGAGTCCAAGTCATCCAAATCCATTGCACTCAGCTCACACTATGGCCATGCAGGGGGTCCTATGTGAGTAGCTCATGGAGAAGGAAAATAAGTCAAACTTGGTTGAAGATGGTTTAACTCAATGAGTGACAGCTGAAAAGCAGCTGCTCCTGAACCGTCATCCTCCTCAGGGACAGCCCTGCAAGGTAGCAATATGGGGAATCTTCCTAATAAATAGTTTTCAGTGGTGGGTCTTGTCATACACTTTGTGTGGAAAGAAACGTGGCCCCAGGTAAGAAAATATATGCTACTTGTTCTGAGTCCTTGGAAGGAAAAGGATTAGAAGCTCAGAGACAAGGAGGTCTGGGGTAGAATCATGTAGATGGACTTATGGGAGTGGGCATGAAGTATGTATATCTTTGTATCACATGTTCCACCCCCCAAAGACCATCTGCCAAAGAAGGTACAATGGCCCACTAAGTAGATGGAATGACCCAGTGGCCTGACGTCACCCAGCCTCCCTGTCCTGGCACAATGAGCTTGTGAATGTAGTAGCTATGGTAGCAGGAGTGGAGGCCACACATAAGGCCAACAGTATGAGCTCCCACACACCAAGCCTCATCCAGCCTTTGCCTCTGCAAAGACCAATGCTGAACCTCCATTAGGGCACTATCCATCAGGAAGCAATAGCTACTAAGTGAAAGTTGATTACATTGAAATCCTTTCACCCTGACATAGGGCAGCAATTCATCTTTACTGAAATTATCACAAATTTGCTTTTCCTGTCCACAGGACCTTGCCAGCGCCTCTATTCAAGGGCTTAGAGACTGTTTGATCTGCCTACATAGGTTCCTACATATAGTTGCTTCAAAAGTGGGCACAAGGCTATGACACCCACTGTTCCCATCACATACTCCATCACCCAGAAACTGCCAGCTTGATACAGTGTGAAAATAACATTTGAAGATGTGCCCGAAGTGCCAACTTGAATATATTACCTTGAACAGTTTAGTGTCCTTCCGGACAGGGTATGCACCCGGAATCAGTGACTATTTTATGGTGCTGTGCCCTCAATAGGTGGAAAACATGGGTCTGGGAACTTAGAGGTAAAACACGAGCAGCTCTGCTTATTGTCATGACTGTGTTACCCACCTGAGGGTCAGTGTTTCCTCTTCCTAAAACCTTAACCTCTTGTGGGTCTGGAGTTCCTTGTTCCCAGAGGGGAAATGCTTCCACCATGGCATATTTCTATTACAAAGGGAAAACCACGGTTGCGAATGTTTCGTTATTTTTAAGTGAATGTTCAAGGCTATTATTTTATCCATTCATTTTTCTCCAGGTTCCAATATGTGTAATTACTAACCATAGTGAATATGATATTAAGAAAAATTGTGAAAATTCACTCACTTTGGTACCCAGTTTCTAGAAAAGATTTTAACATATCATGGATTCTCAGTATTTGATGAATGAATACATGAATAAATGATTTGCAACAAATGTAAAGCATCTGAAAAACACAAGTATAGAACAGTGTGATAAATTCTGTTTGAACTTGTATTGGAACTAAAAAATATAGGTTGCTAAAACAAAATATAGGTTGATAATACAGGTTTTTAATGAAAAATGCAGTTACTTTAGCAAAAAGTCAGAAATCATACTGAACTGTTGGCTTAAAAATGCTCAATTCATTAAATGCCCTCAATCATGTAATAAAAATAAAGAAATAAAGAAATGAGATAGCTGTTAAAGGTATAATCATTATAAATTGAATCTGGGAATATCATAATGATATCAGAACAAAGACAAAAAGTAGAAAACTTCATAGTGTAGTACATATATTACGTATATCTCTCAGACCACAGTTAACACAATGCTCATAGCTTAAACATTGCAAGGTGTGTCTTTCTTTTTTTCAGACCCCAGATAAGACTTAACATTTTTTTTTCCTTTGAAAAGGTATAAAGCTAAACTAAGTATATTCACTATCACTATCGGGACCTTTAACTTAAATTTTACATTATGTACATTTTACTGGTAGAAAGCAGAATAAAATGGTAAAATTTTTAGTTTTATTAGTTACCCTTTATAATTATCCCTCCACACCATACCTGTCTACTAGTGTTTACTTATTTATTTAATAAACATTTAAATAGTGCTTACTAGGTCCATATTCTAAGCACTTTACCAAATTTAGCTCATGTAATTCTCATAGCATTATGTGAATCATTTCCTCCACTTCACAAAGAGAAAACTGGAGTATGGAGAGATTAAACGCCCAAGGTCACAAGGTGGGCATTGGGATTTGAACACAGGCAGTCTCCCACATCCATGCTCTTTTAATATTACGCTGTGTTTCCTCTCTAAGCATCTGATCCTGGGGCAAACGTGAATAAATTATATAAGGAATTAAGTGGCTAATAACTAATTTCATGTAGGTCTCCCTCCTATGCATCTGTCATTTCAACTACCTCTGTCAATGTGCTCAATGGGAATTCCACTTCTGAGCATATGAAGGGCACATCTGTTGGTGGGAAGAGGGAACAAGAGTTTGCAAAAGGGGAAGAAGGAAGACAAGAGAATGAGGGAGTCCTCTGCCCTAAGCACTTCTCAACTCATATCCAGATCCCGTTCTTGTTAGAAAATAGCAACAAATACCATTTATTAAGTATATATACCTGGAAAATGGTTGCCTTTGATGTTCGTGTCCATTATCTCAATTCTCACAACAACTTTGTACGGTAATAGCTACTAATTCTCTCATTTTGTAAAGAAGATCACAGAGGCTGTGAGAGCATCAGTGACTCCCTGAAGTCACCCAGGTGTGTCTGACTCCAAAACTGCTGTGTCGTCCATGCTGGCTGCCATCTATGCTGCTGAAGACATTGATTTGACTGTGGTTTTTGTGACTGTCTCTTTGTGGCTCAGCTCGACTTTTGTTGGAGTCATGCTTTGGTTTTGGTTTCCCTTTTGCTCTGTGGTTTTGGCACATTCCCTAAACACGCCCTATTTATTCCATCCATATGGCAGTTTTCATTTGATACCACACAGTTTGCAATCTTGGAGGATGGCTCCTGTTTGCTTTTTGCTTTACCCTAAAATGTCGGAGCTCTGATATCTACCACCCAGTTCTCCAGGTGGGGAGATAGTCAAAAAACCTTGGAGGAAACAGGGATTTTTACTGCTGGCCTCAGTGGCCTTCCTGCATGATGAGGCTGGGAAGGCTGGATTTGATAATGAAGAGTCTTCTTTGTGTTCTCTCATTATTTATGCCACATCTGCCTCTCAGCATTTGTGTCAATGAGTCACTATAATTACAGCCGTTGGATAATTTCCTCCGTTTTACAACACACACCCGACTGTGCAAGTGCTGCATCAGAGAAAAACAGCGTCTATATCCCTGCAGCACCATCAGGCAGCAAGGTCCAGCTTTCTCTGGACGTGGTTGTTAGCCAAGCCCAGTGAGATGGCTTCTGTTCTTACCCACTCTACTGCAAGGGAGACTCGAGGAGCTTGGCTGACTGTAGAGAACAAAGAGTTAGAATTCCTTTTTCGATATTAAAGCCAGAATTTTGACTCATGACTTTGCTTAAAAATGATTTGTAGAACACTCAACAAAGCTGTCCTTGTAACGAAGGGGTGGGGAACACTGGGGAGCATCCCACTGCACTCCTGCAGTGCTAGTACCCCAACCCAGAACAGATGAGTAACTCCACCATCTAGCAAAATGTCATAAGGCAAAAATCGCTGGTTTAATTGAATATGAAAAGAATTACTGAGAGAGCAAAAATTAAACAAAAATTACCTTAAAGGTGGCAAAAGTTCTTTGTAGGATAGAACCTTAGGTGTTTTCAGTTCCTCTGTTTCCCTGTTGCTCCTTCATAGCCTAGTGCCCAAGCTGAATTGGAAAAGCCTGGGCTTGGAACAGAAGCTCTCCTTTGACGTAAGACAACACCAATCTTGTGACTGCAGCATTGCAGAAGGCAAAAAAGATCTTGTATATTATGATTCTTTTTTCTGATTAATGATATGGGTGTTCAGTGATGGAAGTGCCATTTATCATTGTATTTTGACTCACTAGGTGAATCGAGAGACATTGTAAACAAGCTCTTATTTAACTGTCTTATATTTTTCCCAGGAAAATACAAATTTCCATTTGTGTGCCTGGCACTGTACTAAACCAAAGACTGCAAAACACAAACAGGGCCACAAAGAAATGGACAAAGAGGAATAATGTCCAGATATCTCTCCAAGCTATTGAGAGAGAATGTTTCCCTCTTGCTAAAGTGGAAGCAACGCTTGTCTTCCACCTCCGAGTTGAGGAGGCTGGCTGTCTGCATGATTTGAGATCACACAGAAACTGACCATATATGTCTGTCCTTTGCTTCCACTCTTTCTTAGCTCCACAAGATTAGAGTATTGCCTCTACGGCGGGGGGCTCCTCCACTTCCATTAATATGTCTAATTTCTATGATTTTTCAACTTTTCTTTTTTCCAAAGCAGGACAATTTGTCAAAAGAAAGCATATGACAGAACCCTAACACAGGTTAAGTATCCCTAATCTGAAAATCTGAAATGCTACAAAATCTGAAACGCTTCAAGCACCAATATGATACTCAAAGGAAATGCTCCTTGGAGCATTTCAGATTCGGGGATTTTGGATTAGGGATGCTGAATCAGTAGATATAATGCAAGTATTCCAAAATCCCTCCAAAATCTGAAAGCTAAAACACTTCTGATCCCAAGCATTTTAGATAAAGGATACTCAACCTGTATTACAAAATAGAGAGGGAGGGAGATGCTCTGTTTGAAAAGACCAGACTGGAGAATTCCCAGTCACTCTGAAAAAATGCTTCCCAGAAGTGACCCTGAGGCCCATCCTGAGACTTTAGAACTGAATGGAACATACTTTGAAAAGCACTGAAATAATGTTCAGCCTAAGAAAGGACAACCGAACTCTGTGGGGATGTGGACTTACTGATCATCTTGTGGTGGGGTGAAAAGGCAGGTAAAAGGATGAGCAGTGGTGACACCAACAGGGACAGATCTCAGTGGGAGCCACAGAGGGGCAACCATAGTGGGCATTTAACCACCAATCCAAGTGTCAGCAGGGTGTTTTCACTAATATCACAGGAGTCCTTAAGTGTTTCTAACTCCTAATCTCATGTCTAAGTTTTGGATGCCAAAGATTTCTGTGGTCTTTTCTAATGTGCTTGCTTGGAGAAAGTGAGAAAGCAACACAAAGAACCTGCACACCAGGGAGACATATTATAAAGCAGTTTAAATGGGAACTTATCCTAGCCTTAGGACATGCATCACTTGCAGAGACATGGAAAAAAATCAAGAGAAATATGAGATTTTTAGGTTATACCCAGACAACTTTATGACTGAGATAAAAATACAATCTCAGAAAGAGCTCTAAAAACCCTGAGCAACTCTCAGCAGAAGCTTGAGCTCTAAAAGACCAAAATCTTTATTTGATAAGTAAAGGATATCAGTAAACATTTAAATTACTAGATGTGTTAAATAAAAACTGTGAACAAGCAAATTTTTCTTTTTTTTCGTTTGAAAGTGGCTTGTCTTTTTTTGTTGGGAGCTCATAAAAGCTTCCTTATGATCATTCTGTTTTAAGACAAGAATTATTCTTCTGGTTAAAACACCAAAACTGTGTTTTAACCGGAATGATGTAGACAAAAATTGCTCCAAGCAATTTTGTATAATGGAATTTCACAGTAAAAAATTAACTACAAATGACTGACCTGGCCCATTGTCTTTCTCAATGCTACAGTTTTGCTGCTGGAAAAGAGGGTTTGCTATTCAAGAATGCAAAAGTGTGATTCAAGAATCAAGCCTTTTCATCTCTCATGGGATATTGTCCTTTATCAGAGCATTCTTGGTGGATAAATATGTAAATTATTATGCAAAGCAGAATGGAGTAATTCAAATTGACAGTTGCCCTATTTTTTTAGAAAAAATCAAAATGTGGAAGCCTTGAAAATGTGTCTGCTAACAACAAAAGAAGTTCTCGTTAAAAATCAACATTATTTGGTGTCATTTTCATATATATTTCAAGCAGATAAATTCCTCTTGCTTTACTTTTTAGTTTAAAATTGCTTTTTTTCCCCACCAGCATATTTAATGGAAACAATTTCAATAGGAAACTTTAAATTTTAGTGATATATATATCAGAGAAAATAGATTATCTCTTTTATCAGTCTCTTAACAACTATAAAGCTGTTGTACTGCATCTTCAATAAAATCATCTACAGCTAGCAATTATTTCCAAAGAATTAATTGACTGATGTATTTGGGAAATCACACCATTATACTTTGCTATTGAGCTACCACCAAGTCCACAAGTTTTCCTGCACCTGTATTCATCAACTCTGCCTTTCCTACTGTGACAATAGATGAGGTGGCTCTGTTCTTGACCGTGACAAATCCTTCACTTATGCTCTGGTTCCTTTTGCTTCATAACTGCTCTTTGGCTTTGCTCTGGCAGAATTCCCTTTTTTCTTTGGTATCATCTCTCTCCCTCTTTTATCATTCCCACTACCCTAATTCTTCTATGACTCATCATAAAACAAAAAATGACCTTGACTTCAAATCCTTTCATTACTACATTTTTCTACTTCCCCAATAACAAGGCTCCTTGAAAGAGGTTCTGTGTATATTTGCTGTTTCCACTTCTTTGCTTCCTATTTTCTCCTCAATCCAGTTCAAATCAAGCTTACATCCCTATTCCATCCAGTAATATGACTCAATTTATTAAGATTCCCAGTGACTCACTTCTTGCTAAAGCTATTGGTTAATTTTTTTGGTCTTCCTTTTATCTGATTTCTTAATAGCTCTTGATGCTCTTTTCTTCATAAATGTGTTCTCTAGGCGTTGAAGAAGCTTTGTTTTCTTTCAAGTTCAGGGTCTTTTCCAATAGTCTAAACACTGATGCCCTCTAGGTCTCTCTCCAGACATCTCCTCTGTAATTACTTTCTAAGTGATTTAATCTAGCCTCATCCCTTTGAAAATGATCTCTATGCTGGTAACTTTCAACATTTACAATCCTGGCATCTTTGCTGAACTCTGTACTCACATTCAACTGCCTACTTGACATCACTAGTTGAAGATCTAGTAGTCACCACAAACTTAACATGGCCAAAAATTGTAACTATCGACCCACCTCAATACGCACACATACACAAACCCCAGAATCCTCTTCTTGCCAAGTTTTCAACATTTACGTAAATGGTAATGTGATCCATCTAGTCTCCAAGGTTGAAATCCTACTTTCAATTTGTCAGTTTCTTTCCAATCCACATCCAATTCATCAGTATAAATTGTTGTTCTACCTATGGTATGGATTTTGAATTTAACTCTACTGCTATAGCAAGAGTCAAAGATATCTCTGGCCTGGCGTTCTATAATGCTCTCCCTTCACACAGTTTCTCCACCTCATTGTAGTCAAAGTAATTAAAATTTTTTTTTCCTATGATCTACCCAGACCCTACATGATCTGGCACTTGTTACCTCTCAAGCTCATCTCCCTATTCTTGTTCCCATGTGTTATTCTTCAGACACCCTAGCTTGGAATATTTATTTCCCCAGCACATGACTGCTATTTCTCAATATTTGAATTGTAACTTAAATGTCACCTTCTCAAGAGAAGCTTTCCCAGACCAATGGGAAATAAGAACTACTGCATCTCTCCTTCCACAGCCAGTTTTTCTCTTTCACATTATTTTAATTTATTTGTAGCACTTAATATTATCATTGGGCATCTTTTTAAAAATTTTAATTTTATTTTCTTCATTTCCCGTCTTCTCATAAATGAATACAAGCTTCTTGGGAGCAGAGACTTTGTTTTGTTTCCTGAAATCTAGACTAGTGCCCAAGCACACAGTATGTACTCAATAAATATTTGGTAATGGATTGACCGACTGAATCATCATTCACACAGGAATTTTATCTCTGCGGTTGTATCTTTTGTGCCTGAATAAAGTTCATGAAGGCTCGCTAAATCAAAAAAGATGGTAATTAGGTTTTGTTTTTATTTTTTTAGTGTCACTTGAGATAGAGCTGGCTAGATGGAAGTGGTTTTAAATTAGAGCAATCTTTAGGAACCAATATTAAAGTGTTCTGTAATAACATGTGTGAGGGCTTTAGATGATATAATTATCTATACAATAAATGAAGGTGAACTAAACTGATGAATGAATAAAATGAAACAACTCTTACTAAGTTTAAGAGATGTCAAATTCAATAGACAACAACTCAGTGTAACAATGTATATATACAGTTGCTGGTAGATGACAACACACTTTCCTACTGAGCACACTGCCTTTACCGTCTCCATTCTCACTCTTCTCAAAGCACATACATTGTACAAAATGTTTTTAATTTGTATTCTGTCACTCATGGGTAGTAGTGAATCCAGCGGGTATTGGCGGTGCCAGACAATATATCCTATAGCTTCAAGATTCACTATTACTGCTCAAGATAAATTGCAAGGACACAGTTGGTACTCCAAAGGATTCAGTGAAAAATACCTACTATTTATCAAGAATGACCATGGGAAAACGGTGACAGCAGAGAGTAATACTTTGCTTAAACTTGTTCAGCCCCTTATAAAATATAAATGTAAAACTTACTTTCTTTCTTTTTTTAAAAACCAGACAGCTTCTTCTATGGCACTGTTGAACTGAACGCAAACCTTACAAGGTGTTTACTGTTTCCAGGAGAATCAAAGAATTTTAGAAGGTGAAGGAAGGATTTCCAATGTTTCTTGAACCTGTTTTCCCGGATAAAATTGGGGCCAATTTTCCCCATTATGTCGAGACACTTCTCTCTTAGGTTTTTCTTTCAGTGTTTATCTTTTTCTTCTGTCAATACTGTAGACTAATCCTGCAATTTTCTGGGAATCAGTTTTTAATTGCAAGCAAGAGGCAGAAAACAGGAACAGTCATAGGAAATGTGGGTGAGGACTCCATCTTATAAGGATTTTGCAGAATAAACTCATATGGTTCTCTCATGTGAGCGTAACAGCAGAGCCCACACAGCCTGCAGAGCCAAGCTAGGATCTGTTATGCCTGATGATTTGAACAAATCCTAACAATCATGGTTATTTTTTTTTTTCTTCTCTTTCGTATGCATAAACTAAGGCAGATCAGGTGAAGGAGCAAGCTGCTAAGCTGCCAGAGCTAGTTCCTGGGCACACCTACACCATTCACCTTTCAAACAAAAATGCCAATCTGTTAATCACCTTTCCATTAAGCCCTTTGCTTTAAGTAACAAAATACATGCCAAGCTCATGTTAAGTGGGTTAGAGGTCTGTGCTCAGAAGAACATAAAGGAGACAGATGGCAGTCTACTTCCAGGAGGATTTCAATTTTGGAGGGTACAGGGAGTGAAGAAGGGTATGAATTTAAATACAAAGAAAAATCGATGTATATGAAGTATTTTGGAGTTTGAAAGCATTTCTATATCATGCTATCTCATGAAAACATTAAGAACACTGTAAGACACTGTCAAATTAATAGCTAAATTCATTTATTTTTATTTTTTCATTTTTTATTTATTTATTTTTTATTTCAGCATATTATGGGGGTACAAATGTTTAGGCTATATACATTGCCTTTGCCCCACCTGAGTCAGAGCTTCAAGTGTGTCCATCCCCCAGACAGTGCCCACCACACCCATTAGGTATGAATATACCCATCCCCTCCTCCCCTCTCTCACCTACCCAAAACCCGATGAATGTTACTACTATATGTGCACATAAGTGTTGATCAATTAATACCAATTTGGTGGTGAGTACATGTAGTACTTGTATTTTCATTCTTGTGTTACTTCACTTAGTAGAATGGTCTCCAGCTCTATCCAGTATAATACAAGAGGTGCTAGATCACCATTGTTTTTGTAGCTGAGTAGTACTCCATGGTGTATGTGTATATATATATATATATATATGTATATATATACACACACCACATTTTATTAACCCACTCATGTATTGATGGGCACTTGGATTGTTTCCACATCTTTGTAATTGTGAATTGTGCTGCTATAAACATTCAAGTGCAGATGTCTTTTTTACAGGATATCTTTTTTTCCTTTGGGTAGATGCCCAGTAATGGGATTCCTGGATCAAATGGTAGTTCTACGTCTATCTCTTTGAGGTATTTCCATATTGCTTTCCACAGAGGTTGCACTAATTTGTAGTCCCACCAGCAGTGTATGAGTGTTCCTATCTCTCCACATCCACACCAACATTTATTGTTTTGGCGCTTTTTGTAAAAGCCATTTTCACTAGAGTTAAGTGATATCTCATTGTGTTTTTGATTTGCATTTCCCTGATGATTAGAGATGTTGAGCATTCTTTCATGTTTGTTGGCCATTTGTCTGTCTTTTTTTGAAAAGTTCCTGTTCATGTCCTTTGCTCACTTTTTAATGGGGTTATTTGATTTTTTCTTGCTGATTTTCTTGAGTTCTACATAGATTCTAGTTATCAGCCCTGTATCAGAAGCTTAATTCTTTTAAATGGTCAGAGAAGTAGTGAATAAACTGAGATTGAGAATAAATGGAAAATGAAGCAGTTGGAGGATATGACAGTTAAGCTTCTGGGCAGGAACCTCTGTGCATTCAAATCTCAGGGAAGGGTATGGATTCTCCAAGGCAGATTCAGCATAACAGTTAGATATCACATGATGCTAAGCAGGACTGCCAATAGCAAAAAGTGACTTAAAAGGATCGATTCTAAAGGTGAAGAAAGCTTGGGATCAAGGTTAATTGTGATAGTGAAGATTAAAGTCACTTGTGTTACTAAAAATACTCTATTTGTATCTGTGTTAAGTGTATTTTTTTTCCCAGCAATGCTGCCATTAAAAATTTAGTGTGTCTTAAAATCAAGGGGATCTTAGAATTGAGGAAATATGGAATATTTGTTTAATTCAAAATAACTTTAATATAATCCAACCTCCTACTTTTTCTGTTCTAACCCTAAAGCATCCACCAGACACTGAAATTATATGCTTGTGTGCTCTTGTCATGCACTGTTTATTGCTCTTAAAAAGTGGTGCCCATATATCCTAGAGCTGAATATTGGCAGCAGTATGGCCCCTTTGGTAGCCATACTTACCCTGGTTACCTGTTGGGTCTGTCTGAACTTAGGGACAACCCCAAAGGTCCAGGGAGGACGGTTCATTCGTGATGCATTTTGGTTTTCCCTTTCCTTTTCCTTTACTTGTTCTTCAAGAGTAACCAGATTCTATTACAAGAAGTCCTCACTTGACGTTTGCCCATAGGTTCTTGAAAACAGTGACTTTAAGCAAAACGATGTAGAATAAAACCAATTTGAGCATAGGCTAATTGATATACGAGAATTACATGCCTACAGCACATTTCTGGCTCTACAAAAACGTCACCCAACTTCTAAATAAAGACCCCAAATACTTCTGATATTAAACATTGAAATAAATGTGAGCTATGCATACACTGAAGAAAAATTAATAAAACCAAGTAAGGTAATCTTTTACCTGCTTATTCCAGGTCAGGGTAACAGGTGACCGGAGCCTATTGCAACAGATCAGGGCTCCAGGCAGGAACCAGCCCTACGGGATGCCATCCCATCACGTGACGCAGTCACACACTCGCACTTACGCTGGGACCGTTTAGACACTCGAATTCAGCTTTGGGATGTAGGAAAAAAGCAGAGTACTTGGGGAACGTCTACACAGATGTGGAGAACGTGCAAACTCCACAAGGTCAGTGGTCTTGGCTGGGAGTTGATTTCTCGTCTCCTCAACATTATAACAAAACAACATTGAATAAAATGTTATTTAAGGACCTGCTATATGTTTGAAGAGAGTTGATACTTTATAATGGTATTTAAATTTTTGCTTCCAAAGCACATTCAAAATATCCGAAATTAAATGACTATATATTAATATTGTATTAAAACTTGTAGTAATAGAAACAATCTCCATTTAATATTTAATTTAAAAAAAGGCTCTTCCTTTAAAAACAGGGGTTTGGATCCTTTATTACAGGGCTGGGGAAATTTTTTCAGCTAGAATTGATCTGTTTAAATTTAGAGTGGAATGTGTTGAACTTGGATTGGTATGGGAAGAATTCCTAAACAGGAATTTGGCATTCCTAAGCAAAGAAGAGAGTACATTAAGGTTAGGTGTGCTCTGCCAGTGGTATTCGGTAGCTATCTCTCTCTTTCTCTTTCATCATAAATGAGTTATCAGTGTATTTACCTTTGTCAAAAGACAAAATTACAACAAAGTTAGTTTAGAAATCTAGTTGGCTTTTATTTGCAATTCTAGAATTGGGCAGCACTTCACTCCATTAAATAGGGTGAGTGTCCCAATGAGCTGAGCAAAGGAGGTTTTATAGGCAGAAAAGGGAGAAAGAAGCAGAAACAAGGGAACAAGGACTGGTCATCTCCAAGCTCCTTTCCTTATAGGGTTAAAACAGAGGGGACTTCCTTGTCATGCTGGCTCAGCTAAACTAGGCCCCATCTGACTGGTTGCTAGGAATCTCCTGTGTTTGGAAAACTAGCCCATTTCAAAGTTCAGCTTGATGACTTGGCATTTAGCAAGAGCGCTTCTGTTCTGGTTTGGTCTGATCTGTTGGGGCCCAGTGCAGGAGGCTAGTTCACAGCTATGTCTCCCATAAACTTTGTTTTATACCTTTATATGCCTGTGCTGTCTTTGTGCCATAGTGAGTAGTAACTTTAAGTGTCATATGGCTGAAATAAGACACACAAGGCATCTTGCACACCATACAACCGGCAATCCATCAATTTATTATAGATCATTTCCTGTTTAATTTCCACAACACAACAGAAGTAGCAGGTAGTATACCCATTTCACAGTGAGAACACTGAGGTTGGTGCTGAAGTGTCTTGCCTGTGATGACAGCAGCAGTGAGTGGCAGGACTGAGATTCAAGTACAGTAGGCTCTCTCAGGCCCAAGTTCACAGACCTCAGGGAACAGATTTGAAAGTCTGTGGCATCTATTTTGAGAAATGCTGTTATGATATACACCTCCGACGTTTCATAATTAAATGTGTATGTTTCTATTTCTCCCTCTAAACTCGGAGGTCCTCGAGAGATAGAGGTCTGGTTTCTTCCCCTTTCCGTCTCTAGAGTTCAGCAGAGCATTGTTGAATTAATAAAGTGGTCTGGTGAGCCTGAGAGAGCTCCGCTAGATTTACTTGGAAAAAGATTCATCACCTTCTTCCAAGCAGATAAAAAAACAACTGAGATATAATAAATAAATAGGACACAAAGAAAGAGAGAGTCAGTGACCCAAAATCTACAGGACAAGAGAGTTTTCTAGGGCTGAGAGATGTGGTCTTCCTAGAGACACAATCACTCCTCACATTCTTCTTTGACTGTCTGAGCCTCGAGTGGATCTTCTCCCCAGGGTGAATCGACAGGGTAACAACTACCCCCTACGTACACATACACCCCCTACTCTCTACGCACTCAAATGCATATGAGAACACTCAGTACTGTTTCCTGAATGAATGAATGAATGAAATAATGAAGCAGAACTTGTAATTTCAGTAACAACCAGTGAGTGTTAGCAAAAGCTCAGCAGTTGTTCTCAAGGCCGCATTGGAAGAACGAGGACAAGTGGTTTGAGGAGGAAGAAAAGAGACATTTTTTTACTTAGCCAGCAAAGGAGGAGGATGGAGTCTCCTGTCTGAAATGCCATCATCCTAATAATGAGCAGAAATACAGAGGCTTTGAAGGATGGGTTCTCAGCTTCGGGCAATTACTGTTTAACTACAGTTGAAGATTCTGATGGTCCCATCCCCTCTCTGGAGGCTGAAGACAATCTCATGACCTCTGCCCAGGACCTCCCTTTACCAGGTCAGGCTGAGCCATCTCCTTTCTCACAAATAACGACTTACCCTGCCCGCCCAACCACTGGCCTGAGGCACAGATACAGGTTTTGGTTCTCAAAAGGAGTGGAGGATGTTTTAAATTTCTTTGTCAGAAAATATTTTTGCCATTTTTTTTCAGACTTTTCCCTCTGTTACATATTCCCCACTCTCAATATTTCCCTTCCATATCTACGAGAGGAGGGGTGACCACTGTGTTACTTAAGTAGTTAACCACACCACGTGGCCGTGCCACCCACTGAGACAGAGTACTGACAAGACTTGGGCCTCACTTTTGACCAAGGGAGGCAATGTGGCCCAGCCTTACTAAATGTAGAAGAGCAAAAGAAAAAAAAAAAAACCACAAAAAACGAAATGATCTAGCTACTGGAATTCAACCCATACCCACATAAGGAGGGGGGCCATATTGTCTGTCTCTTGAGTAATGTTTTCCAGGACCACTACAGCAAGATGCTAACACTAGCTGATAAGGAACCTGGCTGCAAAGAAAACAGTCTTATTGGCCGGGTGCGGTGGTTCACGCCTGTAATCCTAGCACTCTGGGAGGCCAAAGTGGGTGGATCGCTCGAGGTCAGGAGTTCGAGACCAGCCTGAGCAAGAGCAAGACCCCGTCTCTACTAAAAATAGAAAGAAATTATCTGGACAACTAAAAATATATATAGAAAAAATTAGCCAGGCATGGTGGCGCATTCCTGTAGCCCCAGCTTCTCGGGAGGCTGAGGCAGTAGGATCGCTTAAGCCCAGGAGTTTGAGGTTGCTGTGAGCTAGGCTGATGCCACGGCACTCACTCTAGCCCAGGCAACAAAGCGAGACTCTGTCTCAAAAAGAAAAAAGGAAAAAAGAAAAGAAAACAGTCTTATCTGATCTAACCACCTCAAGCTACAAAAGACCCCCAGGCTGCCCTTACCCTGAATTTTTCCTCATTATAATCTCATTTTAATGCTAAAACTCAAGCCCGGGGTGGAGATTTAACATGCTAATGAGACACACAACACATGAAAACACACGTAATAAAACTATGCAGGTACAAGAAAAATCTCCATCTCTACATGCTTACAGGGCACCCTTTTCCGGCCTAAGTCTCTTTAAAACCCTCCCCAGATTCCCCTCGGGAAGTCAGCCTGAGGACTTTTCCTTCGTGCTGTCTCTCTTATGTTAGAACATGAGCCCCAACAAAGCCTTGCCTGTGGCTCCCATTTGGCTCCTGGCTAATTTCTACTGCATAGAGAGCACGAAGGCACCATCACCCGGGAGCAGAACCTATGACCCACTCTTCAGGCCACACCAATGAACTACCACAGTCTACAGTGCACTTGAGTGACTGCTGGGTCACTTTGGAGTCCTCAGCGGTGTACCTACTGACATGGGTCAGTAGGGTAGACTGGAGCAGACGGCTCTGGTCTGCACTGTGGCATAAACTTAAGTGGCCTAACATGCCATACAGTTGGCACGATGCCGATGCCAATGGTAACTCATGCTTTGGTGAGGAATGCTGGATGCCCAGGAACGTGTGTTTCCTCTGGTTTCCAAGTTGGTAGTCCTCAGAGATGGGATATGCTCTATGAGGCAGCTCAGGCCTTTTCTTTTACCCTCAGCATTAGAATTACTAAAAGAGAATTTTACAATTACCAAAAGTAAATTCTGTCATGTAAAAAATTCTATTGTTTGCCTCCAGTGACATTATAGCAATGAAATCCACTCCCCCTCCCTGATTAGAGTTCTGCATACATGGCTAGACGAGTGTGACAGATATTGTAATTTAAATACAATTGTTCACTTAGCAACCCCCCTGGAAACCTGCCTTTGGGTAGAGTCCTTAAGACAGTTCTCTAAAAGAACAAAGCTCAACAAGGTTTGAAAACAGAAAATTATAGTGGTCTCATCTAACCGTCTCCTCCAAAGTTCTCTTCTGTCCTTGCCTGTTGTCCCAGGTTCAGAGCCCTGTGTCAGCAAAGCCAGAAGCCTGGGATTATCTGTGCAAAAGAAATGGTCATGCCTCAAACACTGTATTCCTGAAAATAAAGAGAAAATGCACACTTTGTCTATTTTCCATTCTTAAATCCCTGTGTTGCATTCAGGAGAATAGATATTTCTTCCTATTCATTACATGTTTAGCAGAGCCCCTGGGTAGATCTCACTGAGAGCTCTGGAAAAAAAGAAATCATTGTGTAAATATTATTCCTTTGTCTTTATGAGATACCTTGCATTCGATTTGCTTAATCCTTTGCCTAAACACAAAATACCATTACTTCCCCAAATCACTCCTGACTTGTGGTTAGTTGAAGAGGTTATAGCTGAGGTTTTGAGAAGTGAGTCTCTAACCCAAAATCCAGAGAACTAAGTTCTGCTCAGGGCCTTTGTGTTGTGCTTGGGTGAGGAGGGGGTTTCTTGGGGGGTGGGGGGTGGGGATGCTTCTCTGTATGTTTGGAGAAAAGCCCTTAGGTCATTTCTGAAGACTTTCTCACCAAAAGTGTTTACAGCTTCTATTAAAGCAATATATTTACATACAATAATCTGTCTTTTTTATGGGAGGATTTCAGAAGCTCTATTTACTTTTATTAGTACAAACAGGGTTAAATACATTGGGAATCTTTTGTCTTTAACTCATCATGATTTGTGTTCCAGGAATATTACGTGGAGCTGAATGGAAGATAAAATTGATTCTTGCTTTCCGGTATCCTGTAGGATGGGCTCAGTCCCTGGGCTTGTGAATCTTTCAGCAGGTCATACACGTCCCTCCCTAGCCCCCACCCATCTCTAGAGACTCGAAAGGCACAGCAGCTATTTCACACGTTTTTATCTTTGCAAGCTTGAAATCAGAGCTGAGGGTGTAATGCAAATAAAGACCTAAGCACATAATAAGGAAAGCAATTTGACACTTTAAGAATTTCATCTCTCCTCCAAGCCGCTCACACACAGATTACAGACAGAGAGGAACAGGTTAATACTTACATAACTGATTGAAAATTGGTGCTAATTGGCTTGAGGTTTAAATGAGCAAGCTCTGTCAGACAGCTGGGCTAGCTGAGGGTTCTGTATATGGAAGTACTATGTGGAAATATAATTTATCTCTATGTAATGATGTTTATTCTCTGAAAATTAGGTTAAAATTGAAGAAATCATTTCCTTCATCCTCAATTAAAACAAATAGCTCACGTGTTTAGCTCAACTTTAGCAATCACAGGCCTTGGGGATACATTTTCTGCATTTTCCAAGTAAGCCACTGCCTACATTTTCCTGGGACGAATGGCCCGGAGGATCAGAGTATTTTAGAAAAGGTTAAAAGAAATTGTACCACATCCAGGAAGGCTAATTTTCATGCATCAGGGTTCTTTGAGCTGAATTTGTGTAATGAGTGCACTGGAAATTGAAAGACGAGATTAAAGTGCTGTTTGTCGTGTACAGAGATTTCAGAAATGCTTATCAGCCCTTCGCAGCTGAACACAGCCCAGCTTAAAAACCGATCTGACAGAAAGGGAGGCTGACTGCAAATGTGGGGCTTTACATCCACGCTAATTACAAAGTGCATATTAAACATGAGGCCGATGAGGAGAGCAGCTGCAAAGGTCTTTATCTATATTAAGAGACTGTCCACCTACATAATAAGAATAATTACCAATGAGAGAATTCTTAAAAAGAAATTGCATTTAATGACACCTCATACAATTTCTCCTAATTTCCAAAGTCTATTTCACCATCCCCCAATAAGGTGTGACTTTGTTTTCTCTCTGGAGCCAGGTGACATAGCAGATTTTGAGGAGAAGATCTATTCACTGAGATTTCTATTAATGCAAGCCCCTTTGCTCTCAAGAGTGCAAGTGTGGAAACCCTATGGTGTCCCCAATCCCTGTCTCTAATGAACTGACAGGGAAGCAACTAAAACTTTTTCAGCCCACTGGAATTACTTGAGAGAGGTGACTCCTAAGGCCACTTTAATTGAAAGGTTGCCAGTGTCACCAGAACTGGGCTCCATCACCTTTTATTCCCCCTTCTAATAACTGCCAACATTAGAGCTGTGATCTAGTGCAATCAAAGTGAAGGAATACAAGAAATTCCCCTCTTGGAGTCTCTTTCCTCTTTTGTAAAAAGGAAATGGCCTCCTGAGGTCCCTGAGAGGTAAATGTAATGCTGTGAATGAAGGTATCTAGCATACACTGAGAACTCCGGAAATAGTAGTTTTGTTTCCTTCCTCCTTCCCTCCCTTCCTTCCTCCTTCCTTCCTTCCTTCCTTTCTTCCTCCTTCCTTTCTTCCCTCCTTTCTTCCTTCCCTCCTTTCTTCCTTCCCTCCTTCCTTCCCTTCGTCCTTCCTTCCTTCCTTCCTTCCTTCCTTCCGTGATTTTTTCTTTCCTTTTTCTCTCCTTTTCATATTTTTTAGTTGATATAAAACTGGGTTATCCAACTTCTATTCAGCCTAAATGATGCTTTTCAATATTTTCAAAATAAAATAGGTAAACATTTTTGTTTCCTTCTCGTAGTTCCTGAAAACCTAGGCATATAATAAATGACTAAAATCTAATAAATGATCATTGTGAGATACTAAAAAGAGCACCCATGAACTTCAGCCTTTCAGGAAAAGACAAAGTGAGAACTCAAGGGCCACACAGGTTGCGGAAATATGCTATGCAGAGATACATTATTTTGCCTTTATTACTATTTATATACTCCAGTTAAATTCTTCAGGATTTCAAACAGAAATTCCAAATATCTAACAGCCATTTAATCTCTGTTACAAGGCTCTAAAAATAATAGGAAATATAACACACATACGAAACAGTACATAAAAACATATATATCATTCACCAATAGTCCTAAGACAAACGCTTATCCAGACCCACCCCGATAAGGGAGCGAATGTGCTGACGCCAGAGAGGCCCTGCTGTCTCTCCCGTGTGTGTATCCGCAGGCTCCTTCCTCTTCTCGTGACTTTTATAATCATGTCTTTGCTTTTATGAGGCTCTTCCGTATAGCTAAATATAGTCTTTCATCCTGTAATCTAAGCCAATTTATTGTCTATATTTCCTCTGCAATTAATAGGGGCAAAAGTCAATTCTTAGTCTTATTTTCTCCAAGCTTCTTAACTTCAGTCACTGTCTTAGTCCACTTGGGCTGCTATGACAAAATATCATAGACTGGATGATTTAAACAACAAAGACTTATTTCTCCCAGTTTGGGGAGGTTGGCAAGTCCAAGATCAAAGTGCAGGCAGATCCAGTTTCTGGTGACAACCCTCTCTTGGTCTGTAGGTAGTCATCTTCTCATTGTATCCTCATATGTCAGAGAGCAGAGAGGGATTTCCATGTACTTAAGGCCATTAATCACATGATGAGGGTCTCATCCTTATGACCTAATCTATCCCTAATTATCTCCCAAATGCCTCACCTCCAAATACCATCACACTGAGGGTTAGATTTCGACATATGAATTGGAGGTACACAAACATTCAGTCCATAACAGTCCCTTTCCCTTTTTCTTTTTCTCTTACTCAGTCTGGCAATCTCTGCTGTACCCACTCAGATTGTGCCTCAAAAATCACCTACATGAACTATCATTGTTTGAACAGCCTTTTTTTCTTCCCACTTGCTTTATTATCTTCCCCCATAAAATGCCAAGAACCTTAGGGACCCTGATGGCAGTAGGGTCAACATTTCCAGACTAGACCTTACTCTGTTCCTGAATGGCTTTAATAATGATGGAAATAGTTTAAATAAGAACCCAGAAAATGGAGGAGTCAATACATTGAAGGATCTCTCCCATCTGCTGATGTCTGAGATTCTTACCTCCTGTTTGCTTTTTATGCCATAATAACCAATAATCACCACGCGTACGAGAGGAGACAAAATGAGTCCACCAAAAAGAGGGTGTCTTATGAGAAAAGAAATTTGCCACAGGAATGTTGCTGGGAATCCCTGAAATCTCCAGTCCTTAGAGGAGTCTTTATTTCAAAGGCAGCTTCGTAAAATCAAAGCAGAAGTGTTTACAGAAATTCACAGTACAGCACAACATTATTCATAAAAGAACCCTGTACTTTCCTCCCAAATGATAAAGATTTCCTAATAACAACATGGAAAATGATAAGGGAGAATGTTTTCCTTTTTCTTGAGGTTGAGAAGAAATGGTGGATTTGAGCTGATGGAGACGGCCCCACTACCCTCGCTCGCTGTGCCCACTGCTGAGGTTGGCGCATCGTGGGCAGTGCCTTCCAGAACACCACTTTCTTCAGCCTGGAGGGAAGGCAGAATCATTGTTTAGCCACAAGAGGCCAAATAGGAACCTGGGAACCACGTGGTGATGGCAGTAGTGCAAGGGGGGAGCATGCACCTGAGCACCCTCCATGCCCTGGAGGAAGTAAATGTTGCCCCACACTCAGGTCCTCTGATGCCCTCTCAGTCATGCACTAAGTGCCAGGTTGGGTCCCCTCCCTGGCTGTACCCCCATACCCCCAGTGATTAGAGCCACTGACCCCACCTCGCATGCCTGCCCCATGGCAGGCCCGTACAGGAGCCAGACATAGTCACTGTGACTCTGGCATACTGACACCAGGCCCTGAGCCTGCCTGCCTCACCTTCCTGCCAATTTATTATTTAATAAAAATGTTGTTAAATAGTTTTAAAAAAAAAGTCAAGAAGTCCTTTTCAGCAAATCATGGCATAGAACTAAGCTGATTTGACCTGAGTGACCTGCGGTCTAGTCATTACGTGGCTTCGTGACTCCGGACAAGTTTTCTCATCTGTAAAGTGAGCAGGTTTGACCAGATGACCTCTAAGATACGTTCAAGTCCCAACATTGTAGTCTATGTGTGGACAGTGGATGTTCTAGATCCTGAAATAGAGATTTTGTTTTTCATGTGAATTGGATATTGGATTCTTATGGTGAAGGATAAAATAGCATGATAATAAGTAAGAGCAATCAAGATTATTTCTTAGAAGAATGGAAACTTTGAGAATAATTGAATCATACTGATCAAAAGAAAAAGAAAGCAAACAAAAAAATTTTCATATTTATCCCCACCTATATTTTTGTCATACGTGGATTATTTAGGTGGTCCCAAATGTTTCAGCATTGTAAATTGATGCAGGTTTGGAAATAAACAATTCTTTGAGCATCTGCTATGTGGCAGGAATTGTGGCAAGTTCATTCATCTTCAAGGTAAGACTATAGGTAATGACATTCCCTTTTATAAAGGTGTAAACAATTCTAAGTGCGACATCTCCCTTTTAGAAAGTTGAAACAAGTTACCTATGAGCTATAGCAGAAGTTCTCAAAGTGCCCCCTATCTCCACCCTAATATCTTTGGCATTGAGTAGAAATCTGATAGAATTGCAAATTCTCAGGCTCCACCCAGACCTACTGATTGGAGACTGTGGGGGTGGGCCCAGAAATGAGTTTTTAACCAGCCCTCTGGCTAAAGTTAGAAACCACTAATCAAGGGAGTTGAGAAACCAGGAATCAATTTGATACCAAACTTGAACTCTTTCTACCACCCACAATTAGTATGGAATTCTGATTTGCCTGAGACATTTCTGATTGCTTTCCTTCATATTATTTTCAAAGGTGCTTTGCAGGTGGGAAATATTGCAATTACCTTTTTTCATATCCACTGGAGGCAGATGAGAGACTTGAAACAGAATCATTTCAAGTTTGGGAGGCAAAAGGAAAAGTTAGAATCTTCCAGAAGACTCATGATAATAACACACATCTTATGAATGTATTATCCCTGGAAGCAAGGGGTGAACTGGATGACCTTTGACATCACCTTCATCCTATGGGTTTACTGATTTGATTTTACCAGTGGCTACACACTTCTTTATATATATATATACATATATATATATATATAAATTTATAGTAGCATGTTTCTTCCAAGAAGTGGATTTCAGAATACGCTATAATTTTTTTTTTTCAGAAACACAATCTCCCCCAGGCTGGAATATAACGACACAATCATAGCTCATTGCAGCTTTGAACTTCTGGGCTCAAATGATCCTCTTGCCTCAGCCTCCTAAGTAGCTGAAACTACAGGTGCCTGCCACCACTTCTGGTTAATATTTTTTAATTTATTTGTTGTAGAGATGGGGTCTTTCTATATTGCCCAGACTGGTCCCAAACTCCTGTCCTCAAGCAATCCTTCCACCCAGGCCTTTCAAAGCATTGGGATTATAAGCATGAGCCACCATGTCTGGCCTAGAGTATGCTATAATTTTTAAATCTTATGTATACAATTAAAGTGAGAGAAGATTTTATTTATTTTATTCACTTTCTCACCTCTAATACCACTACAATGCTTAGCTATAGGTGCTTAACAATATTCATTGTACAAAAAAAGTTAGACTCTTGGATTAGTTGATAATTTCCCTTTCCCTTTAGCTTTAAATTTCATATATGTTGATGTAAAATGAGCCTGCATGAGATTAAGACAGTTTGCAACAGCTTTCTCATAGAATTATATTTGTAAACAAGGAAACTTTTGACCTCAAATCTTTAGTTATTGCCAGCATTAAAATGAGAATGTACTTTCTGTTTCTATTCTGCTTTCCAAATACAAGTCTACACATTTCTTATCCTTTCTCTGTCTTTTTCCTATATAGCAAATTGAAAAGAACAGTTAGTACTGATCAAATCCATCAGTCCCATAGATAGCAGACTACAGTTGTGGGTAGAAGGTTTTGGTGACGAGGTCCTGTTAGTCCTGTGCATTCATATTACAGTTTCATCTTCACTGCCTTGAGGTGACATGAAATTCTCATTGCCTTTGCAAGAACTGAAGTTCAAGTTGGTGTAGGCTATAAGTATGGATCAAGATCACATTTTTAGCAATCATGAAATTTACTATTTTCTTCTCAAGATTTTTTTTATGAGGCAAAACATCTTTTGTCTAGAATTCTGAGCCACCTGAAACCATTTCTTACTGAAATGTGTTACTTGACTTGGAAATGTCTTTTAGACTAATATATGAGTATACTCTAACTCAGTCTTATTATTGAGTTCATTAACTGCTGTTTTTCATTCTATGAAGTTCTCAGTAATGGAGAATATCTGTGGAATAGGGGCATTTGGATTGAGTGTGGGAGGTCTTGTTACAAAAGAAGTATCTTTAAACAAAATGTATAAATTAATGTCTTTTGATTCAGAGGGAGTTTGCAAACTTATGGTGCTGCAAAATATTTATCCCCATCATATATGTCCTTTGTCTGGCACAACATATAATAATCTCATTATTTAAGCTTTCTTATTTTTTGTATTGTGTATGTGTGAAACTTATTTAGAGGATTCAACAAGATATTCATTACACAAAATCACAAGAGAACTATGATATAATCATCCAATTACTTTAAGGCAAACTTCCCCCAAACATTTAGTACTGGCTGATTGGCAAACTGGATAGGCAAACATTGGTTCAAATCCAGGTTCAGACACTTAACCAACTGTTGAGCTTAAGTTATTCAATCTCTAAGTGTTACTTTTCACTCTCATAGAATTGAGATGTAAATAAAACCTATGTATGCATAGCATTTGTGAGAAAACTAAATTAGACAGCCCATGTAATTAATATACTAGCCCACTGTATCATACATGGTTAGAATTCAATAAATGGTAGTCAATATTCTTATTAGTTTTTATAGTGTGAAATATGGAAGCATTAGAGCAATAAAACATACAAATCTAAATATATGACTAAAAGGCAGTCCAATAAACTCCCTGCACAAATGAAAAGTAATCCCAGAAACTTAGAATGGTGCTTGACCTAGGAAGGAAGTCTCTATTGCTCATGCTATGGTTCTATGGTTCCTGCCTACCAAGAACTTATGTGCAACTAAGGGAAACCCAGGGAAGGAGGAAGGATTTTTGTGTTTCTTTATAGTTTAAGTAAAGTAACACTTTGAAAAAGAACACAGTAACTAAAGGTTTCCAGCTGTGAGGAATTCCCTCTCTGGTTTGAAAGGTCACTGACTGTTTGCAAAAGGAGTTGTTAGATACTGTTTGCACAGCGTAAATCAAAAGGAGTTGGGAGGAAGTCCACAGGTTAATGACACATTAGGCAGTCTTATGATGTGAGGTATAAAATGCACTTTCCTCCTCCATCCTCAATTTTCCATCAACTTTTATGTAAAGAAGTGACTTAGGCAGACAAGGAGTCTCAAAAGCAGGGGATTGGGCAGAGAAAAATCTTATCTTGGATTTTCCAAGGAGGTTCCATTGCACTATTAAAATTAATACTATTTCTTGGTGAGGCCAATTTAATGCATCATTGCTTCTAATTGTGTGCTTAATATACACCTCTTTGAACATTTAGCCTGGGATGTAAATAAATGTTAGCATTCACACATTCATGCATCTAATTAATTTCCACCAGAAAATTCATTACGATATACCATATGGATTTATCTTCATTAACTGTTATGGAGCCTTTTAAAATGAAATGTTTCTTTAAATATCATATATTGGGCAGCGGTAATACAGCAGGATAAAAAAGTAATATTAATAATAATAGTCTGTCTAAAAGGAAAAGTCTAGAAATCTCACATGGATTTGTTATTTAAGCCTCACTTGCTTTTATAATGGAAAAAGAGACAACAGATTATAGTTCATAGACAAACTTCTAGAAAACCTTCAGTTTTGGATTCATCTAAATCTCACAAACATATCCTTGCTCTGAGTGTTTACTACATCCCCTAAATTCCAAGAGCTATGTTGAAATTTTATCATTAAATTTATTTTTCTTTTAGTTTTATATAATGTTTCTTTAAACCACATCTTAGTGGTTACTCATTAGAAGATTAAGAGCTTAACTAGAACCCAAGGATGGTTTAGAATCCTAAGAATACATACAATTTAGGATTTCTTTAAGTCTAAGCCATAATGTTGAGGTTGAACATCTCCTCTGGGTAGAAGACTCTATAGACAATGCAATGAAAATGATGGAATCAAATGTCATGGCCTAGCTGAGAGGAAGGGGATGTCTTAAATTCAAGCTTCTCCTGAATGTT
Organism: Lemur catta; assembly: GCF_020740605.2. Taxonomy (NCBI): domain Eukaryota; kingdom Metazoa; phylum Chordata; class Mammalia; order Primates; family Lemuridae; genus Lemur; species Lemur catta. The sequence continues at coordinate 71,926,473 of NC_059135.1, forward strand.
GTACAAGCTGTTCCTTAAAATATTTAATTCTAAATTAAATTTGGAGCCATTTTCACTGAATGTAATTTAGGTTGTGTGTCTTAAATAGTTTATTTTTCTTAACACATCATGGTCATCTTTTTATGTCAAAATTCAAATTTTCTGCTGCATGCAGAGTTTAGAAAAAGTTCAGGATATTCCGTAAGCATCATCTCTAAATCTTTAATCAAACATTTCTTCATAAAAATAGCACTATACATTTATTTTGTGCTTTTTATTTTAAAACATTTTCATGTGTATTATGTTTTATTAAGTTCAATACAGGGTCAAACATTGAGAGGGAAAGAAATAACAGGACTAACCATTTTTACTATCAGCATTCATGTGTGGGGTAACAAAGCATACCTTCCACTAGATAATACTAGACCACATGTAATCAAGGCAGCCAATGTGCAATAATCCCATTTGCTTTGTCATAATTGAAAACATTCTTCTTTGCTTACTGGAAGCAGATGAGGTCCCACATTCAGCACCATCCTAGCACAATATTAAGCAAATTATAGTTCTCACATGTGAAAGAGTGGCTACTCCTAACTGGCTGATTAGTTGATAGAAGTACGTTAAATATCATATTGCACATGCCTGGCTCATAATCAGCTCTTAAATGTTTATGTTTGTATACACATTCCACAAATCTTAGCGTCCCAGCAAGTCTTTCCTGAGAAAGTGAGATTTGAGCCAAGATGCGAAGATGTGAGTAGGATAATTAAGCAAGGGGGGAGGGTTGTGAAGGAGGTTTTTCAACAAAGGGAAAGGCATGTGTGGAGACCCCCCAGTGAGAGGAGTGTGGTTCTGCCCAGACCCTGAGGGAAAGTCGCTGGCTGGATGCAGGAGGCATGTTCTGAGCAAAGGAGCCCCAGGTGAGACTCCACCAGGAAGACAGTCACATGGGGCCTTGGTGCCTTTAAGGAGATAGATTTTAATGCAGTGAGTGATGAGAAGCTACTGAAAGGTTTTAAGCCAAGGAAAGACATTTTTAAAAGACCTTTGGTTTAAATCATGATCTTTACTAGATCACTGTCTTAGTCTGCTCAGGCTGCTAAAATAAAATATTATAGACTGGTTGGCTTATAAACAACAGAAATTTATTTCTCACAGTTCTGGAGGCTGGTAGTCTAAGATTCCAGAGTGTCAGCATGATTGGGTTCTAGTGAGGTCTGGTTTCCTGATTCATAGATGATACCTTCTTGGTGTGTCCTCACATGGTGGAAGGAGCAAAACAGCTCCCTGGGGTCTCTTTTATATGGGCATTAATCCGTTCAAAAGGACTCTGTTTTCATTATCTAATCACCTCTGAAAGGCCCTACCTCCTAATATCATCACATTGGGGGTGAGGATATTTCAACATATGAATTTGAGGGGACACAAACATTCAAACCATAGCAATCACTAGGAGAGAAGCTCAAAATCATAAAAGTAGTGAAAAGAGCTCTTACTGGTTGTTGATTTTTTCCTTTTTAAAAAAAATTTATTAAATGAAATAACACATACAGTCACCAGAACAGTACCTGGCCCATAGTAGGTACATATTTTCTGACAACTCATATTTATCTGGACTCCTTAGAATTACCACCTTAAGTGGTTCAACTGACAACTCAAATTGTTTTTGGAAACTGTAGCATCTTTCCAGTGACAGGGATCACCAAAATTGCTTCTTAAATTAAACAAACATCTATTATAAAAATTGGGCAGTAAAGAGATGGTTTAAATTGCTTTATTCGATGTCAAAAAATAGACTGTGTTCAACATGTGGAAAGTCAATATATTATGATCTTTTTATTCCCCAAACAATTTATTTTTCCAATATTTTCGGTAATACATTTCTTCTTGTCAAGTATAGAAGAGCTCAATTCACACAATAACAGACATATTGAGAATTGCAGAAATATGAATTGTAACTTTCTTAGAGCTTGGCTATAAAAAAAAATTACATTTTACATGTACACTAATGGTTTTAAAATAATTTTGAAGACTATTTTTATTAGTCTACCAAGAAATAGCTTTCAAAGTTATTTGAGGTTCTTTTTACATAACTTGAAAAGGCCATGTCCAATGGAGGGAATAACATCTTCAAAGCTAACCACGCACCTGCACAATAAAGTAAACGAAAGACTGCCTCATGAAGAAAAATGTTTGCAAAGTCTGAAGAAAACTTTGTCCAACTCTCATAGTTATCTTGGTACACCAAAGGCTGCAAAATTGCTATTAGTTGCACCATCTTAGTGGTTCTCAAAGCTGTCTGCAGCATCCGCATCACTGCAATTTGTTAAAAATTCAAATTCTCAGGATCTACCCCAGACCTCTTGTATCAGCAACTCTGCAGTGGAGCCCAGAAAAGTGTCTGTTAATAAGCCCTCCAGGTTCTCATGATTGAGAACCAGTGGTCTAAGAGGAAATGCATCCTGCAGAAACCATATCATCAGCCAGTCAGGTCCTACATAACCGAAATAGAACAAAAGTATCTCTACCTACGTTTTACTTTTAATGTTTTAAAATTTTACTCCAACATCAGCAAATAACCACAGCTTTTAATCATTAAGAACATGTTCCTAAACCTACAGCTTAAAAAACATGAGCAAGTCCCTGCTTTGTCCTCAATTCCATTACTCACTTTCATTATTTTTCTTTCTCGTCTTGGCAGATGCTCTTAACTGCTTACAAGTATGGGTGGGAAGTGATTATAAACTTCAGATTTAATAAAACATCAGAAGTGAGGAGAAACAGACCAAACTGCTCTATGATTTACAGGGATTTTCTAGTTTCACTTTTTCCCTTTTCTCATGCTTGTAAAACCTCCAAATGAAAGTGATCTCTACATATCTGCTCCTGCGTGGTATGGGCTCTCCCAGGGGCAGATAGAGAACAAAAGATGTGAGCCCTCCCTGGAGTGACCACCATATGGTCACACAGGGCTGGGGCTAAGGTAGAAACCCACCCCTCATCTCTTGAGAGCTGGCTCCGGGTCCTTCAAAAAGATGTGGCATCGATTACTCTAGCAAGTGTGTATGGAACACTTGGCATAGTCAGTCACGACTCGTAGGTGTAGGATTTTGTCCATCTACCAAATATGCCTGAGATGGTGAGTTTTCCCATTTGATCAGGTGTAACTCCAATTCATCCTGAATTGAAATTTCAGCTCTCGCTCCAGCTACAAGTGGCAAACCTTAGTATTTTAATACTTTTTCTCCTCCTGAGGCGCATGTGATTTCAACACTACAAAGCGGTGAAATTATTCCTTGAATGACAGAAGCATAGTAAGAAGTTGTTTTTATGTTTTCTTTTAATTGCATTAATCTGTAAATAAAGCGAGCCTTCACTACCTGAGAACAATGGAGCATGACGGTTTTGAGGGGTGGCCCCATCTTGAGCTCTCTTCCCCGCCCCACCCTTATCCACTTTGGTTAGGAGCACCTTTGCAGTGTCCGCCTCAGGTTCCTTTTTAGCATTTTAAACTCAAGCATATTAAGATGTGAATGTATGAAAGTTCACATTGGCATTTTGTGCATGGTGGGTGGGGTATGTGCATTTGAACGAGGTGATTCCATTTCTGTGGAACTTCTGGCATCTGTGATCTGGGAGAGGAGCTAACAGAGGAGGGTGGTGGCCACACCCTCTTGACTCTACTGAACCACTCGTGGGCAGGTTCACTCAGCCACGAGGCTGTCCTTTAGGATGACATACATCCCTAAAAATAAAAATATTCATCAAAGACTTGATGACGATGAAGACAGGATCAAGATTTATGTGCTTGGGCCATGATAAGATGGCAAGGAAGTTTAAATTTTGCTGGTGTTGTTACATTTACTGTTAAACACCTAAAGGCAAAGCTAGGTGCTGCCAATTGCAGGTACAGCTGCCCTATAAGCAAGTGAGAACTCTTGCCTGCTCATGGCTTGGTCTGGGAGTTCATCAAAACTGGGTGAGACACCGTCATGTGTTCCCTATAAAGAGTTTTTTACTTTGGGTGGTTATGTGAAGAGTTTTCATGCCAGGCTAATCAAACGGGGCTTCTTACCCTCTCCACACCCCCTATCTCACAACACATCAGGAGTCATGCACATACTCCATTGTCTTGTTCTTCACGTCACACATGAACCACTGAAGGCAGAAGCATCTAAGTCCCCCCAGTAAATCCAATGGCTTTGACTACAGTACAGCGGGCTTGTTAGCCATAAGCCAATTAAGGTAATTAATGCTATTTAATGTGAAATGTTCTCCGATACACACACTGGCAGGAATATTGAAAAATACGAGCATCAAGTATTCTGATTTATTTTCCCATTTCCAAAGCCAGCTGCTGAGTGTCAAGTAGTACTGTATGTGCTCCTGGCATAACTTTATTAATAGTCTTGGCAAACAAAGAATCCTTCAACAAATAGCAGTAGCTTTTTGATTATATTGTGCCACAGATAATAATTGCTTCAAATTGAGTGTAGTGGAGTCTATTTGCTCATGCATAATGAAAAAAAAATCATATAACAGCTTGATTAGAAAAACGAACGGCACACTGGAAAGCTACCAAGAATTTCCCCCAACTGGACATTTTAATTGTTTTACCTCAGTTGCTGATCCAGGCCAAATTCATTCAAAACAAATTTTACATACCAAAATCTCTATAAAACATGGAGATTTCCCAGCCTACTGGCAGTAATTCATTTAGAGTTAATGAATATAAAAAATGTTTTAAGCTACGTAAAAATATGATATCATTGTTGTTGGAACAATATTTAATTCAGCAAAATTCCAGTATACAGAAAAATTTAAATTGGCTTTTACAGTTCTGGAAAAGGAGATTTAACCTGTACTTTACGTTAGCAATGAGATTGTGCAGGTTATAGCTTTGCACATAGGTATGCTACAATTATTTCCACTTAAAATGGATTGGGATAAAAAATTACCTGTGGGGTACAATGTACACTATTCAGGTGGTAGGTACACTAAAAGCCTAGACTTCACCATTATACAATATATACATGTAACAGAATTCAACTTGTACCCCCTCAATCTATAACATTAAGATTAAAAAACCCAAAACTAACCAAGAAAACAAATAAATAAAAATGGGTTGTGCTTTTAAATGAAGATTTGGAAGTGTACCATTGATTATTGTTGTTAACCTAATAGCTACCATTTGTTGAGCAATTACTGTTTCAGACACTCGGCTAAACAGTTAATGAATATTATCCAACATAATCTTCACAATAACCCTGTCAGTTAGATATTCTTTCCACACCTGGCACACAGTAGGTACAGGATAAAAATTTGCTGCATGAATAGAGAAGTTAAGTAACTTGTTTGGCATCACAAGGAGTGGACCAGCATTTCTACGCCAGTGGTAACTTTTCTCTCGAATCCCTTGTTTATGCTTTTTTTCCCCTTTTTTTAAACCTTTCTTTTCAGAAGTGATGCTTTAAAGGCTCTAAATTCTAATGGTCCCCACGTGAGGCTAAACGTAACCATACTAGGAATTCCTCCAGGCAAATATTCTTCAGAACACCAGACAGTGTGGGGTCTTTTGAATGTGCCACTGACACCTATAGGTAATGACAACAGTTAATCGTCCTAGGGGCTTAGCAGAGGGAACTACGGTGGTGACATTTCAAACATGCTCAATGTGAGGCTGCCAGAACCACAAAGGACTTAACTGTAGATTAAAACAAGTCAACTGGGACACAGTTTGAATTCAGCCAAGGATTGCAGACTCTTGCCCAAACAATATTCTTGATGAACATTCCACTTAGGAAAGTCTGTAATTTTGAATTTTCCATATTTGGGACAAATTGGCCCACATTCTTAATGGTGATCATGGCCAGTCCTGGGTAACATTTTGAAGAGAATTAGGGTTCCCTATGGCATCCTCTCCACACCCTTCAGCACCTGCTCCCTCTCCACCTGCTCCAAACACCATCTCCACCAGTCCATTACCTTACTAGCACACCATTATTAATGAAGAAATTAAAATAGTTATTTTTTACTATTTTAGCTCCTTGTCCAGTGCAATCTTATTTAGAAGCATGAATTAAAAACAAAAAAAAACAAGCCTCTTAAGAGTATGGGAGTAAAGTTCTAGAATCATGTTAACTCAATGTCAATTCAATGACGATTACACCTGAGTAAGGAATCTTTCTTCACCTCATCCCAAGGTCTACCTCATTTCAAAGATTTCTCAGATGGCCACAATGACTCAGATGATCTCCTTTCTGAATTCCTCTGTATCAATAGTCAAGGACACAGTTCAAGCCTAACGTGGATTTGCCCTTTCTGCTCAGTTAAACTGCAAACTCCCTCATGGCAGGGACATTGCCTTCCACTTCTTTTCTGTTCTTCATTTAGGTAGAAGAGCCTGCCTATGATAAATAATTCACCAGAAGCACACCTTAGACATAATTCTTAATAAGGTAAAGCAAAGCAGAAAGAGGAAGGTAAGGCAGGGTGACTGCTTCGTGAGGCCCGGGCCCGCTTTCTTTACACGTCCAGCTTTGGCGATAGCTGGAGCCCTGGGCAGAACTCAGAGAACCAGCCGGAGTTGGAACCCGACTACCTCAACTTACTGTGAGACTGCGGGCAATTATATTTACCTCTCTGTGCCTCAGTGTTCTAACCTGTTAAATGGACAGGACCTCATCAACCACATGTGAGGATCCAAGAAGATTTTGTTTGTAAAGTACACAGTAGAAGCTCAATAACTTTCAGCCCTCCTTTGCTTTCCCATTTTGAATTGTTGGCCTAGTTAGCCCATGAATTACTTACTGTAGGTTAATTGGGTAAAAAAACAAAAAACGAAAAACCAAACTCCCCGTTACCAACACGACCTGATGGGCTCCTGTTCTGAGATTTAGTCGCCTTTGTCACACTGTCCTGGACACAAACATTACAGACTGCGGCATTCTACATGGCTGAGTAGTAACGCGAGTTGACTGCGAGCACGGGTGAGACGGGGGTCAAATGAGGGTGCTGGAAGAGCAGGCCGGAAACACAGCAGCGCTCATTCGGCCTTGGCAGCCGTCCTTCCTGCCCCGGCCACACGGAGATGACTGGCTCTGCCCTTTCCTACATGCGATTTGTTCTAAAAACATAAGAGGACAGTTTCTCGTCAGTGAGGGATTTAGGCGTGATTCTCTAGAGCAGTGCTCCGCACACATTAACGTGCCTAAGAAGCGCTGCAATCTTGTCAGGGTGCAGGTTCTAGTCAGTAGGAGCGGGGCGGGGTGTGGCGTTCTGCATTTCTGACAGGCACCAGGAAATGCTGCTCCTGAAACAGCACCATGAGGAGCAAAGGTCTGGGTAATTGCAGCGAGGCAACCAGAGCTGATCACACAAAACACAAGGAAGAATGCAACTGAAAACAAGAAAAACAAAGCAAAGACTCAGACCCAAAACTCAGCTGGCAATGTCACATGTGCATTATGGGAATGCACAGCATGCACACGCTTATTTATACATTTGAATTTTTTGTCCCCCCCCACCCCCCTCCGCCGAGCACCCGGGGGCGAGTTTGCGGCCTCCGTGGGACCTAGGAGTCGCGAAGGGGTATTGCCTCTTTTAATCTCTAAAGGTAGGATCATCTAACATTTCAGCTTGCCCAGCACGGTCATTCTATGCTTGCTGTTCCAGCCTTAAGTGTTCCTAGCACAGCCGAATCAACTTCAAAAGCGTGCACTCAGGACAATAAATTGCATGTTCACCTACCTGAAGGACTTCCTTAGCTGATCCTCCGTCTCATTGAGATTACAAAGAGCCCTGCACTATTTTCAGATGAGGAAAAAAAAAAAAGACCATTTTTTTCAAGTATTACAAGCCCCAATTTCTCTGAAAATAGAAGATTTCAAGAATTTATTTTCTTTGTGACAAACCGCAATGTATCTTCACTGCCTCTGCCCTGAAGACAATTATTTACTATAGTTTGGATTCTCTGAGGTGAAGTTTGTTAGAATGTGGAGAACTAAGCACAAAAAGCAGCAAGATTAAATTGGGGAGAATCAGTGGCAGAAAATATGTGTGGGGCCTGGAACCAATGCTGTGGGGGGAGCAGGAAAGTGACTAAAAATATAGGAAGGAGTGGAAAATCCAGGAGATTTTCCACACCTGATTTTTATTTTCACCTTCTTTTCCCCCTTGTTAACTACATCATGATTATCATGCATTGAAGCTAACATGCTGGTTAAAAACACAAAATCTGAAGCCAGACAGCTTCTGTTCATGTTCACACTCCAACACATACTAGCTGTGTAACTTTGGGCAAGTTACTTAACCTTTCTGAGCCTCGGTTTTTTTCCTCTTGTAAAATAGGGCTAATAACCTAACTCATGGGGTTGGTATCAAGATTAAATAAGGTAATAAGCTCTTAAGACAGTGCCTGGTGCTTTTGTGCAAACTTTTATTTTAGGACTATTATTACAATAAGAGAGTAGATCTAGGATTTGTTCTGAGTCTAGTATTAGATCAAATTAATCAATTCATCTTCTATAGCAATAGTATTGTTATTAATATCATTTTCTCTTGATTCATTCTACTGAAGGTTTTTTTTTATGTAAATGTGTTGTCTCATTGAATTTTCACTGTTCATTGTTTATTTTCACACATATGACTAACCATGGCTCAAAACACATATGCACAGTTAAAAGTGAAAGATGAGTTTTGGATTTAATTGCAAGAAAAATTAAACTAACCAGTGATGAAATAAGAATCCTTAAGTGAGTTCTATTGTCTAAAGAGGTGGTATTTCCATCACTATGATACGCTAACTTATAGTTACTTATTACTACTGCCTTTGATACAATTTATACATCTTTTAGAGGGCAGGAGAAGAGATGAGATGGGCCATTGAAATTGGTGGTTTAGAAATAATCACATCATGCATAGAATGTTCCTATATCTCAAGGAGCACAATATGAAGAAATAATTGTTGTTATTGTTTTGAGACAAGGTCTCACTCTGCTGCCCAGGCTAGAGTAAAGTGGTACAATCATAGTTCACTGAAGCCTCAAAATCCTGGGGTCAAGCTATCCTTCCGGCTCAGCCTCCCAAATAGCTAAGACTACAAGTATGCACTACCAAGCCCAGCTAATTTTTTGTATATCTTTGTATAGATAAAGGTCTGACTATGTTGCCCAGGGTGGTCTTCAAGTCCTGGCCTCAAGTGCTCCTCCCACCTCAGCTGCTCAAAGTGCTAAGATTACAGGTATGGACCATTGTGCCCAGCCTTGAAGAAATAATTGTTTTTAAATGTAACATTCCTACAAGATGTCTGATTTAAATTGTATAAAGCATATTTAGCACCACTGGCATAAATTAGAGGGGAAAGACTTGCTGGGTCATGCGTGTGTCCTTTTACCCAGGTACCATGGAGACAGCTGCCATAGCAACAGGTAAATCTTGTATTTTACTTTTTAAAGCCCTGTGCTTTAGCTTTGTTTGTACATAGAGATCTATGGGGAAATATGAGATAATTATCTACATAATTCAAAATTTTAAAGCCACACTTCATTTTCTCTTTAAAGTGAATATGATTTTTGACTCAATTTTAGGGCAATTGTCTTAGTTTCTCAAAAAAGCTATAGAAAGTGTGTTGGCAGATGTTACGATCAGGTGGTTTCTGTTGATTAGTCTTTAGAGACTGGAATGATGAAGGAGGCTCAAAATAAATAAATCATAGTAGTTAATGTGTCCCATTTCCCTCTTTAAGGCCTTATCTAATGCAGAAAGTACCCCTAAAACATTCAAAAAGCCATATTTTTCTCCTACAGAAATACAAGATGGAGATTATTGAACATAAAAATCCAAGATCAAAAGTGCCTCCTGAATAATCAAAAAGAGACAAAAGAAAATTTATTAGATTTCCATAATGTTGATTATTAAACTTAGGTCCTCAAAAAATGACAATCCACAGACTACATTTGTGGAACCACCAGATAGTTTAATTAACTATCGGATCATACTCCCTAAGTATTCTGCACAAATAGGAGTTGTTTTATCTTTCCCCAGATTTCCCATTTGGCAGCTTTCATGTCTTGCTCCAGGACCACAACCATAATATCAAAGCAGTCCTGAGATTCCTTCTGATTCTACTTTTTGACCGAATTAATCAATAGATCCATCTACTCTATCGCAGTCAAGTGCCTGATGCTTCTGGGGCTCTGTTGATTGTGCTGTCATCGAAAGCTTTGATCTGAGCAGTCTGACTCAAGTTACCCCCTGAAGAGTTCTTAGAATCATTCTTCCTCAACACAGTGACTGCCTCCATCTTAAGAATGGTTTTCCTACACAATCACTTTAAGTCTGTCCTGACAGAAGTGTGTGGAGAAGTGGTGGAAATCAATCTATTCTAAGAGCCTTGGCCTTAGCCTTGGCCTTTGCTTAAATATGTTTATGTAACCTGAAAATCTCTCAGCCTCATAAAATTGAGGGTACCAATGAAGTTATAGTAACATTAATGTACAAATAATGATGGGTTCTATCCCTGCCCCCAACCCCTGATTTTCATTACTATAGTTTCTTGGTACTTTCTCAATACATTTCTGTATGAGAATTACCCCTTTATACATGGCTTTAGCCATGTAGCGATTTCTCCCTATTACAGGAAATGAGTGCGCTGACATTATAGTCATTGTTCCCAAGCCAGTTGGCCAAGGGTCAGTGAATCTTTTCCTTTACAATACAGGCTTGGTTTGCACTGAAGGAAAAGAAATAACCCTGCTTGGATCTCCTTTGTTTGGAAAGCCTACTTCCTTGATATATGTCCTCTAATCTATTTAGAGAGGGACTTGCTCCTTTGTTTAAGGTCTAGTGGGATTTCCCGTGGGTGAAGTTTAATGGGATTATGCTATGAGAGGGTTGTGAAAAGATTTCATTAGCAGCCTTCAACGTCTGACCCCGAAAGGTTATAAAATGTGTAAACATATGTCCTTTATTTTCTGAGACACTCACCTGAGAGTCCCTACAGAAGACCAGCTACAGGTAGTGGGCCAAATCTGTCTTTGTCCCCTACCAGCGCCAAATAAGCTATTGCAGGTCTGATGCTCAGGGCTGCTTGAACTAACTACGATTCCCACTTTCTGGAAAATACTGAAAGAAAGCAGTGTAGGGGGTAGTATTATCTTAGGGTTGTATTGGATAGGAAAAAAGAAGGTATATAAAATCATCTGACCCACCTCTGTCTCTTCTTAATGTTGTGCAATTTGTACCTCTATAAGATGTAAAGAAGAGAAATGGTCAATCCCTGACGAAGGAAGCATTCCTAGTTTTCCAAAAACAAGTCTGTTTGTGTTCTTCCCTCTAGTTCATTGTTAAAGTTCTTCTCCACTGCCTTTCCAGTTAATTATTTGTAGAACAACATCCCTCCCATTGATTTCTAGTTTTACCAATAGCAGAATGAAGTTGTTTCTTCTCACTACTGTCTCTAAAACCCACTGAAATGAACAAAGAGGACAGAAAAAAAAAAAAAAAAGAAAAGAAAAAGGAAGAGGACTCTATCTGCAATGAAGCTGGGAAATGGCTACAACCACATACCACAAAATTATAAGAATAACTGCCAAATCCAATAGGACAATACTGAGGACAGACACACTCTCTGTGGAGCTCCGGTCGTGTCTCAGCTAGAGCAAACGCCGTTGTTTGGCTACTGGGCAACCACTCCTTTCACCCACTCCTGCCCCTGGCTTTATTCTTTACCAACAGAGCCTTGGTTTTTTGTAAATATAAGGTGGTTATGAATTTCACAGGTTAATTGTGACTAGTTGTGTCCCGTGATCATAATTTGTCCTGGTTTGAGATTGATAAGTGACATCTTGTAAAAAATGTATGTGACAGTGTGCTTCTTGGAAACTTTTGCTCATCTTAAAAAGGGATACATCTTAAAAAAGGCCCCTTTAGTGCCTCTGAATGTGATGATCTGTATGTAACTCTTGGAATTATGACAACAAACTGTCTTGGGGCCAGCAACGGAGCCAGCCTGTGGGGAGAACAAGTGTGTCGAATTTGGCAGTCAGATAAGATGCAGAGCATTTGAGTCTTTAGTAAGGTCTCTGTTCCACTGAATAATCACCCTGAAAGTGTCTACCTGCTGATTCTGCATTATGTAAGGTAATGCATGTCCTGGTGGTTTAAGCTCTCTTATTTGACAGCTAAAATCATCCTGATACAGCAGGGTCCTCAAAAAATAGGGCATCTCTCTGGTGGATTTACTGCTCCTTTATTAATAACAATGTCTGGGGGTGAAGATAACCTATGTAAGCATCACTTAGCGTTGGTCCTCGAAACAGAATAGGGGGAACATCGTGGGACAGGGCTGGGTTTAAATCTACCCAAACATAGTATTAACAACAAGCAAATGTAGGAATTATAGTTTCAGATCAGAATATATATGTTTAAGACTTTGAGAATGTAGAAGTAACAATATAATTAACAAACTCTTGGAGCTGGAGTGTGGTAGAAAAAATATAATTAGGTTACATTTCTAATTTTTCATATTGGGGAGTTAATTGATACTGCTTAAAGCAGATACATCAAGCAGTAAATGTATAAATGCACTATTTCAAGATCTAAAGAGATCTATAAGAAAAATCTAAATTAATAACAACATAACAATGAAATCAGGGGGTGAAATGGAGAAGGAAAGTAGGGGAAAACATGAGCATCTCAGTTTATTCTCTTTAAAGGGGACAGTCCGTGTCCCCCTTTATGCACTCTATAAAAATGAAAAGGTAAGAAATATCAAGGTTATTGTTAAAATTTGTTAACATCAACAATATAGGATCTCAAAATGGAGAATGTACCCTCCAAGCCATTAGCTGGGAAATATATCCATGCAAAACACAGAGATAGATCATATATAAAAGCTAGATAATTTAGAAAGCAGTAACAAAAAATAGTATAAGGACTGAGAACAAACCTATCTGTCATGTCAGCAAATATAAATAAGATGAATGCAACTATTAAAAGAAAGAGACTCTCAGATTGGAGGACAGCCTCCAGGCCTCAGGGTGCTCATGAGGTGCTGTCCAGGTGTAAGTGGGGAAAATACCCCATCTGTCCCCAGTTTTAAGCTGCACTTGTTCATTTGTTTTCCAAAGCAGCGCTGCTTGAGCTTAGAATCTCACAGTCTTTCATGAGAACATTTTCTTCAGCTTCAGGCTCCAATCTTTTCTGTTGTTAATCAAAACTTCATTTCAAGCTGCATTAGAGAGATTCCATACCACCATCTCTATTGCTTTGATTTTTCCAATCTTTCTCCTGGTGAATACAAACATTCATTTCCCTTTCTTCACATCCTCAAAGAAAAGTCCCCATACATATCAAGTCATAAGCTATCAACTGCACACCGTATGCAAGAACATAAAGACTTTGTTTTTAAAATTCAACAGTTGGGATACTCTGTGATGCTAATATCACAAGAATTCTTCGCATTAATTCAATATCTACGTGCTAACATGAACCAGTTGCTGGCACTGCAAAGCTAAATAAGTCTTGATGACAGTGCAGGCTGCATGTTACAGGTTGTGAGCTTTATGATTAGGTTCAAAAAATAATATATGCCGTCAGTATGGAAATGAATGTCACTGCGTTCAGATGGACACATCAGCATCAATGTTTCAACAGACTTGAGTTCATTAAAATAACACATGCTTCTAAAGAGTAAATCAGATTGACTGACCATGAGAAATGTTTAAAGGTTCAATGTGTATATTTTGAAATTGGTATATCATGGATGGGCAGGTCAAAGTTCACTTTTCTGTTTAAAAGAGTCGTTCTCTACCTCTGTGGAAAAGACACCGGGATGAGGCAATCAGGTGTGGGGTATGTTGCAATTTGTTAGCAATAACAGTTAATGGACCAGAGTTTGAGAATGTTTACTGAATAAAAACCAGAATGTATTTGGGGCTTTCTGCATAACATCGCTCTCACTAGCATTTTGATATGCATTATTGAACTTGAAATAAAGAGATTTAAGTACAATTACTGCTCAGAGAATTCTAAATAAATCTGCATATATTCATGGGAATATGTATCAACCAGTGGTATAAATGCTTGAGCTTGGAGAACAACCTAAAAAAAGGACTTGAAAAGGTATTGGAAATAAATGGTAAGGGGGATTAGAGGGGTAAACTGAGACACTGTCCCCTAAATGCTTAGATTTCCCTTGCAAGTCTAAAGTAGCTATGTTTTTTTTTGTTGTTGTTAAGAAAATAAACACCTGGGAAAAATACCATGAACAATGTGTAAATCTTCTTCCCTTGTTTGTCCAAGGCACTGCACTGACCCACCCCAAGAAGCATAAAATCTGTGGAATTTTTATTCCCTAGGAGGTGGAATACAAAACCTTGCATAAGCTAGGACTGCAGTCTTTCATAACCAACTATAATTTTATTGATTTTCATGTGTTACCCAAGTCTTGTTAAGAGAGATGAGAAGTCTGCCAAAGCAAATAGAAAAACGCATATCCTGCCATCTGAGTTTTATGCTATGTAGGCTACGCCTATTGATGGAATTTAAAATTGGAGGTTGCCGGGAAGCCAGGAGGAAAGTACAGACTAATATATGTTCTCAAAGAACAAATAATACTCTTTTTTCTGATTTCTACTTTTTTCCCATGGAACTTTATCCATCTTTCAGTAGTAAAATACAATACATTTATCAAAGCAACATAGTGATTTTAGTATTGTGGATTAAGGCTAGAGATGGCCAATCTTTGACTTATGCTTTTTTTCCCTCCGTAAATTTCAGCGAAATAGTTTAGGTTTTATTATAGCAAAATTTTCCTTTTAGGATTTATATAGAAAAAAGTCAAGACTTGTTTTTAACAGGTACAATTATTTAAGAGTTCATTGAAAAAAATCAAAATTTTTACAGATGATAAAGCAGAATAATTTATTTTTTATTATTCTTTATGTTTCATAGAAGATGAAGGGTCCGTATTTACAGGAATTCTCCATAAACCAATCTTAACTGGTATCACCCAGCTTCTATAGGACAGAAGTAGTTACTTCTACTCCTTTTACTCATGTATTTACTATACAATATAAATCACATTTTCATTTAAAACATTTTAGATCCTTTAAAACATGGATCATGATTCCCCTTGACATTTTCTTCCCTAGTGTGAATATCTAGAGCAGCTAAACTGTCCTCTGTTTTTGAAAATTGGACATTGTTTTATTTATCAATTTTAGAAATATTTTATCCCTAGATGCTGATAATCAATTTTTTTTCCAAAACGAAATGAAGAACCACTTCAAGATTGAAGATTTAAATTTAATTTAGCTTCTATACTTAACAGTAATAAAGGAATTACAGAATCTGCCTAATATTTTGCTAAGAAATAAGACAAAGAAAGTCAACCAAAAATGGTTAAAAGTAGTGACTGGGAAAAGCAAATAAATTAGGTTTATCTGTGTTTCACTCAGGATTGAACTCAGCAGCAACTAACAGATATCCCCATAAACAATGGCTTAAACCCAAAGGTGTTGTTTAGCTTAAGAGGTACAACATTGTTGGGGGTAGGCATTCCAGGGCTGGTAGGACACTTCAGAAATATGATTAAAGACTTCTGCTTCCTTCCTGCTCTGCCTTCCACAGCTTGTGAGTTTTGATTTAATGGTTGGAAGGCTGTTGTACGTTTAAGGCCCAGTCTGTGCTCCGGGTGGGAAGAAGGCCAAAACACAAACAGGCAAAGGGTCAAATGGAGCATGCCTGCCAAGACATCCCCTTTGCAAAGCTTGCTCCAAAGGTCCCACCCACAGACTTTTGCTCATACGTCATTGGCCAGAATTGAGTCACATGGCCACCTCAACTACAAGCAATCTGAGGAATGAATGCATCCATTTAACCCGGCACAATAGTGCTCTAAACTAACCCAAGCTTCTGTTGTAAGGAGGGAGGGGAAGGAGAATTAGTAGTACCTGCTGCAATAGCCACAGCACTGAAAGCCCTCAATAAGCTGGTAACATACGTACATACATGCACAAATCAAAACACAAACCTTACTAATTTTATTTGCATATTTTATTGAAAGGTGCTATTTCTACCATCCATCCATTCATATAATATTAAAAGTATTCATAATAGTTAAACGTATTTTTAAAATATATAAAAGAACATTTAGTAACTTATTTCATGTTATTTTTTATTGTTGACAGCCTGAATAAGGATCACATTTAAAAACATTAAGTGAAATACTTCAATATAAATATCAATCAAATGAAAGGGAAAAATAATGGGCAAATTATTCGTTAATTTTCATGACTTTTAATGAAGCTGTGCAAAAGTAGAAAACAAGAGCATCAGCTGATAGTCGCAATAATTAAACCTAAATAACAAATAATAATCATTATCGGTTGAGCCCTTAAATGTGCCAGTTTATATATTTCAATTCACTTACCCTCACAGCCCTATAAACAAGTCAATATTATTACCCCCATTTTCTAGATGAGGAACTTAAGGCAGGCAGTGATTAAGTCATTTGTCTAAAGTCATACCATTAAGTAGCAGAGCTAGGATTTAAACTCAGGCTTTTTGGACACAGAGCCCACACTTAACCACTATGCTACTGGGATTAAATCCAAAATGTTATAGCATTTATTTATCAACTATTTGTATTCTTTGTGATCAATAAGCATATACTAGTGGGGGCTAAAATAAATCATTTTGAAAGTACATAAGAACCCTGCATTCAATTTCCAGGGATATTCTTGTTTTATCTGGGTTGTCAAAATAGCACATCAGATAGAAAGAACATTGCTTGGAGAATCAAATGAAATTTAAACAGGACAAGTGTAGATTCAAATATGCAGAAATATTAATAAATGGGAGAAAGCCTGATTCAATGTGTTTGTAAAAATACTTGTAAAATGTCTACCTAAAAGAATACATGTGAAAGTGCTTTCAAAGCTTCAGTCTCCACATTGAGTGATAAATTTCAATCACACTATAAATCGAACAGACCCATGCTTTACTATGTAGAGGGGACTAGAGAAGAAAATAAGATTATCTTAGCAATAAAAATAGAAGCTCCATAAATTTGTTGAGAAACTACTTTGTTCCAGACACTTGCTGGGAATGTAAAGATCAAAATACACAATCTCCATGTTCAAAGTACTTAGAGATTAATGGGAGACAACCCGTCAGCAGATAACTGCAAGAGCCTAGGAACTGTGGTCAAGATATTCAGTCTTATGAGGTCATAGTTAAATCCCTAAACCAAACAGAGGGGATGAGAGATATTTTATGACTGTAAGACGCCTTATTTTGCTTTTTAAACACTGCTTAAGAGTACAGCAGAGGAGTGGGAGGTGGACCGGGCGCTCCAGGGACAGAGGGCGTCTTGAGCAAGGCCCCAAGGAGGCCTCCCAGGTTACACAGAGGGATTCAGTTTCCCAGATCCCTTGTAGCTGAGGTGGCCACGGGACCCACGTTCTGCCTGGGGGAGAGCCTGAGCAGCTCTGAGTTGCCTGACAAAATCATGGAAGGGAATGGGGTGGAGAAGGCACCAGAAACGTAGAAAGAGCCTTGCCAAAGAGCTTACGCTTTATTCTATAGGGGATGACCAAATAGAAGAGAGTTTTAATTCTGAAAGGGTCATTGTTAGATTTGTGTTTTCAGGTCTCACTAGACAAGTTACTTCACTATTTGGAGGCTCAGTTTTCTTATTTATACAATAAGAAAAGTTATAATTCTTATTTATTTATTTATTTATTTTTGAGAGAGAGTCTCACTCTGTTGCCCGGGCTAGAGTACCGTGGCGTCAGCCTAGCTCACAGCAACCTCAAACTCCTGGGCTCAAGCGATCCTACTGCCTCAGCCTCCCGAGTAACTGGGACTACTGGCACGCGCCACCGTGCCCAGCTAATTTTTTTTTGTATATATATTTTTAGCTGTCCATATAATTTCTTCTATTTTTAGTAGAGATGGGGTCTCGCTTTTGCTCAGGCTGGTCTTGAACTCCTGAGCTCAAACAATCCGCCCGCCTCAGCCTCCCAGAGTGCTAGGATTATAGGCATGAGCCACTGCGCTCGGCCTATAATTCTTATTTTTAAAAAGTTCTTATTCTTCTTTTAAGAATAAGAGTTTAAAAGAAATCTTATTTTCAAAATAAATTCATTGGGAGAAGTTTGAAGTAGATAATTTCTGGGATCCTCTCTGATTAGAAGATTTGGAAAAACAGTTAAAATAAGAAAAATTTTATTTTTCTATAGTTGTCCTTAAAGGTAATAACCAGACAGAGCTTAAAGTTGTTAGGTCTTTATGTGGGACCAGAATTTCCTTGTCCCCATGCTGTTCATCAGGAAACCCTGTGTAAACCAAGGGTTACTTCCAGGCTCCAGGAACATGTGTGTGTGTGTGTGTGTGTGTGTGTGTGTGTGTGTGTGTGTGCATGCACATGAATGTGTGCCTGTGTGCCCACATGCAGGATTTGGAGAGGTGGGTCTGGGGGAGAGAGAGAAGAACTATAGTTCGCTTTTGAAAGAGAAGCCATATGTAACAGTGATGCAAACAGAATTTCAAAGGAAATTACTCCTAATTATACAATATTGGCTAATCCATGAGTATTGCTATCATTACTGGCTTAGGAGAAATGGCTAGAGACATTCTTGAAATATATTCCTATGCACTCTTTTTGATTCCACAATGTTTTTCCCTATTCAAACAGCATCAGAAAATGATCGATTGTCTGCCTCATTCTGCAAAATGTAGATCAATGTTCTTAGATTGTTTCTCTTTTCTTTTGCTACTTGACAAGCTAGACAAGTATTCATCTTCAAACACAACTTTGTTCTTTAGGACAAGTTTTCAACAAGGTCCTGAAAAGTTATTAATGCTTTGACCAAGTCTTGTTTACCTTAACAAATGCACATTCAAAACCACCAGAGAATAGCTTCCTCTCTTCCCCCTCCCATCTCTCTCTCACACACACACACAAACACATCTCCCTAAGCACACTATGAACCTGCCCACCCCATTCCTACCACCTGAAAAGTGCTTTAAAGTATGCTATAGTAGTTTATAATATTGTTGACAAATGCTTTGAGATGTAGATTGATGTTCTAGATAAACCAGTCATAATTGTCTTGAATCAGGTGTGAATTGTCTGGACAACTGCTCCAAAACTGCTCATTTTGTTTCTTTTGCTTAGTCTCTGTGTGTGTGAGATTTTTCTAGTGAGCTTATTGGAACTTAGTAGCAGCTGTCACCTCTTATCATATCTGGGTCTATGTGGTTCTAGTAAAATGATTTGCATATTTTGAAGGATAATGCCCCTTTTACTGAAATTGGCAATAAAAATACCCATTCTCTGCTCTCTCCCTCTCCACTAGAGTATATTCCTTTGCATAACATGTAAGTGCCTAGATAATTTAAATATCACACATCTGTCTTTTATCTATAGCTCATAATTTTATTTGCAGAAGCAGATGTGCAAATCAGAGTGCTTACGCTTGAAGTGCATGCTCAGAGATCCTTTTGTTGTGGAGGCACCGTGATACTCAGAAACCATAATGGGAAATCTATAAAATGGTTAATCCTTGTGCAATTTGTGTCCTACTGTATTTAAGTTTCCATACACACACTGCGTATCTGTTTACATCAGAACAATAGCTGTCTGGTTATGAACTCAGTATACAAATTATCAGCCATTCTGAGTCTGCTTTGCTCCACGGCCTCCCACTTCAAGCATTCTGTGCAGTAGGTGCCAAGTAATATCAATCATTCTATTTTTGCTGTGTCCCTGGTAAGAGATAGCATTTGTTTCCTGATTCAGAAGATAAGAACACACAGGAACTGGGAAGAAGCAAGCTTTGTTGAGAAATTTCTGAACTAAAAACATAACATGTGAAACATCTTTTATTAAGTGAAATTATAGTGAAATTTTAATTATCTGAAATAAGATGGAAAAATGATAACCAAAACTAATAATAACAGCGATTCACAAAGGAATTTAAATTTTGCTCTAAAGCCAAGTGTGTCATTTTTTATAGGCCCCTGACTAATTGCAGGATTGTTTCCCCGGTGGGGTGGACTTCCCGGCACCAGCTCACGCGGAGACCACCTTTGTGGCCATCACTATTACGCTCACTCTGGAAACAGGTTTCCATTAAGAAATTAAATCCTCCTTTTTTTTATTTTCATACATAAATTGAAATCTGCAAATAACTTCCGTGGAGTCATTTTTTTCTTTTAAAGAGAGAAATCTTTTCAAAAGGTAATGAACCCAACAACTTCTCTCATAGTCTGTTCTAAGCTAGAAATCATTAGAAACATCCTGAGTTAGACCAAATTATTATCCTAAACAGGATGTGAACGTGTATCTCTGCCTTCCCTTCCTCACTTCCTATTTGCTCTGCAGCCCGCTGGAACTGATCTCAGCTCCACTGTTCAACTTTCTACAGGAAACGTGCCTGCAACCTATCATTATATCTGACTTGCTCACAACCAACAAGACAACAAGATAATCCAAGTAACAAAGAAAAATATTCCTCACATTTTTATTCTCTGCCACGTAAAGTCTCAGTCTGCCGTTTCTGTTAATGGCTAACTCCTCAAAAACAAACCAAAAAAACGTAATCTGAACTTGATATCTCCACTTCATCTTTCATTTACACAGTTGGCTAAAACTGTGGCCAAAAGTCCACCCCTAATTCTTGACCAAATTTGCCTTCTCTAAGGTCATCAGTGATCTCCTGATTGCAAAATCCAGTTGCATTTCAATGCTTGATGTTGCATGATCCTTCTCATCTTTCATTTGCATTAGACATTGCTGGGATTTTCTTCCTTAAAACTGCAATCTTTGGCTTCTAACAATGCCTAACCTCCTGGATCTCTGTCTGTCTCTTTGCTCCCTCATTCTTAGTCCTATTCATCAATATTTTATCTTCTGATCATTCCTTATATATTGGTGATCTCACATTATTGTGTCTTTCATCCTCTTCTCACTTTCTCCAATAAACTGAATTATTATTAAATATTATTACATGTCTACTATACATAGGCACCAGACTATAAACACATCATGTATCCTGAAACTAAATACAGTCATGCACCACTTAATGACTGGGATACATTCTGATAAATGCTTTGCTAAATGATTTTGTCATTGTGTGAACATCAGAGTGTACTTACATACACAAACCTAGAGGAATAGCCTACTACTCAGCTAGGCTATATGGTATAGTCAATTGCTCCTAGGCTACAAACCTGTACAGCATGTTACTTTACTGAATACTGTAGGTAACCGTAAGTATTTGTACACCTAAGCATATCTAACCATAGAAAAGATACAGTAAAAATATGGTATAAAAGATAACAAATGGTACACTTGTATAGAGCACTTAGCATAAATAGAGCTTTCAAGACCAGAAATTGCTCTGGGTGAATCAGTGAGTGAGTGGTGAGTGAATGTGAAGCCCTAGGACATTGCTGCACACTGCTACAGACTTTATAAACACTATGCACTTAGGCTATGCTAAATTTATTTATTTATTTATTTATTTATTTATTTATTTATTTGAGACAGAATCTCACTTTGTTGCCCAGGCTAGAGTGCCGTGGTGTCAGCCTCACTCACAGCAACCTCAAACTCCTGGGCTCAGGCAAGCCTTCTGCCTCAGCCTCCCGAGTAGCTGGGACTACAAGCATATGCCACCATGCCCAGCTAATTTTTTCTATATGTTTTTAGTTGTTCAGCTAATTTCTTTCTATTTTTAGGAAAGATGGGGTCTCGCACTTGCTCAGGCTGGTCTCGAACTCCTGAGCACAAACAATCCACCTGCCTTGGCCTCCCAGTGTGCTAGGATTACAGGTATGAGCCACCGCGCCCGGCCCACTAAATTTATTTTTAAAATTTTCTTTCTTTAATAATAAATCAATCTTAGCTTACTGTAACATTTTTACTTTATAAACTTTTTATTTTTTTAACTTTTTAACTTTTTTGTAATAACACAGGTTAAAATGCAAACACATTTTACAGCTGTACGAAAGTATTTTCTTGCTTTATATACTTACTCTGTAAGCTTTTTTGCTATTTTTATAATTTCTTTTTTATTGTTTAAACTTTTTAGTTAAGAACTAAGACACAGACACACACATCACCCTGGGCCTACACAGGCTCAGGATTGTCGATATCACTGTCTTCCACCTCCACATCTTGGCCCTCTGGACAGTCTTCAGGGTCACACATGGAGCTGTTATCTCCTTTGATAACAATGCTTTCTTCTGGAATACCTCCCGAAGGACTTGCCTCAGGCTGTTTTACAGTTAACTTTTTCTTTCTTTCTTTTTTTTTTTCAAGTAGAAGAAGTACACTCTGAAATAAGGATAAAAATAGACCAGTAACATAGTCATTTATTATCATTATCAATATTATGTACTAGACATACTTGTATGTGCTGCACTTTGATAGACTGGCAGCACCGTAGATTTGTTTCCACCAGCATCACAACAGACCACAGGTCTTGCGCCATGACTTTATGACAGCTACCACGTCACTAGGCCATAGGAATTTTTCAGCTCTACTGCAATCTTCTGGAACACCATTGTACATGTGGTCCGTGGTTGACTGAAATGTCATTAGGGGGTACATGATTCTACATGCAATCTTTTCCTCCTTTGTTGATTTCCCACCTTATTTAATCCCCCTGCTTCCCACCCAGGTGCTAATGCCAATACCTTTAATTTATCCTTCGCTTCATCATATTTTATTTCAAGTCTAAGTGCTAACAATTCTAACTTTCTTCTCTTCATCTTCACCTACATGGCCTTAGGGCTTAGGTACCTGTAATACTTCATGTGAACTATTGAAGAAGCGATTAATGGTTGTATTAATAAAATTTTCATAACGACTCCAATCATGTTATATTCCTCTTTTTAAATATTTCAAGCAGCTTGACATTGCTGAAGTCTTAAATCTGTGCCTTTCTGTGGTCAACAAGCTTGTCTATAACATGGACCCCGACAGCCTGTCTTTCCCAAGTCCTCTCCCTACTCATGCCCTAGGTTGCAGACATCCAGAATGGTTTGTTGGCTAAGCATGCTCTGTGCTTTTCATTGTACCACTCCCCATTAGTACATTAGTTCCAATTGATTCCTGGGTTCCAGGTCTCATATTAAATGTCCTTCTCTCTGTGACACTTTTACCAGCTCCCTGCCACCCCTCCTTTAGGTTCCTGAAGCACCTTGAACACAAAAGTACTTGCTTCATGATTATAACCATTTTGACAGTGAGGTCTGAGTTTCATTCATCATTCTTTCTCCAGCTCTTAGTACAGTGCCGGCTGTAAGACATTAAGGCTAAATAAATATTGTTGAATGAACAAACAAAACAAATTTCAGATGTTCTTAGAGAACAAAGGGGAAACAATTTATCACCAGAAATTATATTAATTCTATTAAGTGATATATATTTAAAATCCCTCAAATAATTCATTTAATGCCTGAAAAATACTATGTGCCAAGTCCTCCACTATGTGGAAATATAGTGAAAGACAGAGTTCTTGCCTTCATTGAGGGGATATTCCTCTTAAGAGGGAGACATACGGACATCTGGATATTTTTTTAACAGATGAGGTCTTGCTCTGTTGCCCTGGCTGGAGTGCAGTGGCACAATCATAGCTCACTGCTGCCTTGAACTCCTGGGCTCAAGCCATCCTCTCGCCTCAGCTTCCTGAGGAGCTGGGACTACAAGCATGCACCACCATCCCTGGATCATTTTTTAAATTTTTATTTTAAAGATAGGGTCTGACTATGTTACCCAAGTTGGTCTTAAACCCCTGGCCTCAAGTGATCCTCCCACCTCAACCTCCTGAGTTGCTGAGATTACAGGCACGAGCTACCACACATGTCTAGGACACCTGGCTTTAAACCCAAGGTCACCACATATTAGCTGGGTACTCTTGGGGGAGATGTTTAACTTATAATTCTTACTATCTTCACTGATAAAATGGTCATAATATAAAGCCTATTTCAGAAAATTATTGTAAACATTAAATAAAGAAATATTTCTAAGACAGTTTTCTCCCTGACAGATAATAAGCACTTGAAAAATATTAGATAATACCATTATAATATTTAGCACAGATGTACGCAAAGAGATTTTTATTCAACCACCAACAGAGGAAAATATTTTTGGTGGAAATTACATACACTTGTAAACAAAGACAAGCAGACACATGGCATTTATTTATGTCATGGAGTGGTGAGAGGAACAGCTCATCAGTTACCCTTCTGAGTGGGAGAGAAATCAGGCTGATATCCCTTGCTCTTTTACTCCAATTTTTTATTCTCTCTAATGGATGAAATAGAGCATGATGGTAGTGTTAGGGGCCAAAGAGCACAGCCAAATATATATTTTACCAATTGGACACTGAAATCAGTCAGGAAAAGCAGAAAAGATTGACTCGAGACGTTAGAAAAATTCTAGAGCTGGCAGTGGAATCCAGCCTGCTGTACAAGGACATGCCCCACCAGCAGTCAGATGGTACATTTTTCTTTAAGTTTTCTTCTCCCACCCTCAGTTAGTGTCTAGCATTTCTGATTAAAATTTAACAGCCGCCCTAGTTCATACACATTTGTTTACTGCTGAAACTGATCCTAGTGATTACAATGGGTGGTATGTGCTATTAAAGCCAGTTTGCTCCAGATACACTTTATTGTTTTTAGTGTGTTTATTGGCCAATTGCTGTATGACCATTTTTAGTATTCTTTACAACAACCATCTGTAGCTAAAAATGAATTTAAAGTTTTCCATTCCAAATATACCCTTGTGACTCTTAAGTAAAGAATATAGGATTTTTGTTCTAGGCTAACTATTCAGTCAATCATACCTAAAGTAAAACTTGAAGATATAAAATTTACAACTTTAACATTTAAATGAAAACATCCTATTAATCTATTGGCTTTTAAATATATATATATATACACACACACACACACACACGTGTGTTGGCTGTATTCAAAGCTTGCCAGAAAATTACTTCCAGTTCCTGGCTTTATCTTTACATGCATTTTTTATATAGCTTAATGGATTCAAAATGTATACAAGCAATAGATAAGGTGTTTAAAAAATTGATACCTATACTAAGTTTATAGAAACTTCGATATTGCAAAGGTATGTTGTATTCTAGCCAATATTTACTTTCAAAACAGAAGAGTATTAAGAAAAGAGTAAGATAAATATTATAATGTAATTAGTGTTTAGAAAATTTGAGAGCATGAGAATTTAAGATCACTAGGGCAAAGTAAAACAGGATAGTTAAAAAGTTATAAATATGCTATTATAGACCTATAAAATAGTGGCATGTAATATTGTAACTATTTAAAATTGAAGTCATTCTATCCCCTCCCTTTTTCTGTAATAAAACAGACCTGTTTTCATAATTACTCAAGGCATGAACTCAGAAGGACCAGAAAATATTGTGAAACCATTCTTAATCAATAGACTCATAGGCATTATTAAACCCATAACCAAAAGCTATCTATAGTGGCAGCTCCAAATAGTGAGTCATTGTGTAGGATTTCTGATCAGACAGCTTAGGTTTTAATCCCACTTCTGCCATTTATTAGCTAAAAAACATTGGATATATTATTTACCTTTTTAAGCTAAAATTTTCTAATTTCTTAACAGAAATAATAAGTGCTTTAGAAGATACTGTAATAATATAAAATGCATATGTACATGTAAAATGCACATGTATATGGCACAGAGTAAGCACCTACAGAACTTAATGATTCACTTTATTAATATTTTAAGCTTTTATATGTCTTAAGATAGAAAATGCATTTTATATATTTTATTTTATTAAGATTTAAATATTTAAAGATATAAATTTATGTCTTTATACTTAAAATGGGTTTCTTGCAGGCAGCACATATTTGGGTCTTTTTTATTCAGTCTGACAATCTGTCTTTAAACTGGTGTATTTAGATCAGTTACATTTAACGTGATTATTGATATGGTTGAATTAAAATTTAACATCTTGCTTAACTGTTGCTCTTTGTTACATTTGTTCTTTGTTTCTTTTTTCTGCTCTAGCTGCCGTCTCTTGGGTTAACTGAGCATCTTCATGATTCCATTTTATCTCTTCTATTGACCTACTAATGAATCCTTTTTTAAAAAAAGTTTTTAATGATTAGTCTGACATTTACAATGTACATTTTAAATTAATCTGAGTATACCTTTCAGTAATATTATACTGCTTCATATGTAGTATAAAGTTTTTACAACAGAATATTCCCAATTCCTCTCATCCATCCTTTGTGCTATTAATGTCATATATTTTACATTTACCTATGCAGGCAGTTACCTTTTAGAGAAATCACAAGTGAAAAATAAATTAAATTTTAGCTCTCTTTTATTTATTCCAGCTCTTATTCTCTTCATTTCTTTGTGCAAATCCAAGTTTCTGAATGATATCACAGTTCTTTTGCCTGAAGAACTCTAGCATTTCTTATACAGTATGTCTAGCAATGAATTCCTTCAGTTGTTGTTTGAAAATTTTTAAATTTTCCTTTCATTTCTTTTTACTAAATAGGAAATTCTGGGTTAATAGCCCCCCTACTTACACTTTTAGCATCCTATTACTTTAAATATGTGAATGCTTTATCTTTCTTTCTGCTTGGATAATTTCTGATGGAAATCTATTTTAATTTTTATCCTTGTTCCTCTGTAGATAGTGTGTGTATGTGTGTTTTTTTTTTTCTTTCTGGCTAATTTCAAAATTTTCTGTCTTTTGTTTTCAAAATTCTGAATAGCATATGCCTCAATGTGTGTGTGTGGAGGGGGCGGTATTTACGCTGCCTGGTGTTCTATGAGTTTCTTGGATCTGTGTTTTCGTGTCTGTCACTAATTTTGTAAAATTGTCTGCCATTATTTCTTCAAATAATGTTTCTGCTCCATTTCTCCTCTTTTTGGGTTTCAAGTACACATATGTTGCTGTTTTTGGAATTGCCCCACAGTATTGGGTGCCCTGCTCTTCTTTATTCATTCTTTTTTTCTCTGTATTTCAGTTTGGATCATTTTCCACTGACATATCATCAGGTTCACTGATTCTTTTTTCAGTTGTGTGGACTCTACTGATGAGCCCATTGGAGACCTTTATCTGTTATTGTTTGTTTCTAGCACCTCCATTTGATTCTTTCTTACAGTTTCCATCTCTCTGCTAAATTAATCTGATCTTCCATGTTGTCTATTTTGTTCCAGTAGAGCTGAAAACCTATTAATCATAATTATTTTAAATTCTCTAATAGTTCCATCATCCATGTCTATTTCAAGAAAATCCTAGGACAGTATAGAAAAACCATCCCCTAAACTGAGAGGGAACTGAGAGACCAAAGAATGACTCAGACAAGTCTAGTTTGATGAGTTAGATGAGTTTATTAGAGGTTACTGACAAGGGTGCTTGCTCCTGGGCAGCACAGGAATTTCTTCCACAGTAGCTTTCTTGCATGCAAAATCTGCATCTGCCCACCCTTTGATGTTGCCTTGAATCCCTTCTCAATGAGTGATACAGAGCTTTTACATGATATCATTGCTTGTTCACAGTGAAATAAATCAAACATTCTCAACACCATCATCATGCACTGTCACACAACCTGTGTTATGTTAATAATATTACAATTTTCCATTAGGTGGGGATTTTAGTATTATAGTTAGCTAAAGAGCACTATAGGACAGCCAAAGCAGTTCTAAAGTAGTCAGGGCTGGTCTATTCCAGCCACTTCAAGGCAAGAACATGCTGATGAAGCCAAGAAAGTGCTGGCACTTTCCTTGGGCCCAGTAGTTATCTTGGTACCTACGTGGTCTACTTTGTAACAATTTTGCTGAGCGCTCCAGGCTAGCACAGCACAGCGTTTCTGTTACATGGTGGGGAACTTCTACTTCTCCCTCAGTGTCATATGCAGTCTGATCCCAATGATTACTTGGCCTCTTCGGCATGTATGTGTATATGGGTGTGAGTGTGTGTGTTTGCCTTTTCACGTGCCTTATAATTTTTGGTTGCCAACCAGACATCTTGTGTAGGGCTACAGATACTGAGGTAAGTATTTTTTGTGGTTGGAGCTCAGCATGCCTTTTCTTCAGCTCCACCTTAAGCTTGGGGTCCATGTTCATCTATTCAGGAGTTGGACTGAGTGTAGGGGTTTGTTGATGTCATGTTACCCTGAGTGCACCTCGGGCTTAAAATTCCTCTCCTGATACCTTGTGTTTACAGTGTAGGCTGATTTGATAGAGGTTCTTTTCTCTGTGTCTGTTTTTTCCTTGACTCTCAGTCTGCCTTTGCACTGACCCCCAAATAAAGATCTGTCTCTTGCACCTCTTCCAGCTGTATTCCACAGTTATTTTTATGCTGAGTGTGTTAGCGTGGTTGTGGGGGGAGGAGAACATTCACCAAAGCTCTGTTTAAACCTCAGTCTCAAGCAGGGTTGTGTCCCAGTGTCTGGAGCCTCAGCCTTCATAAGGGTTCTGCCTGCAGTTCTCCTGCAGTGCAGAGGAGCTCCAGCTGGACCCAGCAGAGACTCCCATCCTTCCCGAAGGAGGGGTTCTTCTTTTGTGCTTTTTTCTGTTTCCTTCCCCGAGAGGCAGTGGGTTTCCACTACTGCCCTACAATGATAGTTTTCATTGCTCTTCCCTCTGTAGATTCATCCTTTCATTCTGTAGCAGAGATAGAGGGGATGGGCTTGGGAGAGCTGGGGCAGAGGCTGCTGTTTCCGTTCTCAAATAGGCAAGATGAGAAAGCCTTTCTCAGGTTGCTTCCAAGTCTTCCTGGGAGCACTGCCAGCAAGAATGTGCAAATATCCCTGTATTTTCTGCTCCTGGGGCTTCACATTCTCATGCTACCCCGCAGTCATCCCCTAACAATTTGTTAAAACATTTTAGCTTTGTCTTCTTACCATTTTCTGTGGCACCTGGCAGGATCAGCCACAGGTAAGCCAATGCTCGGGTTCTATTTATCCCTGTGGGCACCTGTCTCTCCCCATATTTTGAGTGACTTGTTTACTCTGAGACCTCAATTATCTGATGAGTTTAAGAAAAGTCCATAATTTGTAGTTTGTACAGATTTTTTTCTTTTTGTAAGGGTGATAATGATATTCTTTGCAGCTCTCTATATCTCTTGAGTCGAAATCAGAAGTCTTTTAATCATTAATTTTAGAAACAAATTCAGAAATGAACAGGTGAAAGTTTATTCTATAAGTATTATTACTATACCTTACTTAAAATGAAAGTCATTTGAATAAATTAAATGAGTCAATAATTATAACAATAGAACAATATCAAGGCACATTTTGTAAATTTTTTTCAATTGCACCAGAAAAAAAATAAATCTAACTTTTGAATATCTCTAAAACTACATTGGATTTTATTGCCTTTGAGAATTTTGTATATAATTATTAAAAATTAAAATAAAAAAATAACCTTTTATATTATAGTCCACTTATTTAAAAAAATGCTACCTAACTCGATATATTCTCACTGATCAAGGAGGGCCTTTGTTCTGTAGCATGTCAGATAGGATGATTTGGGCTGCAGTTGCCAGAGAATCTTAACTTAAATCATTTAAACAATAGGAAATGTAATTTGTCAAAATAAGCCTGGAGATGGCAGTTCTAGAGTTGGCGAATTTGGAGTCTCAAATAAGACAGTGCTTCATCCCACTTCATCTCTTGCCTGAAAAATTCTGCACAGACTCATCTCCAGTAACTCAAGAAAGCCAAGTAAGAACAGACAGAAGAAGACCAGGCACTGGAATGTGCACATATGTTCACTCAGAATCATTAATCCATGAACCGCACCACTTACCAGCCCTGAAAAACCAGAGATGGTGCTTTCCAATTTCCACATACATCACTCAGATTTCCTGTGGCCATTTGTCAACTCCCTTTATGTATCAATTCGGAGTTTTTTAACACTGATTTATTTTGGACCAGTATTATTGTAAGTAATTTACAAACATTAGCTCTTTCAATCACAATAATGCTATGAGGCAGGGTCCGTTTTTACTACCACTTTACAAATGGGGACAGTAAAGCTTAGCGGTGCTCCGTTTCTTGCTTAAGATCACAAAGCTGGTAAGTGGTGGATGCAGAATTTGAATATGATTCCCTAACTCATACTCTTATGTTGAATCGAGTTGTCCTACCTTAAACATTTTTCTCTTCTGGATATCTCTGATTATTTTTCTGATAGATCTTTTTTGTTCCATGCATTTGTTGTTCTTCTTGCTTCAAAAAGGAAAACTTTCCCTAAGGTGCTGTCTTTCTCTTCCTCTGTGAGCTCCCCTGCTTCCAAGGTTTAAACTACTATACCACCACCATGGTAATAATGAACAGGCTTACTGTCCAACCCCTCAATGACTATTTCACTCCCTCTTCTCTAACCTCCATCTGACTCTGCAAAAAGTAACTCTGTCATTTAATTGCTCATACCCCCAAACCGTGGAGTCATTCTTGATTCTTCTCACACCCTACATTCAATCAATAAAGTCATTTGCCTCTACCTTCAAAATATGTCTAGAATTCAAGCCACCATAACCCCTCATCTTAAATTTTGTAATGACTTTTTATGGCAAAGAGTACTACTTGACACCTGATATATTGTTCTTTATCAGTAATGGAACTTGACTTTTAGCTGACACATGGCCTCCTAAATAAAAACTATACTTTTCAGGCTTCCTTGCATCTAAGCAAGGCCATATGACTAACTTCTGATCAATGGGAAGTAAGAGTAAGTGCTGTGTGAGCTTTGAAGAAATGCACCTAGAGGGAGGAATGTGGGTGAAATGACTGGAAAAAAAATATCCCCATATGGGGAAAGGCAGAACAGCCTTATACGATCACTCAAAACCTATCTCTGTGATTCGTATCCTGATGAATCATCTTATACATTTTATTTTATTTGTACCAGATGGTATAATTAAAACTGATTTAGTACCAAATTTGAGCATGTAACAAAGGTGAATATTCCTTACTCTGTTAAGAAGCAAGAAAGGAAAAGAGAGAAAGTTGCATTTATTAAACACCAGGAGTTGTGTGATGGCCTTTTGTTTCATGTTATCAAGCTTAGTCCTCACAACTCTTCTTGGCCTGGTTATTATGCACATTTTACCGATGAGATATAATCAAGGCTCAGGAGGTTCTTTCAAGATGGTGCTGAAATGACAGGACCAAGTTTGACTGAGTGGAATTGCTGATTTAAATGATTGGTCTAGTATAGAAACATGTGATTAGCTCTAATGTCCTTCACGGTTTTGTCCAGTAGAAATGCAGTCTCCACTCATCAATAGAAGCCAGCTCGGGGCCTGGGACCTAAAGAATATTCTTAGTGCATTCGGGCTGCTATAACAAAATGCCATAAACTGGGTGGCTTATAAGTGACAGAACTTTATTTCTCACAGTTTTGGATGCTGAGAAGTCCAAGATCAAGGTGCAGGCAGAATCGGTTATCTGGTGAGAGCCATTTTCTGGTTATAAATTCATGGGGCAGAAAAGGGGCTATGGAGCCTCTTTTATAAGGGCACTAATCTCATTAAGGAGGGCTCCACCCTTATGTTCCAATCACCTCCCAAAGGTCCCACTTTAAACTGTCACATTGGTGATTAGGTTTTCAACATATGAATTTGGAGGGAACACAAACATTCAGGCCGTAGCAAGGATGCTCAAGAAAGCTAATGCTTGTCTTTCCCTCACCTTCCCCCTCTAAGGAAGATTATTTAAGGGCTTTGTTGAGTATTTGAGGTAAGTACTTGAACATTTGAAATATTTGAAATAAATAGCTACATATAAGGCATACCAAGAAATGTTTCCATCAGTACACAGTGTTTGCAATAAGTGTTTCATCTAAGTGTGTTTTGATTTACTGGTTTGAACATTGTAAGCCTGAGGAGCAAATTACAAAGGTTTGTAAAACAATCCCAAGAAAAATGGAAACCACAGCTTTCAGATAAGAATGCCGGGCATGGCTCATTTCCTTGTGGTATAACCAGAGCAGGACCACTCTACGTTTTTACCTGGAGAGCACATCTCCAGGATGGTCCAGACCTTTTGCCCACTTTTGCCTCAAATTATGAACAAATATAGTGGACATTTATGAATGTTCATTTATAGGCAGCTGCAGCGGGTCAGAAGATTCCTCCTTGTGTATGGCTTTAATTTGCGTGCTGTCACGTAGAGCCCTCCAAGTTCCCAGGCGTAAATTCCACCATGTCTCATTCATAATAAAATTTGTTTTAGATTCAAATTTCACCAACCTGCCCAAACTTGTACAGAAAAGCAACAGAACCAAATCCTCTCTCTCTAGTTTCTATTATCCATGTGGAATTTTTTTTTCAGAACTATATTTTAATGATAAAGAGAAAAATTCCATTTGGCAACACTTATGACACAGAGACCATACTTGGGAAATATTCATTAACATTCAGTAATTTAAGAATCCTTAGTGCCTAATTATCAAAGTGAGTTTAATTACCACAGGCACCCATTCATTTAATTGGCTGGAAACACAAGAAGAAATTAAATGATACCAATGCCAATTTGGCCCCAAAGCCTCATTCCGTATTTATTTACCATCTCTATAAGAAAGGTGTCCGTAGCGATTGCATCTAGTTCCGTGTGCTGAAACAAGCCTGCCCAGCCACCACTGCAGCTCAACATTTTCTGTCCTAATCCATAACCCAATTAAAATTAAGGTGGCCTTGCATCTTCACATATCACATAGTAAATACTCTCTTGCTATTTGAGAACAACAGGACAAAACGGGTTTCATAACAAGTCACTGTAGGTCTAACCAATATTGAGCACAGGGGAATGTGACAGTAGGGAGAACAGACTGAGAATAAGCGAGTCTCTGCAGAGTCATTTTCATTTCACTCTGCCTGGAAAGACTGCTGTGTCATTGCTTTGCTCCTTCCCAACGGCGGGGAGTTCCCTGTGCACCAGTTGTCACTGATCTGATTCCACTGGCTGGAGATGCTGACTGCTCTGGCTCTTTCCCTTGGGAGGGCAGACAGAGGTCACATGGGGAAGCATGTCCTGTTTACCGAGAGAGGACCTCCTGTTCTGTCCCTGGGCATGTTTACTTTCCTAGTTGCCTACTTGGAAAGCCCTGTGCCTACTGGCAAGGAGAGCTCTGGTCGGCTTCACCACCTTTTCACATTTTCAGCTCTTGGAGCATCGGTTCAGACCTGCCTTTCAGCAACTTTCAGAGAAATAGGGTGCCCATGTTCTGAAAGAGGGGAGAGGGGAGCAACTTAGAAACTGTGATAAAAATGATCTTAGGATCGGGGGAAAAAAATTGACAAGTCTGGCTGTGAGAGTTAACAACCAATGTGATGCAAATACAGTGGATATCCGGGTGGAAACTAGACGGCCAGCTTTCTTCTCACTAGACATTTTTCTTTCCAAATCCATTTTTTTCTTTTTCTATTTTAATTTTGCTTTCTTTTTTGTGTTTCTTCTTCATAGTAAATTTGCTGCCCAATTTTATTAATGTCTATCAAAGCTCCTAGCAGATGCTTAGGAAATATCAAATCGATTATGATTTATTACCTAGAGAGTTGATGAAAGAAGCACTAATTTTTTTTTTAACAGAGTGCTTTTCTGAGCTTTAACAAAAAGCCACAGGTTGTGAAAAAGGTATTAACCACTTAAATCAATAGAAAATCTGAGGACCATCTCCTTCCTGCTGCTTCATATGAGCTCAGGATCACAATTGCAATTTCCGAGACTCCACATTTACCAGAGCAATTGCCGGCGTCATTGTGGACTCTGGTGCTCATTGTGTCTTCTAGTTGGCAAGACTTTTGATTTATTTAGCATTGAAAAGTCAATGGTGAGACTTACATTCTTTCTATCCCACTTTCAAAAACTTGGCAGTATCATATTTTCAGAGTGGTCTGATGGAATGAGAACAGGGCTCCTGAAACTGCTTGATTTTCCAGCATGAATCTTGTTTAAACCTTCACCACAAATTATTTAACATGCAGTATGTTGCCAGAGGATGCAGCCAAGCCTTTCCCATTATTGTTCAGGAAAGTAAGACTGAACACAATGGCACCCCCAGTCCACCTCTGGTTTTAAATAGTGGCTCACTACAGTCATTTATTCTGGGTTATAGGTCCCATGAGTTCACACATACATTTCATTTAGAGGTAAGAGAAACTTGAGCTAGTGCTTTAGAAGAAATTTTAAAAAGGTAAAGATTTCTGTAACAATCTTGGGTAAAGTATTGCATAATCTAGTGCTAAATCCCTCAAATAATATATAATAGAACATGCAAAAGAAAAAAAGGATTATCAAGAGGTCCGTGGCCGAATTAAACCCACTAATGCTATAACTGAAAAGGTTGATTTGTATAGTAAAGCCTATTTCTGTCTTAATGTAAGATTTTTACATCCTTACATCTGAGCATCAAATTTATTCTTATTGATCTTCATCTCCAACTTTAAAAGCGTCTCTTAAAAGGCTGCTTGCATAGCCAAGAGAATAACATGGAAAAAACGACCTTTAAACACCAGTATTGGGTCAGGCTAACTGAAGTCTCAGACTAATCACCTTACTTTGAGTACCATATGCAACCATATTTTCTGGAGTCCAGAGTGCAGAGGAGGCAGGCATCTTGTGAAGAGAGAGAAAGATACTGAGGGGGAGAGAGAGGGGGAGAAGGTAGATCAGTTAGCAAATTTATTAATTACATCTTCCTACTGCACTTGAGTAAGTGCATTATTTGTTTACCTTAGAGTCAACAGTGCTGCAGTCCACTGACAATGAGGAACCTTAACAAAGGCACCTGTGTTAGCCATAGCATCAGTATGTTTAAATTTTAAAGTTTATATATCTCCCACCACAGAGCAAAGTTCAGGCAATATATTTATGTGAGACACCAAAACATAAAGCACAGTCATTGGAATGTAATTTTATAAAAGAAGTAAATACATTAAAAATTTGTTCTTCCCACCTATTAAGCAATTTGATGAAATGTATGCTGCTGTTTTAGGCTGTCGGGCTAAATTTACGTGGGCCCATCAAGAAAGTATACATATAAAAGGGTGTAATTTTTGTGTTATTTTTAGTAAATTATCATATGTGTATGTATATGTAGTAATAATAGTGAGTATGTATTGAATGTTTACCATGAACCAGGCACTTGTAACTGTATACAATACCTGAATACTTATGGAACAATCAAAAGACTGGTTTTGTTTTGTTCCTTTTAGTGTCCCACTATCCTTTGTAAAAATTTTAGTATCTTACCCTGCTCAGGCAGGATTATAACTTTCTCTCCCAATGTCCTAAGTTCACTTTAGGTTATAGAGATAGTTTCACGTGAAAAATTAGAATATCAGTACATAATAAATTAAACTTATTATGTGATGTAACATCAAATCTCTTCCCCTCTTTTCCCAAGTCTGCAAACCCAAAGTGGCAAAGTGGGTGTCAGGCTTGTCTCTTTCCACCCCTTGCTTAAGTCCTCGTCTCCGCACCACACCTGTGATGATTAAATTTATGTGTCAACTTGGCAAGGCTTTGGTATCCAGATATTTGGCAGAGTATTATTCTAGACATTTCAGGGAAGGTATTTTTTTAGACAAGATTAACACTTAGATTTTGAGTAAAGCAAATTGTCCTCCAGGGTGTGGTGGGCCTCATCCAATCAGTTGAAGTCCTTAAGAGAACAAAGACCTTCCCCAAGCCAGAAGGAATTCTGCCATTGGACTGTCTTTGGATTCAAACTGCAACTCTTTCCCGGGTCTCCAGCCTGGCAAGTGTTGGAAATCTGGCTATTTCTCTCTGGAATACTTGCTGGATTCTTCTCAAATCTCATTGCAGAGGCTGGGTGGACTCGCCCTCTTGCAGTGAACTGGAACGAACAGATGCATCTCTGCATTGGGTGGTGGCATGTGTCTCCTTTAATACATTGACACTACCCTTCAACTTTAGCAGCTGGGGCTCTGTGCCCCTCTGAGGCAAATTGGTAAGATAGTACTAGTACCAGGTAACTTTCTCTCTCCTGGGTAGTTAGCATCCGGTCCTCAGAAAGGCAACTGTCCTCTTCGCTCTGACAAATACTGGCTGTTCAGGCTGCCTCCAACCCAGCAAAATGCTCCTTCCTCTGCTACCCCGGCACCGAGCCCATGTCTGCTTAATCAGCTCTCCTGATTGGTGAAGCAAGAGTCAGATCTGCAGTGTTCTCCGGCCGGACAAGGTCTATGGAGGTCTGAAAATGGTCTCATTCAAGCCCTCTCTCACTTCAAAGTTAAAAACAAAACAAAACAAGAACAAAACAGTAGATTAAAAGAGAATAAGACCACACACCCCAACCACTCACTCCAAGAGGACTTGTAGGGACTCAGTACAGTTACATAACTTTCTAAAGAAATGTCTTCCTAACTGGTTCCTTTCTTTCTCCTCTCCACATTTTATAGTTTCAAAGAAGCTGGGGGTGCTAGAGTTGCACAGCCGATCCATGGCACTTTTCTTTGTGATTTCTGAATTCAGCTTTATAATCACCTTGATATCCGCATGCATCACACAGATACCTCAGTGAAAGCTGATATGAGGAGTCATATCTGAATTTCTTGCTACATACTGTTTTAATCATTAAACAGGAATTGTCTCATTTCATTCCCATAACAAACCCATGAGGCAGGTACTTTATTATCCCCATTTCACTTATGACAAAAACTAAGCCAGACATATTAAATAACCTGCCCTGGGTCACCTGATACATGTCAGAGCTGAGTCGCAGACCCAGGGGTCTGATTCTGATTCACAGTCCTGACCACTGCCACATAATGCCAGTCACTGAATATTTACTTGGCACTATTCCAAAATGCAAGCATACACCCTGATTGGTGAGTTTACAATTTAATTAACTTTTACAGGGAAGAGAGATGTATATTTCTAACATTCAGAAATCAATCAGTGCTTTATAAGACCTGGACTCTGGGTATCTATTGAGTACCCGTTAGAAAGGTACTTACAGGGCTGTGATCAATTTGGAGGACAATGAAAGACACACCAGCTTGAGATATTAGAAAGATGGCATAGGAAATCATGTTGTACTGCATAATTCCAGGGAGCAGGGAGGACCCCTCTCTTCTAAAGACGTATGCTCAACTGGCTTTGGGATGATTAATATCCCACAGTCAGAGATAGTCTTGCTTTAAGCGATCTCGGCTTAAGATTGTGTTGCACATTAAAATGTAATGCCTCTGGGAGAGTTAACCTACCACAGGTCTCCCTTTTACTCCTTTCTCTGTAAGTGTTCATTGCCTTCATTACAGAAAGCAGAAGAGAAGGAAAAGGAGCACAATGAATGATAGAGTAGAGAGGCTAGAATGTTTTCACCAACAACGGCTCCTGTAGTTTTACTGGTGCAGAGATGGCTTCTTTCCAAGCTGGGGGGGTCTGTGCACCATTGCTGAGCCATGCTCTGGGGGGTCCAAGGGGTCCCCCAATATTGCCATAAGTCAGATAAATATTCCTTAGCCATAGTTAGCCAGGGAGAAAAAACTAGTGTGTTACAAGTTGACAATTGTGGGTAAATTGATCTGGAAGGTCAGGAAAAATTATACATAATGGGGCTTTTTAGATTAATCATAAAACACAAGATACTAACAAATGAATTACAATTTCTCCACTTAATGAAATAACATAAATTTTCATTTTCCCCCAGACAGAGAAAGAGTGGGTGGAATCTTGAATGCTGTGGTCGGGGGCTCGATGTAGGGGAAGGGTTGTTGAAGAAGGGATGTTAGAAGCAGGAGAAATTCTTGGTTAAAGAACTCTTGGTTCAAAGAGAGTAGACCCCAGCTAGGGTAGATCCTGAGAAGAAAAGGGGGGTGGGGAGTGGGAGTGGGAAATAATATCTGGTAAGGAATGCCTGACAAATGACTGGACAGCAATATGTGACACTCCGCTTTAAACTGCCTCCTTTGCTGTGGTGCGATGACACCCTTCTGTTTCTCCCAAATCTTGAATGAAAGTCTTCCCCACAGCCATATTGTATTAGTAACAGTTTAGCAAACTAAGGGAAGGAATTTGTGTCCATGATGGATTTAGCTGGCAGGATGGCATCTGTGAAGGCAAAGTGAGGAGTGGGGAGAAAGGAATGGAGGTGAAAGAACAGAAGCCTCCTACTCAGGAATCTTCAGGAACATAATGAGAGGGGCTGAGTATACTGTAGACACTTGGGATGGGAACCTAGGAATTTCTTTTGGCTACGGAAGAAAATAATGACCATACACTGCAAAACATGGAGACATTATGGTGACCTGTATGTACCACTATTTTACAAGTGTATGCAAATGCAATTGTACATTATATATAGACAGGAACGTATAAATCTACACATATATACACACTTAGGAGCTTTTGACCATTATGTATTTTTCTGAATTAGGGAGACTACAATCATGTAGGAGATGGCAACAGCTATTGATGTTAAAAAGTAACACGATGGAAAGGGATGAAAGAAAAGCCTGAAAAATCTCCTTCCAGGTTTCCAATGCATCTGTAAGAAGTCTGCGTAAAAGGAATTGGGTTTAAAATCTGTAGGATCCCCAGCAACAGGATGGCTTCCCCGCACTGACTTGCTATAATGCTCTTTCTTCTCAGTACAAGTGTCTTGAGAGTCATTGTATTTCCCTTCCCTATCCCCATGTGCTTCGGGCCTTGACATTAAGAAAAAAATGGTCAGAAACAAGAAAAATGTATTAATCCGCTTCTTTTGGTTTTGACTGTTCTCCTTTTAATTTTAATACATGTATTTTCTTACATACATAGGGTGTTTAACGATCATTCTCATTGATTAACTTTTCCCCCCAATTACAACCATGCCATCAAGGTCAGAGTCCCTAAGGAGGCGGCTGAGAGAACATAGAGTACACACATGTGCCAAATCATTCTGCAGGCTGCGAAATTAACTAAAAATGAGTAATATGCTCTCAATTTAAACCCGGCAGGGGGGATTGTACTTTCATCCCCAAATTGGAATCAGATTTCCTCCACTGGGACTGTTCCAGCTTTCAGCATAGCCTACGAACAGGGCGAGCTTAGTTCCTCATGGTGCAATAACAAAACTGGGTTCAAGTTATAGCTCCATGTGGTTTAAGTGGGGAGGGCAGAGATGAAGATAAAGATAATGGGAGAATCCTGAATTTTGCTTTTGTTGCCAAACAAATGAGCATCAACAGAGCCTTAAATAAACCCAGTACAATTCATTCTTAATGCTCAGTTTTCACAATTAACATACTCCCTAAGCATCTATAGTTATACTTGGACTCTTGGTGGGCACATTTCATTTCCCGAAAAGAAAAGAAATTCCTTTTCTGTATGTATTAAAGGTATCTGTAACAAAGCATATTATTAAGTGGCCCTTGATTTTTCTACTGTCTATTCCAAAGTGTGATTTCTCTTTCTCTGTCCTTCACCCATTTTATTACTAGAGAAACAGATGAGACAGGAGAGGAAGGAAGAGAAAAGGAATATGGAATTTAT
The DNA here is from genome assembly GCF_020740605.2 of Lemur catta. Lineage (NCBI taxonomy): Eukaryota > Metazoa > Chordata > Mammalia > Primates > Lemuridae > Lemur > Lemur catta. The sequence goes on from NC_059135.1 coordinate 71,965,983, forward strand.
CAGGGATTGGGTCATTTAACGCTTTTTAAAAGTATGTCAATGAATTTTAACAGCATATTTTCCTAAAGAAGAATCTGCAGCTCCTTGATGGGAGGTTAGATTTTGTTTGTTTTTTATTCATCTATCACAGTCATGTCAAAGTAATTCCCAGCCTGGCTGCAGGGTAGAAACACCTGGAGAGCTTTTTAATCCTATCAGTGCTCCAGGCCCCACTGCCAGCCAATTAGGCCATCAGCCCCTGGGAGTAAGGTGCAGACATGAGCGGTGTCTGGAAGCTCCAGGTGATTCAAATGTGCGAGCAGGCTAGAACTAGCTCCTTGCTTTCCCTACAATAAGTGTCATTTGCTATTTTAAGGAACCAGTAAATCATTTTAATCACCACACAATTCCCATGAAAACAGCAGCACTTCATAGACTTCACATAGTTTTTCTACAATAAATTATCATTAACCTATTCCACGGTTAATTGGATAAAGCTTTTATTGAAAATAAGCAAACAAAAAAAAGCCATTACATTCTTTGCACCTCTATTTCATCCCACTTGGAAAAGGTTGCTGAGATACCTGCTGATTACAATCCCACAAGGTGCCTTTGCATAGATGACATGTTCCTGCACTTCTGCCTTTAACATTTTTTTTTTTTTAAGAAAAGGACACAAAAGGAAAATGAAAGAGATTTCTTTGAATAGGACACTTTTGACAGAATGGTCTGAATATAATTGAAAGAACATTTTGTCATGATCAAAATTATAAAAATATAGTTCAAATGTATGTTAATTTAAAATAGTTGAAACCAATTTTCAGGTAGGTCCGAAACAGTTTTTGGCACAATGCATGTATGAAAGAAGTGCAAGGCAATATTCCTGCTATTTGTGAACTCCCTGGAGAGATTTGGTTTCCTCTACTGGAATACGGAAATGTAAAACCTTGAGGTGACTGTGAGCAGTAAGTGACATAATGAAAGAAAAATTGATTTGTAGGTGTCAAAAAAAAATATATATGTATATGTATATATCCTGGTACATAGTATTTTTATTATTATTCCATCCTATAAACCTTGGAATTTCACATGCAAATGCGTATTTCAGCTGTGGAAATAATGTAAATATAATCATTAACTGTAACTTTTATTAAGCAATTACTAGATACTCGACTTCTTGTTAAGTACTTTATATGATCTTGTTAAACCTTCATGGCAACCCAGTGAAGACAGTACAGTTATTATCTCCATTTTAAGATTTGGAAACTGAGATTAATGGGTTCTAAGTTCTCCCAGCAATTTCAAGTGAAAATTTCCTTTAGGTCTGAAAATACTTAGATTCTTTCTGCAAATATTGCTCTAAGAATACAGATTGATTCGCTCTTCTTTATTTCTTTGGACATTCTCTTATAATCACATTCAGCTTCATATACAAGTAGACACACAGTAAAAACACTGAGAAAGGAGTGCCATTGTTCCTTGGTCTCGCAGAGTAATGCACTTTCGGGCACACTGGATTCTAGTTCCAGATGACAATCATTCCTTCCATGGCCTTTCCTTAAACTCTGCCAGACTCATAAAAATGAACTAAATGTCCTTTTTTAATATATTAATTAGGTGATACTTCTGTAATTCTAATTGAAATGATAAACTCTAGATGTAGAGCTTCCTAATTCTTCAAAAGGGTTGTACTCTACTAAGGTTCCAATTCATTTTGTTCCTGTTTTTCATTTTAGATGGAAATATCGTGATGTTGGAGAGATTATTTTGGATGATGAGGGCATGTACAGTTGTACTATGCAGGGAACACTCAGGGATCAGGGAGGGCTGAGGGGAAAGGAGGAGATAATCTCAATGCTTCTTTTTTTTTTATTAGTCTCTCAGTCACTTTATTTTTTTATTTATTTTTATTTATTTTTTTTATTTCAGCATATTACGTGGGTACAAAAGTTCAGGTTATGTATATTGCCCTTGGCCCCCCTCCCCCCCACCCCCGCAAATTAGAGCTTCAAGCATGTCCATCCCCTAGATGGTGCACATCGCACTCATTATGTATGGATACACCCATCCCCTCCCCTAAAGGAATGTGCTCTTAGGTGATGATCAGTGAAACCAATTTGATGGTGAGTACAGGTGGTGCTTATTTTTCCATTCTTGAGATACTTCACTTAGTAGAATGGGTTCCAGCTCTATCCAGGAAAATACAAGAGGTGCTATATCACCATTATTTCTTATAGCTGAGTATACTCCATGGTATACATATACCACATTTTATTAATCCACTCATGTATTGATGGGCATTTGGGTTGTTTCCACATCTTTGCACTTGTGAATTGTGCTGCTATAAACATTCGAGTGTAGATGTCTTTTTTATAGAATGTCTTTTGTTCTTTTGGGTAGATGCCCAATAATGGGATTGCTAGATCAAATGGTAGATCTACTTGTATGTCTTTGAGGTATCTCCATATTGCTTTCTACAGAGGTTGCACTAGTTTACAGTCCCACCAGCAGTGTATGAGTGTTCCTGTCTCTTCTGCATCCATCCCAACATTTATTGTTTTGGGACTTTTTGATAAAGCCCATTCTCACAGGAGTTAAGTGATATCTCATTGTGGTTTTGATTTGCATTTCCCTGATAATTAGAGATGTTGAGCATTTTTTCATATATTTGTTGGCCATTCTTCTGTCTTCTTTTGAAAAACTTCTGTTCAATACTCTTTTGACATATCCACGAGGTGACCAGACCCATCTTAAAGTAGGGAGTAAATTATGCACAGACTCAGCATCACAGGCAGCTCAATAGATAATGAGCAAACATCGTTGCCACCATGTGCTCTTTTCTTTACAATGCTATCCTTGACTTGTCTCTGCCCCTCAGGTTCTAATGATCTTAACAAAGCTCTGTCATTCTGCAGAAATTGGTAATTCATTGGCCTGTGACTCAGGTGCGTGGTGTATGAGAGGATCAGCTGGAAAGTGAAGAGAAATATATATCTTGATGTTGACTGGGGTCTTAGTTTTGGTTTCATTTTGGCTTATATTTTATTTCAAAGTTACTTCATTAATGTATTTAAGGGATACAAACTTTATCTTTTAACTTCCAGACTCCAAGTACCAGTACCAGGAAGTTTCTGTAGACTTACAATTTGTTGAGGAGATCATAAAAAAAAAAAAAAAAAAAAAAAAAAAAAAAAAAAAACAGCTTGTTTAAGTTTGCAAAAGATTTGAGAACAGAAATGAGGATAAAACAATGATATTTGTTCAGTCTTTTCATATATCCTCTGTTGAAACCTCACAATGGCCCGGGGGATTTCTTGGCAGAAGCAATATTACAAATGGTCGATTTATTGGCAGGGAGGGCAGCAATATGAACCAGTCAGGGTCTGCACACTTTCTCCAGCATGAAGTCCAAACAGAAATCTGATTATATCTGTTTATCTGAAATGATTTACTAAGTGATTCCTTGCTTTGAGTTTGTAAAGAACTGGGGTTTGGCTAGGAGTGTGTAAGTATTTGGTGGGGGGATGGAATATCAACCACATAGAAGAAATACAGAGGACTTTGCTAAGCAGTACGAACCATCATGAGCAATATTAACTTTGTCTTTTGATTAAGCCGTGGGTACAAACCTTACAAAAGACAAATGTCCTCACATGTACTGTGATTAACTTAAACCAGGTCTGGACTTTGCACAGCCCCTCGGAGCCTGCTGGCTCACAGCCCATGTCATGACAGCCTGAGTTTGAGACATTTGCATTACATCAGTTCAGTACTACAGAGTCTCTTGTCATATTTATGTTGATGTCAGTCAGTAAGTTTGCCACAGAACCCCATTAAAGGTCACTGAATTCCACTGGAGAAAACCTGGTTTCCAATTCTAGCCCTGTCATTTCCCTAATTTGTGATTTTGCATAAGTCCCTTAACTTCTCTGCAGCATAGCAATCTCAAAAGTGTCACAGAGGCAGTGAAGTCTTCTCACAGGGCTTGGATGAGGCTCAGACGAGACCATGTGAAAAGCCCTCTGGAGCTGGCAAAGTGCTGCGTGTCAGTGGCCTCTTTCTGCACCTACACCAAGCCCAGCCCAGCTCAGCCACCACTTAGCAGCCTCAGTGGGGCTGGTCTGTGGCAAAGCTAAATACCACGTTCTCCGCAGAGTCCTGACCCCAAGGCAACTGCTAAGATTTGTTGAGCTTTTTCATCATGTTCCCCTTCTTTTCCAGAATCTTGGTTTTCAGTAGAAAATGCTTTGACAAGAGTTTAGCTGACAAGGCTGGAAACCAGAGCAGGAAAGATAACGTGAAAGAACCCTATGAAAACACACACGTTTCTTCAAGCTGAATTAGAACATTTTATGCTTTTAAAGTTTCTATTGTTTTTTTCTTCTCCTTTTTTATCTTTTATCCGTTTTCAAAAAAAAATTTTTAAACACTTAAACTATTTTATAGTAAGAAGGAGAATATAATGAATGGAGGTATAAAAAAATATAAACATTCATGAAACCATCACCCAGCCTAATCAAAAGAATGTTACAATGCAATTAAAGCCCTCCCTGTCCTCCCACCCCTGGGTTATTTCTTGCCAAACATAACCACTTACTTTCCCTCGTGGAGTTAACCACAATTCTGAATTTTATAGCAATCGTTTTCTTGCTCTGCCTTATAGCTTTCTACTCAAGCATTCCTCTTCCAATGATATCATTTACTTTTGAGGACTATTTTCAGGATTTTATATAAATGGAATCATGCTATGTATATATTCTTGTCTTTGGTTCAACATTGTGTTTGAAAAAGTCATTCAGTTTGTTGCATGTAGCTGTATTATAGGAATATTCACTGTAGAGTAACATTGCATTTGTCAGTATACGGCACATTTCATACATCACTATCTTGCTGATGGACATTTGGATTATTTCCAATTTGTGGCTATTAGGAGTAATGACATTTAAGAAAGATTCCTGCACTTGTCAACATATGCAACAGTTGCTCTCCTTCACTCTGGTCATGTTCTTTCAAAGAGTATGCATATCTTTAGCTTTACAAGATAATGCCAGATTCTTTTCCAAAATAGTTGTACCAATTTGCGATGATACCAGCTTTTGTTTTTTTCTCTATGCATAACTTAGTCTTTAACTTTGTTTCAGTACAATTTATGCACAATAAGCTGCATCAATTTAATAAATGTAATTACATGAGTTTTGACACCTGTATATACCCAAGAAACCACCACCACAATCTAATACAGAGCATTTTTATCACCCCTGACAAAAAAAAAAAAATTCCTCTTGCCCCTTTAAAAAGGGCCCTGTGTGTCCTTTCCTCTTGATTCTTGATTCTAATTTCAGTTCTTTGTACCTCTGACATAGCTCTGGGACATGGTCTAAATTAACTATTGTTGGCCATCTGGGTGGGTTTATAGGATTGGCCTGTGTATTTAGGTTCCTAGGGCTGCCATAACAAATTTGTGCAAACTGGGTGGCTTAAAACAACAAAAATGTATTTCCACACAGTTCTGGAGGCCTGAAGACAGAAATCAAAGTGACAACAGGGCCGTGCTCCCTCTGAAGTCTCTTGAGAATCTTTCCTTGCCTCTTCCTGGCTGCTGGTGGCTGCCACCAGCCCCTGGTGTTCCTTGGCTTGTAGCTGCATCATCCACCTCTGCCTCGGTCTTCACAGGCCTTCTCGGAGTCCCCCTGTGTCCCTTCCTCTTATAAAGACACCATTCATTGCATTTAAGGCTCACTCTGAATCCAGGACCATTTTACCTTGAGTCCTTTAACTAATTACATCAGTGAAGGTGGCATCACAGGTGCCATACGTTAGAACTTCAATGTATCTTTTGGGGGCACACAGTTCAAACCCCTGCACTGAGGAAAGGAAAGAGAAGGGGGGAAAAATTATTAGTTTGTGAAACAATTACTACACATGCTATATAATTTTTGATTGCTTAAGATGTTAACATTTCCCATAGGAAAGCAGTTAAAGAGCTGCCCACTCAAAATAACACACCTGCTTAAAACAAAAAAAACCTTTTGATTCTGTTAGGTTGCCTTTACAGACTGGCAAGTAGTTGAAAGAAATAGGTCAGGGTTCCCAGGAGGTCACCTAGGGCGTGTGTGCCCTACCTTTGTACCTGAGTCCCCTACCAAACCATGTGATGCAGACAACCGCAGGGGAGCTCTGAAAGTTGTCCAGAGAGGAGCCATTTGTCTTAGAGACCCTGATTTTGTGAGGGTCAGATTCCTAGTACTAGGTCCATAAAAAAACAAAAGTTTTTAAAGATGAAAGCTCATCTTTTATACCTAAGATTTTGTTTTGTCTAAAAGCCTTTTATGATTTGGTAGGGCTGACCCTACTGTCAGGGGGAAGAATGCCTCAAGGTGATGGGGCAGAGCTGACAGCTCCGCTGACCAGACCCCCCCACCCTTCACCAGCCACAAGGCCATAAATGACACTTTCAGAGAGAATTCGCACTGTGGGTTCCTCTGAATGTGTCTGGGAGCACCCTGTTAAAACTCAGATGTCTCAGATGGGGAGGGGGTAGTGAGCGAAGAGGGCGATAAATGATTTCCAGACATTACTACTTGAGACATTTGTTTAACAGATGATATGTTACTATTTATCTGGTCGAGTTCTAAGGCGAGTGTTAACCTCGGAACCCATAGCTTTATTGGGGCAGGGATGTGGGGACCAGTTAAGGAAGGTGTGGGTCAGAGGATTCGACTTTATGAGACAACATCTCCTATCAGGGACACCAGGACCAATGAAGACATCAGTGTCAGACGTGGCAAGTCACCATCTCTTACAATTAGGACCAAAGATATGTCTTTCTCTGGATTCTCTCTTCACAATATTTATCAGGTACCTCTAAATTTTGTCTTCTGTTCCTTACTCTAACTGTATATTCTCTCAATTCTTGGTGACTTATGTCTAAAACCGATTTGTCAAAAAATAACAATTTTGTTGCCATATAATTTATTCACAATAAGCTGCATCAATTTAATAATATCATTACTTGAGTTTTGACACCTGTATGTACCCAAGAAACCATCACCACAATTGAGATACATAGAACATTTTTATCACCCCCCCCACAAAAAAAATATTCCTCTTGCCCCTTTAAAATCCACTGGACACACTAGCTTTTGGCACTAGGCAACCACTGGTCTATTTTCTGTTATTATAGATTAATTTGCATTTTCTAAATTTTGTATAAATTAAAAAATACGGGATGTCCTCTTTTCTTTCAATCAACATAATTTTGAAATTCAACTATGCAGCTGAATCAGTAGTGTGATCTTTTCTATTGCTGATTAGTATTTGTTTGTATGGACATGAAGCAGTTTAATTCATTCACCTATTTGATGGACATATGTCCCCACCCAAGTTTTGACTGTCATGAAAAATGCTGCCATAAACATTTATGTTCAAGTTTTTGTGTGGCTGTATGTTTTCATCATTCTTGAGCAAATACCTAGGAGTAAAATGTCTGGGTTTAATGGTAGGTGTATTTTTAACTTTATAAAAAGCTGCCAAACATTTTTCCAAACTGATTTTAACCTTTTATATTAAAAAAGTGTAAAATTCCAGTTGCTTCATATTCTCATCAACAATTGATGCTGTTATTTCTTTTGATTTTAGCTATTTCAGTGGGTATGTGGTGGTATCTCATTGTGATTTTAATTATTTTCCTTGATGACTTATGATGTTGAGCAGCTTTTCATGTATTTTGATCATTTATTAAGTTGCTTGTTAGATTACTGAGTTGTGATATGACTTTATGTAGTTTCAATAATCTCCTGTGTCAGATCTACATATTACAAATATTTCTCCCATTTTGTGGCTTAACTTTTTATTTTCATAATGATGTATTACGAAGAGCAAAAGTTTTTAATTTGATAAAATAAAATTTTTAAATTTTTTAAATTTATAATTTGTGCCTTCTATGTTCTATCTAAAAAGTCTTTGCCTATTCCATGGTACAAAGCTTTTTTTTTTAAGTTTTAAACTTAAGTTTTACTTTCAGGACTGTGATCTATTTTGAGTTAATTTTTTATGTGCTGTGATGTAAAAGATGGTCAGTTTTTCACACAAATATCTGTATCCTTTCACTCCAGCAGTATATGATCTATAAATATTTCTACATTACCGTCTGTGTCTACATTAAGCTACACATGAGTTCGTGCTGATGTCTCCAACTGTAATCTATTACCATATAGATTATTGTAAAGGTTTAGATTTTAGCACTTCTAATAAGTATATAGTTGTTGTTAGTGGATTGTATTAATAATTAGCATTCAGTTTCTTTAATAGATCTAAAGCTATTCAGAATTTCTATTTCATTTTGTATGGTTTTACTAATTTTTGTCCTTAAAGGAAATTGTTCCTTTTATTTAATTTGTCAAATTTATTTGACTTCTGGTTTTCTTGGTCCTTCCTGTGTTTCAAAGTCTCTGTCCTGAAGACACCTGATCTGATGCCTTTGCCTGCCAACTCTTCCTTTCTTCACAGACTAGATTTGTTTTTTGTTTGATGCCCTTCAAAATGAAGCACTACTCTAGTGCTACATTAGTGGCCCTGCTTAGGAGAAGAAGAGTCTGGAACTTAATGTTTATGTTATTAAAGTTTGTCTCTTTCATCCTTATGAATGCTGGTAGACTACGTACGAATTACCTATATCATGATGCTATCTTTGGGGAAAGATATTCCTCTATTTGGAGATGTGATCTTACTTTTGTTCTAATGTTATGGGCTCTTTAGAACTCTGTGAATATTATTATGGCTAAATATTAATATCTGGGTAGGTGTTCTCTGGTATATGTTACACTAATATGTTTGCATAAAATAAAATACCATGCCTCTGTGAGGTGATGGATATGTTAATTTGCTTGACTATAGTAATCACTTCAATATGCATATGTATATCAAAATATCACGCTGTACACCTTAAATATAGTTAAGCATTTAACTAAAAGCATCTGAACTATCTTCAGATGAGAACTGAATAAGCAGAAGAATCACATAAAAAATTGACTAGAAAACCTATTGCTATTTAAAGGCAGAGATATTTAATATGCATGAGCATCAGTGGTCCATTCTTACATATTCCCTCTCTTAAAAAATAAGTTTTTCTTAATTTCTTTTTGGATCTGACAGGCTTTAATTATATAAATGGTAAGGAAATATACCTTTGATTCTCAACATGCTAGAAAAAGAGGGAGAAAGATACAAACATTTACATGTAACAGCAAATAGTTATTTTTAAATGCAGAGATGCAGAAAGAAGAAAACAAGAGTTGGACTAAAATTTTCCTCCTCAGATAACCCTGTTGGTATTTTTATGAAATTAATAATGTATGAAGTTAAAAATATACAAAAGGGTACAAAATGAAAAACAAAATTACTTTCTTTTGCCCCCACCCCGCCTCCCAGGCTTTCCTCAAATTATAACTGATTGATGCTTTTTTATATATCTTACACTGGGAAGGGCATCGCATGTATTGGCACCTCTCTTTCCCCTGTATATTTGTATCTTCATTTTATAACAAAAGGATCATACTAGATACACTACCCTACACTTTGCTTTCTTTACTTACATTATGAGCTTTTGCCATATAATCATGCAGATCTAATTCATTCTTTTTAATGGTTTTACAGTGTTTTATTATGTTATAGTCCCACAATTTGCTTAACCCATAGTGGACTCTGGTTGTGTCTAGTTTTAGTCTTTTATAAATAATGCTGCAGTTAACACCCACATGTGTAAAGATACAGCCACACCACACATACACAAACACACACATTTATAGAAACCTTTTTCCTGTATACACAGGGAAATTCTTAGTAGTAAACTTTTTATTTGGATGTGTGTGTATGCAGTAGAATTGTTGGGTCAAAAATCATGTTTATTTTAATCTTTGATAGGTATTGTCAAATTTTCCCATAGGAAAATTATATCAAATTTTTATCTCACCTACTATGTGCAAGAGCTTTTGTCCCCCAGAACTCTGATGGTACCAGAGAATCTCAATCTTTAAATTTTTGTCTCTCTGCAAAGTAAAACACGGTATCTCATTTATTTTTGATCTTCATTTTCATTAATGAATGAAAACTGAGTATGTCTTACATGATAACTGACTATTTCGCTTTCTGTAAATTGCACTTCACATTCTTTCTCCATTTTTCTACTGGATTGTAAGTCATTTTTCCATTGGGTTGATTTGAATAAATTATAAATAGAAAAATATTTCCATAAATATGGCAGATGTGTTTTTCCTTGATCTTTGGGATGTTTGTGTTTTGGCACAGAAGTTTATAATTTTTCTGTTATATCTCATATCAGGAAAAAAAAAACAATTTCCTAATCAAGTAACCATGTACTTTCCAAGAAGTATCTTTATTTTTCTCCTTAAAGTTGTGTTTCACCACGTAGGTAAAGATTCTGCTTCCCTTCAAAGAGCAGCTTAGTATTCTTGTAGCAGAGAAGACAGAAGGAAAAGAGGCGATTTCCTCTGCCCAGGTGCAGGCAGCCCAGGTGAACAGTGTGGCCAAGAGTATTTGGTTGCCTCCCCATGGTTGGATGAAGCATTGTTTATTCTTAACTTTTTCTTGCTTCCCAGTTAATTTGGGACCAAAAACAAAAAAAAAAACTCTGAAATAAACACTAAGAAAAAAAAATATGGTTTTCAAGTTTAAAATTTTTTCTATAGATGACATTAAATACACCTTAAGAGTCTAGATTCCAGATTTTGACACTTCTTTTGTGTGTGTGTTTAAAACACAAGTAATTCTCTGTAAGATTTTTTTTTCTATTTAAGCCAGCTTTAGTTTAGGGCATTTATATTTAGATGACACTCTTATCTTTTCCATTTTAAGAGTTTGGAGGAAATTGCAGAGAGCAGATTTATCTTAGGAACAGTTTGGGAAAGAAAGAATAGGCATACACATCAAGGCTTTATTTGCTTCCTTTTAGCCACAGTTGTAATAAAAAGACTATGTCCAAAATTTTTGAGATATGAAAAAGAACTTTAGGGGCTACTGAAGTAAGGTTTTTAATCAGGTGCTTGCATGAAGGGAAGAGCATTGTTTTTCACAAGAAAGAGAAATCTGTCGAGGTCCAAGGTTGCTTTGCAGCTAGCCAGCTCTTGGCCATGCCTTTGCATTCCCAGGCTTGTTGGGACGTCCTCGGGGCTCTGGCAGTGCTTCCAGTCTTTCTCACAAGCTGTCTCTGCCGTGGGCTGCTGTGTCATGAGGCACCAACTGTTGTCTGGCCGGGCTCTCTACCCACCTTGCAGCCTAGTGAGTGGCTTTACACGAACACCCTCTTACGTTGTAGGAGTCGATCTGCAATCACAACTTCTTAGGAGTCTGCAAAACTGGCAATTTGCCTAAGGTGAGCACAGTCAATTGAGTCATCTTAGAGAGAAGTTAGGCTTGGTAGCTTCACTCTCTTACCCTTTATAAATCCTTAGAACTCAGTAAAAGAGAAATTGCGGCAAACTGTCATATGATCTGGCTATTTTATATGCGCTCTGAAGTGACTTAGAAATGGCTGTGATTTTTGCAGTCCTAAGTGTCTCCATCAGGGCTGACTCTGAGCATAATTCCCAAGTAAGCAAAAGGTTCCCTTGGATTTTTCCATCTCCCCTTCTGACTTACACCACATAGTTTCTAGTGTCCTCAGGTTTCCTTCCAACTAGACTAAGACCCTACTCAGATGGGCTTCCCATGCTCAGACGTGTCCTACACTCCGAAATTACCTTCCTCCTTCTTTTCTCTTCAGAAATTATTACCAAACTCTCTTTTTCTTTTCTTTTTTTAATTGATTAGGTTTGATTTGGTATTAAAATTTCCCTCTTTCTCCCCTGGCTTTCTGTTCCACTACTTTTGCTCTTTTCCTTACAGCTAGAGAAGAGTAGAGATTGCACTTGTGACCCTAAGCACCTTCCACACCGGGCTCCTTTTCAGTCGCCATGGTGACTCAGCATAAGGGAGGGAGGGAGCAGCTTGCAGTGTATGGTGGTCACCCTGTGAAGCTTGCAGAGACGAGGTCTAGTGCACTAGAAGGTCAGCTCCATGAGGGCAGGGTTATTTTCTATTGTGTTCCCTGCTATATCCCCAGCACCTGGAACAAGGCATGGCACATGCAGGTGCTCAGCAAATACTTGTTAAATGAATGAATGAATGATTTGTTTGTTCTCTCTTGCCTGCCAAATGGCCAGGCCTCCCTACCCCAATTTCATTCAAGCCCCAGGCCTATTCCTCCTATCCCAGAACCTGGAGAGTTACTGAATGTCCTGACATTTTGTAAGTTTTCCATGGTAGTGTAGTCTAGTGGTTATTAGTGCCCAACTCTTACCTTCATTTGGAGGGTGCATATGTTAATAGATGTACAGTACTTAGAACAATGCCTGCTATACAGCAAATCCTCACTAAATGCTAACTATTATTTTCAACAAGTTCATTGATGACAAAAAAATTGATTCAGAACTGCTGGTCAAGCATTTGTAATGCCAAAATAGGAAAAATGTATTTATAAACTGATTGATCTCTAAATTGAAGGAAATGACAAATGGATTTAGTTACCTATATACCATAAAAAATCTTCCTAAAATATAGTGACTTAGAAAAACAATAATCGTTCATTATCTCTCACAATTTCTATGTATTAGGGTGTGGCTTGACTGGTTGGTTTTGGCTCAAGGTGTCTCATGAGGTTGGAGTCAGATATCTGCTAATGTTTAGCTGGGACTTTTGGCCAGAACATCCTCATATGGCCTGGGCTTCCTCATAACATGGCCGTTGAGTTCTAAGGGCAGCACAGAGAGAGGGGGGAGGGGGCAGAATATATACTGCCTTTTATGACTTAGCCTTGAAAGTCATGCAGTACCCTTTCTGCATATTGTTGGTCAAAGAATTTACAAAGATCCCCTAAAGTTCACAAAAAGGAAACAAAAACATCTTGATGGAGGAATGCTATCGTCACATCATAAGAAAATGATGTGGAATGGGGTATAAATACATACGGCTGTGACTACCTTTAGACAAAGCAGTCTGCCATAAGGTATGACACCAGTCCCAGCATGCAGGCATGCACACGAGAACACACACGTAATCTCCCCACAAGCCCTGACTATAGCGGGGTTGGGGCTAACTAGGACTCATCAATTTAGATTTCAATTAGCAAAGGATTATGGGGTCTTTCTGAAATGTTTGCTGATGGGGATGAGAATTGCTATGTGCAACGGCTTGCAAAGCATTCATTGAATTGCAGTCTGACACCCCATTTGAAGGGTGTTTAAAGAAAAAGAAGTCTAGGAGTCAAAATGGAAAGTGCAAATTGCAAATGCTTCCCTTCTAGAGTGATAGGGCCATAAATACCGATGCTGTTTCTGTTAAACAACAAATGGAAATTCTCCAGAATCAATGAGAGGTGTTAGCACCAGGGAAAAACAGCATCTTAAATCCTTACGCTAACAATTAAATCAGACACTTTTGACACTTTCTCTGAGACACTCCTGGCAGTGCTTTATTCTTCATGGCATGATTCAGAAACTCACAGCAGGTGACAAGCAGATTTTGGAGGATCATCAGTTCAGCTTTCTCAGCACTCTCCCCAAACATAATTCAATATATTATATTCAAGCCAGAAAAGGTGGTAGGTGAAAATGAGTGGGTCTCCAGAAGTGTACTTTATGGCCTCAAGAAACCAAAGAACTGACCTCCTCAATAGCAATTGAATATTAACACAACGAGAAAAAAAAAAGTGATTTGTTCATAAGATCCCAAAGACTTTGTGTTACAGAAATCTCTGCGTCCTGGGAAATCATGAGCCTTAGAGATTACTCTCCTCACCATATGTGGTCCTTATTCAATCAAAATAAAAATATTTTTCCAATGATCATTATAACTGGGCCATTTTTATAAGACATCTAGTTGTTAAACAAATAACAAAATGGAAAGAGTAAAACTTCAGAATTTTAAGGATTCCATTTGTCTGAAGTGCCCTAAATGCTTTCAGTCTGCGTGATTAAGCGTCCTGGCTAGATTGAGCCTCCTGCCACAATTGAGTGGTGAGGCGGGCTGTTGGGGTATGGACTGGGAGCAGCCACTACTCACAGCTTTCAAGAGGTACTGCTGCCAGTTCCTGAGCAGAGCAGCTGACCCTGGAGGAGCCCAAAGAAATCTAGAACGCAGTGTAAATACTGCCAGACATGGAAATAAACAAGCATCAGCACGCCCTCCAGGTTGCTGCCTTTGTTCCAATCGACTAATGACTAGCACCCAAGCTTGTCTCTAGGATTCTGGGAAGACAAAAACAAATCCATATGCATGACTATGCATTCTCGACCTTTATTGTCATTGTGTTTGCTTCTGGACAGGCTTAAGAACCTGCTCTTAGCGGTGCGTTTGTCAGAAAGCTTGCTGGGCTCCTGTGTGAAGGAGGGAAGGTGAGAAGAGAACAGTTCTAGGTAGTTCTTTTACCAGCTAGAAGACAGGAGGAAAAGACGAGGTCCCAGACCCACATCCACTGTTCTCCATACTCTCCTCTTTGCTGTATGGTTAAAGGTCAAACTTACTGGGGAAAAGGAACAATAAGAACAGGACACCAGAAACTCTTTCAGTGTCCATAGCAACGGTCTGAGAGTCAGAAGGAACATTCTCAACCCTAAATCTTCTCTCTTGATCTCTGTGCTCTATGCAGCCATTACAATAAAAGCTCTCCGCCTCCCGGTTTCAGCCCTTACAGTAAAAGCCAACTTTGGTACTTGCATTATTCTCAGGATCCCTGGTTTTCTCTTTGTTTTTGATGCTTGTAGTTTTCCTATTTTCATGCTGGTTCAGAAGGTGTTTTGTATTTAAATTATTCAGAAATTTAGTTGACTTTATCAAGAGGTTTATTAAAAGTGTTCAAAACAGTAGTCCTCTGTATTAATGTGTATGGTTCCCAAACTAAATACAATCATCAGGACACAAGTATTTAGACATCCTGGAGAAGGCAGTCCTGGAGATGGAATTGGCTGTTACCGATTCACAAAGCACCTGTCACTTGTTCCACAGCTGTCCCGTGCCCTGTGTGTTACTGACCTCCTTTATTTGGCATTCTTTTCTAGACTTGAAAAGAATGAGACTATTTTCATACTTCTTTCCATAGACAGGGACACGGAATCAGCTACACACACTATGGGAGTTGCCTGGAAAAGGACTGAGAAAACAAACCTCTAACTGATGATCTCTGAATGACTCAAAATATGCCATGAAATAATGCAATGGAATGGTGAAAAGTGAAGTGAAACAGAGCTTAGGAATGTTGCATCCTCTTTTTTTCCTTTTTGGGCCACCCAATTTTTCCATGTGTTAAGCATTATGTTCACATGTATCTGGAAGATTGTGTAGCACCCCTCTTAGTTCCTTGTGAAAATGTTAATTCTACAGCCTATGGCCAAACTTTCTAATAGAGAATCTCTGAGCACTTAATCTAGTTAGGCTTTATTTCCCAGAAATTTATTGTGTTACAACAGTCTCTTCCATAAACCAGAATTTATTGAGCATAACGTTTAAGAACATAGACTTGGGCCCCAGATCTATGCTGAAATCCATACTCTTTCATTTAAGAGCTGTAGGACCTTGAGCAAAACATACTTTCCTTATGTGTAAAATGGGAATAATTATGGTACCACTCATTAACTTTGGAGGAGGGTAAATAAGATTATGTATATAAAATGTTTAGCTCATGACCTAATACAAAGTAGGTGTTCAATAAATGAAGAATGTTTCTATTATGAATCATTTTACTTTCTATTATATTACTATAACTGTGCATAAAATGTTTGCCAATGCTTTTATGCTGACTGTTCTTTAACAGCCATAAGTGCAGAGGAATTTTTGTGTTTCCCATTGGGTTTAGAGCAAAGTTTCAGGAACTAGGGTGCATGCTCCACGTGGGCAGAGGTTTTTGTCTGGACACCCAATAAATATATCTGTTGAATTAAGTAATAAGTGAGTGAATTATAGAAGATCAAAAAATATAAATGTACTATAACTTTAGGTATAAAATAATAGAAAATGAGGGATGATAGTCTTACTACATGTGACCAAATTTCATTCCAAAAATAAATTTACCCTTTTTTGAGAATTTTGCATGAAAAAATATTAATTTAGTCTAACAGTTGTCATCTTTATAAAGTACTAAGTGAATACAGTGTTACAACAGAGAAAACATTTCCTTCTAGCAATCAATATTCACTCACTTCTTGTTTCAATTACGTTTTGCAATGTTCATTGAGAAATTTCTAAGTGTGTAGTTTTGAATTTGATCTCTATAATAGCAAACATCCCTGATACCCTGAAGTGACAGTGAACAGAAGCTTTTTGATATTATGATAATAAGGAATGTTAGTTCTAGACTGAAGCAAAGACACATTTACAATTGGAATTCTACATAGATTTCTATATATATTTTTGCCTTGTAGAAGTGAGTTTTGCAACACTAAAAATTGTCATTTTCTCTTATGAACTAGATTCATTATTCACGCCAGTAAAATTCTTCAATCACAAAATCTGACATCATTTAAATTTTTAAAACTAGTGCAGGAAACATCATGACATGAGTCAGTTATAGCTAGATAGAGACAATCATCCTATGGGGAACAATCTTATATGAACCAAAAATAGCTATAAAGTGACATAACAGGTCATAGATGCATCTCATTTCCTCTCTGTGTGGGGAACCACCAAAGGAAGTCTTTTAACACAATGGAAAATAGATTGTTTTTATATTCATTAAAACAGCAATAGAGGCTGGGCGCAGTGGCTCATACCTGTAATCCTAGCACTCTAGGAAGCCAAGGTGGGAGGATTGCTCGAGGTCAGGAGTTCGAGACCAGCCTGAGCAAGAGCAAGACCCCATCTCTACTAAAAATAGAAAGAAATTATCTGGCCAACTAAAAATATATAGAAAAAATTAGCCAGGCATGGTGGCACATGCCTGTAGTCCCAGCTACTTGGGAGGCTGAGGCAGGAGGATCGCTTAAGCCCAGGAGTTTGAGGTTGCTGTGAGCTTTACACCACGGCACTCTAACCCAGGCAACAGAGCCAGACTCTGTCTCAAAAAACAAACAAACAAAAAAAAAAAAAAAACAGTAATAGAGCTTGAAAATTAGAATGAATACTGGAAAATCTTAGTTGACTTTTTCTACGTTCCAACTATGACAGGCTAGAGAATTGAAGGATGTTCTAGGGAATTTTTAAATGTTGTGAAAATATGACTGAGAAGAGAGCATGTTTATTGAGCATGTAGTATAATGTCAGCCAGCACAACTTGGGGCTTTTCCTAGTTTTTATTTACCTGCTCTGCCTAGAACTTACACAGTCACCAGGAAATTTATTATAAGAGACTGAGAGCAGGAGCCTAGCTTCATTGTACATTGTACCCCCATAGGTAGCCTAGCACATGATTTCTGAAAATACTCATGTAATAAATATTTGTATATCTCAAGAACGTTAGTTCTGGATTGAGACAGCAAAGACACAACCACAGAGTTCCTTCGAGTTTAGTGAAGCGAGAAAAAGAACAAGATTATCTCAAAAGATAGTCTTTCTTGCTTTTCAGTAGAAAATGAAGCAAATAAGGATGTGGACAAAGTTTTGTAAATTGCTTCTTGCCTTCTTATAAAACATGAAATAAGCCCGTGAGAATATTGGCTAGAAGAAAACTTATCATTGAACTAATTGTTTTCACTGTCTCCAAATCATGGTATATAACATTTATTAAGAGTCTACTTATTTGATAAACATGGCTTTAAGTGCTTTACAAGAACTAAGTCATTTAATCCTCAAGATAAGCTCATGGGGAAGGTGCTATTATTGTTCCCATTTTACTGACCAGGAAACTAAGGCACAGAGAGTTGTCATAGTTTCCCACAGCTGCAAAGTTAGGAAAGAGGTTGAGCCTGGATTCCATGCCCAGCAGTGTGAATGCCACTCGCTTGCACAGGTCTTCCTGCCTTGTGCTAGCTTTCTGCATGACCACTAACGTTAGCTTGTTCTTCTGTCTCCCACCAATAAACAGAATCTGAATTTTTTTTCCTGCTTTTAGTTTAGCCCTATCTCTTCGGACTCTAATAGTTACTGAGAATGTAGCTGTAGATTACCTCTTTAACACTATCACCACTTTACCACTCCAAGCCCTCATTCGTGTCTCCTGTTCTCAGCACCGAATACTTATCTTATTTTTGCCTTCTTCCCTAAAAGAGAGTGGACTGGCTTTTTAAAGTGTGCACACAACGTGAGTGTGCATAAGGAAATGACTGCCACATTGGCTGTGTGGTGCCATATGGCTCTCGTTCCTTTCTTACTGCATTTGTGCCCTTCAGGCTTTCTGTATTTTCCATCAGTGGTTTTGGGTTTGCTCCCCCGGGTGTCTTGCCTAGCACTAGTGCCTCCTAAATCAAACTTGGATTTGACGGATAATTTGTATAATTTATTGGCATGTAGGAGTCTCAAAAATGTTTTTGCATCTCCAGTGACTTGGTGTAAACTGGATGGTGATGGTGCAGAAAATTATTCTCCCAGCCCTGCCGAAAGCACCGTGTGGCTCCCACCATGAATAACTTGGAAGCAGCTTAAATGTTGTGTTTGACTCTTTGCTGACAACCCATTCTGACGTAATTATAATAACCTGCAGATTAGTCTTTTCAGTGGGTGGCAGATCTGTTTCTAAACATATTTCTTCATGAACCAGATTCCTAGCAGGGTTTATATTTCTTGACTATTCTTTATAGTAAACATCACCCAATAATAGTTACATTTGCATGTCAGTAGCAAAAGTTGTATGCTGGGAGGTGGAATACAAAAGTACATACCTACTTTTATTTTTGTTTTCTATTGTATCATCTGAAATTTCAATCATCTGGAAAAGATCAGGGAAGCAGAGTAATATATATAATCAAGACACTACATTATGATTTAGTCTATTTCAGGGAAAATGGTTATTTGATTCATTCACATGATTAATAAAAATATGCTAATTGTTTTGTTCTAATTATCTGGATAATTGCAATTTTCCATGTTAAAACTCCAAGTCTAGAAAGAAAAGATGTCAGTTTTGGAGACATAGGTGCAGATATGTCGTCACTGATAGATAACTAGTATATATCAAATTAACAAAGTCAACATTACAACTTACTGTGTCTTTTAGGTATTAAAATGCCTGATTTGAATGTTTCTTTTTGATTATTTTTTCCAAAGTTTCGAAGGCATAGATGCTACGATGTTTGGCCTGAATTTTACATAATCACTTCAAAAATCACAAGCATAAGCAGTTATATTGTGGTTTTGTGAAAGGTTTTGAACAATAATGAAATCTAGACCAATCATGATTTTTAAGAATGATCCTTATGGGTACATTCTCTGCTGCCAGAACTTCAGAAATGTTACATACAGTGAAAGCCCAAAAGTGCTTCTGGTTACCATCAGACCTTTGGAATTTCAACAGAAACCAGGCACAGTCTATGCAAAGACTTTTTAAGATTTTATGAGCCTGTTTAACTTCCTACAATTTGTTTTTTCAGAAGGTGTGTTTATTATTTCCTATCTGATTTCCCTCAGAATGTAGCAATAAATTCTGAAAATGAGAATAGTCCGTGATATTTATCCCTGGGTCTTTCCTCTAAGTCCCAGATGCACAAACACAGCTGCCCACGTGGCACGGCTGCCTAGGTGAGTCCCGGGGACCTCGGTGCCCACACACCAAAATGGGTCTCTTGATTCCTTACCCTCTCCCCTCCCCTGGGCTTTCCCAAATGAGAAAGGGTACTGAAATCCACATACTTGCCAAGTCAGAAAGTTTGTTTAAACATTTTTATGCAAGGACTGTATAGCCTACAGAGCAAAAAGAGCATAGAATACATGAAGCATACGGCTCAACCAACTTCTATTTATCATATACCACGTAACCACCACCTGGATCATTTTCAAGGTGCCAGAAGGTTCCCTTGTGACTCTCCGGGAGTTACTAATTCCTCCTTTTCCAGTCTCCCATAATATATCTTGAGCCTTTTAACTTTTCTCCGCTGCCTTTGCTTTCACCATGATCATCTTTCACCTGGACCACCCCAATAACTGTCTTTCCACTTCCACCAACTCGTTATCTCAACAGAGTGATCTTTTTATATGATAACTCTGATCATCACACTCCCTTTCTTCATTAACTTCCTTTTACATTTAGAATAAGATGGAAACTCATTATTGAGGCTTACAATGAATGCCCTTAAAAAGTGGCCCCTGGCAACCCTCCAGTCTTACCTTTCTCTGCTTTCTGCCCCACTGTGTTCCAGGTATCCCAGTTTCTTGCTGGTTGGTTGATTTTGGTTGTTGCTATTGTTTCTTTTAGTTCCTGTGAAATGCCCTTACAGCCTTTTGCACATGCTGTCCCTTTGATATGAATGCTTTTCCTTTTCTTTCTCCCCACTCCTACCCCAACTTCCATCCCACACTCAAGCCCATGCCTAGACGTTCTCTTCACATGGCTAGTTCCTTCTCATCCTTCTTTCTCAGCTTAAACATTGTCTCTCCATAGAGAGTTTTCCTGCCCCCAACCTAAAGGGCATCTTCCACTTAGTCTCAGAAAGTCATGCCCTTTCCTTTATAGCACTGAGCACAGTTTGCAATTTATATATTTTAGAATTGCTTTTAGTTGTGTGTCACCTAATCTCTGCTGAGGTCTTTGGGGTAGAACCAAAGATGTCATTTCAATCCTGTGTCTCTAACATCTAACATTGCATCTAGTATACAATACATTCCTTAGTAAATAATTGCTGAGTGAATGAGTGTGTACTTGTCTCAGAGAACAGTGCAAAAGGGAAAACTGAGAGGGTACAGAGGGTGATGTATATTTGACCTGAGAAAGAATTTTTTTCCCTTAATTGAATGAATTTCAGAAATGGATCCTGGAAGATGCCTATTTTCTGAGCCCACCATCATTCTGAGACAAGCATGTCATCCCGGAGTATCCCTGGAGCTGGCACAAGTCAGTTTCTCTCCTGCTTGATTCGTGTGTCTTTCAACCCTACAGCCCATCTCATTCCACTGGGTCTGGGAACCACCTGGGCAAGATGCTCACAGACATCTCACTGGTTTGTTTCTGTAATTTTTATAGAATTGGTAGATTACCTAAATCCTGCAACGTTGCACAGGCTGAAAGCAGAGAATAGAGAGGAGTGGGAAGGCTTGAAAGAGAGATGGTAGAAAATCTTTTGGGGAAGAATATGAGGCTGGATTCTATGTGAACAGTGATTTTGAACTTCGAACTTTGCTTTGTTTAGTTTTCTTTCTTACCCCCCATTGCAATTTGCCTCTGATCACCCCAAGCCTTATTAAAATTTTGTTAAATACCATAACCTGGTGTTTGTTGTATTTTGGAAACTTTAAGGGGGATATTGGCTCAATAGTGGGTGCCTAGCCATATGAGACAGAATGGCAGCAGCTCGGAGCAGAGTCATGATGTGGAAAGAGGCATCCAACAAAGATGTTCGGCGCAGCAGATCAGAACAAGAGCTGACAAATCACTGCAGGATAGATTTGCCCAACATGTCAGCATTCCTTAGGATTTGCAGAAAGACAAGGGGGGAATGCTGACTTCCCATGGCTGTACAGGATAGAGCACATTCCATGTCAGTTGGTGTTAAAGACATGAGTGATCCCTGAAGCCTAGAGAATTTTCGGACATTTGGGTTACCCTCCTTGGGTCACATGGCTTAAAATTCTCTCATTTATACATTCCTCCCTAAAAACAGACTGCAACTCAGAAAAAATTCACTATAATGGGGACTGAAATTTTATTTTTAAAAAAGTGAACACACAGGCTAAATTAACTGGGCCATCAATCTGGTACACTTTGGATTGAGTTAGTTTGCTTTTCTCTCCTTAAAACTTCTAATGTAACCCGTTAACTCAGGAAATGGGAAATTTAATGGACATGCAGGAAGGTAGTATAGGGAAAAGTCATGCTGGTTCCTGGTGGCCTGTCAGCGTGTATGGGGGTGGCAGAGTTAGGCTTTTAGGAATCAGAAAGTTACAAAAAGAGACTGAATGCTTAGGGCGTGGAATAATGAAAGAAGATTGGAGAATGAGCCATGAGACACTGCCAAAGAGAAATTCTGCTGACTTGTAATTTTACCTCTGCTATATTCAATCATCTTTAAATGAGTCAGCAGTGTAATTGAATGCAGTTGTTAAAATAGCCAAATAAAATAATCAGCTCTGCCACATTTGAATATTTTAGAGGGGTGGGAGAGAAAAAGAGAACACATATAATATGTGGCCTTACTCTCCACACCACTGGTAGAGACTGCTCAACAAATTTCACTTGAGTTTTGAATAATAAGTATGGGGTTGTTTTGGTCGCTTTGTTGGATAATTGTTTCAAATCATCTGTTTATTTCATGGAATATTATGCCTTATTCTAAGAGGAAATACTTAAAATATTTATTTCCAAGTAGAGAGGACTACATGTTGTTCCTGGTTGAAACATGAGCACAGTGAAAACAGGCCCTAACTCTCTCTGTGTGATTCACAACTGGAGCTGACGTTCACCAGGGGGTTACTTTGTGCCCGTCCCTGTACTAATAACTCTGCCTGCATATTTCATGTCATATATAAAACAATCCTTTGAGGTAGGTACCCTAATTACCCCTATTCCACAAATGCGGAAAGGTACACTTTAAGGGACTGAGAGATTCCCTAAACTACCCAAGTCTTCACATCCAGGGAGTGGTTGGACCAGAAATTGGGCAGGTCTGTTTAAATACAGAGCCCGTGATCTGCCCACTGTACAACACTGCTGCTTCCAAACAGTAGCAGCAGCCATCTATACTTCCTATGGATACGTAGTCAATGATTGGGAGAACAAGGGGGCCTTTAGTGTTGGAAATATTAATCAAGAGGGTTGTAGCTCATTCACCATCACACATGGTCAACCCCAATTGTGGTATCCGATTAAATGGAGGCTTGGAAAGGTGGCCTAAGCCAGGAGCCGGCACCCGGGTACTGGCCCTGACTCCTGCTGTGAGTCCTTAGAAATCACTCAGGCTCCCTAGACCTAAGTCTGTGATATGAAGAGGTTACATGACCTTATAAATAATAGAACTCTAACATTCTAAGAGTCTAAAAGTTATATCAGAATAGGAAACTCCACACCTCACCTCCAGCAAATGGCATTAATTTGCAACATGTTCTGGGGCACGCTCTGATGTTGCCTGCCCAATGATGTATCCCAAAACCAATGTAGGTCTTATAAATGGACTTTGGCCAAAGGAAAAAGAAAAGTGTGCCAGCTGGCCACTGAGGAGCAGGGAACTTGCAAAAAGGTGGGCAAGAAAACTCTGTTTCTACCATTGCTCCAGCTTGTTTTCCCCCTGTGTCTTTTCTCTCACGGATCTCTCCAGGCACAGGCCTCCAGGATTTCTAGATGGAATTTGCACCCTGGCTAGTTATAGCTCTTCCAGTGACCTGTCTTCTGTAATTAGCAATTCTCACAGGTAGGGAAGTTAGCCAAGAAGTGGGAAGAGTGATTTACGTGTATACGTGTTTATTTTTTATAAATACTTTTATAAATTCTGAGATTTGGGTCTGATTTTCTTCTAGATTGGGTTGCCAGATAAAATACAGGGTGTGAAGTTAAATTTAAATTTCAGATAAACTAGGGAATATGTGGGAACATACTTATACTAAAAAATTATTCCTTATCTGAAATTCAAATTTAGCTAGGTGTCCTGTATTTTTATTTGCTAAATATGGCAACCCTATTCAGGAAAGGAAGACATTTTTTTAGTTTTTTGGGTGAGATTTAGGTCATAG
Source organism: Lemur catta (assembly GCF_020740605.2). Lineage (NCBI taxonomy): Eukaryota > Metazoa > Chordata > Mammalia > Primates > Lemuridae > Lemur > Lemur catta. The sequence continues at coordinate 71,989,815 of NC_059135.1, forward strand.
GTGTCATAAATTGAAATACTGACAATTTAGACTTATATTTATTACTTTTCCCATTTCAATACTATCGTGTTAAATATCTGCTGTACTCTCAATGTGTTTTCAGTGAGTATGTTTGTGTTTAAATTTCTGAGGTTGTACGTTTCTCCTTTTTTAAGGAAAACACACACATCCCCAACATGAAATTCATTCATAAAATCAAAGAGATCCTAACCATTGATATGAGGACTTCTAAAAAATGTAGCATATTTTGGCCCACATCTGTGACTGTGTTCTTTGAACTAATTGGGAAATATTGCATGCTGGCAGGCTTTAATCGAGAAATATGTTTTCTCTTAAGGGCGATTTGTCTAATTGACTGTAGAAATGTTTTTTTCTCTGCTTCAGAAAGCTTTTTCCCATTTGCTAACCATACAGCTTCCCCCCACCGCACTTCTTCCAGGGCCAAGGCTGATGCTACAGAGTTCAGTAACTCTATCTGGAATTCTCTCATTAAGCTGGACAAGGTTTCAGACTTGAACTCAACTTGAAACAAAGCACTTCACTTTTCTGGGCTGCAACTACTTCCTCTAGAAAATGCACTGAAAGAGATAATCTCTGAGGTTTCCCAGTCTACCATTTCTGATCCAAAGTAGGGATAGGTTTGAGGGATGGGAAGAGGCTAAATCTAGAAAGTACAAAATAGGATTTTAGTTAAGGCTTCATTTCAAGTCTCCTCCTTCCCAGGCCCTTTGTCTATGGTAAGTCTAGTTTGTCCAAAGAATCTATATGTGTTTTTCTTCATCCAATGGTGAACACCTCTGGATTCCAAAGAATTTAACATTTTGCTATAAAAACATAAAATCTAGCTATCACATTAGATAGTCCAAAAATATTTGTCTATATGGTTCTAAATATCTAGGTTTTGAATGCATCTTAATGTTCAAAGAAAATTTTCAGGTTGATGTTTGACATAGAAAAGGTGAAATCCATGAGGTCACACATATGAACAGAGAAGCTAGTTCAGGTAATTGCATTAAATTTGGAGAGCCAGACAATCGGTTAGGTCAGGAAGCCAAATGAGTCATCCTGACTCATATATTCATATCATTGCAAAGACAATGCATATGGAAGGACTGCGTGATCTGTTCTCAGACTGGAATCATTTCTAGTTTCACAACCTTCATTACCCTTAATACCCTGGACAGGACACTGATGTCATCAGCAGGATGCTGCAGAAAAACAGGTGAAAATAAACATTGATGTCCTTCCTCCGCTCAACAGTCAAACCCCAAAGCAAAGAGAAGGTATGAATCTCATTACTTCCTTTCAAAGGGTGAAATCAAGGTTATTTCATTGTATTTTCCATACATCCATTTTGGTGAGAAAAATTATTTTGATTTCTAATTCAGAGACGCATGTTTGATGTTACTGCAAAATGGCTAAAGGCATATGATACCTCCTAGAAAGATAGATTCCACATTGCTACATATGCAGTAATAATTCATAGCTCATATTTCATCTAAAAACTGAAATTTATTCATTTATTTATTTCCATGCTAAAAAGTACGTTGCTAGATATATCACTGTTCTTGCAGAAAAGCAACATGATATTTTAAATGCAAACCTTTATCACAATAACAGTTCTTCCCTCTGATGAAGTGTCAAATATGCCTTTTTTAAAAAGTGTGTAGAGTACATTTGACTCGGCCTTCTACAGAGCAAGAGTTGAGAAACAAAATTCATAGGGAGGTACACTTTCCGGTGGAGGGGGGCATTCAGTGGCAGGCTTACTGTTGGGAGGAGAAATAGCTCTTAGAGGCTAAAAAGTCATCTCTTCTGGGCCCTGCCAGGTCTTTGAAGTCCCTTCTGATTGAGATTTGCCTAATTTTTTGTGACCTCTCTCTTCCGATTCCTTCAATGAAAACAGCAGGTTAGTGGTTTAAAAGGCATGAAACTTGCCACATGAGGAGGAAAAAACCCTCTGGTCCATTCCAACTATCACGTACCAATGGCTAGGTGAGTAGTTTGTTGTAATTATTTCATTTTTAGTTTTAGTATCTCTTGGTCACTTCCTTTAAAAAGTCAAGCTAAAAACAAAAACAAAAAACAAGAAATGGCTGGTCTCCAAATAAGTCTATTACCGTGAACTTTCTCTGTTTCATTAGTATTCTAAAGATTACCTAACATACTTTTTAAAAATTCGGTAAAAAATAACATTCTGGTATCTGATTTATGCTAAATTTTTGACCTTCTTTTAAAGGTGATCCTCTATCGTATTCCATACGTTTGTTACCTAACCAAACTAAGGAAAAAGAAAAGAAAAAAATAGCATTGCATTTTGCCTTCAGAATTTTGGGGGGTATTTATTGTAGAGTTCAGTATTTCATGAGGAAGCAATGTTGTCTTACCATTGTCATCAGCTGGCTTTGTTTGATGGATGAAATTAGGAACACTCAAGATGAACAGAACTTTTCCAAGGGTGGAATCATTCATAAATTCTTAGAGAAACAATGACCATTTCAAAGGATTTTTATTTGAATGTTTAAAGTTTGGCATGGTATTGAACTTTTAATTTATAGAACTGCATATTCTTTATCAGCTAAACCAGCCATGACTATATACTTGTAAAAGCCCAGAACATTCAGTATGAATGCAATAGGAGAAAAACTACAGCATTAAACTTTGTCTTTATTATATTTTTATTTAGTATTCCTGGGTACCAGTAATGTTTAGTGATAGAATTCAGAAACTATGCCTAAGGAGAACAGAGTAATAATTGGATAAATAAGAGACTATTGAAATGAAACAAGTATTTAAATGGTAATATTAATATTTCAAAACAAAATGATAACCAAACCAGCAAGAGATTTATAGGTGCAAATGTATTTCTCTTTTACACATATCTTTGTTCTTCTGAAAGATAAGGATAATATCTAAAAGAGTTTCTAGGGAAATAACTATATTAGTCCTATACCAGCAAGGTAAATGGAAAACTAAAATAGTTATTGACTTGAATAGACCCACCCTATCTAATGACTCCAAAAACAAAAGCAAAAAAAAGCACACAAACACAAATACCAAAATTTAGACCTCAATCATCAAACATTTCAGATGAGAGACATTTCAAAGGGCTTAGTACTTGTCTTTAATAGAAAAGGCCATGTATTGGCCTTTGAAATAAAAATTAGATACTTTATTTCTTGAAAAAGCATTCTTATGAAGACCAGAAGAAAACACTAGAAGCTAAATTCAACAAACAAATATTTCATGTCACTTCTAGGTCACATTCAAATATATTTTCATTTGCTTTCCTATGTTAGGTTCAGGTGAGTAACTATGGAGTTGGCATGAAGTCCTGGTAAGAAACTAAGTTTCCAACTTTATATTACTTTATTCACTTTTTTCTCTTGGTAATTGCTGACAAATTCACCCCTGCAATTTACATGGCAAATCTTTTAACAGAACATGGACTGCTCTCCCTGTATGGCTCCATTTTCTGTTTCCTACCTAACCAAACCTGGCTTCCTTAACTTTCTCACATTATTCTGAACACAAAGAGGCAAGACTAAACATGAAGAGAAACGATCATTTCTGTCTCTTACAACATTGACCTGAATGAATTTTTTGAATAAATAATGAGTCAATGAGAAATCCAGTTTGGTTGGTCATTGTCCCCACCTGAGGGACATCTTCTGAACCACATACTACCTGTACTTTATGCCCCGACTGGTCTCTGTGCATTCTGATAATTCCAGGAATGCATATAATGAAGACACCAGCCTTTCTCTCTCTTCGCATCTTGTTAATTTCCAGACTTTAGAAGTCTTCCACACTGACATTAGTCAGTTCTAGCTTTGTGTGCAGTTTGATCTCATTCTGGTTTCAAGCTGTGAGCAACATGTTAAACATTGCAGAGGTTTCCAGCTCCTGTCTCTCTGGAAGCCCAGGGCACAACACAATGTCTCAAGTCTCTTCTCATGTACCCCAGCTTTTAATAACCCCCCAAAAAAAATCAGAGAAATTCTAAACAAGATTATGCCCCTTTTGGAACTAAAATTGACTTGTTACTACAAATTCCTTTTTTTCCCTTTTTCTAGACATTAGCATCCTCTGTGTTTAGTACGCTCCAGTGCTGTGCCCCTCCCAATTTATCTACAACCCATTAAAAGCTAAACATTTGGAAGCAAATCCAATGTAAATATTGGAAAGATTCCTGGTTCTAATAGAGATATATTGACTTAGTCTTCACAAACTAAAGGCATACATTTTGGTATTTATTTTTCCTTTTCCCTGAGCATCGGTGGTCTAAACTGTACATGCACACTCAATAAAAAAAAAAAAAAATAGGTTTGTGTTCAAGCAGGCAAAGCCAAAATAAAAGTAGAATGGGGTCCTTGAACAGAGGCCTTAAGAGCTTATAGCTCCCCAACTTCACTGATTTCCAAATGGCATTAGAGCTCTGAGACTGAAAAGTAAAATTTACTATTTTTTATTACAAAAGTAATAGATGACTGTGAAGAGAATTTTGAAAATACAGGGGAAAAATAATCATAATCAAGCAAAAAAAATTTATGTACAATCTCACCAGTGGAGAAAACAGCTACTGACATATTGCTATATTTCCCACATATGATACAGTAATTTAAAAAGTAGGATCACTCTAGATATACAATTTATATCCAGTTTATTTTTTTCTTCTTAGTGTTTTATAATGAACATTACCTTTACATGTTCTGCAAAGACATGTATACTATGGTATATGTATCCTGGCATTCATTTAGTCATGCTAAAAACTTTAAAAATCTACTCTTCTCCCTAGGAAAATAATTTCATACAAACCTATAGTTCTCTAAAGGCCTTTCAGATACTTTACCCAACTGAGAACCTCGATAGATCAGAAAGATGTTATTGTCATCTCCACTTCAGGTGAGGAGCTGAGTCCTGGGAGGTTGGGGTTCGGAGCCCAGCATGAGAAGAATCTGGGCTGGAGCCCCTGGGCATCTCCCTCTCCCCTGACCGACAGTCAAAGGGAGGCTGGTGACAACCAAACCTGAAGGTCACAAGCTGAACCAAGGGCCGTGCTCCATCTCTCCCTCTCAGCTCCCTGCTTCTGTGAATGGCACCTCTTAGGATCCAAAGCTGGGTGTCATCTTTAAGACATCCCTCTCCCTCATCTCAATATTGAATATTAAACTGCCAGGAAAAGTAGATTTTTATTGCCCACAAGAAAATTCTAAACTCCGTGGCCTGAAGTCAAGATTGTTTGAGGTCCAGACCCTGCAATCCCTCCCATATCCGCCCACTCTACACCCCATGCAAGCGTTTCCCCAAGTACAGACTGCGGCCCCTCGACCACAGAATTACTTGTAATGATGGTTCAAAGATAGATTCTGGGGCCTCATTCACACCCGCTGAAACATAATTTCAGGAGATGGACCCAGGACTCTTCAACTTTAAATAGTTTAGGATTCTTAAGCATGAGAACCCAGCTACATTCCAGGCAAACTGAACTGCTCTCTTTCTTAGTACGCCCTCCTAGGCTCCACTTCTGTGCTTTTCTCAGATGGGTCCTTCATTACAGAAAGTTCCTCCCTTCACCCTCTATGTGTTCAAATCCTACGTTCTCTCAAGGCCTTGGTGAAATACCACCTTCATGAGTAGCACCACCCTAGTGGCGCCATTGCAAACTGACCTTCCCTTTCTCAGAGCTCCAATGCGCTTACTGCTATTGAAGGAGCCAATGTCGCTCACTCTCCTACTGTATTTAAGAAGCTGCATTTTTTTAGTAACTCTGTCACAGAGCCTTTAAATTAGTTAGGAAACTTAACATTTTTTATCTGGAGGAATTATAGAACCTCTGTTTGTTTTCAAGACCCTTAATTTGCATACATTTAGTCAATGTCTTTGGGGACACACACACTAATTTGCAGCTGTTGTCAACTCTACTAGATCCCCGAGTCAATATTCTTTGTGATGAAGGAATGGCTTCTAGAGCACTTCTCAGAGACTGTTCATGGATGTTTTAAGAAAATCTGGGCCGGCTATCACGGGCAGCAGGAGAGGTGATATATAAAATAGGACTGCATGACTTGGAGGAGAGCGCACAATTCAAATTTATATGGAGGCCAGGCAGGTAATGTGAATGAATGAAGGGGGTGCAGCTTAAGGTGCTAAATAGCCCCACACGCAGGCCATAGCATCAGGCTTACACTGGGCACACAGGAGGCCATGGTGGTCTGAAGAATGCATGCTCGTGCAGAGTCAATAGAGTCCAGCTAATTGTCACCAGGCAGGAATGTAGGCTTGGTGTGGCCAAATATTCAATACTGTCAAGAGAAACCATACAATAATTTTTATGGGACATCCCCTGATTTTTTCATATTGACAAAAATCGCTGGGTGGGAAGTGCAGGCCAGACACATTCACAAATAACTTATTTCGGGCAGCTCAAGGCCATAAACCAAGATGCCAGGGCTCCCTCTCTTCCTAAATCATGAATCACCGAGAGTCAGCACCCTCTGTCTAGAGCATCTGAGGACGGTGACTGTGTTTTGTAGCCTTGATGACAAAATGATAGCTGAACAGCTAGAGCATTGTTAGTATCGGATTTTATAATTTGATCGACACACTTATAAACATTGTTTATCTGTATAAATGACACCCACTTACTAGCGTGTTGGTGACACTGTGGAAGGGACTGCTTTGTGAGCCTTTTAAGCCCCAGGAATCGCAAGAAGGGAGGGAGAGGAATTGGTTTCAGCTTGTTTGGTGTCTGTAATTGGAGGTCATTAGAGGAGTTCCTGTGCTCCTAAGGGTTGTCCCCTCTGTGGTTCTGTGGCCGCATATGGAGGCAGCTGTAATTTGCACAAGGTCAGTTGGAATTGTCCTCCAAGCGACAGTGGTAACGAGCGATGTGTGCAGCGAGTGCAGTTCAGTCTGTGTGTGGTGCCATTCCCGGGGGACCCCTCCCTTCCACAGCATGTGACCTTCTTAGGATGCAGTTCACCTACGTTCAGGGGTCCCTTTGGGGTCACGAGGCACTGCCCCACACCTTGTCCTTCAGATTAGCAGGGGTCCAGGGCAGTGCGGAGTAGTTCCAGCAGGCTGGAGGGCTCATAGGACCCAGGACAGCGGATTTGGTGCCCAAGCTAAGCACTTGTCTCATCCAGATATTAGCAGAACAATTGAGTTTCTATTTTTTTCATGGCTGCTTTGATGACTATTTTTAACAAAATGAAAAAAATAAAAATGTATTTGGAATAAACATTTTAATAAAAAATAACAATTTTTTAAGATATAATCAAATAAAGCAAAAATAAAATAAAATTTATTAAAAGTTTTATTTTTAATCAAATCAGCAATTTTTCACATGTCTCAATTGTGTTTTCTGCAGGGCATCTATTTGAGTAGCAGCATGGGCCAGTTTATTAAGAGACATCACAGGACAAGGAACTTCCTTCCCTCTGGCTGAAGTAACCTCAGTCTTCTCCTCTCACCTTTGGGGAAGAAGATTGGCTGATTTTGTTTGTTTTCTTTGTCTCCTCTGTGGACCTGCCACCTTTTTCACAGAGGGCAGGAAAGAGGAAGCTCATATTCCTCCGGAGTCCGGACACTTCGGGACGCCAGGGCTCAGAGCCCACGTGTCACCGTGGGTGACAGACTCGGTTTAAAACTCTGTCTTCCTAATTGTTAACAAATGTCCCGTCTCCCAGGAGGGAGAGTGAGAAACATGAGACAGTGTGAGAAACAGCTCTTAGCCAGCCCCGGGACCTCAAGCTTGGGTGCACATCAAAAGGAACACCACAGACATTTCAAGGCCAAGCTTGCTGTTCTGAGATGCTGTCCAAATGCCCGGCTGCTGAGATGAACAGTGACCAAGTAGATTCTAGAAGTTTCATAGGACCTGCATCTCCTGCCGCTGCTTCTCCGTGACTCATTCAAATCTCTGGTGCAAAAAAGGGATATAAAAAGATAAACTTTGACCCACTGGAGTAAAGCATTTGTCTTGGGCTTGAGATAACCGTTCAGGCTACATGTTTTAATTTTGTTTCTCCCCCATATCTGCGTGTGTAAAGAACTCCACCCTTTCACAGTTTTCCCTCATTCTTTCATCAAATATTCTTCAGCATCTCATATCCCAGGAATGCTGGCGTGTGGCTGTTTGAGTCTGTGGCTACTACAGTGGCTATTGCATATTAGTAACTGCTTAAACAGTCACCCTACAAAATATCTGTTCCAACCACAAGCTTCAAATACCCAGAGCAACAAGGGCAAACACATCAGATTGGGCATTAAGCCTGTGCTGGTGGTTTTCCATAAAGCCCCCACAGAATAATGACAGGGACCACCACAGGGGACTGAACAGGGAGGCAGAATTCCAGAAAACCCCACTCTCACTTGAATCAGAATAGCCCTGCTTAGCTATTTCATAATTGTTTCTATTAGTGTTTTAATATATATCGAACTTAGTTACAAGATTTCATCTGAAGAAAAAGAAAACTCTAGACAATACCTTAGTATTAACAGAAAAGGTTATAATTTCTATATGAAGTTATTTTACCACTTCCCAAACTCTACCCTCTACAAATGACGGACAGCAATATAGAGACAGCAGAGATACTTGAGATTGTTTACGGTTATTTGGAATTACTTGTGGTTTTTGGGTCACGACCTATATGCCAACTACTAAAAAGCACTATCATCAGGCCCAGTGCAATTCTCCCAACAAGTCTGAGCACCTACTGTATACCAGACACTCTGCTAGGTGCTGAGAACAGAGGAAAAACACCCATTTGGCATCATAGCTGCCTACAGGATATTTCTACTTCTATTGCCTTAGTTAGCTTAAATAAAATTTAGCATCTTTCTCACCTTTATTTTTACTACCCCAACTACACTCATCCCACACACACCAAATAGGCTTTTCCTTACTACGGTATTTAGCAACATCCCAATTTTCATCATCTCTTTTGATACTTTCTTTCATTGCATAAGTCACTTCTCTCAGAGCGACTTCAAGCCCTAGACTTGATTTAGCACTTCAGCAATTTACACCTGGATCACAACAGTTCTGCCTAGATGTTTCTTCAGAGCCGGCGGCTGTGGAATAGTGATAATGGCACTAAGGTTGAGGGGGAGGGGAGGAGTGTGCAGCCCTCCTAAAAGAGTGGCATCCACCAGCCCAGGGTCAGAAGAAAGGGGCGCAGGGTGCCCTGAGAAGTGGGGAAGGAGAGTCGAGATCCCATATGGGGTCTGTGAGATTGGGAGAACCCACCTCCCCGCTGCCCCCTGATGGTCACACCTCCCACCGCCAGGAGGAATTTAATGAGAATTTGGCATTTCCACACTGTTGCTGGCAGCAAGTGGCCTGGAGAAACAACTGCTCTGGCACTTAGACGCAAGTCCTCACTTGTACCTCCCTGGTACCATCCTTTATCACACCATCCTTGAAAGCACTGTTCAAGCGACATTTCCTCTAAGGTTGCCACTTCCTGACTTCTTCTTTCCCACTCCCTAGCTGCATTTGTCAAATAGCTTCCCCATTCGTTCACTGCTTCAGCCTTTCCTTTACTCAGCTTTTTGTTATCAGTGCTCAATGCAGGCTTTTCACTAATTGCTTAATTGTTTCCCAAGGCTATCAGACAGCAAACTGGGACCATCTTTCTTTCTTTTTTTCCTTTTGTGTTAGATACATAGTAGATATCCAAGAAATAGGAGTTGTTAGCTTAATTTGTGCTCAACCCATTCATTTAGGGGGAATGGTATATAGGGAATCTGACCCTTGCCACGTATTAACTAAACCCACGTGCATGTTCAAAAATACTGAAAAGCGTTTCTGTAAGGAAGGAAATAGCTATCAGAGAGAGGATCTACTCAAAGATTCTTTGTCATTATGCTTCACTGATTATAGTTTGCTTAGAAATATTCACCAGTTGTGTGTGTGTGTGTGTGTGTGTGTGTCTCATTGCTTCTTACATTACTGTTGAAGAGTTTTTTATGAGAGTAAAGTCTCAGAATTATTTATATTCACTTTGAGGGGTAGAGCAATACATCCAGCCTTTTTCTTTCATTTATATTTAAATTTTGTATGCAGCAAATTGAGTATGAAAATCCTGTCACAGTAGAAATAATAGAAACAGCTTTCCATGGGTCTGACTTTCTTCCATGGGATAGCAGGGACATCACAACAGATGAGCACTATCATGACCTTTCATGTTTCTCTTTAATGGGGTGGTTGGTAGTAGGAGGAATTTCAGGGAATGATATGCCAAGTAACTCCCACTGAGGGCTCTGAACTCTTGAGTTTTGTAGTCTTTCAAGTGAGGTAACTCTATTTTGTCAGCTACAAAATAATCTTATATTTATTTATTGCAAAAAAAAAGAAGTCCTTATAAGAAATGTGACGGGGGCCTTAATCCGCACTCTAATACTGAGAGCAGGAAACTTTAATGAGGATTTTGTGGTCCAGTTGTTTCTTCCACCACTTCAAAATGTTTGCGGTCACATAGGGTTAAGATAATGGCCATCAGGCCATTCCATTCTTCACATTTCTGGTCTGAGATAAATGAGAATACGTTTCCCTGCTGTGCAAACATCCTTTTTATTAATACTGGGTCAACAAGAATGTAAGCACATTTGGCTGCAGAGAAAACTAACAGAAATGGAAATGCAGAACATTAAAACTCAAGAGTCTAAGATCAGGCTTTTCAAAGTACAAGTGAGTAAAAAGAAAAAAAGTATTACAGAATAAGCCTCAAAGCTGAAATGAAAATGGATCAGCATATTAAAACTTCAGTGTGACACCAGTGGCTTCCACTATGTGCCTAAGCAGCCAGAACGTGCTTTGCTCATGTAGAAAATAGTTACATTGCCCCAGAAATGAAGCCTTCTCACACTGTCTCCAAGATACAATATCTAATTTGAGTTCATACTATTTATCTGATCTTATAACACTCAGTGATTATGCAAACATTTGACAATGAGCCTCTCGGTGCCTTGTGATATACAGTCTCATATATCATAACTTAGCTCTTAAATTATTGTTTTATTTTATCATAATTTTGGCATGTCTTCCCATTTAGAGTCTAAAGAACTTGAGGTCAAGGACTGTGCCTTATTTCCAGAGTTCTATCCCAGTTCCTTGCACATAGTAGGCATTGGAAACTCCACATTGCAAACTCCAAGGGCATCATTCAATTTTGTTAACGGTGCCCCTGAAGTTGTGCAATACGACCCTTGTAGGCACATACTGGACACTTGTTAACGTTATGCCATCCAGGGAAGTTTGGTACAATGTAAAAACTCTCCTATCTTTCCAGTGGTCTGGGGAAAAGGAAAGTCCCTAAACCTTATTGAAATACAGTGTTGCTACCTTTGAATAAAGGCTCTTTGGATTCTAAAATATTGAGAAAAGACATACATGTTTCTGCTTCTGGGGGCAAGGTAGTCTCTGCATATGCATTCTTATACTAACTAAAGACATGAATGTACAGTTGCCAACCACTCAGGTAGAAAAACAGAAGCCTAAGAGGGTTGCTCAAATTCTAGAAGTCATCCTTTCTATAAAGAAAAGCATATATAGCCAGCTCTGCATTAGTAGGCTGGCCTCCCTGCCCTAAAGATCAGCGTGGGCAGAGTGAAAATTAGATTGAATATAGATTCAGTGGAATAAATACTGCATTTAGGCAGAGATGAGAATATATAAGTTTCCAAGTAGGAGAATTCAGCCCATTTTTCATCCAGATGTTCTTTGGAGCTTCAGAAGTTTCATCAGTGGTAAATGTGATGAATTCCTCTCTCGTTCCATAAAAGCATATAAGTGCTATTAAATAATATTAACCGTGTTCTCTTTGAACAGACAGCTCATGTTGAAACTGCAAATGCCCACCTGTAACCATGGATTTCAGTGATAAAAATCATTAATGGCCATTGGCTTTCTAGGAATAAAGCAATGTGTTCAAAGTAGACCTTATAATTAGGAGAAATGCTGCAATCAAGGGTCTACATCCAGAAAGCTGAGGGGGAAAAAAAAGGACTATTTGATGGAGAACGAGTCTTGATTCTTTTGATTTTGCAGAGCGCTAATAATGTTGGCTCAGTTTGACTTCTCAAGGCTGGAACGTGACCAGTACATTAGCAATGCTGATTGGCTTTGAGGAGAGGTTTCTGGAAAAAAAAAAAAATGAATGCATAGAAGTAAATTAAAACCTTAAACAAAACTTGGTTTTGATAAGTCAGTTCTCTGGATTTGAAAACAGAATCCAACCTGATCATTCTCTTTGTACATTTGTCTGTGTTTTCTTTGTTCTTTTTCTCCCTTCCTGCATTCTCTCTCATCTCTTTATTTTACTCTTCGTTTTTTTGTAATATGCTTCTCTTAAAATAAGATTTTCATCTTCAAATGCTGCATTTTCAAGGAAATGTGGAATTTTTAAAATACAATAAGCTGATTTGCAATCTGTGAATGTACCGCAGTCCACGACAGGCTTTGAATTGTGCTCACATTCCACTGATGTGAATGGGAACATGCAGGAGCCTCGGCTTTGTAGACTTCTGGCAGTACAGGGATAAGTAACAAAATAAAGAAAGACTCTCCATGATCAGTGTGATCTGCGAAGATGAGACAGAGACCCTGGGATCTGAGTGACTGTGAAATACCCCTAATGAACTCTCTCGCTCCCGTTCCTCTGAGCTCGCTTCCAGAGCAGGGAAGCCTACACAGCAAGCCATCACGCTTGAAAGTGCGGCTAGTAGGAAGAAGAAAGACAAAAGTCTGATGCTGAAGGGAGATTCTGAATTAGTGATGAGCTGCTGCATCCCACATGCAGAGGCTTCTTTCAATTCCTGGGGAAAGTGTTTTATTAAACACACCATCCTCCTTTGCAGCGTCCTTCGTTAACTTTCTTTTTCACTAATATGGTTGCTGGAAATAAGCAGACTGAGTTTTCTGTTTATCTACAGGCTATGTAAACAGCTACTACAGCCCAGAGAGGCAAGCAGCAGGGTTATATTTGAAAACTCTTGTTATATTTATATAGAATCAGGCAAAACACTCATTGGCCATATTTAGGGGCTGTGGAAGCTGCTTACAAAAGATGTGAGCTGGAGGGAATCTGGGGCTGGAACACGTGAGGTGCAAATATGATTTTATCTATTTTACCTTCCCATTACTCACACTTGATTATTTTTTTTTCTCTCTCTCTGTTTCCCATGTTTCTGATTTTATTTTGTTTCCTCTCCAGAGGTTCTTATACAAAGATAACATAATTAATTAATTGGATCAGTTCAGGATGATAATGCTTCAGTTGACTAGGCTCATGTAACAAAACAAAACAAAATAAACCACCACCACCACGACGACAATCAAACCAGGCATTTCACTGGGTTTTCCCTCTTTTGATGGTTGTGTCCATGGTACTTGGGAACAATCTTTTTTCAAATGTAAATTTTCAACATCAGAAAGGATTGATTTGGACTCCCCCCCCCCCTTTCCTGGAGCAGTGCATTCATACAATCAGGCTCCAGCGTACAATGAGCTGCCCTCTGTGCAGAGAACAGCCCCAGGACCCAGGACCCAGGACCAGGCGAGAGTGGCTCACTAGAGAGAAGACACAGCAGCTAGTGTTCCTGCTGTTAGAGATCATGTCCGATGGTGGAGAACTGACAAAAACCACAGGCACAATACACCTTTAGTTTTATAGCACACACATACATACACAAGTGCAGTAATTTATAAGATGGATTGTTCTGGACAGTTGAATATTCTGCCCAGCAAAACGTTTGTCCATTCTCAGATTCTCAATGAATTAAATATTATAGAGCACCAACATCCGATACTACAATTCTGCTGAAAATAATTTGGTCTCTCTGACGATTCTAAGGCGTGTGAAAGCTTTACATTAATAGCATTTATTAGCTGTGGGACATTGAGTAAATTACATAATCTCGCTAAGGTGTTTTCTCATCTGTAAAACAGGGGTCATCATCATATTTACCGCATAGGTACATTGCAAGCATTAAGCTGGATTATATGAAGACTAAGCACAGGTAAACAGTCAGTATGCGCTAGATATTGTTAATATAATCTTGTAAAGTCATTCATTCATAAAGAACCTAATTGTTAGAAGTAAAATAACATTAGCATTTTGTTCGTTTTTAAAAACTTTTATCATTTTGGAATAATTTCAGATTTACAAAAAATTTACAAAGATATTATGTTTTCTGTATATTCTTGACCCAGTTCTCCCTGATAATATCTTACGTAATTGCGGTACATTTTTCAAAACTAAGAAACTGACATTGATGCATTACTATTGACTCAACTCCAGACTTTATTTGGATTTTACTGGTTTGAACTTTAACACGCCTTTCCTATTGCAGGAGCCCATCAAGGACATCACCGACATTGAGTCATCAGGTGGACATTAATGACATTTAGTCTTCATGTCTCTAGTCTTCTCTGCTCTGTGAAAGTCTTTCCTTGTTTTTCATGACCTCTTAAAACACTGCCAAAGGGGAAAAACTCTTTCTCTACCCTCTTAAGTTTTGTCCCCGGGGGCCTGCAAATTAAACTGACAAAGGTCAGATTAACAGGAGAAAAGGCACACAGTTTGTATTAATATTTCCATGCACAGGAGCTCTTAGAAACTCAAGGAAGTAGTTAGACTTGGAGGCCTATCTATCCTTTTAACAAAAGAAAGAAGGTGTGGGCTTCAAGGGACTATAAATTGTAGGGAAGTGACTAGAATATACACAAAGGAACTAATGGAAGGTAAAGGCTATTTTAGTAAGGTCAGTATATGCAAACTCATCTTGGTATTGACTCCCTGTCTTTAATGATAAGAGTCACTTTTCCCTCCCTAAGGGTGGGGAGGAGGGTGGGGAGCGGGGAGGATGGGAGGATCTGTTTTTAGGCAGATAAATGGAGGACAGAGAATTCTTTCATCTGTTGATCATCAATTGTCTTCAGCTCAAAATTATCTTGATGCCAGGTAACATATTTTTGAGCAGCATACTCTGATCCCCTTAATACACTGTTCTTAACCTTGGTGGCATTTCCCACAATTTCACAAATTTGTATAATATTGGCCTCCTCTACTAGACTGTAATCTCTTTGAGGGCAAGAACCTTGTCTATTATTCACTTCTATACACACAACACTAACAGGTCCTGGTCTCATATACTTATTGAAAAATATAGGATCATGTGAAAAAGATAACACTAAGCAAAAAATACTTTTTGGTGCCTTCAAATTATAGTTTCTTCTGTCTATGAGATTTTAGAATATAACTGAGATACATTGTTGGGGGAAATACTGATAAACTTTAAATCATTCATATTAATAAAACCACTTACTGCACATAACTTTAATGAGATGCTTTAGAAATTATAAGTACTTTTCTATATACAAGTTCAATATGCCCCAAATTTCTTCAAAATAGGTTCTTCATTTCTTAAAATAGGAAAGCAAATGAGATTTCAAGAGGGTGAATGAATTAGACAAGTAACAAAATACTTTCAAGAACACTGCATCTGGTTGAACAGCAAGCCACCCTCCAAGGGACAGCCAGCAGTCACATGACTTCATAATCATGAAGCATCAGGAATGTCATCCCAGAGCATACAAGTCTCTAGTTTATTTGCTCTAGGCTACAGGTTTAGTTTTACCCCTAAAGTCAGAGACACATCCACAAGTTCATGCTAATGGTCACAAGAAGCAAACAGGTCCCTAAATTAGACTTAATCACCCTTCTGTGGTCCCAGAGTATGTTATAATGAGTGCCATTAGAAATTAGTTCACTATATTCCAGTTATATGTTTGCATATGTAATGGTTTCACAAACTTAGTCTTACAAGGAATAGCATTTTTTCTCTCTACATTGATCTAAATTTCATTGCAAGCTCTCTCTCGCCTCGCTGGTATCAAGTTGTACCCCACTCCCCAGCGGAAAATCCTCCATGCCTGTTCCTGTGTTGGAGTCCCAGTGTCTCACATCCCTCAGAAGACATAAAATGGGTTCTCTGGACACTGGTTATTTCCCCCTGATTCATGTTCCAGTTCAAATGATGGTTTTAGGTAAGACTCTGCTATTCCCATGCTGCAGTGGAGCTGGGAACCTCACGGGGGGGGGGGGGGGGGGGGGGTCAGCACAGCACCTTTTGCTCTGGGACTCACCACCTCCCCGGGGCACTGCCAAGGAAGGGGCCAGGTTGCCCCTCCTCCTGGGACCCCTCTCCCCAAGCACCCCCCTCCTCCCAGCCATAGGAGACCCTCTTCCTCTTTTTTCCTGTTTCCTCAGAGGAATGCCCTCTGACAAACTTCATCTCTGGGACACAGGCAACATCCTTTCATGACTTTAGGCATGAGAAAAGGCAAAATGAACCACTGACATCTGCTCCTTCTGTTTTCTGCCCTGAAAAAAAATCCCCAAAGCAATGAAGCAATAAGGAATTAGTAAACTATATGAAATGGGGGAAGGAAAACATGTAAAGACAATAAACATGCGATCTGTAACATAGCATCCTACTATAGACATCTTTTCTCCACTAGGCAGTAAGCATCTTGATGGTAGTAAATACGTCTTTTTAATGTGGACACTAAGATGTCTGGCATAGTCTTTGACATAGTAGCTCCTTACATGTTGTGGAAAGAAGAAAGGAAACAAGGAAGGGATAAAGGGAGAAATGAAGAGAGGGAGGGAAGAAAGAAAAAAATGATAGGAAAGAAGGGGAGAAATATAGTTATGTCCCTCACTGTAATAAGCAAGTATTGAATATAGAAAGTACACTAATGAGGTTGCTAAATACTACTGGTAATATAAAAATGCATCAGCTCCCCAGTAGCTCAAAAATTAGAAGATGAGACATGCACATAAATATATATATATATATAAATTCTAAAGCAGAGCAGATATTGAAACATACTCTACAAGGGCCCAGGTATCTGCCATATGCACAGATCCTCTGAAGAGTCCGTCCCAAAGCAGACATACTTTGGCCATTGTGACTCTCAGCATCTAGTCCCAGATGATTGCAGTAGAACAGGCACCTGACCCTAAGGTATTTTGCTAGTAAGCTAAGATGGAGCCTTTTGTGAGAAGGTGGACTGAGCCAATCAGATTCTCTCTCGGGTGTGTAGTAGCGAACACGGGAAGCTGAGGCTGAAAGCTGACATCCAGCAAAAGTCTGGAGAGTTTTCCTGGATTAGGTGGAACAAGTTTTGAAGAGCAGAAATTAAGAGGGAGTACAGGCTCCCACATATATTAATATAAGAAACCCTCAGCACATAAAGAATGAGAACATATTTTGATAGAGAATGGAGAGAAAAACAGACATGCCACTGGATGCAGGGATTTTTTTGAGAGAGAGGATGATACAGAGAGATAAAGAGAGAGAGGCTCAGGATAATGAAGGAACTTGTAGATCCCTCTGGAGTGGCCTTGTCTTGCAACAGTTTCCAGTCTTAGCACACGTATCTCCTATCAACTCCTTTTCTTATTAAGGGAACTTGAGTGGGATCTTCTGTTCTTTCAACCAAAGATCCAGACTAAAACGAAAGCACTAAAAGGAAAAGGGAGGAGAGCCCCAAAGTTCTTGCTCCTCCTCAAAAACAATGGCAGCAACAATCCTTAGCGAAGAGGCCTCAGTTCTGGCAGCACTCAGGGTTACTCTGCAACATTAAATTCATCAAGGTCTGGTTTAAAAATCCACAGATCTAAGGTGGAGTTTAAATGTCCACTGTTTTACAAAATTGCAGGGATTCTCAGCACAGCCAGAGGTGAGAAGAATGCAATAGCAACATCTTTGCATATGAATCAGCCCTGAGCATCATTAGCCTCTGCAAAAGGTCAATTTGTTTTGCTCTATTTTGCAAGCTTGGAAAACTTACATTCCTTAACTCGTTCTTCCAAGTTAAAAACATATATCATGATATGAGTTGTTTTGGTGTTAATCATGTGATTAGGTATCTATACAGCCCAACTTATGAGCTACTGTTATTTTTACTCATTTGCTTTACTCAGTATTCCGTTCTCTTTTCTTTCTTTCTTATTTTATTAATTGAGCATCTACTATGTTCCAAAAACTGAGCTTGCCACCTAGCTACGGAGAGGATGGTACATATATACACATAATCACAAGTCAAAGTAGTAGGTGATATACAACTTAAGTATGATAACAATTTAGAGTTAATTGCATTGAAGTTACAAAATAATATCTGGTGAAATGGCTGATTTCAAGATTGTTTCATTTGTTCACAGGGTTCTCAATTTTTAATTTTCTTTTTCAGTTCTCTCTCCCTGAGCAACTGCTTTCTGACCTCAACAGTAGTATGGTGATGTATGTACAATTTTCCTCACTTCCAAACACTTTTCAAATGGTGCTGTCATCAAAATATTTATCTCTAGTCAGTATAATTTGAAATACAGAGGACAATAATATATATTATAATTTGTACCCTCTCCAAAAGAGAAGCATAAGTAAAAATATCACACTTATTTGGTGGTAGGGTATCCCAGGAAACAGGTAATATAGTCATATTGAGTCCTGATTCAATTTGGTAAATATTATCTGACTGCTGAGAAATCATGAGACATATTGTAACAACAGAGCAGCATGCCTCCTACAATAACCTTTTTATTTATTTAATCCAGCTCATTAATAAAGATCTTCTTTTCGTTGTCCTGATGTACGAATACTCCAAAACCACAGGCTCACATTTTGACAGCTAATTTTGCAGGATATAATTTTCCCGCTTAACCCAAGAGGAAAAAGAGATGGATGATTGAGATTAATCATTTGTAAAATTATAATTCTGTCACAGATAATAATTTGCAAGATCTTTCCCTTTTCTGAAATCCCCAGAATGCACCATAAATTGTCACACTTTGTAACAGAATGTGTAACACATTAGGGGACTCCTAATAAAGCAAGTCTGCTAGAAAAACAAACCAATTGCCTGATAATTGGCATGTTCTCCCACGTGACTATTCTCCTGTGAAGGAACATTGTGCCTTGGGTAAAGAAGGGTTTAAAAATTATTATTCAAGACGTGGTTATCTCCATCTCTTATTACCATTTGAGCTGTAATAGATGGTATTTCTTTGCTTCGTGTAAGCCTGTTAGAATGTACAATTGTGTGCCCAGAAGGTGAATTGATCCCCTGTGGACATGTGAGCAAATTCAGAACATTTTAATTATTTTCCGATGTAAGAAAGACTGTCAAAACGGACATATAAAAAGTTGGCTTTTTCAGAATGGCTACGTGAATCCAGAATGGACAGAGCTTGCTGTTTTACTAACAAAACTCTCTGTAAACTTTGCTTTATTTTTTAAGTCCATTTTATAGGCACTTAATACTGTTTCAACAACAAAGGTAAAGACACTTCAAGGACTTTAAGTGAGGCTGGAAGATCATGCTCAGACTATGTAGATTTGATGGAAGTGCCAGGTAGTTAGCAAAGGATTCCGGATCTCTTGGGGGTGAGAGTTTGTGCCTTGCCTTGGTGCAAGTGCCCCACCTGGGAAGAAGGACAAGGGTGGGCCCCAGCCCACCCTTGGTCCTGCCCCACCTTAATCCTGCCCTGAGTGACTGCCACACCTGGGGGAGGAGGGAATATCCTACAAATCTGCCAGTCATAACTTAGCATGCCAGCTGCAAAAGAATGCAGAGGACTCTCTAGCCCTCAAGCCAAGCAGCATAGGTACCACAGAGTCTGAAAAGTAATCCAGAACAACCTGCATGTGCAGTAAGACTGAGGTCATGCAGCTCCCAACTGTCCAATCAAAGTGGTTCCATGGTGACATCTGAGCCACAGGGAGGTCCCCTATAAAACAAGATGCAGACCATAACGAGGCCCTTCATTTTGCTCTCCCTTTGCTGCAACAATGGGTCTGGCCATCATCTGTGCCGTACGTATCATGCTCTGTAAACCTATATCTTGTTGCTCAATAATCCTATCCCTCTCTCCTCAATAAATCTCATTTTCCTGCTTGCCTTACTTTGGAGTGTCTGGTCATTCTTCAGCCATGAGCGCACCAAGAACCCAGAACACATTTCAGACTGAAACCTGACAGAAGGAGGGCCATGGACTGCAGTTTCTTGGCCTATATTTAGATAAATTGATTAGAGCAGAAGCTGATGAGATCAGGGTTATGAGCTCAAAGCCTGTGTGGCCCAGCTTGGCTCTGTCCACATCTGCAAACTACACTCAAAGTCACCAGTCTCGTGACTATACGCTAAAGGGGTCAAAACAAGAGAGGGTTTACATGGGGCAAAACACTTATGTACCTAAGTCTTGTTAAAAAATATTACCCCAAGGCCTGCTCTTCCAAGAGCTGGCCACTTCGAACCAACTCCACCACCACCACTTAGGTTTAAGCCAGCACTATGTCCTGCCAAGATTGCTGCAGTAGCTTCCAACTCTTCTCCCTGCTACATCCCTTGCCTCCTTCAGAATATTCTCAACAAAGCAGCGGAGCAATCCTGTTAAAATGAAAGTCGGAATATGTCACTCTTCTGCTCAAAACTCTCAAAACCTTCCCATCCAACTCCAAGTAAAAGCCAAAGTCCAGACTGTAGGTCATTTGCATGTCCCCCCATCTGGCCCCCCAGCCTTTTCTCAACCTGGTGTCAGCCCTCTTCTCCCACTCCCTCCGCGGCATCTGGCATCTGGCATCTGGCATCTGGTATCAGCTCCGTACTAAGCTTAGGCCTTTACAACATCTTGGGAAAAGGTTGTTTACCAGCAGATCTTGCTACATGAGGCAGCACTGGAGGAAAAGGAGGGGCAAAAGGCCTGACTTCCTTCTTAAAATTGGGAGGCAGAGAAAAATGAACACCTAAACATAAATGGATCACATTATTTTTTTCAACAGCAATAAAAGCAAAACACAAAATATCTCAAAATCTCATAAATACTAATTATCTCACTACACATAAAAAGCAGTCCCCTAATTGCCTCAAACAAAGAAGGCACTTGCCTGAATCCTTTGTAACTACACAGCCCAGAGGAGTAGAGTGTGACACAATTTAAAGCAGGAGGCAATACAAGGAGGTTGGCTTTGAGCCTCAGTGCCCAACGTTGGCTTAGCAAGGACGAAAGTACACAGGACCAGCATTAGTGTGCCTAGAATTTTTGGATGAGAATTATACAAAATGTCCTTCAGTATGCATTAGCAAATGTAAATGAGGGAAGTTACATAACAGAATTTATTTTAGCAGTTAGCTCTCTAAGTAAAAAAATAATGATTTATATTTTTAAGCTCATGTATAATCTCATTTGAGTGTGTGACATATATTCTTTCATGAATTCGTGCATTCACAAAATATTTAATGAGCACCTAATATAAGTTAAACATGGTTTTTGGTGCTGGTTGGCACATTGATGAACAAAACAGAGAAGAACTCTGCCTTTATGGGGATTATATTCTAGTGGAAGGAGACTATTAAAGACACAAGAGGTACAGTGTATCCTCTGTTACAAGTTGGCAAGTGCTATGGATTAAAGGAAAAGTGGACTTACAAGAAGGGAAATCAAGAATACTGGGGGTGGGCTGGCTCTGGAGGTATGGAAATACATGTTGAACATATTTCAGAATGTTTGGAATGGGTACCCATTGGGAGGTAAATGACTTCCCCAGGAATACCTGGGTATTAGTTAGCAGAGATGTGCTAGAAGACCAGCTTTAAAAAAAAAATTATTTTAGTATTCTCTTATTTATTCCTTACTGCCTCCTTAGATAATGGAATAACATCATTTTGACAGAAAGTCCCTTCAGTCATACTATAAAAGCATTGTTTGATCCCAGGCACTTAGGGCCCAGCCTAAACTCATACACTAGGGTTTTATTTCTGTGCAGCTATGAATTTTCTACATGCATCCACACCACCATGCCTGCAGAAGCCGCAAGCAGTGATGGAGAGGCAGGTGCCCCGTGCTCTGTGGACACCTGGAGATTATCAGCTTAGTCATTGCATCCATGTGCCTTATATAAGGTTTTTTTTTTAAGACAACAAAATGAAAAGCAAGCACGATGAACAAATATCGGGCAATATTTTATTACGGTATCACATTTCAAAAAGGGTCCCTGGGATCTATCATTTACTCTTAACGTTTGCAACATTTCTCGATAGAAAGCGTTAGGACTGACCCTAGAAAATGTGTACTCAAAGGTTGCTTCCAAGTTAAAATTAGGCAGTGAAAATGATTTATAAAACAAGAAAGAAAGGAATAAAGACCAGCAACTAGAGGATACTTATATATGCACTGCCTTTCTCAAGAGGAAATGTGTGACAATCCATCCAAGGCAAATAAATGAACCGTGATTTAGTGCCAGTAACTGATACATAGCAAAAGCCCAAGTATTTATTTTTACGATTTGGGTCAATATGTCAGAAAATTTTAATTTTTAGTTTGATTTAAATAAGGGGAAACTGAGAATAATGCCTGGTGTATGGCTCGGAGTCTTGATCTACGATATGCAAAAATGATTGATGCTTACCCGTCAGTTGACTATTTTTCTGTAGCTGTTGGTTTTGACCATTGCTTTGTTGTGTCTCCTTTGTTATAAGAATATGAAATACCCCTGTAGCTTTACAATCAGTGATCTTCCTTAACATCTGGATTTCTTGGACATCTGCCTTAGACCACTCACCACTCACAAGAAACAGGAGGCCACCACCACCACAAATGACATTGAGCCATGCTCAGAGTTAGCTGATACACTGAGCTCAAGAGACAGGGACTTGAAGAGAGTCAGATGGTGGGTCTAATAGAAAAATTAACAACCTCTGCTATTCTTAGCTTCCTCTCCTTTGTTTGACCTTTATGGAAGTCTGTGCTCCTAAACTAACAAATGAAGTTCTGCCTACACAATGAAAACAGCTAGCAGAAAACTGGACTATTCAATCAACCAGGTGTTCTGCCTGCATAATCTCCCATGGCCACTTTGACTAATTGTTTTCACTATGTTAATTCTTTTTTTTTTTGATAATTATTTTTTCTTATAAGATAATGTATATTCATTGTGGGAAATATATATAATTTAGTATAGATGTAATTTAAAAAAATCCAGAATTCCTCTACTGTTAACATTTTTGTATATCTCTTACAAGTCTTTTTAAAAAGTGCCTTGTCTATCCATAGGGGGTGTGTATGTGTTTAAAAAATGCCTTATCTGTATGTGAGTGTGTATTTTTTACATATACGCTCTCCACATTATTTTGTTACCTGTTTCTCTTAGCTAAAAATAAATCATAATTATTTTTCTGTTATTAAATATCATTTTCCAGTATACATTTAATTATTGAATAGCACTATAATTTTTTTTAAATAGTCACCTGTTGTTGGACAACTAAACTGCTTCTAATTTTCAAAGTTATAAATACATAAATTACTGATGAACAATCTTATGCATAAAGTTTTTGCCCATATCAAATTATTTGTTTTGATAGTAAAACAAATGAATTTTTGTTGGAATTATATTGATGAAATTGGCTAGCAATTGGGCTTGACATGAAAGAATCCAGGTAAATTTGTTAAAAAACTACTTTTACTCTTTCAGTCCAGTAGGACAAAAAACAGAACAATAATATCTCAAAATTCTGTACCGACGTATTCAGTGAACTGCTTTTATATACATGAGCTCATTTTGACAGCAAAACTTACATCATCTCTGTGTGCCTACTGGAAAAAAAGGAGGAGGAATAATACTGCCTGCCTCTGCTAGCCTTTTCATATGTTATCTCACTATGGTGAGATTTGAACAGGAGGCTGAGATTTGCTTAATTTATTTCTATTACTCAGGATAGTAAATCCATAGTGATCAGAAGTGATTCAGAGATAGGAGTGTCTGAAGCTCTGTCTTCTGTTGAATGTACACCTTAAAGAAGTGCCATTAATTCAGAAAATCTCCCTGAGACTTCTTGTTTGGGAAGTAAACTGGCCCTGAAGGAGGAGAATGTGTATTAGTTGGATGGGCCTTTTATCTACAAAGGACCTGAATGTAGACTAATCGACAAAGTACCTTTGGATTCTGTACCAGCCACTGTGCATACCTTATACCCTCTGGGCCGTATCGGCCAAATCAAGAGGTATTTCTCCAGGTCACTGCCCTCAACCACATTTGGTGGCATAGGGCTTTTGGAGGGTCTCCGGGGGTCCAAGTGAGCCGGATATCTAGAACTTCATCCATTTGGGCAGAGTTACTAGATGTCTCTTGGGTTTTTGTTGAAATTGAACTCAGAGGGACAGCAAGTTCCAAGGCCTCCAGTCAATCTGTCTTTTCCTAATTTGGTTCTCATAATTTCAGTCCTTCTGATGAATACTATTACTTGCTGAGGCTGAAGTTCTAACATAATTTCACTAGAATCACCCTGGCCTTCTGCATTATTTGGAACCTGGAATGTAAGACTTTTCTCTTTGGTGGGAAGCAAGTCAACTTTTAACAAACTTTAACCTCCTGTGCAGAAGTCTGGAGGAAATTGAATTTGTACTGGCAGTCCTCTGTGGAGAGGAGAGCACTTGGAGACCAGCCAAGGACTTCCAATATATGCTTCTATAAAACAAATCACGTACGTGGACATTATCAGTTAGCAGATTCTAGAGTGTATGAGAATATAGTCCATCAGAGAAGAGAGCAACTGTTTTATTAACTACAGATGATAATCAATAAATTGAACCAAATACTAATTATAATTTGTCTATATGTATCCTAAATCAGCACTAGATAAATAGTATGAAAATAGGGTAAAAGAGTGTGTTCATAATTACCTAATTTTACTTAAAAGGTTTCTATTAACATGGAAGAATATTCAGTGATATTCACCAGTAATTTGAGTGGTAAAGACCTCAAAAAGATTTTTTTTTAATACCTCAAATTGGGGTATTTTGGATTATTGTATGGAGAAAGAAAGGCTCGATATTTTGAGCTTCATAAGGGCCAAGAAATGTGAATCATGTAAAATAAAAAAAAAAAACTCTTTTCAAGTTTCTGCATAAATCTAAATGGCTCTTTAGTAGTTAAATCATACCCTAATTGCTCTGAGACCATCCAGTTGCAATCACCCCTGGCAGCCTGTTCCCTTCCTGTGGGAATTATTAACAGCTCCGTCCCAGTGTAGGGGAATCAGCAAAACCCATGAGGAGGCCTTTGCCTAATACCACGATGTACTCAGTATTTGACATCCCCTGATGAAGGCCACTGGGCCACCTGACAAGCACCCTGGCTCAAAGAAATACCAGGTACAGTTAACCATAGCAATGATAAATTGTACAAGTGAATAAAAAGTGAAAAATTTCTCCAACTTGAGTCATGGCTTTTAATTTTCAGGTTTATGCAGGAAGAAGTATTAGCAATGGCTGAAAATAAATAGGAAAGACTAAAAATATGCCACCAGATTTATGGAACAATCTTAAATACAACATCTCAACTTTGCTGAGGAGTAAGTTCTGCTAAAAAAGTCACATTGCCTGTTTATTACCTTTAGAAGTAGCAGTAGGCTGACTTCCTTCCTTTCTCTCTCTCTCTCTCTTTCTTTCTTTCCTTTCTTTTTCCAATCCTGTTATGTTTATACTGCCTAACTTGTTGGCACATCTCTGTATATGCCAATAGCTACAGTCAATTGGTTTACTGATTCAACCCGGGAGTCCTAGAATTTTATTGCATTTGTTGTTAAAACCAAAACCAAAACCAAAAATCAAACAAAGAAACAAAGAACTGTTATTGTTTTAAGGGACACTGGCTGTCATATAAGACCACTGTTTTGAGTACAATAAAAGACTGTACAATTTTAGCATTGGGTTCAGTAATTACATGTGTACCATTTTAATTAAACTAATTAATGTTCTCTCAGTGCCCATTAGAGGCTATAAAACTGGAAAGCCCCAAATTTATTGCACTGTCTTAGAAAGGAAGATAGCAAATCTCAGAAGTAGTATATTGCATTTTGGTTTGACGTTTATGATCGCCAGGAGTGTTACCCTTGGTTCCAAAAAGATGAGGTAAATTGGGACATGTATCAATTTGTGGATATTAGCTTGTAACTAATAGAACAAAACAATCTCATCTAACACTGTTTAAGAAGCTAATAAAAGAAGGAAAGATCATAGATTTAGAAATCAAGAAAATTCAATAACAAGGCAAATATTTCTTTGTAATCAAAATATTTATTAGTAATCAAAATAATACTCGTAAATGGTGGTCTCTGAGTGTACGACCTAAATTAACTTATGCCTAGGAAATGGAACCTTTGCTTCAAGGTAGCCGAGCCAAACAGACCAAACGAAAGTGTATTAAACCTTTAAGAATACTTTATCTATTCTTAATCTATAGAAACACTTCATATAAGTTACATAAAGTGTGAAATATTCATCAAAATTTTCATATCTTGCTTTGTCATGAGGGATGTACAGGGGGATGTTTTGGCATACTTCTGTTAGAAAAGAGAGGAGAGCCTCATGTCAGGGTTTGCAATAAGAGGTGGGATTGGATGTCATCACTGCCACTCAATCCGGCGCAAAGGAGGAAGGCTGGTCATCTGCTTCCTAGGGAACCAGGACCAGAAAGACCTGTGTCATGTTTGCTCCTTCGCTGCTTTAACCTTTTTGATATAATTCAAAGACAGAAGCTTCCAGAAAGATAGCTGAGGCTCCAATGTGGGAAATACGTGAATAATACTTACTATTATCTAGAGCAGAAACTAAAAGGACTTGAAGAAAATCGTTCTTGGATCGTCTTGGAGTTCTGAAGTTTTCCCTCGATACTTATAAAACAAACAGATTAATTAACGCAGGGCCTAGCAAAGAGAAAGGACTCTCCCTTGATCTTTGGCCAAGAATGCTCCTTAAACATCTCCCAACAAGCTGACAAGGTAGGCATTACGTCGCCATTATTTTATAAACAAGAGAACTGAGACTTAGAAAGATCAGACAACTCTTCAGTAAGGCTGAAGGTCCTGTCTGCTGACTCCCTTGAAGGCTTTTTCAAATGGGAGAGTGGAAATGGCTTGAAAGATATGAAAAATATGAGTGTAAAGAATGCATATTTAGTTGATTAAGCAAAATAGATGATTTGAAAACTGGAGGTAAAGTGACTTACCTGTCACTGCCGTAAACCCCAGCCCTCCTGAAGGTGGCGTTATTGAGAGCTTTTTTTGGACTAAAGATGAAGACCCTAGAGTTATTCCCTTACCCTACAGTAAATTAGGGTGTGGGACTTCCCGAGAATAAGCTTGGCCAACGGAAACTTCCTGTCTGAATTGCTGAAATCAGTATAAAGTTGCTTAAGTTTTGTGAATTTGGACTCGTTTGGGTTCCAAGAGCCAAGTTCTTCTGACTATGCAAACCTGTTAGGCTTTGCTGTGCCATAAACCTTTGATCATTGATGCTGACAAAGGTCTACATATTTTAGGAAGCTTTCTCTGGAATCAGCCTTAGGAATATTTGTGTAGCCAGACAACATAATTACTCTCATTATTTTTTAGCCAGCCACACCTGATTATTGAACAACAACACATACAAAAATGCTATTAGTCATATCGCAAATCCTCTGCACTTCTCAGCAGTTTCAAATTATCTTTATCTAGTAAAAACTTAGGATGCCTTCAAAGAACAAATACTTGACCCCTTATGCATATTCAAAATAATATCCCATGATGTAGGAAGACAGTTTCTAAAAAGCAACTCCAATAATTAGAGACCAATGTCAGTGTAATTTGAATGGTGGCCTTCAAGTTGACTACTTCAAGTGACTTCACTCATTTGGATGTGCAGGAAATAAGGCCCTTCACCCTGTAAAGATTTACCGACATGAGGCAGATTGATTACTGGGAGAAAAGGGCATACAAATGTACTTCATGTTATGTACTTGGGATCCTTCAGAATGAAGAGGCAACCTCCCAGTGAGGTATAGAAGTTTCTAAAGAATGGGGGGCTTGGTTTGTGGCAAGACAGTTTTAGTGGCAAGACAGGTTAGGGGAGGGAGAAAGGAAGAGGCTTGGCTAACAAAGGGGTCTCGTTATGTAAATGAACCTTATAGGTAGCAGCCCACAGAGACAATAGATGGTAAATGTTTCTTTTCAGTCCTTTAAAGATATCAGAATCTCAGTTAATCTTTCCTAGATTGGATAAGGAAAGACCTGGCTGAATTAATGGAGATTCTCTACAGACGCAAACACCCTCTCAACCCCCGCCCCCCCAAAGACAGCTTTGTAGCTAGACCTGTGGCAGCCATCTCAGAATATTGCAAAGAAATATTTTTGGGGGTGAAATATTCTGATTTCCATCAGATGCTTGGGTCCAGAAATGTTTATATAATTAACTTAAGAATTCTCATAGTGGGTCTTTCTTCAAATAAGACAATGGCCTGATGTGTCATTAATTTCAATAGCAGTTTCATACTTTATTTATGTATTATTAGGGTTCAGCACTGTGATTTTTTTTCTTTCAAATTGAGGTATGCCTTACCATAAGGGACACAAATTTTATGCACACAGGGAGAAGAATTTTAACATATGCATGTATACTTCTGTGTAATCAATACCTAGATAAAGATATAAAACATTTCAAGCCTTCTACAAGCAGCCTATGTTCCTTACCAGTCAGTACCCCTAACACAGGATAACCACTGATGTGCCCTCTAATCACCATAGATTAGTTTAGCCTGTTTTCAAATTTCATATAAATGGATTCATACAATTGTACTCTTTTGTGTCTGACTTCATTTAACAATGTGTCTATGAGATTTATCCATTTTGTTGTGTGTAACAGTATCGTGTTCTTCATGTTACTTTGAATATTCCATTCTACGATTATACCTCAATTCATTGACCCACTCTACTGTCGATCACTGTTTGAGTTATTTACAGTTTAAGGCTATTACTGTATGCGCATTTTTCTACATGCTTCTGAGTGGAACAAACCCTCATGTCTATTGGGTATGTTGCACGGAGTAAAATTGCTGGGTCATACTTATGTTGAGCTTTCATAAGCACTGCCAAATTTTTTTAAAGCGTTTGTACCAATTTACACTTCTGTGCTTCTTAAGTTGTTAGGTAGACAGTGAGGAACCTCCGGCCCTCCTGGGGACAAAGGCAGGTGCCCAGAGCAATTGCCACACCAGTTGGTAGGAGGGAATGCCCTACCAATCTGCCAGTCAGAACTTAGTGTGCCAACTAAAAAAGAATGCAGAGGATTCCCTAGCCCATGGGCCAAGCAGCATAGGCACAATAGGGTCTGGAAGGTAGTTTAGAACAACCTAAGGCTTATTATCATGTCATTGGCTTAAATCTATATTGTATTTTACCGCCCCTGATGGGCTTTCAGACAGGCTCATGGGAGATCCAACATGAGCAGTAAGACTCAGGTTATATAACTCCCAACTGTCCACTGAAGTGGTTTGATTGTGATGTTTGAACCATGAAGAGGGCCCAACCTAGGTAATATAAAACAGAACCAAGAACAGACAACTTTGACCTGACAAAGTAACATAAAAGGAAAGACCATTAGGGCAATTATTTTCCTGGATTTATCACTAAAGTATTTCTTCACATGAGTTGTTTTCTTTTTTTAAGAGAAGCTTTGAGACATTATAACAAAATTACTAGACAGGCATGGTGTCACATGTTTTGTAGTCCCAGCTACTAGGGAGGCTGAGGCAGGAGGATGGCCTGATCCCAGGAGTCTGAGACTACAGTGAGCTATGATTATGCCACTGCATTCCAGCCTGGGCAACAGAGTGAGACCCTGTCTCAAAAACAAACAAACAAACAAAAAACAAAAACAAATGGCTGCCATCTTGTTTTCCTTTTTGCTTTCTTGAACTACCTGTAACTCATTGGACTTGTAGTCTCCATCTTCTTCCTTGCTATTTTTTTTCAAAAATACAAGGTGATTTCTTCATGGCACTTCACTATTGATTTGTGTGTCCAGTATGTGGACTTGGGGTGAATTTCTAGCAACAGAGTGAGCTACACTCTTCTTTCTCACCTGCTGTGTGTGTGTGGATACGACTCTGACTGGCATCAGAAAGGGAGGGCCATGACTTACCCTGTGTGTGAGCAGACATGAGACCCAGGAGGTTTGACAAAGGCAGTGTGATTTCTTCAACAGCATCTCATAAAACTCAGAGAAGTACAGCGACAAACTCAATTCCAAACCCCATGGTTGCCAGTACCTAGGCCTTCACCTTGTCATCACTCCTCAGGATTTCATCATTAACTTGCCCAGATAATTACCCTTTGGTGAGGTCAGGGTTCTGATTCTTAGTCAAGAAAACAAAATATCACTGGCAGCTCTTCCCAGCTGTATGTTTTAGTGATTCCAGATGTTCAAATCAAAGAAATGCTGGCAACAATGTGCTGTCCAAACAAAAAGGAAATGAAATGTGCAGACTGTTTTCTAAACATTTCAAAGACCCTGGAAATCTAGCCATCACCAAAATCAATATTTGCACTTTAGTCTCTGCCTAATTTGAACTATTAGAACCGGTACCAAAGACAAAAGCCATCTGAAGTTGAATTTTTTCACCATTATTATTTTTATCCTTATTACTTTTTTGTAAAACATTTTGGAGGAAGCAGGTATTTGATTTAAATGTTTCATTTTTAAAAGAAATATCCTCCTTTACTGGGAATCCCATATTGGGAGTTCTGCTCTACATTGTCTTATTATGTGTGATCTTTTAATTTTTTTTAATTTAATGAACCTAGATCAAATTCAATTGACACTAATTTGGTACTAATTTCATATATGTGTATTGGATATATATCCTTGAATAATAAAATAAAGTGATAATGCTTAACAAAATGTAATAATGGACATGTTTTTAATTTTTTAACCACATTAAAAAATAATAAGAGTAATAAGTACTTATATTATGTGATCATAACAATAGTCCCTGTTACTTTATAACTGGGCTCTCTGATCATTTCACTCAACTAGAATGTAAAAGAAAGTGAGAAATTAAGAGGAAATAAATGGCTACTGTATGAGCTAAATAGACATATCAAAAATCATAACATCATGTGCTTTTTAAAGATCATTTTACGCTTTCACTCAGAGCCTATTTACTCTTAATTTATGCACAATCCTAACCAACTATGCAATTGGCTTTCAAACTCGTGGTGGGAGAGGAAGAACAACTAGTGGGAGTTTGACAAAGTGTCACAGAAAAACACATGGACAGCAGTGAGAAATGATAGCTATTAGCAAAAAAGTTGCAAAGTAAAAAAGGAATAGAAATTATTTTATTATTATCACTAAATAATTATAACAAGCTCTGATCATTTTGTTTAGAGAAAATAGCATACCTGCATCAGGCACATCTTATGTCCTGCCTTTTTACTCTAGTAATAAGTGCAAGTGTCATCTGAAAGCCCCTTAGCTTGCTGCACCATATGGGTCTCCCTTTCTGCCTCAAAGCTTCTCTGGTATTGCCACATTGGATGTCAAAATGAGCCTACTTGGCCATTCTTACATATGAGCAGACCTGAATTTAACACCCTTGGAGGCTGCTGTTGACCCCTGGGGCAGGAGTCAATGGATAAAATTCCCCCTGTTCTGTTCCTGGAACAGAAGTTCAAGTATCGAACAATATTGAAGTTCATCCTGAGAAGGTCCCTAACCAAGACCGAATCCAGTTGCCCAGTGTGTTGAGTAGTTTTAAAATGACCCCTAAGCCGGCTTTCCCTACTTCCCAGTTTTATTATTCCCAGACTCTGACCTTTGTTTGTTAGGATTTCCTCCCAAAGAAAAATCTACTACTAAGCTATGGCAATCGAAACAGTAAGGTACTCTCACAAAAACAGACATATAGACCAATGGAACAGAATAGCCCAGAAATAAATCCATGCATCTACAGTCAACTGGTCTTCAACAAAGGTACCTAGAACACACAATGGAAAAAGAACCTCTACAATAAATGGTGCTGGGAAAATGGAATATCCACATGCAAAAGAATGAGATTGGACCCTCATCTTATTCTATATACAAATATCAACTAAAAATGGATTAAAAATTTAAAGGTAAGAGAAAACATAGGGAAAGAACTTCTTGACATTGGTTGGGGAAAAATTTTTTTGATATGACCCTAAAAGCACAGGCAGCAAAAGCAAAAATAAATAGATACTTATTTAAACAAAGACAAATGAGATTGAAACAAACTAAAAACTTTATGCACAGCAAAGGAAACAATCAACAGAGTGAAAAGACAACTTACAGCATGGGGAAATATATTTGTAAACCATATATCTATTAAGAGGCTAATATCAAAATATACAAGGAACTCAACAGTTCAAGAAAATAAACAGCTTAATTAAAAAATGGGCAAATAACTGAAAAGACATTTCTCAAAAGAAGACATGCAAATGGCCTGCAGGTATATGAAAAATGCTAAATATCACTAATTATCAGGAAAAAGGCAAGTTAAAAATCATAAGATATTACCTCACACCTATAAAGATGGATGTTATCAAAAAAATAAGAGATAAGAACAGGTGAAGATGTGGGGAAAAGGGAATGCTTGTATGCTATTGGTGAGAATGTAAATTGGTGCAACCATTATGGAAAACAGTATAGAGGTTCTTCAGAAAAGTACAAATAGAACCACCATAAGATCCAGCAATCCCACTGTGGATATAGATCCAAAAGAAATAAAACCAATATGTTGAAGAAATATCTGCACTCCCATGTTCATTGCACCATTATCAATTTAAATGTCCAACAACAGAAAAATGGATTTTAAAAAATGTAGTATTTATGCACAGTGAAATATGATTCAGCCTTAAAAAAGAATGAAATCTTGTCATTTGTGACAACATGGATGAACCTGGAGGACTTTATTCTAAGTAAATAAGCTAGGCACAGAAAAACAAATACCAAATAATCTCACAGATATGTGGAATTTTAAAAAGTTGAACTTCTAGAAACAGAGAGTAAAATGGTGGTTAACAGGGACTGAGGGGTGGGTGGCAATGGGGAGATGCTGGTCAAAGGATATAACATTTCAATTAGACAGGAGGAATAAGTTCAGGAGATTTGTTGTATAACATGGTGACTATACTTAATGATAATAGCTTGTAAACTTTAAAATTGCTAAAAGAGTAGATTTTAAATGCTCTCACCACAAAAAAATAAGTATGTGAGGTAATGGATATGCTAATTAGCTTGACTTAGCCATTCCACAATGCATACATATATCAAAATATTTTTATGCCACAAATATATACAGTTTTTATTTGTTAAAAAAAATAAAAAGAACAACTTGTACACAAGACCTTGACTCAGACCCTTTTTTCCAGAGAAGCTATACTAAGACAGTTGATACCTAGAAATAACTCTAAAAAGCAAACTTTTAGCATGGGGATTCAAGAATCAGGTCCCTTGACTTCTAACAGCAATATAATCAGTCCCGTCACTGGGCTCACAAGGTTCAATGGATCTATTGGTGCTGGAGGTATCCATGGTGGTTGGATGCCAGCCCCAATAAAAGAATCAAGGCAGAAACAAATAGCAGTTTAGAGCAAATCTGATCCTTATGTGGCATAAAAGTACTCACTGTTATCAAAGTAACTCCTGCCCTAACAGAGACTGCACTCTTGCCCATGGGACATCAAATAACTATGAAACCTAAGTTTACATGATCCCATCAGATGTCTCAAGTCATAAGGTCAGGTAGTACCCCACCACTCTGTTGTTTGCTGGAAATGGCACACATGCGAGTTGGACCCTAGCTCGTCTGGAGGGCACAAGTGAACTAAAGAACAGGTGATCCTTCTCCTATGTCCTCTCTCTCTATTGTATTACTGCGTCTCCCTCATCTCACATGCCTGGCCTCACAGAGGTTCACAACACCCAAACAACAGAGGAGGAAAACAACTTGGGTCTTCAACAGAAACGGGTCAACTTTTTGTGTTGGTACTAGTTAGAAATGGGTGGTAACTGAACTACAGTCCTACTCAAGGAAGGCCCTGAAAAGCTGGTGAAGGTAAATCCCAATCAGGGAAACTGAGTCCCTAATGGGGAGTACAGATTAGAGTAGACAACTAGCTACTACTCAACTCCCTTCTCCCCACTCACCAAGTTATTTGGTACTTACTGTGTGAAAGGCATTATTCTAAGTAATTTTTATAGTCATTTCTGCAAATTAGGTATCATTCTGATATTATAATTTTTTTAAAAAGTGGCTAAAATAGGTTAAGTTATTTGCTTGAGATCACATAGCTGTTAAATGGGTTGTATGCTATGGACTCCACAGCCCATGCTCTTTCTACTCTATTGTGTTAATTATCTAGTATCATAGCATATATTATGGATTCAAAAATAATGAATTTTTTGACAAGAAAAATAAATATTTAGCATACTGATTACGGGCATTAGGAAATACACAATTTATTTTAGAAAGATTTTAATCCAAGTGGTCAAGATTAAAAACTTGGTGTTTGATGCGAGGCACGATGGCTCACACCTATAGTCTTAACACTTTGGGAGGCCAAGGTGGGAGGATTGGCTGAGGCCAGAAGTTTGAGACCAGCCTGGGCAACATAGCAAGACCTCCTCTGTACAAAATTTTAAAAAATTAGCCAAGCATGGTGGCTTGCCCCTCTAGTCCCAGCAACTCGGGAGGTTGAGGCAGGATGATCCCTTGAGCCCAAGAGGTTGCAGTGAGCTATGATCATGCCACTGCACTCTATAGCATGGGCAAGAGAGTGCGACACTGTGGGGCAGGGGGAAGAAAAAAAAAGATAAAGAAAAGAAAAGAACTTGTTGTTTATAAGTATGAGTCTTCCAATAAATCAAGAAAAACCCAACTGTAATGAGTTTTAATGACTTGTGAATTCAAGAGCATATGGATCTAGCAGGAGAGCTTAAAAAGATAGGGAAATGGAGAACACTCAGTTATGGCTGGGCTTCATCTGGATCAGTGATTTGCAAATTATGTTCCATGGAGGCCCAGGATTGCATAATTGTACCTCAAAGTATATCATGGGATCAGAGGCAGTCTTAACAGGTAGTAACTTGGGCCCACTTATCTCCTTTAATAGCAATCCCACTTTTCCATTCTAAATATTGAGGTTCTACCTAAAATTACATTTCAGAAAAGGATTTATTACTATAAAAATAAAATTTTTAAACCAAAATTGGAAAGCTTCACATATGCCATAGAGGTATATGAAAATACTGGGTTCCTCCATGCTTTAGAATAACTCATAAATTAGTGCTTTAAAGTGCCAATGGTTTCTTTCTAGTTCAATAATGAGTTATTATTGTGAACCTGTCTAACAGCATCCAACTCGGCAATAACATTATAATAATCATCTTTTCTATTACTAGTAATATAATCATAAATTTTTTTGGTGCAACAGTATACCTAAGTCCAGGTTTGGACCTAGCTTTTTGTGGTTGTGGGATTGAACAGGATCTAACACATAATATGTAAAATTGGCATTAGCAGAGTCCCATCAGCCCTGCAGTAAGAAGTGCCTTGCAGAGTTGTCTGTGGCATTGGATTGTGCTGGACAGATGGGATTTGATTGGCCTGTAGGCCTAAAGTGCTTAGAAAATGCTTCAGCAAGTGGAGACAGGAAGGTCTTTGATGCTGAGGGTGGTTATTTGGACAGAGGAGGTGATGCACAGAAGAATGTGTCTAAGCATCAAAGGGAGAGCTCAGTGGCAGCAACGGCTGCCTACAAAATGAAACTCATTTTTTTCTAAGTCACATAGCAGCCTAAAGAATCCATTTGAAGGCTGAGTTGTTTGGCCTTAGGAGTCGTTAGAAGGCAGACTTCAAGGTCATCGCGAGTTACAGCGGGCTTCAGGCTCATTTATTCTTCAGAAACTTCACAAGAGCCATAGCTTAACCACATTATGAGCAAGCGTACTTTTCGGGTTTCATCAGTGCTAGATTTTTTTTTTCCAAGGCCATCTTTTTCTATTTCTCTCCTCTCTTTCTTTACAGCTTTTCTCTAAACCAAGTAAGCCTCTATTGGATAATTTGCCCTCTGATAAGATCGATTCATCTTGCACTGACCTCTGCAACCAATTATGCTATTTTTAAAAGCTCACAAAGTTGAAAATGTTCAAGATCTGCTGTGAGCATCAAGAGATAAATCCTTTCATTAAATAAAACATTCAATTTTTTTTTTTTAATTTTCTGCCTAAAATGCAATATGAGCAAACAAATACAACGGCTGGAAAAACTCCATCCTCTCACTAGGCAGGCCAGCCTCAACCCCAATTGCTGAGGAAACCAGCGACACCAGCAGGCAGGTCTGCTCCCCACATCCCAGCCCTGTCCCAGGCTCCTGAGGGCTACAGAGAGGGGCCATCAGGGTGCGTAGGGGGGAGTCCCAGGAAGAGAGGAGGCAACAATTTGGACTGCTGAGACGTACTCCCAAAAGGGTGAAAGAACAGCTTAAAGAGAAAAGAAAGGCCATCAATAGACAGCATGTCAGAAATGCATTGAGAGTAAGAAGGGACAGTGGCTGGGGAGTGCTGGCATACTTTGGACCTGGCAAGTTAGGGAGCTTGAGGACTAAGAACTGGGAAGAGAGGAAAGTTCAGCCAACACATAGGGGTCCCGGCTGAAGAAATTGCCATTTTTCCTCTGAATCCACCTCTCCCAGGCCCCATTCCCTTTGTGCTTCCTGAAGGCTGTGTCTTGTTAAAATGCACCTTCTGGTTCCCAAGTCTGGAGCGGAGGCTGAGAATCTGCATTTCCAACTCATTCCCACTTGATGCTGTCCTGCTAGGAACCAAAATTTGGGCAATAAGTTTATACAACTACTGTTACCACTCTCTTGAGTGTTTTTCCAGAGACAGTCACTGAGTATATATTAATATGAACAAGTTTTTTTAGACGGTACAATAACATAACATATCAGTCAGTGTTCTCCAGAGAAACTATATATAGGGGGAGAGAGAGAGAGAGAGAGAGAGAGAGAGAGAGAGAGAGAGAGAGAGAGAGAGAGAGAGAGAGAGAAGAGAGGGAGGAGGGGAAGAGGGAAAAAGAGAAAAAGGAAGGAGAAAGATATTTATTTTAAGGAATTGATTCATGTGATTGTAGGGTTGGAAAGTCTGAAATCTATAGGACAGGCCAGCAGGTTGGAAATTAAGGTATGAGTTGATGTAGTCTTGAGGCAGATCTCCTTCTTCTTTAAGCAATTCTCAGTTTTGCTCTTAAGGCCTTCAACTGATTGAATGAGGGCATAGTCAATGAGGGATTGAATAACCCATATTATGAGGGGCAATGTGCTTACTTAAAGTCAACTGATTAGACCTACAAATACCTTCACAGCAACATCAAAATTAATGTTCCAATAACTGAACACCATAGCCTAGCCAAGGTGACACATAAAGTTAACCATGATATAACATTATAAATAACTGTCAGAAAATTTGCTTTTTTCCCCTTCCTTAAAATGACTTAAAAATCATTTTTGGATCCTTTTGTAGTTCATAATCATGATGACTGAGTGTTCACATGCATGTGGGAGATGTGTCTCCCTCCAACCTTGTAATGACGTCAGCACGCTACCCATCTGATGTAAAAAAAATCATTTTTTATCAATAGCTACATAGCATTCTACTATACAAATGTATCATAGTCATATAACTAGTCTTATATTCTTGGATATTTAGCTATTATTTTCCATTACAAAAATGCTACAATGAGCATTCTTGGGAAAAAATGTTTTTAACTACAGTGTGTGAATATATCTGTAGTATAAATATTTAGATTTATAAATACTGGTCAAGGAGTATGCAAATTTTTATATTTCATAGTAATTGACAAATTCCACTAAAAATAGACTTATTTATATGTAATTTTACTGATTTATACACCAGTAAAAATGGGTAAAAATTCCTGTTCCTACACATTACCAATGACACATTATATTATAAAATATTTTGACCTTTACCACTTTGATGCATGAAAAACAATGCCTTCCTAGAGTTTTATTTTGAGGATGAGCATTTTTCTTTCATGTTTATAAGCTATTTATATTTCATTTTCTTCTGTGTTGATGCCCAATTTTCTGGGAACAATGATATTTTTGTCTTTGATTTATTAGGGCTCAATATAACTTATGGATATTAGCATTTTTTACATTTACAATGCAAATATATTTTATTCTGGTGTGTTTTTGTCTTTTAACTTTACTTATAATATCTTTAACCCTGCAAATATTTTAATTTTTATGCAAAGCTCTTAGTCTTTATTTTATGCTCTCTGGGTTTTGTGTCCTATTCCACAGACTTTTGCTTCAGGAAGATATAAACAATTCTCTTATATT
This sequence comes from Lemur catta, assembly GCF_020740605.2. Classification (NCBI taxonomy): domain Eukaryota; kingdom Metazoa; phylum Chordata; class Mammalia; order Primates; family Lemuridae; genus Lemur; species Lemur catta. The sequence goes on from NC_059135.1 coordinate 72,028,084, forward strand.
TTGTTCTGCTACTTATATGGTATTTCATTTTGTGTTAAAAACCTTTGAGCCATCTTATTTATTTTGGTGTAAAGAATGTGATAGAAACCTAACTCCCCATTCTCACTTCTCTGGCTAGTTAATTGTTCCAAATCCATTTGTTTGATAATACTTTTTTATCACAATTAAATTCTACTATGCAATAGCTCTAGTTATGAAATATCTATTCTGGAAAATCTATTACAGACTATTTATTACTGATTAATTACTGTTTTCCTTTAACATGTCTAAAACCTAGAAAATCTAGTATCCCTCATTATTATTATTTTTTGAAAGTTTTCTGACCAGTCTTATATATTTGAATCAGTGTCAAAATTCTTGCTGGTATTTTGATTGCTATTGAATTGAAGTTTTGAATTAATTAAGTGAGAATGTCTATTTTATGCATTCACAAAAGGGGTGATATTACCCCTAAAGGGATAAAAATTGGATCTTGGAGGGAAAAAAACTTACTCTTTTTATATTTAAAAGACAGGTATAGATATAGTACATAAATAGACATTTAGTATATTTGTGGTATTAAAGTTTAACAGGAGGGAATGATTAAGGAAAAGAATGTCTAAAATAGCTCATTAGAAAAGAGACAGTGAAAATACGGTTGAGAAACACTGTTCTACCTATATAAAGTTGCCATTCTTATCTAAGAACAGGTTAGTTCTTCATGTTTATTTATCTTTTAGGTGCAATTGTAGAGTTTTAATACTATTTTTCCGAATAGATCTGAAACATTTATTTCTAGGTGCTTTATCTTTTTAATTGTTTTAATATTTAATAGATGATGGAATTGGAGAGAAAGCAAGATGGCTGACTAGAGACATTGGTCACCAGATCATCTCAGGAAGGAGCAAATGTTATAGAAGGAAAAAAACATAGCCCAGGTGTAATTCTGAGGGATAAATGCCAGAACCTACCAGAGATTCCATGGGAAGAAGTTGCAGAGCAGAAGAAGGAGCAAGATTTCAGTAAAGATCGAACGCTGAGAAATTTGGGACCCCATGGAAAGGGTAGCTGGGGGTGTTTGTTTTTCCTCCCCTCACACCTCTGGCAGACTTCAGGCTCCTGAACTGTCAGAGAGCCCCTCTACCCTCATGAGCCCAGGTGCTGCTGCTGTCAGTGAACTGGGAGCTTCTTGAGAAGAGAGCACTGGGCTACCAGTCCCTTTGGGGTTCCTCCCCTTCCCCACAGACTGAGCTGAGGTGGTGGGCACCATACTGCTTCTCTACCCATTATGTGCCTTTGTCCTCCCCAGGGAACTTCAGAACCTCCAGTTTTCTTGTCACTGATCCCTACGCAAATATTTCCCAACCCCTGCCTAGACTGCAGTGGCCCAAGGGGGCTGGTGTGTCCTGGGGGAATTGTGTGATCCCAGAGCTTGGACATTTCAGGTGGGCTGCCTTCAGGGGAGAGGAGAGTGCAGCAAGTCAGGGGAGCCTCTTGGGACAAAGGGGACCAGAATGCCAGCTCTTATCCGTTAAGACTCTCCTCCTCCTCCTCCCCTCCCCCACCCACAGCTGCTGATACAGCTATGGTAGTTTCCGCATGAGTTGGCACAGGTGCGCCAAGAGATGATTGAGCTGGGGCTCTCAGGAGTGGCTGCTTCCCCTCTGTTGATGTGCCCACGACACCCAGGCACAGAGAGTGAGGCTCACGCTTTTCCTCTAAAAGACCTACAGCAGACCAAGAGGTGCTCAGAATGTGAGCTTCTGCCCACCAGCCCTCCCCAGTTCTGTTTGCCTGGCTGCTCTTGCAGAGCAGGGCATACCCTGAAATGGAGGAACATTAATAAGCCTGTTTGAGCACTCCATGGGTAACTTAGAGCCAGTATGCTTTCCCTGGCATGGTCAGGGATTGAATTTGGGAGATCAGAGGAGAGGCCTACAGGCCAGATCCATACCTTCAGGGCTGGATCATGTTGCTTGGGGGCACAGAGTGGAGGTTTGTGAACAAAGACCCTAGGATCATCTCAATAGATACAGAAAAAACATTTGATAAAATCCAGCACCCTTTTATGATAAAAACCCTCAACAAACTAGTCATAGACAGAACATACCTCAAAATTACAAAAGCCATATATGATATACCCACAGTCAACATCATACTGAATGGGGAAAAGTTGAAAGCATTCCCCCGCAAAACTGGAACAAGACAAAGGTGCCCACTGTCATCACTTCTATTTAACATAATACTGGAAATCCCAGCCAGAGCAATCAGGCAAAAGAAATAAATAAAGGGAATCCAAATCAGGAAAGAGGAGGTCAAACTATCCCTGTTTGCCAATGATATGATATTTTTATCTAGAAAACCCTAGCAGGGGTGGGAAACCTGTGGCCTTCTGTATCCTTAAGTGGGGCCTTTTGATTGAATCCAAATTTTACAAAACAAATCCTTTTAATAAAAGGATTTGAATCCAAATTGGGATTCAGTCAAAAGGCTGCACATAAGGATCTAGAAGGCCACAGATTTCCCACCACTAAAGGCCCCATCAAAAGACTCGTAGAATTGATAAATAAATTCAGTAAAGTCTCAGGTTGCAAAATCAATGTATACAAACAAGTAGCATTTCTATAATATATACTAATAATAGGCAAACTGAGAGTCAAATCAAGAATTCAATACTATTTACAATAGCTGCAAAGAAAATAAAATACCTAGGAATATACTTAGCCAAGGAGGTGAGAGACCTCTATAAGGAGAACTACAAAACACTGATGAAGTAAATCATAGAAGACACAAACACATGGAAAAACAACCCATGCTCATTGTTTGGAAGAATGAACATTGTTAAACTGTCCATACTGCCCAAAATGATTTGTAGATTCAATGCAATTCCCATCAAAATACCTACCTTATTTTCCACAGACCTAGAAAAAATAATCCTAAACTTCATATGGAACCAAAAATGAGCCCAAATAACAAAGCAATCTTAAGCAAAGAGAAGAAATCTGGAGGCATCACATTACCTAAGCAAAATTATACTACAAGGGTATAGTAACTAATATAAAACAGCATGGTACTGACTGGTTTAAAGGTAGAGACATAGGCCAATGGAACAGAACAGAGAACCCAGAAATAAAACCAACCATATAACTACGACCAATTGATTTTTGACAAAGCAGACAAAAACATACACTGGGGAAAGGACACCCTATTCAATTAACGGTACTGAGAAAATTGGATGGTTATGCGCAGAAGAATGAAACAAGATCCCTATCTCTTGCCATATACAAAAATTAATTATTGATTAAAGACCTAAATATAAGACCTGAAACCATAAATATTCTTAAGGAAAAGAAACTGTAGGAAAAACTCTTCTAGACATCAGCCTATGCAAAGAATTTATGACTAAGACCCCCAAAGGCAAATACAGCAATAACAAAAACAAGTAAATGGAACTTAATTAATTTAAAAGTTTCTGCACAGCAAAGGAAATAACCAACAGCGTAAATATACAACCTACAGAGTAGGAAAAAATATTTGCAAACTATACATCTGACAAAAGGCTAATATCCTTAATCCACAAAGAACCCAAGCAAATCAGCAAGAAAAAAATCAAACAAACCCATTAAAAAGTGGGCAAAAAACAAGAACAGAAACTTTTCAAAAGAAGATAGACAAATGACTAACAAACATATGAAAAAATGCTCAACATCTCTAATCATCAGGGATTGGGAATATTTCCTTTATTCCCATATGATGGCCTGCTCTCATTTTAATGTACCACAATACCAAAATCAGATAGCATGAGAGTCCACATTTTTTAGAGGTTTAAGCATTATTCAAATTGACTTTAAGACTATTACACTTTTTTCAACATTTAATAGCAGTTTGAAAAGAACACATAGTTAAGTGATCTCACAAGTTTCCTAACCAAATAGTCCTTTTTTCATCAGTGCAAGTCATTTGACCCTCACCTCTGGCTGAGTAACTATTTCTGTGCTTGGTTAGGGATGTTTAAGGAGCATAGTACATGCAGTAGGAAGTCTTTCTTGTCCCACTCTCATCTTGTGACCCCATTCTAACGTGACATCTCTTACCGTGTAAGTTCTTTCCTTGTTTCTCAGACATGCAAATAGATCACTGTCTTAATGCTTGAACTTGAGTACTTCTCTTGATTATGTCTGCTATCACTGTCCACTAAAGGGCAATCTGCCTTGATCTCCGTGACCTTCTCCAAGCTGCCCAGCAGATAACAGACCGCTACTTTGAACACCATCCTGAAAGGCTGAACATGGTTATTCATTGACAGACTTCCATATATTTATCTTTGTACATTTACTCACTCATTTATCAAGTGTGTATTAAGTGACTATTATGAGTCAAGGAGTGTGCTAGAAAGCAGAGATGTAAAAAAAAGGAGAATGTGGTTCCTTCCTTTCAGTAACCCACAATCTAGTGGCAGGTGACACATTAACATGGACCTGCAAAGCTAATTAAATCTAGATTCTTGGGTGCTGAGTTCCAACACAGCATCATAAAACCTCTTGCTGGTTTTACTAGTCGCTTGCCTTAGTGGTCACATGTAGGCTTTTCCATAGTCACTTGATTTTATTTCCCTCTTATTTGACTAGATCGCCCTTATTTTACAATGCCTGTCTCTTCCTTTGCAGGTCTTAGTGCACATAAGTTGCTCCTTCTGTTGCAGTTAACCCTTCTTATGCCTGTCCTACAGGCCATATCTAGTACTTTAATACATTAATTCCATATGAGCTTTGCTGATGGAGAATTATCAGCTGAGGAACAGAAAAAGCATATGTATATCTTTATTATTCACTAAATATATACCACAGCTGCCCTGAGGTGTTTGCTCTATTTTATTTAAAGTACAGCTCAATTTCCCATTTTCCCTATGTATGGTGACTTTGTGTATGGTGACTTTTGGGAGATCCTATACTGGACTCTGAGTTCATAGCCATTATTTTTTTTCAGAGAAAAAGATTAAGAAAGACTCCTAGCATAAGGGATCTATCCTAAGATACCTGGAAATTTTCCAGATCTGCAACACTGTTGTTAAAGTTCATTTTCCCTAAGGAAAAAAAAAAAAAAAAACAGCAACAATTAGAGAACAAAATGGGGACACATGGCACTCAAATGTGGATCTCAACAAAAAGGACAAGTGATTTCATGCTCTGGTCCCAGGGGTCACTCACCAACAGTGGCAACTAATGATTAAATCCAAGGATGCCAAGGGTCTCCTACATATTAGACAATAATTGTAATGTGACAAGATAAGGCTTGGGATGATTTCTAAGGTGGGCCAATTGGTTTAGGTTTATGAGGGTATTTGCTATTGTGAATGAGCATCAGAAGGAATTTGTCCTGCTCTTTCCCAGATGATGTGGTTCCCAGCATGCATCCCAGGGGTGGTATTTGAGCAAGACTCTCATGTATCATTATAAAGTGGAGAGGAAATAACACACTAACTAGACTCACTTTTCAAACTTCTCAGAGTAAAACTTTTGACATAATGCCAAACATCCAGATAAAAACTGAAGAAAAACAAAAACAATCCTCCAGATGTTTTCCCTAAGTAAATGAATAGGGATTATTGTTCTTACTCTTCCTTTTTGGGAATAACTCATGAGGCATAAGAGACTAAGGACCAGATGAAATGTCAGCATCCACAAAGGCCAAGTTGACCCCTTAACAGGAAAACAACACGGGTGATATTGGGCAACCAGGAGAACATAAAGTAATCGGTCACTAAAACCTCACCTTGGAGAGTATGGAAATTAATTTCTAGCTCAAATTTCTTACTCCTCTCTCCATCCATACTTTTAACCATTCAATGCATATAACCTTGTATTTCCTCCCATAGGCAGAGTGCACGTCTCTGACCTTTGACGCAGAGCCCACCACGAGACTTGCTTTGGCCAATGGGGCACTAGCAGACATTATTCAAGCAGAGGCTTGAGATGTGCTTGTGTTTGGGGCTTACCCACTTGCACTTTTGCAATGGCCATGAGAGAAACTACCAAGGTAGCCCACTGGTTCAGAAATGATGAGAGACTCCTGGAGCAGACCTGACCCCAACCTGCAGCTGGGAGCCAAGCATGGCTCAGATTAGCCAGTTGACAGCTAACTTCAGATGTGTGTGAGAGAATAAATAATCGTATTTTAAGCCACTGAGTCTTGTAGTAGTTTGTTAAACAGAATTATTATGGAAATAATTGACCTCTACTGTAGAGTCCAATCAGATTCGAGTTGAGGGAGGTGTCTATAAGAATGAACATGAAGAATTGTTTCCACAAATTCAAGGACCTGAATCTCTCTCTCCAGCTTCACCACCTAATGTCTTCCTTTTTGCTTTTTTGAGTCTGTCATAATACCCTATCTCTATTTTTCAAATATGCCAAGCACTTTCATACCTCAAGGTCTTGCACATGCTATTTTCTCTTTCTGTACAACTTACTCCCTACCTCTAACCACCTTCCGAATTTCTTAACAAGCCATTACCTTCTCAGCTAATGGGACACCTTTGTCCTCACAGTATGCTTCCAATGGCTTTAAAGAGGGAATTAAAAGTATATTGACCTGCAGATCAGTAAAAACGACTCCATCAATGCAAACATAATTTGTACAATGTCTCTTAAGTTTGAACAGGATCTAAATGAACATATGTGCTAGAACATAGTTTCATGGTGAAAATACTCAAAACTGTAATACAATAAAGCATTTTTTTCCAGTAGCATGTATTTTATTGATACAAATATTGGAGCATATTTATCACATATGTGATATATTGTTATGTGCATAGACTATAATAATCAAGTTAGGGTGTTTGGGGTTTCCATCACCTCAAATACTTGTCATCTCTATGTGTTGGAATTATTTTAAGTCTTCTCTTCTAGCTGTTTTGAAATATACAATACATTGCTGTTAACTACAGTCACCCTACTCTGCTATTGAATATCAGCACTTATTCCTTCTGTCCAACTGTATGTTTGTACCCATTAACCAATCTCTTTTCTCCCTTCCCACCCACACACCCTCCTCATCCTCTGGTATCTATCATTCTGTTCACTACTTCCATGAGGTCAACATTTTTAACCTCCCACATATGAGTAAGAACATGGGATATTTGTCTTTCTGTGCCTAGCTTATTTCACTTAACATAATGATCTCCAGTTCCATCCATGTTGCTGAAAATAACATGATTATGTTCTCTTTGATTGCCAAATAATATTCCATTGTATACATATGCCAAATTTTCTTTGTTTGTTGATGGACACTTAGGATGATTCCATATCTTGGTTGTTGTTAATAGTGCTGCAATAAACATAAGCTTATAGGTATCCCTTTGATATACTGATTTTTTTTTCCTTTGGATAAATACCCAGTAGTAGGATTACTGGATCATATGGTAGTTCTATTTTTATTAATAGTTTTTTGAGAAATCTTTATACTGTTTGCCATGGTGGCTGTATTAATTTAAATTCCCATCAACAATGTATAAGAGTTCCCTTTTCTCTGCATCCTTACCATCATCTATTATTTTCTATTATTTTGAAAATAGCTATTCTAACTGGAGTAAGATGACATCTCCTTTTGGCTTTGATTTGCATTTCCCTGATAATTAGTGATGTTGAGCACTTTTTCATATACCTCTTGGCTATTTGTATGTCTTCTTTAGAGAAATACCCATTCATGTTCTTTGCTGACTTTTTAATGGGATCATTTGAGTTTTTTTATTGTTGAGTTGTTTGATTTCCTTGTGTATCTCAAGGAGGGATGACTGAAGGCTACAGAGTTTCTTTTTGAGGTGATGAAAATATTCTGAAATTAGATAGTGGTGATGGTTACACTACTTTATGAATACACTAAACAGTATCGAATTGGACACTTTAAGTGGTAAATTTATGGTATGTGAATTATATCTCAATATAAAAAATACTACAGGACCTCTCTAAGGAATTCTTTGGCTAACGTACATTATAAATTTTTAAAATATCAATACAAAATTCTGTGTTTTCCATCTTATTTAATAATGGATCCTTTTCTCCATGAGGTAGCTCTATGGAAATTGCCGTAGGAAATACTGCTCTAGTGCAGTGGTCCCCAACCTTTTTGGCACCAGGGACCAGTTTCATGGAAGACAATTTTTCCACCGACTGGGGGCAAGGGAGGGTTTCCGTATGATTCAAGTGCATTACACTTATTGTGCAATCAAACCTCTCTGCTAATGTTAATCTGTATTTGCTGCCACTCCCCAGCGCTAGCATCACGGCCTCAGCTCCACCTTAGACATCAGGCATTAGATTCTCATAAGGAACATGCAACCTAGATAACTCACATGCGCCATTTATAGGGTTCACGCTCCTATGAGAATCTAATGCTGCCGCTGATCTCAGGCGGTGATGCGAATGATGGGGAGTGGCTGTAAATACAGATGAAGCTTCACCTGCCCACCCACTGCCCAACTCCTGCTGTGTGGCCCAGTTCCTAACAGGCCACAGAATGGTACTGGTCCATGGCCCAGAGTTGGGGACTACTGCTCTAATGAACCCACTCCAAATAAATATTCATGTAAGAACATTCAGTACTTGGAGTAGATGGTTTGGCTTAAATGATTCATCACTGTTGATTCTAGCTCATTTGCCATTCCTGCATTTCACTTTGGCTCTGTTGGCAGTTATTCCCCTTCATTATATATTAAGCTTTTGTTGCCCTGTCTTTAATTGCTCCGGGTATAAGACAAGTGAATGAAAAAACCTCTTTTAAAGACAAAGTAATATCTTGAAGAGTGAGCACAAGGTAATTAAGATGATTATAATTTGACAGTGTGGGAGTATAGGAAAACTTTCCCTTTCCCCCAGAAGGTTCACTGAAAGATCAACACACAATAAGGCAGATAATAAGAGAAAGAGATTTATTTACCGTGCGCACAGGAAGAATCACAGAGTGATTACCCAATATCCCAGTGGGGTCCAGAAATTTATATGCCCTCATTTTAGAGGGTAAAGGGAGACGAGGAATATAGGTAATTCTGTTTGGAGCAATAAATGTTTACTAGGGAGGATGAATAAATATTTGGGAGAATGAATAGATATTTGGGAGAATGAATGGATAGGGGAAAGAAATTGGCTCATAAATTATTCTCTTTGAAAATTAAATTAGCCTGAGAGACAAGTATTATATTTAAAATTATTTGTGCCAGGTCTGGTTGCATTCTTGATCTTCTTTCCTATACTATATGGAAATAACAATGAGGGGAAGGAAAGTCAGTTTTTCTTTTTCATGGGTCTTGGTTTTTATGAAGAAAGAGGAAAAGCCCCTTCCAAGGCCTCTTGATCTCTAAGGGCCTTTAATTCAAAATATTCTTTATAAAAGAAGTCATATTTTGGGGTGAAATTCCCTGCGCTTCTTCATTCGGATATATGGAGCTTAACATGAACATGGCACTTTTTTATCCTGCTAAGGCTATAATGCACAAAGAATGACATTTTAAGTCTATTAAGTCATCCCAGTAAGATTAGTCTTCAGGTTAGGTATACCACTCTGGAGACTGTTATTACAATGTCATGGGAACATTTACGACAATAGATCTTACAGGTACACACTGATATACACTGGTCTGAACCATAGTAATCAGAACATTAAGAAAAATCTTACATGTTTTAAGTCACACTCATATAAAAGCAATATTGATCCATGCTTTCTTTTTACTAATTATAAAATAAACAAACTTGCCATGATTAAGGAAATGGGAAGAAACCAACACACAGGAAACTCAGATTGCATTCTTTTTATCCATGACAACTTTGCAGAATATGAAAAATGTTGAATTACAAAAATGAGATAAGAAAAGGAAAGGAAAAGGAGTAGGAGAAGGGAGATGAAAAAGAAAGAAGGTTAAGGTAAAGAGAAAATGTTAGAACAACAAAAAACCCAACAATGTATTTATCTTCAGTGCCACTGCTTCATCATATAACTGTATCATGAACATTAGTTTGATCACAGAAACAACTCAGATATTTGTGCACAAATGTAATTATAATTGTGCTATGCCTTACTCATTATTTTCCTTTCTGTTTGCAAATAGCCATAACTGATTTTATTTTTAGCAGTTTTGATTCTAAACATATCATCTACCATAAAAAAAGATTCTGGTGTTTTTTTCTGGTAGTGTGGAAAGCGAAGCCAGATATCATGTGAACCAGAGGCACTCATTTGGATGGAGTACAAGAAAACCTGTGAAAATTAACAGTAAATCTTTTTCTGTGCTCACAAACTGGTGAGAAAAAAATGGTAATCGTGTAAAATGTGCTACTACTGAATAAGTAATGCAAGTACATCTTATCAACTACGTAAGAGTGAATGACCAAGGTAAAATACACTCTTTAGCAAAAAAAGACTTAGAGCCCAGGGTGGAAGTCTCATCCCAAAGCATGCCTTCCATTTTCCTCATCATACAAATTTCTCTTAGATAGAAACCTTGGTGTTTCAAGTGGAACCCTTACAGGACATTCCCTTATGCAATGATTTGGAAACGAAGGGATTTCTCCTCTTCTGATCTCCAGTCACGATTACCATCTAAGTGCCCATGCAGAAACTAATCTTATACGGTATGTGTGTCAATGTGTTGTTTGAATGATGTTATTCTTGTTATCAGTGTTCAACCTTTCATAGCTGTATGTCCTGCTTTCCCACCAGACTATAATTTCTTTGAGAGGAGAGTCCATATTTTGTATGTCTAACTACATATCTACATCAAAGGATGATATAATAAATATTTACTAAACTAAAAAAAGTTCTTCGATTTAGAAAGTTTTACTCCGACAGAATGTAGAGTAAAATGTTGAGAAAGCACTGGGAGATCCCATTATTTATTCATATTCAGGGACCAGCCACCAATGTGTTAATATGTTTGAAAAATGGACTAACTCACACAGTCTTTGTCACAACCTAATTAGATGAGTTCTATTACTATCGTTCCCATTCTATAGAAGAAGAAACTGAGGCACACAGAAGCATTATTGTCCACAGATACTAAAGAGCAGATCCAGAATTCAGACCCAGGCTGTCTGGCTCTCGAATCTGTGCTTATTCTGACCACTACACTCTGGTTCCTTAGATGGTCATGCTGTGCTGACTACTGTAGTTTTTCTTTAACTCACGCAAGTCTTGGTTACTGGTCATACATACTCTTATCTATAGTATTGATTGTGAGGTTTCTTAGACTAATTTGTTTCTCATTCAATATGGGACACACTTGCAAACGTGCTTTTAATGATATCTTACCATCAGTCTTGTCAATTTCTTGCTAACAATTGCCATCGTTGCTTTGATGCTGCTAAGCTATTACAGTGCAACTTGCAACAATGCTACCCTACTCTGTTCCTTTTTCATTATTGTTTCATCATTGAGGATAAATGCTCTTATTCTAGTTTCTTTTTCTCCAATCTATTCTGTCTATGTGTACAGCATTGATGCCTTTTGATGGAAAATAGAACATCAAGAACTTCTACTTTGGCATTAGTTTTAGGCCCCATAAAAACAAACCTGCATCAGGCTCTCCCTGTCTCTACATTACAGCCAAGACGGGAAATCATCATCATATCCTCAATCTGCTCCCAGAAGCTACGCAGCAGCTCCAGCCAAGCTGTCCTGAAACAAGAGTTCACCCTGAGAATCTGCATCTATTAAAAGCAGTCTTTTAAAGTCTCCTCTATGCTAATAAACAAAGGTCCATTGTAAAGACGTTTGCACTGGAAGCAGAGAGACAGCGTCTTATGTAAATGCTGCCATCTCATTCTCCTTGGCCTGCCCACCAGCCACAGGACATCTTTTTCTGCCTCCAATTGCCAGAGCATCTGTATAATGCAAGTAGATTTGATGTGAGCCAGGAAAGAAAGGGACCAGGGGACAGGACAGCCATTGTGGAGGAAACCTCTTAGGGTGTACCCCCTGTTGAGGGTGAAGAGAAAAATGATCAAACAGGTCTCCTCTAAGAGGAAGTGTAAAGGGCAAAGATTGCTGTATTGAAATATCTGAGCAACCCTCAACACAGCGTCGGGAAACTGAAGACTAGCACAATGCCTCATTTATGCAGGCCAGCCTACTTTATTTAACAATATTGCATATGCATTTAAGGTCAACTAGTCATTCTGTCCATCATCCCCACAGTCTGTGTGGAGGAATCACAGAATACATGTGAAGCTCTTGCCCGGGCAAGTTCTGTTTTTGGTACCCCTTTAAAGGAGTCGGAACACTGTGCAGAAATCTCATGTTGCTTAAAATTGCTAATGGTAAAATATCATCTTTACTTGAAATCTCTGTCCTCTACTCTGTGTGCACAGGGCATAAGATTGAGAATTGATATGGCAGGACATACTATTCACTCTACAAACATGTACTGAGCACATACAATGGCTGGAAAGGAAGTAAGTCATAGACTGTGTTCTCAAGAAACTTCTCTCACCGTCTAGTAAACAAGAAGCATAAGCAGATAATCATAATGCAATGGCAAAAAGTGTCCTACTGAAGGGTGAGTTCCCAATGTGTTACGGACAAATAGACAAAGAATGTACATCTCAGTCCTAGAAGAGGGAGGGATGTCAGGGTGGGCTTCATGAAGGAGTCAAAGTTTATGAGTTTACTATTAGTGTATATCCCTGTCACGGAGTCCCTGCCTGGAGAAATTATGTTACTAATAGTTTGACGTGTATCACATCAAATCCTTAATATCTCACTTGCCTTTCTGATGCTATGACTAACGGTGCTTTCCTGTCCCCAAATATGGTTGGAACGATTGCCATCAAAACCTGTTATGAAAGGGTTGAAATGGGCCAACCTCATTACGTTAATTTTCCAATGAGAAATACTCAGATTCAGGCCAGCTCCGTCCGTCTTCTTTCTGTACTCAGTACTTTCTTTGCCTGATTATCTCCCCTTACTCTTGCTTTTATGTTTATTTCTATTTGTAATAACTTTTTCTCTCTCCTCTCTCTCTCTGTCACACACACACACACACACACACATATCACACTTGGGTGATTATACCTAGAAGTTGTTCCACTCATCCCTTAAATAGTTGCTAACCACAAAAAGGTAAATTAGGAAAAAGAAGAAAGTCAATGGGGTTATTTTAATTTCAGTAAAAATAGTTCTGGAGACAGAAATGATAGCTGCATTTGTATTTCAATTCCTAAAAGTTTTTGTCTGTAGTGTTTATAAAAAAAGCCCAAGCTATGGTTTCCATTATTGTCCCTGGTGAAATGAAGATGCCAAGCTGAGACAGAAACCAAGGAAGACAGCGGCAGTACAGAAAATAAAGAAGAGATGTAGTTAGTGTTTCAAAAAGCCAATCGAATAGGCACTGTTCAAAGTCCTTCCTGTACATTCAGATATTTAATCCTCACCACTGCCTTATGAGACAAATACTATCATGGCCATCTTCATTTTACAGATGATAAAATGGAGGCATCTTACTATTAATAGAGAATATTAACCTTACTATTATAGGGTACCGCTAGGTTTTGACACACACTACATTGTAAGGTCAACTACATAGTGAGGAAGAAAAAAAAAAGGGACAAGACAAAAAACACTGAAGCTCTAAGGGGGTAGGGATATGCTGTAACGAGGATTTAACACCAGGATCTTTAATCATGTGGCCAAGTTCAAGCTCGTACCACTTGTCACAGGACAGCCAATAAGTGGAGAGGCAAGATGTTGGAGCAAGGAAATCAACTTCTATTCAGAGAGCCAGCAAACAGACAACATGGTTGACTAATGTCCCAAAGAGCCATCTTAAGTTAGTATGAACTTGAGGCTTCTCTTTAGCTTACGGGAAGGGGAAGGGGAGGAGGTCAGTTGCAAGAGGTGACTGAGGACCACAGACATCTGTGTGTCAGTGAGGGTCTGAGAAGGGTATAAAACTTCTTTGCTCTTGGTTAGTTAACTTTAAAGAATGAAGATCAGGATGTTCCTAAAAATCTTTACCATAGCATTGTTACTTGTGTGTATACTTTTCTTATTTCCCCAGGAGTTAGTTTTGGAAAAGGCTTGGTTGTCACCTTTCTTCTAGCCTGTGTGCAGAGCTAAGCAGAAGCTTTTAACCTAAAGGATATTACCCTGGGGGATCAGGAACAAAATGGAGCTAGTTATGTTAAGCTTCCCTTCCACTGGTACGTCACCTACATTTTTACCAAACACCCTAACTTTCTTTCTTAAAATCAGTTGGAGCTCAGAGAGCCAAAATATAATAATACTTCCAAATATCACTCCATCACAGAGTTTTCATAAACATTAAAGAGATTTTTGTCCCTGTCTTCCTCAAAGTTAGGTGGAGTTATTACTCAAGAACATTTATTCTATTTTTGGACATCTAGATTAATTAGAAAGCTTACCCCTATATTAAATAAACTCCAATACAGCACTTTGAACAGCAGCTGGTACATTATAAGAACTCAACATGTTAGCTTTATTATTATTATTAATAACGGGCAGTTTAATTGGATGCCATCATATATACATATCTTATGTTTTCAGATGAAAAAAAAGGTGTATTTCTTAATCTCTTGGTTGTTGACACACCCTTGGATTAGCCAGCTTTTATACCATAAGGAAAATTAGTTGAACAACACACAGAAGGAGTTGTTTGCTGCTGGGTGACAGATGCTACAATAATGTTCCTTCTAATTAACTAATATCAAAATCCACTCATTCATAAACTGTCGCTATCACCAGCAGGACAAATATGTTTTTCAAGCATAATGTTGACAATACGCCAGTCAGTAATGTTCCCGTAACGTGGCTTTAGCTTGACCAAACAGCCCCTCCTCCATGCAGAGCAGGTGGAACTAGAACTGCGCCCATCAGAGCCACGGGGGTCCCGGACCCACCTGAGCTGCAGAGAACAGAACATTTCTCAGGTTTATTGAGAAGAAAAGAGAAGACATTTTGCAAAGGAATTTGGCATCCTTCACCAAAAGAATCTACCTGGAGACAAAGAAGAAGGATTGGAGTGGACTGAAATACAAATGCAGGGTTACCCTCTGGTGATCCAACAGAAATAAACCAGGAGCCTGAATTATTTATCATCAGCCCTCAGTGCCCTGCACGCCCCCACGGGCTTTGTTATGCAATGATAGTTATTGTGTTGGTTGCTAGAGAATCAGGCAAACAAGCTGCTATTCTTAAAACTAGTCTGGAAACTATTCATTTCAGTTTGGGGCAAGACTTTTTAAATGGCTGTCAGGAATGCATCTGAAGTGGAACGAAAGGATACATTGAAGAGAGCTTCGATTTTCACAGTTTCCTATCAGGAGAGGGAAAACAAAAGAAAACATTGTTTTTCAGAAAACATCATTTCATTGTCATTGTAATGAGCAATTCAGGCCCTCTTTTTTTCCTGCCTGGGGCCACTTTTTGTCACCGTACATTTTGCATATTAAGTAGGGGAAAAAAACAATCTTAAATTAATAACTGCACAAAAGATTATGTTTTTGATAGGAGAGGAGCATTCATGCTTAGAGTTTATCATGCATTTAAAATGGATATTTAAACCTTTAAATCTAATTCTTTTTTCTTATAAAAAATCACCTAGTGTCTTACACTTTTCCCTTACTTTCCAAATCTAATTGCAAAGCTGTCTGTGTATGTAACACAGACACATATAGAAGTACAGAGTTATACCTAGTGGCACTTTGGGAAAGCCCACATCACTGTAATAAAACTGAAATGTTACTGGCAAGATCTCCCTAAATATTGACCTTGTCTGCCAGAAATGCCACAATTCAGTTTTCACTAATTGGGGTCTTTAATTAATTTACTTATTTTAGCATTTACTGCTAATAACAGTAACAGCTGCTTATCAGGCACTGACTCTGGGTCAGACACCAAGCTAGATTCTTTTCCTACCTTTAATATTCACAATTGCTTACAAGATAGGCATTAGTAACCTCCACTTAAGAGCTGAGGTAAACAAAGCTCAGAGAGGTTAAATAACCAGCATAAGGCCACACAGCAAGTTACCTTTGGGGCTAGAATTCCCATACCCACCTTGGTGTGTCTCTGGGCAGCACCCATTACGCTACAGCCCTGTGGCCTGTCCTCTGCGTGCCTTTGGTGAAGGTGGAAATCGTCGACACGTCTACAGGCCAGTGTTAGCCAATTCCTCACATGTGGCTATTGGGCACTTGGAATGTGGCCAGCCTGACTGAGGAAACAAAGTTTTACTTTTGTTTAATTTTAGCTAACTTAAATGTAAATGGACACACATGTTATCAACAGCTTGGCACTTGTGCTCGAGGCCACATCAGGAGACCAGGAACAGGTTTGAGGAGTAGGAAAGAGAAGCTTATTACCTTGCCGGCAAAGGAGGAAAAATGGTAGATTATCATCTCAAAATCCAAATTCCTGTACATAAGAAGAAATAAAGGGCTTTTAAAGGGAGGGCCGTCAGTTCTAGGCTATTGTCATTAATGATTTTTATTGTCCCATTTCTGCCAAAGACAAGGCTTGTGACCTCTGCCCTCCTGGGAGGCCCACCTAGACCTCCGCTGGCCAGGTGCCGGGCCTGGGGTGGAGCTGACAGTTCAGCTGAGCTACCTCCTGCAGTAAAAAGAACAAAAGCCATTCCTCTGCCCCTCCTGACCACCTGCCCAAGGCCGGGATGCAGGCCTCAGCTCCCCAAAAGAGCGGGGGATGTTTTAACGAGAAAGAAAACATCTTTTGTTGTTTTTTTCCAGACCATTCCCTCTGTTACACACACACCTGGCTAGTCACTACTGTAATCCAAAGCGCACCTCTAAAATTGATAAGAATTTGTAAGTCAGAGGATATCTACCATAGTCTCCTTAACAAGGACGACTCTTGGACTGAATGACCTTTGACTGGTACCATCTCACTTTAATTCTTTCCCCATGAAATCCACTCATTGTTGGCTGTGGACTCACAATGAGGAGCCCTTTCTCCTTGAGGAGTGAGTGTCCAGGAGGGTGCCTGCCACTCCCCCAGGTCTGCGAGGGGATCTGGTTCACTCCGCCGCATCTCCCGTCAGTATTCACACTCAGGCCTCATCTGCAGCCCATCCATTTCTCCTGTCCACTGAAGTGCCGCATGTACACAAAATTAAATATCCTGCTCACCAGCCCCATTAATTTTCCAAATGCTGAGGGAAAGAAGCTTCAGCACTCCCTCTCTAAAAAATGATCATTTCTTTTTCTAAGCATTATTAAATATTATCTGCTTATACTAGCTTGAGATCGGCTTTCAGACTTTAGAACTTCTTAATGAGAGTAACAAGTGTTTCTCAATGTCTGCTTGAGGCAAACATCCATCTGGCTTAGTCATCACTACAGTTCTATGAGGTCAATATTAATATACCCCACTGCCACCCCCATTTCACAAATGAGGAACTTGTCTGGTGAATTTCAAGGTCATAAACTTTTCCCACTTGTCCACCCTGTCATTAGCTTCCAAACCTGTCATTGTCTCCTATTTCTGCTGTGTATTCATCTTGGTTATGGGACATACACATGGCACACAAAGAGAAACAATTAGACAAGTGTCAATACAAAGGGAACCCTGGTAGAAGGCCCTTATAGAATCCTAATCTTCTCTAGATCACTGTAGGCAGAACAAAGAATGTGTAGAAGTTAAAACCCAACTGAACTTCTTTGGATTAAAACTGAAATCTGATTATTGCTAAAGATAAACTGCTGAGACTGCATGAATGACAATAAAATTAGATTAATGAAAAGATGAGATTTGATTAACTACTTAGGATCATCCATCAAGATTTCATGTGTTAAATTCGATTCTATTAGGTAAGGAAAAAAACACCAACTCGGTATAAAATTATGTTCTTATTATGCATCCTTGTAGTACCACATTTGCTGAGCACTCTAGGTTAAACCTAAAGGTCTAGAAAAGTTTTCTCAAAAGACCTGCAGCAGCAAGGAAGAAAAAGACAACATTTCATCCACTCGCTGCATAGTTCTCAAATTGCTCTACCTGAAGCTGATAACCAAGAGCAAACTTGCATTTGCATTTGGATTGATATCTAGGATTTCCAAGCTCTTTTATAGAGAAAGATGTTATCAAGAAATTGTATCTCAGTCTGCAGCATTTCCATTTCTTCATGAGAAAGTAAAGGGTAGAAGCAAGTATTCTCTGGGTTTTGTTAAATGCTAGTAGATCTAAAGATGCTTTTCCACACTTAATGTTTTACCTACAGAATGTTATTTCATGTGAAGTGTGTGTGTGTCCATGCAATTATACACCTTTTATTCTAACTCCCACCCTTGTGCTCCCTCAAAACTGACATGTTTGCAACCATAAACAGGAACTACATTTTCAAAAAGTAAGAGACAGATAGTAAGAGATTATTCTGCCTTTATCAACCTCCCTTAATTTTTCCAGATGACATTTTTACCATAGGTATAAAAGTATGTGATTTCTCAGTCTTTTAGATTACATTTCCAAAGTGTAGGACTGCTTCCCTTCATCCTAATTTTCTGAATAGTGATAGGAAAGCGACCCAAATATTACTGCCCTATTTTCTCTCAGCACCTGTGACATTGGTTTCCCTACATATCAAAGAATCTTATTTTTTTCCTTAAGTCTATATCCAACTACATGACTGTAGCTAGTCATTGCTTTGCATCCTTCTTCGCATATAAAGTCTCCATCTCTGGGAGCGCTCAGAGTCTGCCTAGGGAGCCATTGCAAATGAAGATAAATTGACATTGTGCCTTGGGAGCTCTGGTCAGAAATGCAATTTTCAAGAAGATGGTGACTAGCCTCCAAAAGTATTCATATCAATGAAACATGACAGGTGTCACCAGGAACAGAGATCCCAGGCAAGGGGAAATTAGAGCCTCTCATGTCCCCTACTCAGCTGTGGTTTCCTAATTGCAGTTGTTGGCATTAATTGATGCTGGTGCCATTTTTGATCATGTGGGGCTGTCTTGAGTGGCTTGCATTTCCAAAGGGCTTGACATTCTGAGAGCCACAGCATGTTTGAATCAAATTTGCTTTCAACGTGCCATGTTCAAGAATCTTCTTCCGAAGGTCATTAGTGAAAACAGCCTGAGCAAATCCATCGCCCCTTGAAATTGCACATGCCACCAAGGACACCATTTATGGCTTATTTCCTACAGCTGTGAGAGTTGCAAAGAGTCTAATAATTTATCACTGTAGCTGTAGAGTTGTATAACCACACATCTATTTCTGATAGTGGTTTGCCTCCCAAGTGATATTATAGTGCCCTCCTCTAGGTATGCTCCAGGGGGCAATTGCATTTAGCAAATACTTTTATTGGTTTGAATAAGACAAAAGTAAGTTGAAGTTGAAAACCAGATTTCTTCTGTAAGGGCAGGGTAACTCTTATGATTTTAGATGCAGCACAAAAGTTCGTCATAAAGAATGAAAGGAAGCCCATCTAGTTTCTTTTATTGTTCTTAGATGTAGTTAAGAAAAGGAATTTAGCCTCAAGTGCCATGTGTTTTTTCAGGAAACATGTAAATGCAGCTCTCATGAAATATGCTGCTCCATTAACCATGGGTGACCTCCTGTTGGTCGTAGTGGTGACTTATACAATTCTTAGGACCCAGGGGTGGGGTGAGGGGAGCCTTCCCCTTTGCCCTGGAAGGTTCCCTGAAAGATCGACTCACAATAATGAGATTAATAAGAGAAAAAGATTTATTTACTATACACACAGGGAGAACCACAGAGGCATTACCCAATATCCCAATGGGGTCCAGAAATTTATATACCCTCATTTTAGAAGGAGGGGGAGATGAAGATAATTCTGTTGAGGGGTAATAAATAGTTACTAGGGAGGATGAGTAGATACTTGGGAGAATGAATGGATGGGGGGAAACAGATTGACCTGTAAATGATTCTCTTTGGAAATTAAATTAACCTCAGAGATAGGTATTATATTTAAAATGATTTGGGCCATGTCTCGTTACATTTTTTTTTTTTTTTTGAGACAGAGTCTCACTGTGTTGCCCGGGTTAGAGTGAGTGCCATGGCATCAGCCTAGCTCACAGCAACCTCAAACTCCTGGGCTTAAGCCATCCTACTGCCTCAGCCTCCCAAGTAGCTGGGACTACAGGCATGCAACACCATGCCCAGCTAATTTTTTCTATATATATTTTTAGTTGTCCAGATAATTTCTTTCTATTTTCTTTAGTAGAGATGGGGTCTCGCTCTTGCTCAGGCTGGTCTTGAACTCCTGACCTTGAGCGATCCACCTGCCTTGGCCTCCCAGAGTGCTAGGATTACAGGCGTGAGCCACTGTGCCCAACCTTGGTGGCATTCTTGATCTTCTTTCCTGTAATATATTGAGATAACAGGGAGGGGAAGGAAGGTCAATTGTTCTTTTTGATGGGTCTTTTTTTTATGAAAAACGAGGGAAAGTCCCTTGTGTTAGGTAAATAGTGAGAGATTCCAGTTCTCCTAGGGATGAAAGTGGGCCTTAATCCTGTCCCAAGTGATTGCCATACCTGGGGGAGGAGGGAACACCCCATGAATCTGCCAATCAGAACTTAGCACACCAACTACAAAAGAATGCAAGAACTCTCTAGCCCACAGGCCAGGCAGCATAGGTATCAATACTATAGAGTCTGGAAAGTGAGCTAGAATAACTGAGTTTCAGAGAGGCTCATGGGAGATCCACATGCATAAAACTCCCAACTGTCCATCAAAGTGGTTCCATGATGATGTCTGAACCACAGGAAGGTCCCTATCCAGACACTATAAACAAGATCCAGACCATAACCAAGCTCTCTTTTGCTATAACAAAGGGTCTGGTCATCATCTGTGGCATATGTATCTTACTCTGTAAACCTACATCTTGCTCTTGCTCTATAATCCTATTTTTCTCTCTTCAATAAACCTCATTTTTGTGCTTACCTTTCAGTGTATCTGGTCATTCTTCGGCCAACAGCACACCAAAAGCCAACATTTCAGACTGTGACCTGACACTTCCAAGGCCTATTGATCTCTAAGGGCCTTTAACTCAAAATGCTCTTTATACAACAAAGCACTGAAGCGGGCTTTCCCTCTATCGGCATAAACTGTACTGACCTGATCAAAAGATCAAAGGGGGCAACTGACTTCCCTTCCTCTCCCTGTTATCTCAATATATTGCAGGAAAGAAGATCAAGAATGCAACCAGACCTGCCTCAAATCATTTAAAACATAATACCTGTCTCTCAGGTTAATTTACAAGTCAATCTGTTTCCCCATCTGTTTATCCTCCCCAGCAACACCTTATCTACCTATACTCCTCATTTTCCTCCCTCCCCTCCAAAAGGCATGTATAAAAATATCTGAACTTCATTGGGATATTGGGTAATCACTGTGTGGTTCTCCCCATGCACATGGTATTGGCAAATAAAACTTTTTCTTATTAATATTAATCTGCCTTAATTGTGAGTTGATCTTTCAGCAAACTTTTGGGAGAAAGGGCAAGTTTCTTCTCAGCCCTACAATGTTTTAGCAAACCTGCTCTTTTAGGACAAAGTACATATTTCATGAATCTATAAAGTAACAAAGATTTGGCATCCAATTGATTTAAAAGTATATAAATACAAAAGCCAATTATGTAACCAAAACATCTGTACCCCCATAATATTCTGAAATAAAATAAATGAATAAGTAATTTTCTTTTAGAAAGTGCATAAATACAGAATATTGTTCACCTGTATGAGCAGATAGGAAGCGTGAGTAGATAGTTGAGTATGAACCTCCAATTCTCTTAGGAAGAGAATAACCTGGCTGCCAGGATATCCATGACATGTCTTTTGTGAATGAAGTCTACAAATTTCTTTTGCATGCCCACTAGGTGATTTATGAAAACCAGTCCCATCCTTGGCCACCACAAATGCATTTGTGTCTAAGGTCAGCGATTGTTTCTGCAGAATTTCAGGCTCTTTTTTCTGGTCTCTCTTCTTCCCCAACAGTAGCTGCTCTTGAGAAATGTCCTCCTTCTTTCCTTCCTTGGGGAGCTGAGCAGGAGATACTAAATTTCCTTCATGAAGAGGTCTCCAAGAGACAATAAAGAGTTGGAGGGTCCACTAAAACAAAGTCAGTGACAATTTTGCAGGCACCTTTGATTATGGAAAATAAAGCCCTCAGAACCATCTTCAAGTTTAGCATAGAGATGATGGGAAAATGTAAGATGTTTTGCCTCTTCACATTGTTTCCACTGTCCCCTTTGCCCTCAGGCAAAGCAAAAACATAGTATAACAAAATATTAAAGTATATATTCTCTTCAAAATTGACCAGGAAGAGAGAAATCCCTTGGGGAGTAAATAGCATCCAAGGAAGAACCTCATTACTCAGTCCTGTGGAGATAAATGAGCTTTCTGATAAGGTAGCGAGTACACATCTGGGTCTACCAGATGTACACTCTAAACGTACGTGTGTATGTGTGTGTGTGGTGTGTGTATGTTTAATATAGGAAGCCCATACTCCCTGAATATCCTTATTTATCTAACCTTATTTATATGACATGTCCTTTTATGGCATTATGTTTTAAAATTTTAAAACATATGCATACAAAAATGAAATGTAAAAGGGTGAGGTAAAAGTCAAGTATATCTAGAAGCTTTGATACTTTACTACTACAACTAGCTGTATCATCTTGTGTGTGCTGAAGGGTACATATGTCCCACATATTCTGGAGCACTGATTCCTAGGTCTTTACATGCCAAAGGCACCAACTTTAATTTTCAATATTGTATATTGCACTATTACTTTTGTAGTCTGTAAGCAATGCTGCATTTACAATGAGGTAATGACTTTTGATTTCTTCCAAATGGTTTGGTAGCACTGACTCAACCATGAAACTTTTACTTTCTCCTGGTAATATTAAGACTTCATCATGTAACTTGTAGTTTTCTCTCTTGCAAAAAGATATGCAACTAAATGTTTCTGAGTAAAATGCAATGAAAAGACTCTGACCATTGCAGTATAGAAGGACTCTTAGGTGAAGTATGATGACACTTCCACTCCATACCTGGACAGATATCCTTAGAGATTTCCATGGCAAAACAGGAGTAGCACAGCCCAAAGCAGGCTGGGTAATATATAAGAGAGCTCATGTGAGAAAATGGAGGCCTCAATTGACTTTGCCAAACCTGTGGAAGGGGTGAGCACAAAGGCAGAGTGTGGGACACAGCTAAACCCATGGATGGCCAAGTTCTTGAGCAGGAAAAAACAAGTTGTGGTGATAGGGATCAGAGGGGTTCTGACTTGGAGGAATTTTCTTTCGTGATAGAAATGCTCTTCTTGATTGGGTTGGTGGTTACATGAGTGTAAGAATTTGTCAAATTTGGCCTGGCGTAGTGGCTCACACCTGTAATCCTAGCCCTCTGGGAGGCCGAGGCGGGTGGATCGCCCGAGGTCAGGAGTTCGAGACCAGCCTGAGCGAGAGCCCCGTCTCTACTAAAAATAGAAATAAATTATCTGGACAACTAAAAATATATATAGAAAAAATTAGCCGGGCATGGTGGTGCATGCCTGTAGTCCCAGCTACTCAGGAGGCTGAGGCAGTAGGATCGCTTAAGCCCAGGAGTTTGAGGTTGCTGTGAGCTAGGCTGACGCCATGGCACTCACCCTAGCCCGGGCAACAAAGTGACACTCTGTCTCAAAAAAAAAAAAAAAAGAATTTGTCAAATTTCATTGGACTGTACACTTAAAATCTGTGCATTTTATTGTAAGTAAATTATACCTCAAAAAAAGTTTAGCCAAAGCAAGCAAACAAAACAGCCAGGTAAATATTGAAAAAAAAAAAAAAAAGAAAGAAATTGGAAAGCTAAAGTCGGGGCGGGAGAGGGCCAGTCCAGATGAAACTTTTTAGGAATGATTTTGCTCTGTGAAGCTTCTCCTTTGATCTCATGAACAAATAGGCCTTGTTTTTGGAGCCAAGTGCTCTGCATTTTGAAGAGACCAAGTTAGGATAGCAAGAAAACTGATGTTAGGACATCAGTGCTTTTTCAGTATTTTGTGAAATGTGTGTTTAAGAGACAGAATAAACCTTGTTAGTGATAGTACACTCAATTCAGGAGGAACCATAGATTTTTAAAGATTGACTGATAATGTATCCCTAAATTCTCACATTTTGGATGCTGGATTAATTCTTTAATGATTAAAAGTAGATAAAATTGATTGATTATTTCCAACATGCTAAGTCCTGGGTTTTAAATACATCATCTTATTTAACCTGCATATTCACTCTATGATGTAAATACTTTTATTATGCCCATTTTACTGATGAGAAAACTAAAACTTTGGGAGGTAATTTAACAAAGTTCTTACCTTGACTAAAGATAGTGGCCTTGTGACATAAAAATCCATGCTCTTAAACACAATACTTTGAGTTATTGACCAAAGGAGAGTAAAGAAAACACAGTACCTGCATTCCTGGAGTTAAAAAACAGAGCAGGAATCAAACAGAATCTATTTCTCCTGTGGATAATTCCCATAGTGATTTCCTATTATGGTGCTTTTGGATGACCAAGCTCTACTTGATGAACAAGCCAGGTAAACTAGTCCTTGATCTCTTTAAAATGCCATATATAAAACGTGTTGACTTATGTCCCTGATGCATGCTCACCTCCTGCAAGGAGACCACTCTACATGCCTACACTAGCCTGCTCCCAGCAGAGAAAATGAATATTTACCCATAGTACTTTGGGTTTATTAGAGTTCTTATTGTAACTATAAAAATTATTAAATATGAAGAAAATTACTGAAATAGGGTAGAAAAGACAGGTAGTTTTTGTTCTCCTGAGAACTGTTGCTGTTGCTTTGTAGAGTCTCAATCCAGGTAAGCCACTTAGATACTATATCTATATATATTTATGTTAATCAATAAGGAAAGACAGAAAACTAATTAAAAATTGGTAACTTTACTAGGGGTTCAACGAAAGAGGATACTAATATGAAAATGTAGCCAGTCACCTTAATTATCAGGGAAATATGAATTCAAATCACAATGCCATGCTGCTACATGTATACCTGAATGGCTATAAAAATGACTGACAGTACTGAGCGCTAGTGATGGTGGACACATAATAGCTAGAAATCTCAATGCACTATGGGCGTATAAATTAACAAAACCACATTGGAAAACTGACAGCATCTCTAATTGTGAAAATTATATACCCTGTGATCCAGCAATTCAAGTTCAAGGTATACATCTAAGACAAAGATACAGTGTGTTCACCAGCAGGCACATACTGGAGTGTATATAGTAGGACTATCATAGTAAAAAATGGGAAGCAACCCAAATGTCTGTTAAAAATAGAATGAAATTGTAGTTTAGTCATATAATAGAATGGTTCAGAGCAACAAAAATGAGCACATGATGCTTACACCTAACAACATGGATGAGTCTTATAACGTTGAGCCAAAGAAGCAAGACACAAAAGAATATATTCAAATGATTTCATTTAAATAAAGGTAAAACACAGATGAAAATTATCTCTGGTGATGGAAGTCTGCATATTTATTACTTTTTGGAGGATGATAGGAAAGTGATTGGGAAGGGGGACAGGAGGGACGCTGGGGAGGTTGGCAATGTTTCATCTCTTGATCTAGGTAGCAGTTACGAAGGTGTGTTCACCTGGGAAAATACATAAAAAAATTTAAATTCACACTTACATTGAGTGTATCTTCTTCACATATTCAATTTAAAAAGCTTAAAAAGAATTGTTTTCAAATAAGGTCTGAGGAAAAAACAGTCAATAAAAGAATGGGTAGAAAATGTGCACATAGGTGGTTGCAACACTCGGATTGTTGAGCAAATGTCTATACCTTCTCCCTTCCCTTTAAAGCAACTAACACTGGAGAGAATGCATTATGAATAAGATGTGTGTAAAAAAGAATGTGGCATCAATACAAACTCAAAGAAAAGGCTATGACCCTCCCTCAGAATATTGTCAAATTCCCATGCAGGTGTACATTTTACATTAATATAAAATAATTAAGTTATTTAAAGTATATATGGATTACCCCTATTTTTATCTTTCTTTTCTTTTCATTTTTTTTTCTTCTGAGATAGGGTCTTGTTCTGTTTCCCAGGCTAGAGTGTAGTGCTGCAATCATAGCTCACTGCAGCCTTGAACTGCTGAGCTCAAGTGATCCTCCTGCCTCAGCCTCCTGAGTAGCTAGGACTACAGGTATGCACCATCACACCCAGCTAATTTTTCTTATTTTTTGTAGAGATGTGGTCTTCCTATGTTCCCAAAGCTGGTCTTGAACTCCTGGCATCAAATGATCCTCCCACCTTGGCCTCCCAAAGAGCTGGGATTACAGGTGTGAGCCACTGTGCCTGGCCTCTTATGTTTTACACACATGTACATGCTTTGATCAACCAACTGTCAGACCTAGAAGATATAAAAGTAGGGCATAAAAGCTTTTCCTATATTGACAAACAGAAACCTATGATCTCTAGAGTCTCAGAAATCCTGACTTTCTAGGTCCATTATCAACCAGACATTAAACACTTACATACATTCAATTGTTCTCTCCTAATGAAGAAGTAAATTTTTATATTAATATTTGACCTGGAAAGTTACTAGGCATACAAGTAATTTAAAATTATTAGAGCTTTGGCATTTTCCTTTCCTTCCATATCTATTTGACATCTGCTAGCTTTCATGTTTCTTAAAATGGTAATCTGTCCCTTGGAGATTTATTCAGAAAGAAGTTAGCAATGATGTAAGACTTTATTAGTAAGCAAGAAATACAATAAAATTCCCAATAACATATTTTGTAGTGTAAGGGTGGAGAGAAAGTTCTCTTCTGACCTCTTTCAAGGTCCCCTGAAATGACTGACAATAGACAGATTAATGGGAGAAAAACCATAACAGATTTATTAACATGCATATGGGCACAGGAGTCCTACAAGTAGAAGACAAAAAAGGACCAGAAGGTTGAAGCTTAAATACCCTCTTTGCAAGGGAAAGAGAAGCGTAGGGGAATTGTAGGCAATTTTAGAGGTGTAGCAAATAATTTTCAGAGGAAATGAATGGTCCTGGAAGACTAGGCAATGGTTTGCAAATGATTCTTTTTCAAAACTGAATGGGACTGACACGTTATGGGAAGGTGAGGGGCGGAATTGCGTTGTGAGCAAAGGTTGTCTTATTACCTAGATAGTGTCCCAGGTCATGTCTCAGAGCTGCCCTCAGAATAGATAAAATGTCTGTGTGGGCATGGCGACAGCTTTTAGTGTCTTCTCTGTGATTAATCTTTCTTGGTTTTTTAATGAAATTCCTAGGGAAGGGTCTTAACACAATTGCATTTCTTTTGGAAAGAAGTTTCCTTGGTAAGATAAGAAAATTCCAGAGAGAGAGTCCCTCTGGATCTGTCTCTAGGAAAGAAAAAGGGTCCAGAGACAGGGGCTGAGGGAAGGTCAGTCAGAACCTTGGTTCTGAGGCTTATTTCTGAGGCCTTCTGATCTCTTTTAATTCAAAGTGCTTAGCATGCCAGTGAACCATGCTTTGGGGTATCATTCTCTGTGCCCCAACAGTAAAGTGCCAAAGAACCAAATTAAAAAATAAAAATGAATTTAATTTTGTACCACAATATGCTCAAAACACATGTTTTATTGTGATATAGTTGAGTAACTGTATGTTTTTAAGTTGAAAAAAAAAATCCCTCCTGGCCATCCCTACCTGTAGCTCCAATCTCATATCCCACGAAAAACTTTCTCAGAATATGAATTTCTGAGCCCTATGTTGTCACATTCATCTCTCTCTCTCTCTCTCTCTCTCTCTCATCTCTGCTTCTCTCATACTCTTAATCTCTCCTCTGCAGTTATTCCCTTCTGTGTAATACAAACTGGTGGCAGAGATTCCTGTCCTCATTTTTCCCAAAACATACTCTAAAAAGTATGAATAAACAACAGTGAACATCCAACTCTTGGCCTTGCAGATAGTCCTAACTCAGAGTATTTCTCACTGGCAGGTTTTCTACAAAAGTCTCTGATTCTCCAGCAGTGGGATTCTTCCTCCATCTCCCCAAGCTGGCTTCGTGGTTGTCCTTCTGGGATTGCTCCAAAACTGCTTATTTCCCATAGAGAAAAATTTCACTTTCCATTTCTCCACCTCTTCCCACGAAATTCATTTCATCATTGCCCAGAAACCTTAATGCAAGTGACTGAATCCACCCTTTACTGTGTTCTTAAACTATTTCCTGGAGAGAAAGTCTGCTGACAGCCCTGAAAGTTACACTTTCAATCTAATGGAAAAAAATAATAAAGGCACCGTTATTTTTGTAATTGTCCTACAGTGCATCAGTCCCAGCCATTCTCAGGGCTCATTCATTTCCTCCAGCTGTTTGCAGAGGGGCTGGCTTTCTCTGCTGACCCGCCTTTCTCCCCTCTCCCCCCTCCCTCTTGCCTGTCTCTGTCTCCATCCTCTCCCCATCAGGGAAGGCCTGACATTTTCTTCATTAGCTTAGCTGTTTAGTCGCCTGATATAAAATCTGGCCCTGGAAATAGGATTTGCATATCTCCCAGACAAAGGTTAAAAGTGCCCCGTGCCTGGGCTTCTCCTTGTCTGTGTTGCAGCCTCTACCTGCCTGCTCCTTCTCCTGTGGGGTAGGCAGGAGAGATGAATGTTCCACTTCCAAGTTCCAAACCCTGATGGAAGGGAAACGAGGTGTTGAGTGTTTGATAATACAACGATCCATCAAAATAATGGATACTCTGAATCCTAAAAATCTAGATAGGAAAATGGACTTTGCCAAGCAGGAGAGTATATTTAATTCAGGCATTTTCATCCAGATTATTCAAAAGAATATTTTAGATAATAACCATCTTGAGTAATATTAGCTTATCTGGAGACAGGGTGATTTGGGGAGCTCACATTAATGGAATGTCTACAGAAATCCTGAAGGGACAGCTGGTCCCCAGAGACTTTCAAAACATTCCATTATTTTCTCTGGGATTAAAGCTGTATCACCACCATGATTTCTCCTCTGGACAGTGGATCTTTGCACGACACGGGAAACTCACTGCCTTTTTGGTCCATCTTGGGGACTCAGGAAGTGTCTCCCATCAGCTCTGTCATCAGTCTCAGTTCCAGGTCTGCTGTTTTGTAATTGTATGTTACCATGTGTGTGCCGTCTCTCCCCACACTGAAAGCCATGTGCTCTTTCCTGTGCCACTGAAATGCCTGGTTTGTGCCCTCCCAGTTCCCTTCAAATCAAGCTGAAAGCAGGGAGCAACGGCATCATTGCTCAGAAAACTACCGTCACTGATAACCAATTACAATGTTAAAAGCCAAATCTTATAAGCTTCCCTTTCTGCCCCATGGGGGTACAGGAAAAAGGCCTGGTGTGTGGAAACAAAGCAATTACTTAAAATGTAACAAAGCACATTCCCAAACTGAAACCATGACTCAGCCTGCCCGCACAATATTGATATTTCAGATTTTATATATTTGAACTGAGATTGCAGTTTATTTCTCAAATGCAAACATGTGTTTAATTAGAGCAAAATGTGCATGTCAATAACACTGAATTTTAAATACCAAGTTCTAAAGTTTATTGATTGATGATTATTGTGGGGAAACATGAGCTCTAATGCATAAATCTTTTGACAGGAGCTGTCTGTCAAAAATAATGATCCTTTTAAAACTCATGAATAAATAATGATGCAGGTCCACTTTACATAAAAATACATACTCATTTACACTCTGTCCACTGAAATGAAATATGGTTATTTAAAATAATGACGCTGTGATGGGTGAGTAATGAAACATTATTAATTTAATACACATGGTATTTTATACTCACTCTCAAATTACATGCATGTATTTTCAATATTAACACATTAGGCTATTTTTTTTAAAGACCTCTCACAAAATGTCTGGTACAGAAAATCCTTTCATGGATGAGACTATGAATTTTAATTCTACCACACTAGGGTCTCATTTTGGTCACTAGCTGAAAAGTAATAACCCGGCTGTCGCTGTGGTGATGTTTTATTGTCTGCCCTGACTTGGAGCATCCGGAAGAAGCCACCTCCGTTTCCTCCCCTAGGAAAAAACATGAACGGTGGAGAGGGAGAGCCAGAATGCTGCTTGCCTTTCTTCATCCTTTCCCCGTCTGGAATTTGATTCTGTTAATCTGTCTTTTCTTTGTTCTTTTTCTTCTTTTATCCCACCCTAATTTTCCATCTGCACCCTGAGTAAGAGTAACTGGGTGATCATAATACTTGCCACTTCTCTGGGTGCTTTCACCAGTAATTCCGGAGCAGAGAGATAGGAAATTAGGAAAACTATGTTTCACTTTTTCTTTTAGGAGATTTAGGTTTACTCTTCTCTCTTGGACTTTGCAATTATTTCTTCCTGGCCTTTTGTTTTTTTTTTTCCCAGTCATAATCTCACATCAGAAGTGATGAGTGTGGCAAATGGGCTCTGGTCAAGCAGGCGGATGCCCACATTTAAAAAGATGGGAAAAGAGGAATAATTGTTCAGTTTCCTTTTCCTCCATACTTCTAAGCCCCACTGTTCACCTTGGAATCCCAGCCAGTTTTCAATAGCCTAGGTTTTGGAATATGAGGAATGCTGATGGCAGTTTCTCTTCACCATTTTATTGATGAGGAAACTGAGGCACAATGAAATGATGTGCAGTATGTCCACATGCGTGGAAGCATTCCTACAGGCAAGCACACAAACTTTTTGGTAAGAAGCACAATGCTCATCCAAATGGCGTCCTTTCCAAGACTGACATCGGGACCTTCCTCAGCGCTGCTCCTGATGTCACTGTTGCCATTTGTGCCAAGGAGGGTTCTGCTGCGTCAAACTACCACATGCCATTTTCCAAACTGGGAAATGTCAATGAATGGGGGGGGGGAGTTTGCTCTAGATTTTAAATCAGTTTATTTAAGTATCTCAGCCAGTGTTGTTCAGCTTATTAAAAGTTCTCACATTTGGAAGATGAAGTATTGACTTTTTTTTCAAATTGAAATCAATCTGGATTTAAGAATCTTGTGAAAGAAACCCCTGCGATAATTTTAGATCCCCTGTCAGTTGCAGTAAAAAGTTTAGGAATTCTGAGGTTGCCATGGGGGCTTTAAAGACAAATAGCAAGTGAAATTAATTTTAAATCTTTAGCTCAAGTCAGCCTTTTCTTAAAATAGATTTGAAAAGTCTTACCTTAAATGCCTTTTAAATGAATGTTTCATAAGAAGAGTGATTCAAAGTGCTTCATAGAAATATACATACGGGAACTTCCTGTTTAGATATGCCTTTTACATAATTATAAAGTGTCAATTTAGACATTATACAGACATATGTCAGGGAAAGGTTAACTTTGACTGGCAAACAATTTTCTTTTTAATCATCTTCCACAGGAGATCTCTGCACAGAGAATGCAAATGATAGTGTTCCTATGGGTGTCCTTTTTCGCTTGCTTATGTATCTCACTAAAGTAGCTGTTTTCCTAGATATTATCCAATCGCATGCCAAAGTTACCTCTTGCTACACTTTATATATGAGATACGTTTTTGTTTCTTTTCATGCTCCAACTTTTTGGGGAGGAAAAGACATCCATTTTTATAAATCTTATCCAAAGTTATTATTACAAACTTGTGTTGTTAGATTTAGAGAAAACACAATTTTTATTGTATTTCATTGTGTAATATAATGCCTATGAAATTAATTTAAGCCAATAAGTAACAAAATTTGTATTTCACGCTA
This sequence comes from Lemur catta, assembly GCF_020740605.2. Classification (NCBI taxonomy): domain Eukaryota; kingdom Metazoa; phylum Chordata; class Mammalia; order Primates; family Lemuridae; genus Lemur; species Lemur catta. Next base: position 72,059,793 of record NC_059135.1, read on the forward strand.
AGTGCAGGATTGAATTGGGCCAGATTAAAAAAAAAAAAAAAAAAAGAGTACTGCAAAGGTCAATCACAAATCTAAAAAAGGACATTGGAGGACATCACATTGACCAATTTCCCTAAAAAGGAGGTAGAAACACCAAGGAAAATGAAACATTATTAATTCAAACATTTCTCTTTAAGAATTTTAAGAATTTCTAATTATGTATGCCATTTGGGGATATTTTTCTTTTTGTAAATAAATCTGTTTTAATTTATACCTTAGAGAGATAACTTCTGTTACTTATTTTAGGTTGTCTCCAAAATAATATATTATTACTACTTGGATTTTGAAGCAATGACAGCACTAAAGTAAAACAGAACAACTTTCAGGCTAAGACCAAGAATGGCCAGTCAACTGGCAAGTGACCACCAGGGTGCTGGAGACTACACTCCACACTCTTAGTGAAGACATACTTCATCTCTGATGCAAAAGACCAAACAAAAAAAAATTTCTGTTTTTTTTCTTAGCCATTTTTACTACCACATTAATCATCAGACTAGTCTATGCAAAGATGAGAATTTATTAAGGTTATACATTCATAGAGATTACTTAGCCTTCTGAAAATTTTATTTAGGTAAAATAAATTTTATGGAGGCATAGAGGAAATAAAAATAGTTTAAAGTTATCATTTTTTAAAACAATAACTTACTTATATCTGGACGGCATGTAAGATAAAAGAGACAAAATTTGACATTTGGGCTACTTGTTTCGCATATAATTTAGTTAGATGTTTAATTTTGTTATTTTTATATCTTTGTTTATTAATATACTTGAAACTTCTCTTTCAAGATGAAAATGTGTTAAATATTTTTTTATGGATAAAAAAACTTTCTAAAAGAGAAAGTGAGAATAGCTTTAGTCCAGAGTTCAAGAGCTGTGGCTTCTTGTATTCTTTGTTTTGGCCATTATTTATGTGACAAGTCATTGATACATTCTGGGAATTGCTATTTAAAAAACATAAAATTAAAAAAAAATAAAATAAAAAACATAAAATTGAACGAAAGACTTCAGACACAAAATAATACAAGAGAACATATTGTACATGTCTGCTTTCCATGAAGCACGCAGACCATGCTGTTAGAGGTAGGACTATCTATGGGAGGCGGGAAAGTGGAGTGATTAGAAAGGAATAGGAGGGAGTTTTCAGTTTCTGGAAATTATGTGTTTATTTATTTAATCTGGATGCTGGTTACACAATGTATTAATGGTTTTTAAAAATATAGTGAGCTGTACACTTTTGATATAATACTTGTTTGCATAAAGTAACTTTTTCTAACAGTCGTTGTTCCAAAGTCCTACTCTTCTGTGACAATTAGCTTTTTATAACAGGATGCCCACCAGAAGTCAGACACTTTTGGGTGACTCAGGGACGTCATTGTGAGCATTCATGAATGTCCTGTGCAGTAATAGATTTCTATCGGCTTTTTGCATTTTTCTGCTTTCCCTTTCTATACTCACTCTTGGGACTGTCATTATGTGTGGCTTCCAATAACCTTCTCATCCTTCTTGTTTTTTCCTAATCCACTGCAGGCTGGAGAAGAAACAGATAATCAAGTTTATCAAATTCTTGATAAGCTTGATTATTTGTTACTGTCAAATTTTACAGTAAAACTCAGTAAAGTCTGAATGACTGCATCTGAAAGCTTAAGGTTGCTAGAAATTTGACCTCAAAACACCCCAACCTCAGAAAGAACCTCAGATTTCTATAGTGGCCTTCTTTACGTTCAAGGGTTATTTTGGCAGGATTCTCAGAAGATTTTCTAGTCACTGCTGTTGTTTTCTTCTCTTTCCAAATATCTTCCAAAACATTTTCAAAGATTTTATAAAATAACTTTGTTGCCAATATTCTATTGCAGAATATTTATCATTAATAAGATTGTTTATTATTTTTTAAGCTTATATCTACCTCCTTATAATTTCTACCTGTTGATCCTAAGATTTTCAATTAGAAAATGAGAATAGACCTACACCAGCGGTTCTTAACATCAGCATTGATCAGAGTCACCTGGGAGCTCAGTGCAAACACAGAGGTCCAGGTATCATCCTGAGAGGTTCAGTAGGTCTGGAGTGGCCTGAGGCCTCAATATTTCTGGGCAGCTCTTACAGGGGATATGGCTGCACAGCCAGGTTTGACAAACATGCCTGCACGTTCTCCATGACACCCCTTTCCTGCCATGATTCGAACATGACCGTCTTGTTCCCTCTCTTTTCCAAACCACACAGCTCTGGTTTCGTCAAATGTTCATGGTCTAGGTTTACATATTTCTCATCACTCTGGTCGCCCTCCCCGAACTTAACTTTCTAATGCATTGTTTAAATGAGATGACTGAGTGTGGAACTCCACACTGTAGATGTGATCTGACTAGAGTGGATTCACACTTTTCCCTCCCATTATCTTGAGTCTAGGCTTCTATTACCGCAGTCTAGCAATGTGTTTGCTTTTCAAATAGTCATGTTGTACTGTTGTCTTATACCGAAGGTATAACCAGTCATAAATCCCACGATTTGTATCTGAACTTCCTTCCTGCCTCTCTGCATGCCAGCATTGTCTCCTTTCATCAGTAATTACTGTTACTTAAGCTTTGGCCCTGGGAATCCAGTGGAAAACAAAACAGACATAGTCCCTGCCTTGCCAGAGTTAGGATTCAGACAAGCAAAGCCACTGTTATATCTTTAGGTTAGTTCTCACCTATGTTGCACTGGCATAATTGATTTATGAATACCCCTAACTTGAGCCAGTACAAAACTAGGGCTGTGGACAGAATTCTTGAAAGTGTGCGGCCTAACTCATCTTGCTCAGATGGAGTCCCAGAATCTTGCCTGCATTGGTTGGGCAGGTTCTGGTATCTATATTTAACAACACCTGGAAGGGTTCTGTAAGTCAGGACTTTATGAGTATGGCAAGGGGATTCGATGAGAACAACAGGACTCCAGCTATCTAGTGAGATCTGTACACATTTTACAGTAACCATTACTGTTCCGGCTCTTCTGAATCCTCTTCTTTTTGCTCCCCCTCATTGACTGTAATGAGGTGTGCAGACTGTGATTCGGGATCTATGACTGTTTTTAGGGAATCAGTATCCATGCAGCTGCTTAAAGGCCCATTTTGTAGTACTGAGCCTTGCTTTCCTTCCAAACTCAGCTTGCCTGTTTGGCTGGATGGTAGGAAGAACTGCCTGCTGGGGCTGCTGCTTTTTGGTTTAAGGTCTTGAAGTCTTACTGTTTTGTGCACTCCCTTTGCTGACCCTCTCTGTTGTATGTGTTCTTGCAATCGGGTGGGTTTTCAAAATTCCCTTTGAATGCCAACAGCCACTTGCTCAATGGCATCCTGCAGCGAGACCAACTCATGAAGCTCTGTCTGACATTTCTGCGGGGACCCTGTGAGACATTTCTTGGCAGTGGGAGCCCTGGGCCCTCTCTGCCTAACTAGCCCCCTGACAATGTTTGGCGTGTTGTACATAAGTGACCCCTGATAGATTTCCTCTTGTTGATTTGGGGCTAGAATTACAAGTCCGTCAAGACCATTTTGAATCTTCATTCTGCCATCTATTTCAGTTTTAAGTAATCTGAAAATTTCATAGTCATGGTTTCTTCAATGTTATATCAATTCTGAACTGGAACACAGACAATTTCAGATTCACAATAGAAAACTCAGAACACAGTCAGAAACCTACCTCTAAGTGGACATCCATCCACTAATAAGTTCTATTTTGTGGTGCCCATTCAGATAGTCCACATATTTTTGTTGCTGTTTTTAACATTTTATATTGCAAAATATAAAATGCATCCTGAAAAGTGTCCCAAATGAAAACATGCAGCTTAATAAATTATCAAGAAGTAAACTGTATAATTTCTACCCACATCAAGAATTAGAAACTCTTCTCCCAACACTACTCAATCATTACCCTCTTTTTTCTCTCACTCCAGATTTTTGTGAAATCACTGCTTTGGTTTGTAGTTTTAACCCCTGAGGACAAGAGTTCAGTTTTGCTTATTTTTTGAAGTTTACATAAATGGAATTATACTATCTTGTCTTTGTATGCTCCTTGTGGTGCCTCTGATGAACAGAAATTCTTAATTTTAATACAGTTTAATTTATCCATTTTTTTTAGGGGGAAACATTATTTCCCTGCCTGGATCATGAAGATAATCTGCTATTTTACCTCTTAGAAACCCTATCTCATTGTACCTTTCACATGCAGATCTCCAATGAATCTGGAATCAATTATTTTTCCCATGGTGTAAGGAAGGGGACTAAGGTATATTTTATCACTATGGTGATCCAGTGTTCCCAGGACTGTTTATTGGGAAGCCATGCTTTTTTACTGTTTTGTAGTTGTTCTTTGTTGTAAATCAAGCGTCCATATATAAGTGAGCTTATCAATATAAATATGTTTTCATGTCCACTTTTTTGATGAGAAAATAATATGTGATAGATTTGATTAATCATAGATGTATTCAGTTTAAATTGTATAACTAAAGTAAAAATGGAGAGCAGGCAAGTAAAACACATTAAAGTTTTGTCAATTTCTAAATTTTGAAGGAGGAATGAAGCTGTCACTAAGATATAAAAAGTCACTGGTGATTTCAAACAGTATACATCATTCATGGGGTGAAAAAAAAGGGTGCAGAAAATTTGAAACCAGTCTTTTTTGAGAAACATTGAGCACATTTCTTTCTTTTTTTCAATTTTTTAAAAAGGATCCTTATAGAAGTTTCAAGTTATCACTTTTTTGCTACTAAATCTCTATGTGTCTGTGTTTTGTTTGTGTATGTGTGTTGTGTGTGTGTGTGTGGGTGTGTGTGTGTGTGTGTGTGTGTGTGTGTGTATGTGTGTATTTCCCCAAATGTACTCACTGCAACCGTCAAGACTGTTATTTAGGTTCTGGTGTCAATTTTTTCCAACCATTTTTTCACCAGTTTACCTCCTGACGATATTCCCTCCCTCCCCTTCTTTTAAATCACAGCAACAGATGGATCTGGAGCAATAAAATTTCCTGATTAAATGTCTAGAATAACTTCTTATTATGGAATAGAATTATTCCAATAAAAGTTTTTGTCCAACACATTTAGGAAAACTTGTCCAATACTTACAAATCATAGAACTCTTTTAGATTTCTAAGTTCTTGGTTAACTTATCAAATAAAAGTATCAACATGTTTTAGTTTAGTGGGGGAAAAAAACCTCTTGTCAATAGTAACTCCAAAGAATTCTCTTGCTGAAGTGGTTTTTATCTGACCCATATAGAAGTTCTTCATATGACAGATGCTACAGAAGACTCTGGCATTTCAGGTAAACCTCAAGTAACCACTAATAATTAGGAAGACAAAGGAGAAGGAATCTACCTCATATTTTGAAACTTGCTCATCTGATTGGAAAGGGACTCTGTCAACACTAAGAGACATGGATTCAATGGAAAACACGGGATATATTACATACCACCAGTCATTGAGATCAGTGGTTCTGACACCCATTGCCACTTATATAGTCTAAATTTTGAAGATACCATAACCCTGTAAGCATCTATTTCCCCATCTGGAAACCAAGAAGAATAAATTAGTTGGACTTTAAGGTCACTCAGTTTTTTCTCAATAAAAAAGAGAAAAAACATTAGGGAAGCTGTAAAGGCATGGCCAAACTTTTCCTCCCATTAGTGCTGAGTACTGTTTCTTTGTTGGCTGTGTAAACCAGCAATCTACAAGGCTTGTAGTGACAAAAATGGCTGAAAGCCACATGGTCATGGAGCCAAATATGCCCTTAGGAGAGACATTTAACTTTTTCAGTTAAGAGAAATGGATTAAGTTAAAAAGGAATATGCTAAACAAGAATTTTGAATATTAAGCATTGGAACAAATTCAAACTATTTAAGAATTAAAGAGAAAAGCATTTCTTTTGAAATGTACCCTACAAACATTTATATTTTAACAACAATATTGTGCAATATTAAATAATATTTAAGTATAACTGATATTACAAGGAATTTAATTTTTTTTTGTAAAGATACTTCTTTTACTTTTGTCCATTTCACAGCCAAACTTCTTGAAAGTGCTGTCTGCATGCATTGTCACTGTTCCCTCACCTCCCACAACCCAACTCCCCACCATGGGATTTTGTCAACACAAATTCATGGAGGCTGCTATTGCCAAGGTCACCAGTGATCCATTTGTTGCCAAATACAATAGATACGTCTCATTCATTGTCTGATTTGACTTTTCCGCAGCACTAATGCTCTCTCTTTGAAATGCTCCCATCTCTTAGCTTTTTTGGTACCACAGTCTTCACCTTTTCAGATTTTTCTTTCACTTTTCTGATCTGTCCTTTTTATGCTCTTTTGTGAGTTCTTCTCCTTCCTTCTATCTCTTAATAGTCTGTTGAGAACAGCGCGTTTCTCTCGTCACAAACTCTGTCTGGATATCCCCATCTACTTTCAAGGCTAGATGTAAGTGGTTCCCAATTGTATAGTTTGTCCACAGATTCGCCCTCTAAATTTGAGATTTTTGTATGCCAGAGTTCCATGGGTATTTCCACTTGGATTTTCCACCAACGTTTGAAATGGAACATTGCCACAATAGAACTCACTAACTTTTTGCCTCATCTGGATCATCTTCCTGTGAGCCAACCAGGCACTTGGGTTTCATACTTCCTTTTCATAGTGATCACAGCTACTTACTCACCAAGGGAATTGATACTTATATATTTGCTACATGTATCTAAAATGCATTTACTCCTTTATGTCATCCTTGCCCTCATTGCCTCTATCATCTCTCACTTGTATTGCTCATAATTATTTCCTAACTGATTGGCCATTGTTCTAGTCTCTCTACTCTAGTCATTGTGACATTTACAAAACACAAACATAATTACATCAATTTCCTTCCCAAAATTCTTCAATGCCTTCCCATTGCTCTTAGAATAATGACCAAATTCACTAACAAGTGGAAAAAGTCCCCGCATGATCCGCTTTGGACTCCAGCTTGTTTTCTACTGTCATCTCTCATCACTTTCTCCTTTCCTTGACCTTATGCTCATCATACTGAATGGCATTCATTTCCTGGGAAACTCCTGCTCCCTTTGCACACATTACCTTTAACAGAATGATTTCTCTTCCTAGAACTACCATTTAGTTCTCCAGTCTGTCATGTCTGGCTAACTCTTATAGATGCTTTATGTTGGTGAAGCCTTTCCTGAAGGCCCACCAGCCACGCCTGGGTAAGGTGTCCTGCTATGTCTTTGCACTGATCTTTATAATCCCCCTACAAGAGACCTCATTATTCTTGCCTTCTCTCCCAATGGTGCATAATCTCCATGAGGACGAGGATAGTATAGATTTTGTTTGTTTACTCTGGTGTCCTACACCCAGCAGGATGCCTGACACATAGTAGGTGCTCGATAACTATTTATGTTTTGTTTTGTTTTTGTTTTTTTCTCATATAATTTATTTCATTTTAAAATTTGTTTCATCTCAAATAAACCATGCCTTTGCATAAAACATGATAGAAGCTTCAGTGCTCACCAGAGATCATTGACCCTAAATTCTAAGATCAGTTTGTTGGAGTCACGAAAACAATTTTTTTTGAATCCTGGAACATACAGACAGATATAACTATTGTCTGTTAATAGACAGGGGCCATTCTGCCTCGGCAAGGCCTAAATTGGGGTCATATATAACACATGCAAACTGTGATTTTATAAAATGATGTTGATGATGATGGCTATAGTGAAATAAATCTCATCATAGCACCAAAGCACAGACACAGGTTATTATTTTAAACCAGGCAATCAGCAACACTCATAATGTATTATTTTCAGAATGCAGTATTAGTAACATGAGAGTCATCCTAATCAAATCATAAATATTCAGAAGCATTTAAAATCCAGTTTGTGGATTCTTTGAGCACATTCAACTCCTGGTTCCCGTCTCCGCTGCTTATTTAGTGGTTAGAAGCTAAGAAGAGCAGGAGGAATCAAAGGAAATGAAATTCATACCTTCTAATTTTGCTTAAGGCAACTCTATTTTCAGAAAGATCAGGGTGGAGGTGGGCAGGGATAACAAAATCAATAAATGAGTTTGGAAGACTGTGGAATTCAGTGATGCTCTTCCTGTCCCCAACAAGGATAACTAATTACAATTAAGTTATAAGGTAAATTTGCCTTTGGGTACAGGCATCCCTGACTTACAAACCAAATACAAGGGGGCTACAAAAATTTCATGGAATTAAAAAATAAAAAATATAGACTTGATTTCTCAACATAACCTCCATCAAGTTCAAGACACTTTTGTAAGCAATGATATCAGCCATTTGGTCCATCCTTAAAGAACTGAGCATCCTGGGAATTTAACCAAGTCGATATAGTCTTTTTTATACTATTAACGGAAGAAAAATGGAGAAGATTTTTTAAAATTAGGAACAAAAAGTCAGAAGGAGCCAAATCAGGACTATAAGGTGGATGCCTAATAATTTCCCAATGAAACTCTCATAAAATTGTTCTTGTTTGATGAGAGGAATGAGGAAGGAGCATTGTCATGATGGACAAGGACTCTCTGGTGAAGCTTTCCCAGTTGATTTTCTGCTAAAGCTTTGACAGACTTTCTCAAGACACTCTCATAATAATATGGTGTTGTGTCCTGGCCCTCCAGAAAGTCGACAAGCAAAATGCCTTGAGCATCCCAAAAAGCTATTGCCTTGATCTTTGCTCTTGACCAGTCCACTTCTGCTTTGACTGGACCACTGCCGCCTCTGGGTGGCCATTGCTTTGCTTTTGGTTTGTCTTCAAGATCATACTAGTAAATGTTTCATCTCCTATTAAAACTCTTCAAAGAAATGCTTCAGGATCTTGATCCTACTTGTTTAAAATTTCTGTTGAAAGTTCTTCTTTTGTCTGCAGTTGATCTGGGCACAACCATTTTGGCACCCGCAGAGTAGAAAGTTTGCTCAACTTTAAAGCTTCAGTTAGAGTTACGTGAGCTGAACCAATTGAGAAGTCTATGATGTTGGCTATTGTTTGTGCTGTTAATTATTGGTCTTCTTTGATTAGGGCATAGACAAGATGAACTCTTCCCTTGCAAATTGATGTGGATGGTCTGTCACTGCAGGCTTCATCTTCAACATCATCTCATCCTTTTTTCAGAAGAATTATCCATTTGTAAACTACTGATTTCTTTGGGGCCCTGTCCCCATAACTTTTTGTAAAACATCAGTGATTTCACCATTCTTCCACCCAAGCTTCACCATAAATTTGTTGTTTGTTTTTCCTTCAATTTTAGCAGAATTCATTTTGCTGTGATGGGGCTCTTGTCAAAGTGATGTCTTATCTTTGTTGATATCTCAGACTAAATCCTGTTCAGATATGTTATAACAAGTTAGTACAAATTTATTTTGGTGAAAAAATTTTGAAATCTATGCATAGTTTTCTCATGGTACACATTTCCCATGAACTTTTTGGAGACCCCTTGTGCATATACATTATTTGAGGGTTTTTCTTATGAAATCTAGTGTCCTCTCTGAGAAATACAATACAAATTATTGTGATGTGTCACATTCTTTGATACAATGGAGACTTGTGAGCATCTTATAATCATGTACTACCTAAGGATTGTGCCATTCTGAACACCAACTACAAAAGAAAATACACAGTGAAAGGCAGGCAAGTCCATCCCAGCACTGAGCGTAAAGCTTGGGGCTATATACTGTTAGCAAATTTGCTTACTTAAAAAAAACTGTTTTGACTTAATGTGTGCATGGAAATCTTGATGAGATTCACCTGAGCCCCACCAGCTTGAAATTAAAACCAAGTCCTTACCTTATATCTATTGCCTGATGATAATGCATAAATGCTTCAGCAAAATTCATGCAGCAGACAAACCATTGCAGTATCAGCTAAAAGTACTCCCAGGTATATTTTTTTCCCTTGGAAATTAGTGTTAAAATATTAATACACAACTTCTTAGAGAAGCCACTTGTTGTCTATGCCTTCTTCCCCCCATAGTATCCTAATCTCAACTCTTGGAGGACATAAGTCAAAAACTAAAAATAAATGCAGCTCAAAAAGTGTTTTAAAACTTAGCTGCCAGGGCCGGGCGCGGTGGCTCACGCCTGTAATCCTAGCACTCTGGGAGGCGGAGGCAGGAGGATCGTTTGGCTCAGGAGTTTGAGACCCCATCTCTGCTAAAAAATAAAAAGAAATTATCTGGACAACTAAAAATATATAGAAAAAATTAGCCGGGCATGGTGACATATGCCTGTAGTCCCAGCGACTTGGGAGGCTGAGGCAGAAGGATTGCTTGAGCCCAGGAGTTTGAGGTTGCTGTGAGCTAGGCTGACGCCACGGCACTCACTCTAGCCAGGGCAAAAGAGCGAGACTTTGTCTCCAAAAAAAAAAAAAAAAAAAAAACTTAGCTTCTAATCTTTTATTTCTATGACTTAGAATTGGGTATAGATGAAGATTTGGGTTCTGAATTTTCAAGACAATTAACTGGTTTTTATTTTAAAGCATCAATGAAATGTATACATAAGGATATATTAACATATCGTTATGAAAAAAAATTTAATCTTGATTCTTATTTGGGACGTGTCTGTGGCTCTTCCCAGTCCTACTATATGGTGATCTCTATAAGTCACAGAGGTCACTCTGGTTGCAGATTTTTGTTTCTTTGTTTGTGTGATCATTTTTAAGTGTAGTAAATGGTCTGCTAGTGCATTATACATCTATGGGGTGTAATGGCTTGGGAAGGAGAGGTCTCATCTATGGTTGTAGTCATTACTGTTCTATCGTGGAACAACTTTTGTCCCTTTCTAATCCTAGAGTATCTCCATACATGATCCTAAGGGTCTTTGTGATCTTTCAAAAGACCCCTGATTATATTTATAATTGAATCAAGATACAATAATGAAAAGTGGTTTCTCAGAAGTAGCATTACTTCTAGAGAATACTACTTCTAGGACTAGTTCTCTTCCTGTATAATACTATCACCGTCTAACTCCAATATATTATGATAACAAAAAATATATCTTAATAAGTGCTCTGGGTAGAAAATTCTTTCCTCACACTATAAATGCTGAACCATGCCTTTGTGTTTTTATGTTAGAATTCTTACTCTTTCGTCTACTCTCAGAGTTAATAGGATGTTAAGAGGATTTCAGTAAAGCTGATATTTTTAAGCAATATTTTAGTTCAAATGTGGGATCAAATATTCAGCTTCTTAGTTATTCATAGCTATTCATCTTATTGACTTACACATTTCAGATCATTTAAATATTTATTTTTAAAATGTTTCTTGTAATAAGGAATATTGTGTGCCTTTCAGAGATAGGGTAGGTAGCTGGGGATACAGTTAAGATGAAGACTTTCTTTTTCTCTTTTCTTTCTTTTCTTTTCTTCTCTTTCTTTCTTTCTTTCTTTCTTTTTTTTTTTTTTTTTTTTTGAGACAGGGTCTTGCTCTGTTTCCCAGGCTAGAGCACAGTGGTATGATCATAGCTCACTATTACCTTGAACTCCTGGGCTCAAGTGATCCTCCCTTTTGATCCTCCCTAAGACTACAGGCATGCACACCCACGTCTGGCTAATTTATTTTTAATTTTTTGGAGAACAGGGTCTTGCTATGTTGCCCAGGCCAGTCTCAAACTCCTGGCCTCAAGTGATCCTCCCACCTCGGCCTCCCAAAGTCCTGGGTGGGTGAGCCACCATGCCTAGCCCCATGAGGAAGAATTTCTATAGAAATTTTGTACTTCTGATATTTGAATCATTTGTATATTATCTTCTTAAAAGAAATATTAAATGATTTTCCAGCCATTTAAAATGTGACACATTTTTCTTGGTACAAATTGCATATGTGTTCTGATGGCATAAAGCCACTTTCCAAGGGGAGGAAGTCACTGACAATGTAAAGTTGGCAAGAGAATTCAGATCCATTTTCCCTCTTTTATAAACTTAATAAATATAGACCACAGAACTTGTTTCCGTGGCATCAAAATAAAAGATGTTTTCACCACATTAAATGTGTGGTTTGATTGGGAGATGAAAATTACTTTATGATCTTGAACCTAGAATCTCAGGAAGTTTTGGGGATTATTGTGCATAATCCACAAGACAGAGATAAAAGGATGGAGGTGCTCCCTCAGGACACATTCCTGAGAATTTCCAGCGTGCTCCTTGGCCTGCTAGTCTGCCTCATATGGTGGACATTAGCACCCCAAGGACTGGAAGCCATAAAGGATAGTAACATACACAGGAAATGGTTGTAAAGAGATATGCAAAAGTGGCTTATCAAAAGAAAATCAAATGTTCCTGTTCATTATAATCATTTAAGGAAGGAAAGGAGGTAAGAAAAATGAAGACTGGCTATTATAAGAGAGGTTTATCAAAAGCTGACTGAAAATTGATGTGCATGTCTTAGTGAAGATAATTAGAGAAGATGTTTGTGAACTCCTGGACTCCTCATGAGATAATTATCATAGGCAAGTTTCTATAGGGAGCACATGTGTCCTTTTCTATCTGGGTTTTAGGCTTTTGGAAAGGAGATAAAATGACTTTTGTTTGGTAGACACTGGGTTAAGAGTATGCACTTGGAATCAAATCCTGGCTCCACCGCTTATGCGGTGTATAATCTAGGGCAAGTTAGGTAACCTCTCAGACCATCAGTTTACTCCTCTGCAACATTAGGTGATAATAATAATAATATGCACCCCAGAGAGTAATTGAGGATTAAATGAATTAATATTTGTAAAGTACTAAGAACAGTGATTGGCACACAACAAGTGCTGGAACAATGTCCATTAAAGAAAAATACATGTGTATAATATACTAGTGGGCAATACAACTCAAGTTAACTCCATTCAATTAATCAATGTCCTTTTGTTTCTGAAAAGCATTAGTTGATGCCTTAAGACTCTAAATAAACACTCATGGTTATTAGGCGGCTCTCTTATTCACCCCTGCTCTCACCAGGAGAATTATTTGCTTATCAGAACTTGGTTATGTTTATTCCCTGGTCCATTTATGACAGCTATTTTTGTTTTGTTATTACATAACTAAATCTTATAAGTAAACCTATTAAATATGCATTCAAAAAGAGAGTTGTTTGTGTGAGAACTAGGTCAAAGGCTTTGAAGAAACTTGATAAAGAGGTTTTAAAAAATGCCTTGAAGCTTTGTGCAGTGAGAGTATTATAGCCAAAGAGGTTTATCCCAGGCATGATTATTGCTAATTGAAAACGTTTCTCAATACTCCACTATAACAACTTGAAATATAGTCAGCTTTGGGAATTTTTTAAATTTTAAATTTTTAAAATTTTTTATCTTTGATTATTATCAGTATATAATAGTTGTATAGATTTATGGGGTACATGTGATGTTTTGACGCAAGTATACAATGTGAAATAATCAAATCAGGGTAATTGGGGTATCTATCACCTCAAGTATTAATATTTGTCATTTCTTTGTGTTAGGAACATTCCAATTCCACTTTTTTAGTGATTTTAAAATTTACAATAACTTATTGTTGACTATAGTCACCTGTTGTGCTATTAAATACTAGACACAATGGAGTATTATTCAACCATAAAAGAATGAAATCCTGTCATTTGCCCCAACATGGAGGGAACCTAAAGACATTGGCAATTTTTGATAATCTCTATGGAGACTAAACAAAAAATTATCTTGGATTAGGTACAATATTTATGAGGCAATGAACAGATTAAGAAAAACTCATAGAAATCTGGAAAGATTTTATGCTGAAAATTGTTTTTCAAATGTCCTTAAGTTCTTGCTCCACTTAAGAGAAACTGAAACTGGAAATTATAGACAATGCATCATGGGTGTGGTTTTGCAAGAAAGACAACGTACAATTCCAAGAGAATGGTCCATACTCAAGAGCAAGGCCTGGCTCTATAGCAAAAAGTTTGGCAAATTAATATGTATTTATATATTTTAATTTAAAAGAAAACATGTTTAATTATTATAGATAATTCTGGACATTTATTTGCATAAATAAAAATTTCAATGCCAGGTAAATGGGTTTCTACCATACTTAAAAGACTGTTAGGCTTTGAAATAACTGCCTCAGGTTGGAGGCCAGGCACTGCTGCTTACTGGTTGTGGCACCTGGGAAAATAACTTATTTATTTTTTATACCTATGAGGTTATTGGGAGGACTCAATGCAGTACTACATCAAAAGAAAGCCTGCTGCACAATGCCTGGCACATGGTAAAAACTGGCCACTGTTATTATTATGCTTTCCTGAATTCCATTCATCACCTAACTTAGTGTCTTGCACACAGCTGTTACTGAATACATGTTCATTACTTTTTAGGTAATGATAATTTATTCAGCAAATAATTATTAAGCATACTATTTTTCAAACACTAATATATGCTTAGAACACAGTCATGAATTAAGATATAGTTCACTGACCCCTTTGAGAAGCTTTTGCATTAGCCAGATATTAGGTTAGGAACTGCAATGAATTTATCCATCATTGATCTTGTCTTGTGGCCAAACACTAAGGTTAAAAAAATATGCTATTGATGATGATAGGTAAGCATCTAGCTGTTAGAGTTGCAGGGTTTTCGGAAATATTCATCCTTTTGTTCAGTAAACATTTATCAGGAAAATAGAGTCAAGGTAGGCAATAACAATTTGTAAAGTAATAACTATGCAGAAATGAAATATATCATGCGGGAGCATAGAAGAGGAAGAAAAATGACACCAAATATATGTAAAAATGCAACATATTTCTAAATACTTCTGCCGTATTTTACTCATACATAAATATAAAGAGTCTGCCCATAAAACTGCACATGATATCAAGTAGGATAAGCCCTTACAAGTTGATGAAAGTATGCGCTGTGGGTATAAGCATGGATTTTAAGTAAGACCAAGATTGGAGACCTAACTCTGCCACTGATTAGCTGTTTGACACTGGGAAAGCTACTAGATCTAATTGAAATTGTAAGCTACGGAGAGCAGTGCCCGTCAGGGTAACAGCTCTGAAGGTGACTATTACTATGACAGGTAAGAATCAGCACTATACTCAGGTTGCATGGCAAGAGCCAAAATGTGTCTCCCAGACCACAGGCAGCACAAACGCCTCTTGAAAATCCTTGTCGTAGAGTTTCATGGAGCTTGTGACTTGGCCCCGTGCCATGCTCCTGTGTTGACCCACTGAGTCAACCTCCAACAGGACAACTGTGCTTTTTCATCTGTCCTGTGTTTTAGTAAAATAGTTTCTGTACGGTGTATGGTTCAAGAAGTTAAACCCACTTAAAAACATCAACTCTGTATTTTCAAAGAAAGTCTTTTGATGTTTTTGTTGTTTACATATTTGCTTGTTCAGTTTTGTTCCATTTTGGGGATGTGAGGGGCCTCGATACTGGAGTGCAGGTTTCTTTTGACTTTGTGTCTGTTACTCCGCAGAACATACACAATTGTACACAGACCTCTCCGTAGCATAGTCAACTCCTCTGAATGCCTCCTACATAATTATCTAGAATATTTGATGATTATTGAAAGTTTTTGAGCTAAAATTCTTTCTCTGTGAATTAGCTATATATTCCAGCACCAACTTTAGATACCTTGTTCTACCAACAGAGTAGATGTCCAATAAGTATTTGTTGATTGAATATTTTGCTGAGCGATTGAACTCCAAGGCTTCATGCGATGTCCCTTATGCACAGCTGTGTAAACTCTATTGAGTGAAACTGAAGCCTGGCACATTCCAGGAGTGATAGCAATAAGTGAGCCAAGGACCTCATCTCTGACATATCGCCCACCAAACAGCCTTAACATCTTGCTGACATAAAAACAGCTTTAGGAGACTAAGAGCAGTATGACAAAAAACCAAAATCACTTTCTCAAAGGATTGAAAGAAAAGGAATAGTAAAAGTACCAAAATGTATGTTGTCTATTAATAATCAGGGAGTAGAGAGATCATTTTCAAAATGCAAGTAGTAGTAGAACTAATAGAATTAAGCACAATTATATAAAGTCCCCATGGTTTCAGCTTTATCAGTGTAACATTCCAAATCAACATGCTAGGAGGCTGATGTACTTAAATTAGACCCCTAGATATGCTTCTGAGTTTAACAAGCGACCTTATTTCTTTAGACAGACACACTGGGACAAGAAACAATTGCCCTGAAACAGCTAGTGTATGACAACTTTAACTATCTTTGCTCTCATCTGTACAACATAGTCATAATTGGAGGAAAACTGAAAATCACATCTCATCATATAATCTCTGATCATCCTTGCTCTACAAAATAATTTTGGAAAATTAGCATGCATGTTAGAGTTCTCAGAAAATCAACTGTTTTTCATTTCTGACTTGGAGATGATTAGCTATGTGTATAAATTGATTGATTGATTTTCCCACCTCCTCTCCATCCTAAGCATTTTCCAATTTAGGTCTAAACTCATCTTTGGCACTTATGTGTGGCAGAAAGGAACAGAAATGGAAGTCTATGTGCTCTCTGTTGCCTAAGCCCCAATAAGCAAGATGAAGTGACAGGAGAAGGAATACAACTAAACTCATGGCTTGCTGCAATGCTATTTCCTGCAGAGGTTTTGACACGGGGGCTCCCAAAATGCTGTCTCCTCCTCTGACCAATTTCTAGCTTTTTGACTGCTTCCATCAATTAGTGCCTAGTCAAAATCTTCAGATTGCTCTGTCTCTTACCTAGAGCCAGAAAGGAGTTAACTTGCAGAATAAAGGGAAGGAGGAAGAGATGGAAAAGAGGGTAGCTGTTCTGAATGCCATATTTTCACAGAAGTTGTCCAGAGCAGGAGAGTGAAGAGAGAAACCCCATTCCTTGTGCTTGTCCAGAGCCCTTGGCCTTCCTTTATGGAAATCACAACTGGGATGACTTTGTAGCGTCTGGAAGGTGGCGTTGGGGAGGAACACACCTTTGCATTCAGAAAGAACTCCTCCTATTCTCCTGCGCTCAACTCAGCACAAAGGCAGAAGCTGACATTCTGGGTCTCAATTCACGTTCTGTACCCCCCTCACCTTACACGCAGTTTAATTCAGGGTGCACTCAACTCCCACATTCTTAGGAAAGTACAGAGGGTGTTTTGTTTTCATTTTTTTTCCACTTTATCCATTACTAATCTCCCTTTCCCGTAGTCCATACGAAAGCAGATCTGAGAACCAGGCATTTTAGTTAAGCAATTTAAAAACTTGAGTGGAAAATATTTCAGCTCTGAAACTATGATTTAAAAATTTGCATGTCTTCCATGGATGGTGACTGGAGTGCATTCACAGCTGAAATAAAAAAGATTCTTCCTTCAGACACACACGCACACGAGCATACACACGCACACATGCACCCAAATGCAGTGGGGAACCTTTCTCTGTCCCTTATGCCCCTCTCCAAATTTATGGCTTTCTTACATGCTCTCCTTCCTAATCTTGCATGACTTTCACAGACCCTTAATTGAGCATGCTTGATGACCTAGGATTCCTCACGCCACCCAGCCGACAGCTCCCACATGCTGTAGCTGAAGAGAAGGTTATCCAGAGAATAGAATAGAAATATGCTAAGGCGTCATTGTGTTTGGGTTTTGAATGGAAATTCCCATACATGCCTTCAATATTCTAAGGATAATTAGTTAATTATAATGAGATGACATAAGCAATAGGAAAAGTAAAGTTTTTAATATGCATTATATTATTTTAAAACATGGAGAAAGACAGTTCTGATGAAATGAGTCTGGAAAACATCCTGTGTGTCTGTCTCTTCCAATGAGGAGTTTGGAGAGAGGTAGTTGGAAACAAGAACAGAAGATACTCTTACAGTAATTGAAATGTCATTCATTCATTTATTCACTGCACAATCATTCTTTTAACAACTTTGGGTTTTGATATCTGTTGTATGTCAGGCACCAGATTTGTCAGGACCAGGACTGGGGTGAGTAGTGTGAGATACCACAGTGCAAAATTTAAGCGGCTGCCAAAAAAATAATTAGTTAAGTAATATTTGGATGCAATATTTAAAAAAATAATGTAAAAATCCATGATGAACAAAATATCAAAATTTTAAATGAGGACAGGATAGGACAAGGCCAGAATTGGGGTAAGACAAATGAGATCAATTCATGCAAGTGCAAGGTTGGATTCTGTTTTCATTTAAAACATTGATATTCTGTTCAACATGAAAATTTTAATTTTTATTTTTAAAAATATTGCCTCAAAATATTATTTATCTTGATTGCTGAGTATCTAGTGCCCCCTTCAATTTTGCTCAAGGTTAGTGCCTCAATTATTTCACCCCAGTGTGGAGTCCTTTCTGAATCGCTCTTTCCTGAATTCTCCTCCCCAGGATCAATGGTGACAAGAGAGTTTCTCCACCGTAAAGCATCGCTAGTTATAGGGAATGTCACCGCAAAAAGGCTAACACCCTCTGATTTTTGTTCTTAACAACCTTTTTCTAAATTCCTCAGGTCAGATTCAACGGGAACAAAAGTCTGTTTCTATAGTAAAGCAAATTCTCTGTCTTCAGTTGTAAAGGAAAGTTCTGCTTCAGACGTACAGTCTTATTATAACCCTAAATATACTCACATACTTCACAGCATGTGTCTTGATTTTGAGTTAGGAAAATGTGTGCCACACTCAAAGCTTCTATTTCTTATACAAGGGACATTAGGCCATGTTTTTTACAAACTTAAATCCTTCTACACTAAACGTGTGCTTTCACTTAGGCAACCTGAGGTGGTCGAGAGCAGAATGGTGCTATTACTGTTCACACTCACCCTGCATTGGCACTCGTCCCCCTAGAGTTCCCACGCCTCTACATCCCAAATTCTAAACACGCCCTCTCCCTCCACCGGCCAAGTCAAGAACCATATAAACACTAACACTCAATAACATACTAATTTCAAAATAGAGCTTTGAGATGCAGCTCTGCTGCTAAAAGTTGAACCCTTAATTATTACAACTGCAAAATGAAGGTATTAACATTACAATAAATGAATTTTCAGGAACTGTCCAGCTCTACCACTCTGCTTGTAATACGGAATCTCTCAAGTGTTCCGGATATTTATGGTTGTCTGTTCTCACTACCTTCTTGCAAGAATTTTATCCTTTAAATGGAGCAAATTTTACATAGGTCTGACTAATCATAGCTGGGGAAGAATCCTATAAAGTGTGTGCTATTAACTGAGCACGTTATGTTCCAATAAGAGTTTTGCTAAGCAAATTAAGACTTCAAGTTTAAAAACTATTACATTGATGTCAGAGAAAGCTCCAGGAGGGCTAGATAAGTGTATTGATCCAGATGCATATTGAACCTCAGTGTCCCTGCTTCAATTTAAAAGGATAGAGAAACAATCCTGGCAAATAGCCCATTACTAAATATAGCCTTTGCATTTCCTCCTTTTTACCTAATTGTTTTTGCTAATACGACCAAAGTAACAAAACTTACTGTTAGAATTCCTCCCATTTCTAGCACTTGTGTTCCTATGATTCTGCAAAGCGTAACTGAAACTTCAAAATTAAAGTCACTTAATTTTAAGTCATTTAATTTGAGACTTAATACCTTGCTAAATTATTTTTCTCAAAATTAAAACCATCAGGGTGTGCACTCGTACCGTGACTACTTAAATGCAGGCTTTTGTAAATAAGGAACAACGCTTCCCAAGTGGTAAGTGGCTACTGCTTGCATACATATAATGTAAACACACCGTGAGGGCTTTGTTATTTGTCTCAGAAGAAAACCTTTTCCTTTTCCTTCTAAGTAAAACAATAAGACATATGATGCCATATTAAAATTTAAATAGAATGATAGCTGGTGGTGTACGATCCCTAGAGCCACCCATTTGGAAGCAGAAGATCCAGACACTCAATACTCAGCCCCAAGAGGAATGGCTCCAGGGACTTAGAGTTCTCAGAGCACAGCAGTGTGTTCTCACTGTACATTTCTAATTACTTAACTTGGGCTCTCCCACACTTATGAGGGGAAGATTGCCAAAGAGCAGAGAAATAGCCACCAGCCACGCATAGGAAAATCATTACCTTCCTAAGTAGAGTGCAATTTCTGTTACACCTGAGTTATATGGCTGCAGAGGGAAACAGACACATGTACAGGTATTACCAGTGTCTAAAATGTGCTATCCTTTTAAACATTTATAAGAGTTCTTTACTTAAGAAAAAACTTACTGCCATATTACAGTCCAAAGAGAAGCTAATAATCTATAAAACCTGTTACAATAAATGCTGGGAGCTGGAACGTATGCTTGGTAATTTCCTGGAATTTACTTTTCCAAAAATCTCTTTAAGAAATAAACCTTCCCTAAGCTGATCTCCTTCCTCACTCGGCTCAGTTAGGATATTCAGTTAGGAAAACCATTCTAGCTCAGCATAGCAAGGTCTCAGACTTGTCTTTATTACGTGAAACCTAAGAGCAGGTGACACCTTGTCTATTCATTTCAGTTGCATACAGTGGTGCTACTGTGTTATGACGTACAAAAGGACCCTTCCCCCCTTTCCCTTGGTGCTTTGATGGAAATAGCAAAATCCTCTAGGAAAAGGTTTTAATTTTTCAAATCTGATGTTCTGACCATAAAAATAGAAACCATGCTATTAAAAGATATTAATGACTGAAAACTAGTAGAACAATCAACATATCCACCACCTGAATTGTCTGTCTGGGAGAGCTCTGCTGAAGCTCTTATTCTGAGATATTTTAATCAAAGGCCAACAATGTCTCCAAAGTTTAAGAATATAAGGTGATTAGAAGTCTTCTCCTTTGACAAAGAAAAGTTAAGTCTGAAGGGCACTTCTAGCTATTTATATGCCTTCTCCTCTTCTTAAGATTTGTATCAAACATCAATATTATTTCTCAGATGAAGAGTAGAATCTCATCTGCAAATCAGTTTTTACTGTGAGATTTCAGTCAAATAAACATATTCAAGTCTGTGTTATTGTCCATAAATGGGCATAATAATATTTATCTCAGGATAATTGTGAGTAGAAAGCAGCAAACATTGAATAAAAGTTAGTAACCATCTCTTATCTTTAGCTTTTTCTTTGAGCTGATGCTATAGTTTAAAGGTATATCGCAAGATCTCAAAGAAAGGCCAAGGATATAATGTTAGCAAGCCTATCAGTCATGGTACTGTCAGGAAAACACAAATACCCTGAAAATTTCAAATAGAAGTGAGTTTAATACAAGAGACCCATTACAAAGATTTTGGTTGGTTGGAAGAGTACCGGGAGAAAGGAGTCCAGAAATAAGCATTTGCTCTTGAAGTTGCTGCTATCAATGCCATGGGAACTCATGGTCATCTGCCATCCCCACTACTGTCTCTTGCTATTCCCAGATCTGTGGACACTGCTGGAGGTCACAGTAACCCACAGTCACCTGCAAGTTTTAGCTACTGTCCATGCTGGAGCCAGAGGCACAAACACGTCCTTATATTTTTGTTCTTGCAACCCCACCGAAATGCTTCCTCCTGGCAGAACTTAATAGGAACTAGCCAGCACTAGAGTTTGGGAATACAGTCTCCAGGCTGCCAGCCCCTCAATACAGAGAAGAGCATGGAAGGAAAGGAGGGAATGGGCTGAGCACCAGCAGACATTATCTTGAAGAATAAATAATCATGTTAACTTGAGCACCAGGAAGCTGGCAATAATTCTGGTTCAAAAGGATGAACTATGATTATTTCCCTTCCCTTCCAAAATCCCATGGTAGTGTCACAAAAGATATAATGGAACTGAAAATGAGAAAGGAATCTGTGATAGTTAATTTTATGTGTCATCTTGACCAGGTCACAGGGTGCCCCGGTATTTGATTAGGCATTATTTTCTGTGTGTTTATTAGGGTATATTTGAGAGAGATTAACATTCGAATCAGTAGACTGAGTAAAGCAGATTTCCCTCCCTCATCTGGGTGGGCCTCATCCAATCTGTTGAGAGGCCAACTGGGACAGGTGAGTGAGAGAGAATTGGCTCTCTCTGTCTGACCATTTTTGGATTGGGACATAGGCTTGTCCTGTCTTAGGACTCTGACTTGGACTGGGACTGGGACTGGAACTTACACCATCAGCTCTCCTGGGTCTCCAAGTTGCTGACTGCAGATCTTGGCACTTCTCAGTCTCCATAATCACGTGAGGCAATTCCTTTAATATATTATATTCTACTGGTTCTCTTTCTCTGAAGAATCCAGACTAATACAGTATCCATCAGCAGATTAGAAATTTTGGTAAGTTCCTTGAAGAAAGAACGTAGCTAGAATCATATTGATGACTAGATCTCAATGGAGAAGACTGTAACCCAAAGATGCACCTGAGCCCATCATGCTGGGAGAGGCAGCTATCTTCTCTCCCAGGTGCCCAGCAGGTTCAGCTGATGCCAAAGCCAGAAAGCAGGGAGGGGCTGTAGTCAGGACAATTGCTAATGCAGTGTCCATGGAATAGTTTGGGTAAATTGTTCTTCACCAACTTCTGTACAAAAGAAAACAAATTGTTGTTCAAGAAAAGTATGGCCCAAATATGAAGCTAAATAAAATTTGACATGACTTTGTACCAATTACAGAGTATATAGCAAGAAACTCTCTATTGGACTTTGAAACTTAAAACATTGTTTTAAGCGAAGAGCTTAATTACACCAGATCACATTTCTTTTTCTATGCATGTAAACACACTATTCAGTTCTTGCAAACCAGTTCTATACTGGTTTTCAATCAATTTAAAGTAGAAAACTACATTACAGTTATGGAGCAGAATACACGAAATAAATCTTGGTGATGGAAAAGCAAAGATTGGGAGGGAGAGATGAGGAGAAGCAGGAGAAAATACTTTTAAAGAAATTTTGAAATTTTTGAAATTTTTAATACTCTTTTGCTATTTGATGTTTTTACCCTATGCACCTACTATAATTTTTGGAATAAAAATAAATGGATATAAGTTAATTTTCCTTTCAGTGGAGGAGGTGCGGAGGGATCCGCCTAGAAGCAGTCCCCTGCTATCCATCTCAGTGATTTTAGGAAGGTAGAGCAGCTACAAATGTAAACTGATAATATAGGAAAATGCCACTGCCTGATGAAATGGAACCAACAGCATAGATGCTACCAGGTGCACTGCACCTAAACAACCATTTGGGAGTGAAACCTTTACTAGAGAGTTGGCTGTTAAAGCAGCAAAGAGTTTTCAGTCTATTTTAACCCTTTTCCCTTCTCTTTCCAATGTTTAATTATATCACTTAAACTCAGAAAGAATTATTGGAAAGACAATCATGAAATTTTCTCAATAGGAAGTACTTCTCAGTTCCCTGTGGAAAAACATCACCATCCATCCATCCATCCATCCAAGGCATTATGCCTGACAAGGTTATATGGTCAAAGAGTCACTTTGCTTTTACACTAAGGAATAAATCAAGTTGGTAGCACTTTTCTCACTTATAGTTGAGCATGCACAATTTTGGGGGAAGTTCCCTTGTATTTTGTGTAAGTCTCTATTAGAAAGGTATTTGAAATGAAGTCCTAGCTTCTCAACCATGAGAAGCAGCCCTCAATGCACACTGAAGTTTCTGGCAATTGAACTCTGCTTCTGCCAGTCCCTAGGACCTTGCAATAGCTCGAATTCCTAAGATATTCACTTCTTAACTAATGCATAAGAAAATTGTGAGCAATCTCTCTCAAGTTCAGAATTGCCATGAGGCCCAAATGTCAGGGTCAAAATGCTAGGGCTCAACTGGCAAGTCAATGTGTCCTTCTTAATCACCTTCCTAGTCCCTTTGCCTTATTTCCTTTAGTTAAACCTTAGCTCAGCAAGTTCTTTTGGCAGTTTATAGTTCATCTAGATTGTTTATAATCTTCATATTTGCAAAAATATTCTCAGTCTCTTCTTTAAGATAAAAGACCACTACCTCCAATCTCACCAAGTTACTTTTCCCTAGATGATAGTGATCTTAATGTTTAGTTTTCCAACTAAGACTCAGAACCCAGAGCTCCCATCTTGAGTGGATCCTACTTGTCTGAAGTTCTCACACAAGTTTCTAAACCCATTAACAAAACTAACATGGTCAGAGAACCTTTGGAAATTCATGTACCATTTTGAAAAACAAAGCCTCTCTCTTTAAGAATGAAACAGCCCAAACCGCAGCCTATGTAAACCCATAAGCAAAATAATCTAATTGCCTGTGTGTGGAGAATGGCCAACTTCTGAGATACTTGGTGTTCCCACATGGTCAAGATTAATGTCAGTCCGTTCTGATTGGCTTCTCCTGTCCCCACGGGTGGAAGTGTGCTTGGAAACATGTTGGATGAAGAAATTTCCCAGTGTATCACAGTTACCAAGCCAGCTGTGCAAAGTCGTTTTTACCCGGATACAGTAGAAATATTACAGATTTCCAACAAGCTTAACTATCACATGTATCTTGTGAGCTCTGGGATCTGGGCCAGATTATAGAAAATATGGTGAGTTTTCTGGACAGAGGAAAGGGATGCTCCCGTGTGTCATAAAGAACTTTTTACTTTGAGACTCAGCAGTTCCAGCTTCTCATCAGCACAAACAGAAAACTCTTGGCCTTTGTTGTTTGTCAGAACATGCACGGCAATAACAATTAACCACAATGCTGAAGAATTAAGAGTTTGGGTTTCCATTTAATTTAATTTTCTGGTTGGCTTGGGATTAAACAAACAAAGAAACAAAAACACTTTACTTATTCAAACATGGGGAAAAGAAGAAAAGAAACTACATTCATTGAATATTGTGGCAAATATCTTGCTAGATTTTAAAAAAATGTTATTTATCTGTACTACAAGCCTATAAAGTCTGAATTAATTCTTTTTACAGTCTTTATAGAGGAGGAAACAGGAGGATATGATATATCCTCAGGAGGATATATCATAAGTTGCTCAAAACCACAAGGTTAGTGTTTGGAAAATGTAAAATTAAAACTCAAGTCAGTTTGCCTATAAAAGACTAGGTCCATGAGATATTTTTACAACATGAAATTTTATGTTCTTTTATGTGTAGTTTTAAAATAACTCACAGATTTGAATTTTTCTTGAGTCATTATTTTTGAGCATCTCTTAAGTGCTAATCTCTGGGCTCACTGTGAAAGATGGGAAGGTGAATTCTATCTATTATAATAATGCCTTTGAGAAACTTTCAGCAGACTAGTTATTACTTAATGATAAACGTGTGGAATACAGAGTCTTTATTTCCATGAAATAGCTGTTTTCATGGTACCATGGGGACAAGGTAGCAGACACTAATAGCTGGAGGTGGGTGGCATCAAAGCAAGCTTCAGCGAGAAGGGTTTCAGTTGAGTTTATCACTGAGAAAGGTCCCCAGGTGGGGAATGGCACGTGCAATCATAAGGAGACAGGGAAGTATATTGAAGTATGTGAGACTCTGCAAGCACTTCAGCACTGTTAGAACCAAGGGGACATGCAGGACACTTACGAAAAGTGAGCTTAGACATGAAAGGACAGAGCCATGGCTCATATCCAATGTTAGATGATCTGACTTGTACTGTGGGGGACATGGTGACAGAAAGCGGAAAGACGTTAGATTTGTGTTTTTCAATGATCTCCTCAAAATGGAGGGGGATGATTTAAAGTTACCTAAGACAGAGACTTCAAAAAAACTGGTAAAGGATTCTAAGCCTGCAAGTGCAGGAGGCTCCTGGTTTAAATGAGGACATTGCACATCTTTGGAGTCATCTGTAGGAGTCTCGGTTATCTTTGGAAAATGCTAGACAGGTGTAGAAGACAGATGATACTGGACTGAATCTCATTGTCTCCCAGGCATACTCTGAAAATTAAAATTAAAAAAAAAAATCTGGGCCGGGCGCGGTGGCTCATGCCTGTAATCCTAGCACTCTGGGAGGCCGAGGCGGGTGGATCACTCGAGGTCAGGAGTTCGAAACCAGCCTGAGCGAGACCCCGTCTCTACTAAAAATAGAAATAAATTATCTGGACAACTAAAAATATATATAGAAAAAATTAGCCGGGCATGGTGGCGCGTGCCTGTAGTCCCAGCTACTCGGGAGGGAGGCTGAGGCAGTAGGATAGCTTAAGCCCAGGAGTTTGAGGTTGCTGTGAGCTAGGCTGACGCCACGGCACTCACTCTAGCCCGGGCAACAAAGTGACACTCTGTCTCAAAAAAAAAAAAAAAAAATCTGTTATTGAGTGAGGTATCTATGAAATATGCTTTTCTAATAAGTGAGGAGTGCAGAAAAACTGTTGGAGTGTTTCCATTAATAAAAGTTTTACTGTGCATTTCAAAAGGATCAGTCACTGTTATTTCTCCTGATTCTGTCAGTCAAATCCCCCACAAAAGCGGATCTTACTCGTTATCTGCAATGTGTCCCTAACAGGAGGGTGAGTGGTTACAGAAGGATTTCTGGCAAGAAGCCCCCAAAAGCTTGCCACAACTTGATATTTCTTCGAAGACCTGTTTATTTATTTGTCATGTGAATTTTGTACTCTGCTCGATAGTACATTATTTTTAAAAATTATAAAATGATATTGTAAATTCCTTAATTTTTCCCCCAAGTCCTTGAATACGTTTGAAATGCCTGGAAAATGTTTATCGGGTGAATTCTAGTTCCTTTTCTGGCATAACCCTAGAAGTAAGAACACTTTGGTTAGAGATTCTGATACTATTCTCTTTTGTTACCCAAAGGGAGAATTTAGAAAATGACCAAATGGGTCCTCATTTGTTGTGTCAATGACATAGGTACTCATCCTCAAACTTTAATATTCACAAGAATCACATTAGTTGTTAAAGAGAAAAATAAGATTCCCAGGATTCAACCATGGTGGCTATTTTAATTTAATGTGTCCATGGAATTGACATTAAAAACAGAATAGAAACGTAAGTGATTCTGTCAGTGTTCTGTAATCCCTGCACTGAGAAACTCAGCCCTAGTGAAACTCTAGACCACGGGCAATACCACCTGGTCCATAATCCCTGTTATCTTCCACTGTGTTATGTAACACACTAACCCTGCAGCTGCCTAGACCTTATATCCCTGCAACGTTTGATACAACACAAATGGACCCCCCAGGTAAAGCAGCCAGAATTTTCATATCCTCTGTACTGTGAGGAGGACGCCCTCAGACGAGAGCCACTGGACAGTGAAGCTGTAATATATTATAAAAGCAAATTATACTATATCCAAGAATATTTTAAAAGCATATAAAAGTGTATATTATAAAATAGTACTGAAGTGAAAAGAGGCAAAGAAAGTAAAATGAACAAAGCAATCTAAAAATAGGAGGTATCTCTGAAGCTGAAACTTCCAGAATTATTTCAGTCATTTAAGGAGTGTGAAGGGAACTAATAGTTATTAAACACCCACTGTCTATCAGATAGAATCAGTAATGAGGTATGAACATTTCCCCATTTTTTTGCAAAGAGAAGGCAAGGCTGCTTGAGGTAATTTAAATATAAAGTTGAATGAAAGAGTATTGGAACTCTTCCAGACTTCTTATTAGGCTTCCATAAGAAGCACTGAAACCTGCTTGTAATGCTGAACTTGGCAACAATGACTTCCTTTGGGGCTGTCTATTCACATCTCTTAGCCACAGCTCAGAACTCTGGAACAAAGTCACCTCACACTTAGATATCAAAGGTGAGCTGGCAGACACCTGAAGGTAGCCGTTTGTCACTGGATATGCTAGCATGGTCCCAGAAGAGAAGGGCATCATGCCACTCTCCCGGCTCACGTCCCTTGGCCTCAGCTAGGATGATCATGCCACCCTGCACCTGCGTGTACCTTCTCTCCCCCAGGCCCAGTGTTCTCAGCCCTGTTCAAGAGCCAGAGGTGCCAACACATCACTTCAGCCCAGGTGGGCCAGGGAAATGTCACTGGCTCTAGGGGAAGATCACCAACCAGTTATCAGGATACCAATCAGCTTTCAAAATGGAACTAGAGAATTGATCAAGCATGTATTTTCACGCCAAATTCTCAAACCATGTCAGTAATAGAATGGGCTGAAACGGCAGTGAAAGTGAACACCTGTTAAATGTCTTCTCTCTACATCAGCAAGCAGACTTGGACGTGAAGGTCTTCAAGAGAACATTTAGCCCAATGCTGCCCTGGCTTTCTGAGCATTGTGCTAAGTCCTATGGAGAGAAAAATCTCATGACCTTGTAGGGAGAAGCTACATCCTCAAAAGGACTTGCAGTGTAAGTGGTTTTATTCTGAGCAGCCTTCTCAGCCCCAGAGGTATTTGCTCAGATTTACTAAAGTGGCAAGTTGGGAAATGCCAAAGTAATGCCTGATTGGTCACACCCAAAGGCTCTTACTTCCTGAATTGGTAGTAAAATCTTGCTATTACATGACTAAGGAGCCTTGCAGTTCAGGGACATACTTGGGTTTCAAGTCATGCACCTTTTTTATAAAACTGACAGCTGGTTTCTTTCTCGGGCCCTCTTGCTGCTGGCAGGGACATGTTTGATGTTAAAGTCACATTCGTTTCTCTTATTCCACAAAAGAGATGTGGTAGCTGTTCTCTAAATGGCTAGTCTCAGTCCCCTCATCTTATAGCACTGTCTGTCATGTGGGCACGAAAAGTCTTCAAGAAAATGGGAAACTCATTCTTTTACACTAGCATTTTACAGTAATTCAGAATCAATTACAGTTTGAACCTGAAAGTAGAGTTTTCTCAGTTTCTGATATGCTTTGCTAGGTTTTGCTGAGCTAAGTGGAAACATTTCAGTCCTGGTATGTCAAAGGAATGAAGAAAAATTAAACCTATCAGTTGTTCACTCCAACATAAGGAGGAACTTTCAGTAACTACAACAATGATTTCAGAGCACTCTAATGCACACAGCCCTAAACCCAGAGATCTTTAGAGACTCAGTAGCAGTTTTGTCACATATCGAATCAAGGTTCTAGGTCTAGCAAGGTGAGTTTGGACAAGTCACTGTCCACTTTTCTGAAATAATGAGGAATAAACCACTTTAAACATATTTTTCTATGAAAATTTCCAAGATACTGGCAAAGGCTTGTGTGTTGGAAAGAAAATGGGACCAAGAACAAGGGGTACATAATAATAATTTGCAAATACACTGCTTCATTGTAACTTCTCAATAGTTTTATGCTGCAGGTTTCAATGTACCCATTTTACAGATGAGGAAACAGAGACTTGCAGATGTGGAGGAGGCAGCCTAATGTCACATTTAAGGGTAGCAAAGCAGAGAATCAAACTCATGTCTGTCTTATTCTGAAGTCCACCGCACTTTACAGCATCATGCCTGCTCACAGAACAGCGGTGAGGCTGTGTGCACATTACTTTCCTCATAGGATCTTAAACTTCTTTCATGCTGTACCTTGAAGGGACTTTAAAAAGGCTTACATCAAGCCTACCAGGTGTGGAGAGCGTCGGTGAGGAAGCAAAGGAGAAAATGCTCAGCTCTCACTCTCTCTCACTTCCTCCTCTGCTTCCAGAACTGTTCAACTGTCCGATATTTAATATTGCTCTTCTTAATGAGATTTTTTTTGGAGAAATGGTACCAATGCTTTCACAAAGGAAGGAAGGGAAGAAGGGAGGGAAGGATAAAGAAAGGAACAAAGGAAGAAAGTGAAGGAATAAAAGAAATTGAAAACCACTACATGACTTTATTATGTCCTCTCTTAGGATTCTGAGAGCTTTAGCACTCTTTAACGGGGCAAAACTAGAAGAGGTTACATATTTATAAACTGTTGTGTAAAGCACTTCATAAACCAGGTTTCATCCATCAACTTTTATGCTGCAATTCCTAAATATCAGTGGCTTCCAGTAGCTAATGTTTATTTCTCTCATATGACTTGTCCTACACACATTTGGCAATGAGTATGTGCCACAGTGTCTTCATTTTAGAACCCAAATTGAAGGAGTTCCTATCCAGGACATTCAGTTTTGTGCTGGGGGAAAAAAGAAAGAGCAATGAAAGATCCATGACATACCATTTAACGCTTCTGTGCGGTAGTGATTTATGTTGATCCCATTCTCATTTCAGTGACTAAAACAAGTCACATGGCCAAGCCTGATAGCCACATATGGAGAGAAATTATCTTCCTATATGGAGTGGCAGCAAATAATCAGGAGCAATAGTGTTCTTTACATGACTTACCCATTCTACCTCTGGTCATAAAGTTTTGTTTTTCTTTCTTCCTAAAATAAAATACATTCTCCCTCTTTCCGAAACAGACTACAAACTCCAATCCAATTCAATCATAGCACCAAATTCAATATCCAAAATTTTATGATGTTATCTATATCACGGCCAGTTGGGGGTCCTTTGGATTCAGAGGTGTATGAATTTAAAACAAAAATGTAATGGAAGTGACCTGTCTTCCCCCATCACACATACACAATAGTTAAATAAGGGAAAAACTAATCACAATAAATAGTGTCATTACAAAGAGGGAAGATGAGGCTGGGCATGGTAGCTCATGCCCGTAATCCCAGCACTTTGGGAGGCCAGTGTGGGAGGATCTTTTGAGGCCAGGAGTTTGAGACCAGCCTGGGCAAAAGAGCAAGACCCTACCTCTACAAAAAATAAAAATTTTTCTGAGTGTGGTGGCACATCCCTATAGTTCTAGCTATTTGGGAGGTTGAGGTGGGAGGATCACCTGAGCCCAGGAGTTTGAGGCCACAGTGAGTTGTGATGATGCCACTGCACTCCAGCCTGGGTGAAAGAGTGAGCCCTGTCTCTAACAAAAAAAGAAAGAAAGGTAAGAGACACACAGCAGTTACTGGAAATTTTCAGTAATTTTGTTCAAACTTTGCAAGAACCTCCTTCCTGCATACAAGGAATGTTCCTTGTTTGATCTCTGAGTTTTGCTCCCTGGGAGTTGCTTGCTACATATCAGGTTCTTGACTCCATGCTCTGAGAGAACCTTCCTTTCCCAGCCACACATGAAGACATTATTGGAAATGTGCTTTTTGTGGGGTTTTGTAGCTTTCTCAGCCTGCTTCCTGATACAGGAATTTAAAAAAGTTGTTTTAAATCTCAAATGGTCACAGTCTCTTCTAGTTCAGGTTGGTGGCTCTTTTGATACAACAATTTTCTCTAAAACTTAGTTGTCTGTTCTGGATTCCAGACAGTACCATGTACAAATAGCCACACCTATATCTCCTTTTGAGACATCTCTCCCTCGTAAGACTTATATACAGCAAATAACTGGGGACAACAATACCATGTATCATGCAGAGTAAGACAGAACAATCCAACAAGTCAGATGGAGGATTCAGGTACTACAGTGTTTTTACAGGTCTAAATAAAGTTTAGAATAATTCTGAAAGCTTGTATATATTTGTGGGGTCAAATTTAGATTCCTTCACACTGGAATGACTCTCCTTAGGTTGTGTGCCAGCCTGGGTCCCTTTCTCTGACGACGAACATTTAGCAGCTCTCGTTTTATAACCTTCTTAGAGATTTTGCATCCAGTGTCCTTAATGAGAGGACAACTGGCTGGGTGGGACTCTCTTCCCTGGTCAAAGTTTACTGGGCCAAAGGTAGACACCCAAACTGAGGACTTCAATTTCTTTCTGAGAATTTGGTTTGGGACTCAAACTACAGTTAGTCTCTGCTAGAGGTTTGAACAAGGAAGCCATCACTTGAATTATGTTATCCTGGGCACAGAGAAGCCAACAGTCTGGGAAAAGAAAGAGAATAAATAATGGAACACATACACGGCTGGAAGTAGAGATGTCTTATGGTCTCTGATATATTCCTATCCAGAAAGTTCTTCCTTTCCTTGAGCTATTTTATGTGGGTTTTTATAACTTGCAATCAAATGATCATCCAGACAACATTTTCAACTTAAATTCAGTATCCTTCAACAAACTCTTATTGAATTTGAATGTGCATGATACTAAGAAAGAGTTCCCAAAGGATAAAGAGATGAATAAGACACAATAATAGTAATCAGGGTATTTAAAATTTATTAGAGAGATACATGCAAATTCTCAGGTGAAGATAATACTAGAGGTATGGAAAATACTGTGGCAATTTGAAGGTTAGCGTGGTCACATCTTGAAAGATCAGAAACAGTTTTTGAAAAAGGTGTAATGGCAATTGAGATAAAGTTAGAGGATGGACAAAATTTGAGATGACAGAAAGCTTCAATTGGAGTAAATGACTGAACTAAGACAATTTGGAGTGTGTTATGGAACAGCAAGGAGTATTATAATATTTGTCTGGAGTATAAGAAACATATTAGAAAGAGGAGGCAGATGCTTGGAGACGTAGCTTGGGATGTTGTTACAAAGGATAATGCATGCAAATATGTATCTGCTTAACTAGGTAGATAATAGAAACCCACTGAAGGAAATGATGTCATCCGTCTTTCAGAGGTGTGGTCCAGCAGCAATCAATGCATATGGTAGGTTTGAATAGGAAAGAAATTACAGACAAAAAAAATTAACAGTGCGTTGAAGGAAATCATAAAGCTTGAACCAGGTAGTCTCAGCATTAATAGGGAGGTAGCATGTAACAGAAAAGACAGAACAGCCATAAGAAGCTAGAAGGCCATGCAATGGATTGGGAATAGGTAAAGGGGAATTCAAAAGGAAAAAGCTTTTAATTCCATCAAAGGAAATAGAACTAGGATGGAGACAAAAAGAGTTTAGTTTGAAACTGCTGAATTAAGTATGCCAATGGGACATCTAGGTGGGACAATTATTTGATAGGTCATTGGACATTGGGGACCCTAGAACTTCAGTCTAGGAGAATGCTTAGCAGTCATTTTGTGTGACTCCCTCATTTCATAGACAAAAAAACTGAGATCCTTAGTGCTTTGCCCAAAATGACAAAGCTTATGAAGGTAATCTAGAAAATCTGATGATAGATGTTTAGGGAGTGAAAAATTGGGGTTGACTGGAACACACAACTGTCTGGACTGAGCAAGAGGCACAGAAAGAGGCTCTATGACATCGCTCCACATTTTGTCAGTCAGTGCAGGTAGTGTGTAAATGCCAGCGTTGGCAACATGGCATGCCTGCTCTATGCTAAGTGCCACACTAAACACTGTGCAACGCTTCCAAAGACAGGGACAATACAGACACCATGTCCCTGGGGGAGCGCAGTGCTCTGAGTGGGAGGACAGTCCAACACCACACAAGCAGACCTTGCTCAGGGATTCCAACCCAGGGTGCACAGAGAGACCTGGAGCTCTTAGGATTAATTCTAAGTGTTCCTCATTCCAAAATCAGACAGAAAGAGAAATTGTACTACATCTTAACATCAAATCCATGATTTATAATTTTGTAAATTAAATTCTCACAAAGATCTTATTGTCAGAAGTTGGGAATGACTTGATTTCTTCATTCAGAGTGGTTAGATTCTGTGTCCTGAACTTACTTTCAGGAAAGTTGGTGGTATTAAATATGTTCTGGGAATCATGACAAATTTTTGAATTAACAAATTGAAATTAGTGCACTAAATATCGTATATTATCTACCCATTTTTAGGTTTTAGGTGCTGCTACAACTATTTCAATAAGATATTTGTATTTTTAAGGCAGAAGTAGAAAAAAGAACATTAATTATAATTAAATTTTATTAATGTCTATATGTACATTACTTTAAAATAACAAAAATATATTCCTTTGAGAGACTTGGCTGTGATATATGATTGGCTTCAATATATGTTTATTATTGAGAAATCTTATTTTACAAATGAAAAATATTTTGAATAACGTAGTAGTGGAAGCACCCGTGGAAGGTTTGAGGCAGTTTCTAAAATAACATTCAGCCTTTTCATCTAGTCTCCTCTGACCTTCATCACATCTGAAAGGAATAAAGAAGACAAGATAGATGAAACTGGAAAAGAATTTTATTTTTCATTCTCATCAGTGACCATGTAGGCGCTCTTCCTGCCTTTTGATGTTTACTTTGACCTATTTACATGCAAATGAAGAAAGGCCCTGTCCACTCTACTTGGGAAATTTTGCTTTGACAGCTGGGATTTTTGCCTTCTGTAGCAGGCAGTATGTACTTATTCCCAGGGTTTCTGCAACTCAGTGCTGCTTGTCTCCTCTCAAGTCAGCCTCTCAAAAGGCCACCTGGAAGGGCAGGAGGACAAACACCTCACCCAACATCACCACAGTCAGGAGCCTGTGGAAGCCAAGCTTTCTCTCAGGGGACAAAGCTTTTCAGGGCGCCCACATTTTAAGAAACACACAGATGGTGCCACTTAAGACCTGAATAGGGCATTCTTCATAGTTCTACAATGCTTTTCTTTCAGAGGCAGCATTTCCCATCCTGCAGGTTATCAGGATGTCAAAATTGTTTGGGGCAGGAGCACCTACACAAGCTCTCACACAGAAAGAAGAACACACACAAGCACAGCTCATTGATCAAACATATTCTAAAGCACTTTTTTTGTTGTTGTTGTTGATACTAATGATTCATTTTCTGCATTGGAAAAAAAAAGTTCATTTTTCCAAAGGTCAGGGTGAAAATATTGAGGTAGGCCTGCCAAATAGAAAATCTCCACTGTGAAACATCTTTATCTTCTTGCAGAAGTATTTGCAGCTTAAGAATAACACGCACCACGCTCCAAGGTCACCTGGAGGGAAAGCAGAGAGAATGATTTTTTTCTACCAGTGCAAAGAAATCACGATGACATATGTCCAAAAAGCAGTCAGTTTAGTTTACTGAGCGGTAACAAAGAATGTGGCAGTTGGATCTTGGCTGTAGAATACTGATACTGCTCTTCTGTCGCTCAGTATGTGGATGACTTAATTATGGATGCGTGGCTCACAAATTCCACAATATTAATAAAATAAAAAACATGTTTTTAAAATGACTTTGTAGTATAAGAGAACAGGTTTTGAAGCCACTGAACCGGAATTAAAATTCTGCTTAGACAGGCAATTTTTATCAGATTCCTTATTGAACTAGTAATATCAACTGGGCCTGTCAAACAAACAGCACACACCAAATTCAGCAACTTAGGTCAAAAATTGATTTGCTGGAAGGAAGGCAGATCACAGAATCAGCTGAGAGTCTGGAGACTCATACTTGGAGACAAAAAGAAAGCAAGGAAGATGAAGTCTAAGAATACACATTGAGCCAAGGGACTGTCTGGTTAGAAGCTTGTCAGGGTCACCATGCCCCTGCACACTGGACATTAAATGCTGCCACCAAAATGAATTTATACCCATCCCTGCTTTTTGGGAGGTACTTGGTCCTAAAGCCAAATTCCTGGCAGAAGGATGTGATGGGTCACATTAATACCACATGCTTCACGTAGCTTCCAGAGTTCTGCAAGGAGAACTTTTCAACTCTTCACAGCTACCTTGGAGGGAAACCTAGCCCATCTTCCAACAAGAATCACACAAGGAGGATTTTGGAAACATAAGTTCAGGTGCCTGAACCCCCTCCCAAACCACTACATCCTTTTCATAAGATTGGTTTAATGATAACATTAGAAAATATATCTTAATTTCATAGTAAATTGCTAAGCCCAAGATGCTTTGATATGAAGGAAAGAAAACAACTATTTATTGCATGTTGTCTGTGTTGTTAAGAACAATTATATTTAGGTTACTAAGTATCAAATGTCCGATTTCCTTAAGTACTAAGTGTGACAGTTGGTATCTCTGACATTTCACTTTGACATTTCTTGTTTGTTTGTTTTTTTTTTTCTTTACTGTGAAGGTACATACTCATTCTTTCAAACACATTTTGGCTAGTGATTATCTTTCAAAAAAATTTTTTAGAGCAATGAAACCACGGATAAGCCAAAAATTTGTGTTATTTTTGAATATGGGTTCCATTGTGGAACCAATGCAGTGCAGACAGCTTGAAATATCAACAAAGTGTTTGGAAAGATGTGGCTAATGAACGCACAGTATGTCTATGGTTTGAGAAGTTCCATTCTGGTGATTTTAATCTTGAAAATGAGTGATGTTGGTGAACTGAGGCCAAGGTGGATAATGATGAGCTGACAGCTATAGGGGAAGTGAAGTGATCTCAATCTACACCTGAATCAGCAGCAAGGTTTGACATTACTATTCCAACAATATTGGACCATTTGAAACAAATTGGCAAAGTAAAGAAGCTGGATAGATGAGAACCACATGAGTTAAATGAGCATCAGAAGAGAAATCGTCTCAATGCTTGGCTTTCGTTGCTGTCATGACATAAAGGCAAACCATTTCTACGCCGTATTGTTATGTGTGATGAAAAAATGGATTCTTTTTGACAATAGCAAGCATTTGGCACACTGGTTAGATAAAGATGAAGTGCTGAAACACAGTCCAAAACCAAAAATTCATCAAAAATAGCTAATGGTGTCTGTTTGGTGGTCTAGCGCTGGTATTATCCACTACAGCTTCATGAAACCTGGTGAGTCGATTACAGTGGATGTCAGCTGCAATCAACTGGATGAAGTGATGAGGATGCTTGCAATTAAGCAGCCAAGATTGTTCAGTAGAGACAGACCAATCCTCTTGCAAAACCACATATCGCAAAAAACAATACTGCTCAAACTACAGAGGCTGGACTTGGAAACCCTCTGTCATCCACCATATTCACCAGACCTTGCACCCCTTGACTACCACTTCTTCCAGCCTTTGGACCACTTCTTCCAAGGAAAAATATTCAATTCTCAACAAGCTGTGGAAAGCACCTTTTGTAATTGCAATGCCACTGGCTCTCTAGACTTCTTCACTTCTGGCATAAGCAAGCTTCCTAAGATGGCAAAACTGTGCTGATAGTTTAGGTGCATACTTTGCTTAATTGTACTACTTCTTGTTTGAGATATAATAAACTAGACTTTTGATTCAAAATTGGACATTTCATATTTAATGACCTAAATACTTAGGAGACAGTTGAAGGGAATATATACACACATGTATGCAGATAATATGTATAACAAATATATGATAATATTAATCTGAAGTTACCATTGCATTGTCGGTTGGATGATATTAATAAAGCTTTATCTTTTCCACTTTACTGGCAAAAAGGTAGTCAATATGGTACTACCTATTATACACAGATATTAGGAAACTCCTAATATAGGGGAAATATAGAAGGAAGGCTGTGTGGAATAAAACAGGGAGTTGAAAAGTTGGAGGCACCATGAGAAAGGAAAAGGTCATAGGTAGTGTTATGCAGGATTTAGAACCTGTAACTGCTTCCTCAGGGGGCACAAATTTCTGTCACTGAAGGGGAATGGCATGGAGCAAGAGGAGGAAAGGTAGACCCAAGACAAGCCTGGGCACTGGAGAGGATGGTGGGAAAGTGCCAAAGAGCTCACAGAGGGAATGCCTGAGGGTGGGGAGGGGTGGAAGCCAGGGCAGAGGAACTTAATTATAATTCAGCAAGGCTGAAGACCAGCAATGCCCAAAGACTACCTCATCAAATTTTGTAAAACCATCTTGTAATGAAGGTAAACATGAGAGATGGTGATCAGAAAGTACCTACTTTAGAATCTTATTGTGGGGTGCTGATTGATGACAGCCTCAGTAGAGGTGAAGAGCAATATACTGCCTGATGTCCGGATGTTAAGAACAGGGATCTTTGGGAATCAGACAATTTCTAACATATTTGAAGGAATATTGATTTTTCTTAAATTTGTGTCTGTTCTACCTTATAAAAATTTTCTGAAGGATATGACACACTCTTATTTTTAACTTCTTATTTGGAAATAACATCAACTTTAAGAAGTGTTGAAAGAATAGTCCAAGGAACTGCTGTATCCCTTTACCTGAATTTACCAGTTATTACTACTTTGCCACATTTGTGCTTCGATCTTCTATCTATCCATCTATCTATCATCTATATATATATATCCATCTATCTATATCTATGTATTTATCTATCTGTCTATCACCAACTATCCATCTATTATCTATCCATGTGTCTATGTACCCATCCATCTCTCTATCTGCTTATACTTTTCTTGAACTATTTCAGAATAAGTTGCATGTGTCATGAGAATTTCAACAATATTTCCTAAGAACAAATACATATTAAACATAATCACAGTATAATTATCGAATATAGGAAATCTGACATTGATAAAATCCCATTATATAATATACCATCCATATTCAAATTGCCAATTATCTCAATAGTGTCTTTTATAGCTATTTTTCTTGTCTTGTATTCCAGATCCAATCAAGGATCACACATCATACTCAATTATTAAGTCTCTTTCATTTTCTTTTATCTTGAAAAGTTCCTATCTTTCTTTCTCTTTTATGATACTAATTTTTTGAGCATATACTTTTTCAATTTAGGTTCATCTGATGTTTCTCATTATTAGACTCACTTTGTGCATTTTTTGCAGGAATGTGATATAGGTGGTATTTTGCCCTCAGCACATCACGTTAGAAGGCATATAGGCTGGGTTTGTCCCATGATTGGTGAGGGGTAGCCAATCACTTTGATCACTTAGTTGAATTTGTGTCTGCCAGTTTTTTCTACAATAAAATCACTTTTTTCTCTCATCAATAGATATTCTATAGGAATATACTTTGAGACAATGAAAACCCTGTTCTCAATCAAATTTTTACCCACTACGTTGTAGCACTATTGATGAGTCTTAACTAAATCAATTGTTACTATAATGTGTGTGAAACTGATTTTTTTTACCTTCATTATTATTTTTATATTTATTAATTGGTGTCCTCTTACAGGGAAGAACTTTCCTTTCTCCTTCATTTATGTACTTATGTACATATATCTGCATTATCTCTATAGGTCTATACATTATTATTTTATTCAATGGATTATAATCCCTTACTGTCACTATGGGGCAAGAATTTTAATACAATTATTTCTTGAGATCTAATACCAAAATTAATTGTGGAGATATTGCCATGTTTTAAATTAACTGAGCAAAAAAAGACAAATCTAGGGTGTGATCAGGGGACAATAATGATGGACAAGACTGAGCAGGGTGCTGGAAGTAATTGCCTGCCTAATGCCTTTCCCAGGGAGGAGGAGGCTCTGCACACTGGTCCGCCATATGCTAGCCATGAATACAGCTCTAAGCAGTATTTTAGTGTGAGTCACACCAGACTTAATGGCTCCAGATGTGATAAAAAGAAGGTCATGCATGAGAATGCATAAATAGCACTTTACATACCCCACTAGATAAGGAAGTGACGTGCTGCTCAAGCCAAGAGTCTTCAGCTGCGGACTGGACCACGTTCAACCACTCATGGTGCCATTCATGAAACAGATATCTCAAGCACTCTTGGTTACCAGAGATATAACTGCAGATGGAAAGGTGGCAATCTACAAAGAAGAAAAACACAAGTAAAGCAAAAAGACGAGAGACATCTCACAATAGTCAAGGATAAAAAAGAAAGGGGAAGAACTGAAGAAGAGAAATTACTTTTGAAAAATTAGCAAATGGAGAGAAAACTAAAGCACAAAGTAAACAATCTTGGAACTGATTGTAATGGAAGCCAAGAAATGAATTCAAAATAATCCACAGGGGCAATTGGAGAGAGATGATAGGCCATTTAGTCCACCTCCTCCTTTCTGGAGTCTTATGGTAAGGTAGGTGAGGCAAGAGTTACTTCTGTGACCAAGATTCCCACGTGGGTGGGAGAGCTGGAGAGAGAGAGCCAACACGTGTTGAGAGGTTTCAAAACAAATAGTAGCCAGGACAGTCTTGAATCTTTAAAAAAAAAAACAACTTTATTTAAATATAATATGCATACAGCAAAGTACTCAGTGAATTCACTTGTGAAACCAGCACCCAAGCCAAGAGAGTATCACCAGCACCCCAGAAACACTTTCTGTACCCCCTTTCCATCTCCTCTCCTTCTTTACTAAGGGGAACTTCTTACAGCATGAAGAAATTTGCGTTTATTTCTATTGTCTGTAAATGGAATCAAATAATACATGCTTTCTGTGTCTGCCTCCTTTGGCTCTGTACTGCGTTGGCGAGATTCATCATGCTGCGTGTGGAGATGCAGTTTCTTTATTCTCAGTGCTGTGTAGGTTTCTATTGTGTGAATATGCCACAATTTAGTCATCTCTTCTATTGTTGATGGGCATTTGGGTAATTCCCAGTTTAAAGTATTATGAATAAAGCTGCCAAGAACGTTCTAGTACATGTCTTTTGCTGAATAGATGTGTGCATTCCTGCTTAGCATATACCTGAGAATGAAACCATTAGGTCATAGGTATGCTTTACTAGACACTGACAAGCAGTTTTCAGAGTGATTATAAAATTTATATTCCCATCAGGCCTATGCATTTTTAAAACACATGGGTTAATGATAATAGCTACCAGTGAAGTAAGTTGCTTCCCTGAGAGTGAGGAACAAATGACATTAGGGGCAGCATTAATGTGCATGGATTATAATGACAACACTCCCAGGCAAACCTAAGAATATGCTGTAAGAAAGCAAAGATGAAAATTCTTACCTCACCAGAAGGGTTTCCTTGAATTCACCAATTTTCGAAATTCTCATTTTTGTATCTTCATACAGCCTGGTGTAGAAAATAGACTGAAGAAATGTTTGCTGTTTATAAAATGCTGTGATTTGCATGGTGTCATTTAAATGTCTTAATGAATAAATATATATGGAGAGAAAGAGAAACAGAAAGAGAGGGAAGCTGTGGTTCAGAAAACTAAACACTTGCCCATGATTAAAAGAAATAAAAACTGAGAAGTCAAGTTTATTAGGACCTGTCATCGAAACTCTACAAGTCAGAAATGACATCGTTGGCCCATAAATGAATTTGAGCCATTTGATATAATATCATGTGATATTACAGAAGCACTCAATTCTGAGAAATCAAAAAAATTTACAAAAGGAATATCTGAACTTTTTTCCTTCTCTCCTGGCAGTGTGACATAGCGTGGCTGCTTTTCAAACTACATTCACTGACCTCTGTGTCCATATCTGTGCTGAGTGCTCTGATCAACAGAATTAGATTTTAAGGTACTTTCCAAATCCTAAAGAGCAAAACATAAACCGACTTTTTTACAACTTAGCTGTGAACATAAACCATAACCACAAGAAAGGCCACATGGAAGCGCAAGAGTAAAAATAAACAAGTAATCAAGCAAACGAAGACTTTGAGAATCCGTGCTGGAACAGACCGTAAATGTGGGTGGATTCCAGGAAGGCGAGATCCCTGAGGGTGGCGTGTTTGGGAGAGGACTCACAGAGGAAGTGGAACTGGAATTGGGGTTTGCCGGGATGATAGAATATACGTAGAAGTTTGGGAGAACATTTCAGCTCAAGTGACAAGGTGACCAGTAGTGGAGAGGGCGGTAGAGATGCACGTGGCTATTCACAGAAGCTCCCTCCTTTGCCAAAGCAGATGATCGAGGCCAGCCGTGGGCAGCAATTGCACAATCCAAAGCCAGGGAAAGATGACAGGCCTTGGAATGTGTGGCATGTTCATTACCGTCTGGGTTTATAGCTCAGACAAGCCCAGGTTTCTATGAGCATGAGAACTGTGGTAATGTTGCGGGCACACCCACGGCTTCCACCTTTGAAAGCTGATCTTCAAATGTGAAAGTTAATCCCCGCTTCTGGAAGACTGCCACCAGGGTTGAAACTCTCAGATCTGTCGGATGACAGGTACACAGTCAGCCACCTCCGGATCACATGCGGCTCTGGAAGCCCGACGTAATGTGGTGGGCAGGATGTGCACTCTGACAAGCCTGAGCTGCAGATGTAAATATGGAAAGAGAGATTCGGCTGGGAAGATCCTCCATGGGGAGGGAAGGCCAAGCGGGGCCGTAATACCCTGTAGATGGGGGACTGAGAAGGGAAATTAACGGGTGTGCAAAAGTCTTATGGGAACAGGGCTCTACCACTGGGGCAAAGCATGATTATTCACTTTGGAAAGAAATTTTCTTGAGCGTTTAACAGAAGGTCCATTTCAAAGTGTAACCTTAAAAAAAGAATCTACCATTTGCAATTAAAAGGAAAATACACATTATCATTTATTTGCAGACACTACTTAGAGCTAATGTTGTTCTGAATTGCCAGAGTCGAGGAATTTAATTTTCTCGTATTGG
Source organism: Lemur catta (assembly GCF_020740605.2). Lineage (NCBI taxonomy): Eukaryota > Metazoa > Chordata > Mammalia > Primates > Lemuridae > Lemur > Lemur catta. The sequence goes on from NC_059135.1 coordinate 72,101,778, forward strand.
CTAGACAAGACAGTGTTTCTCTATATTTTAATTAATGCCCTGTGCTACAAACCCCCATATACAGACCATGTTGCTATTATTAATAGCACAAAGCTTTGGGGGTAGGAATGTCTTAGAATGTAAATAAGGACAGAAACATTAAGCACAGGATATTTGCTATACTGGACAAACACATGAAAGCAGACAAAACACACTTCCCTGAAACTGATTGCATAAAAATATTTAAGTTTTAGTTTAATGGGTTTTTCTGTCTTATGGTGGTTGCTTAACAATAGTGTATGAATCATGATTTGCAGAAAGTTAAAGTTTCTATTTTATTTGGGGAGAGTACTTTAAAATTCCTTTGGGGACTTTAAAGCTTAATATTGCCAAGCATAGCCAAAACTTTCGGAGAATTCTATAGCCTGTGGCTAAAAATGGGAACCTGCAGACATTGATGCCCCAGCACTGCTGGCTCCTCATCCCCAAGTGTATAAATACGGGCTGGCCTTAGGGCCCTCCCCTTCCCAGATCCCTTGTGCTCTGTCCCCAACATATCTCTCCTAAGGTCACAGGGACAGATCCATACTATAGGTCATGCTGCCCAGTGAGGTTCAGGATATGCTACCCCAAAATATGTCACCTTTGCTTTTGAGGAAACAGCAGAAGCAGAAAGGCCATCCTCACCTTCCTCTTGCCCTTCTCCCCTGAAGCAGATCATAAGATCTTCATTGGAGAGTGGCCTCCCCTTCCCAGAGGAGAGGAGCATCCTTACCGCTGAAGATAAAGGGACACAGAGAATCTGAACAAGCAGACCTTGCTAAGATCCCCCTAGTTTTTTTTACCATTAGATCATACCCCTTTGTGTAATCCTGTTTCTCTAGGACAATCCACTCTTCATCAAGTCTTGGGTTCCCTTGTTTCTTTGTGTCTTCATTTCTGAAGCTTTCTGGGTGACATAAAGCTTATATTAAATAAATTTGTATGTTTTTCACTTGTTAATCTGTCTTTTCTTATAGAAGTTTCTACCATGACCCTTAAATGGAAAGAAAAGACACTTCTCCTCCCCTACATGGCTTAAGCTTCATTGAGTGGACACTTCTCGCTGCCAACAACTCTATGAGAAACAGCTCTCTTGCCTGCCTGCCATCTCCTTGGGCTACCAAGGCCTGTACAACCCTCAAGGTGCCAACTTGCACCGAGTTCCCTTGAACTTTCACAATGCTGAAGGTAAAATGAAAGAAAGCCTTTCTCTCCAATTCTAGACCTCAAGTTACCACTATCTGGAGCCCAAGTTTCATAACAACTTCTGTGGAAAAAATTCCTCCTGGCATCTGCTTGCAGAAAGCTCACACATTAGTCTCTGTGACCTAAGGAGAAGGAGAAAAACACGAACCTCTCCACTTCCCGTTTCTACTCCAGGGACCTGCACTCAGCACTGACTCTTCCCAAGTCCCCCAAGCACCACCTCCTCACCATGCACATCAACCCATGCAGAAGGCAAACAGATCACTAGATGCACAGGCACTACCAGGCTTTCTCTCTCAATTTAGGTTTAGCCAGAATGCTCCTGCTGCTTTAGAATGCATGTGTCCTAGTATCTAAGCCTTAACTATTTGCAAGATTATTTTCATAATTTACAACAGAGTAGAAACAAATGTGCTTGCAGTCTCTGATACTTCCCACCTTGAGATGTGTGTATGTCATGCGTGCTGAGAACAGAAGCCCAGCCAGAGAGCTGATAAATGAACCTTCACAAGGTCTAGAATGTTAGCTCTGAGAACCTGTCCTCTGAACCGCCTTCAGCATGACCCAGGAAACCTTACTTTCATGGTCTGTCACTGATCAGTTGGTATCTTGGACAAGATGTCTCATTGATCTTTCTAATGTATTTCGATTAGATGTCTTTATATTGCTTCTAGCACTACAATTCTATCATTTTGTTAGCTTGAGGCTTTTTATAAAGCTTTTTCACCCTTTTAAAAATTTCTTTCTTTGATACTACAGGGGAATCAAAATCCTTGCACTAGAAAGGGTTAAAAAAAAAAGAGTCACACAAGGTTAAAACATTAACAAACAGAAACTTTGCCAGCATAAATCTAGTGAAATGGCCTTGGTATCTAAGGGACAATCACTTCTTTAAACTTGAGCAACAAGGTCCTGCCAGAAATTCAGCATCCGCATTTTTGTGGTCCTCTTCTCATAGATTATTATCTTTGGATGCTCCTCTGGTGGGTGGTCCCTTGTGCATAATGGGGACTGTTGATTCTGCAATAGGGCTCGACTTACAATAACCACGGTTTGGTATTTTCTAGTACTTATTGCAGATTTCCTTTTCCAAGCACCTCCCTGTTTTACTTAACCTTCAAAAGGAAGTTGGGAGTCCTGCTGGTAAATCACCTCCCTTATGACCAGGAAATTCCTAGTTGGCCATTTGAGGAGAATTAAAGCAAAATATCAAGGCAATGGGACACGTATCTATACCTTGTTCCCTCAGTTGCAGAGGGCAGACAAGTTCTGGACCTTCTCTGAGGATTCCAGTTTGTCTTGCCTGTGATTACCATGAGATGGATTTTAGATCCGGACCTAAGTGAACTAAGCTCCAGTCTCCTGACAGTTAAAGTAGACCAGGCTTGGCTGCAGAACAAAATCACAATGACCTTTTTTTTTTCATCTTACATGTACTCTCAAAATATTAAAGAACCAAATTGTAAATGAGGGGTGGTTACCCCACTCCAAAACTGACTTTTGTAAACTATTGCCCATGGCTCAAATTGAGTCTATGGCCTGTTTTTATAAATAAAATTTTATGGAACACAGGCACACCCATTTGATTCATATGATCGGTGGCTAATTCCACACTACAATAGCAGAGTAAAGGAGTTTCAACAGAGACCATATGTCCTGCAGTCTAAAATATTTACTATATGTCCCTTTACAGAAAAAAGTTTGGAGACCCCTGCTCTGAAACAATCCCATTTGGGGATTAGCAAAAAACCAAAGGATGCCATTTTGAGAACTGTAACTCTGAACAACATTTAGTTGTGTTTATTGTATTTAGAGTGCTGTTATCCAACCCGAGTTTCCTATAATACTTGTAGTTCTGCAGAGTGTTACTAGATTTGACAAAAGAAAAGGGGAATTATAGTTAAATAAATTTGGCAAATTCTGGAATAAACCAAGTGAAACAGACTTATTTTCAGGTCACTTAATGTGCTAATATATGTGACAACTCTGCAAAAGGATATTATAGGATTTCTAGCATCATTTGGTCTAGGAAACCTTCCCTTTCATGAGACATCTCATAGAGTTAATGTTCAAGGAACATATTATGGAAAAAATGACTTGTTCATAGCTGGCAAATCTAATAATATTATATTGTATGAGAGAATTTGTGTGTCTTCAAGAATGTTTGACTTTAAGAATAAGCAGGTTAACAGCAGATAGGCAATTACTGCAAGTTACATATTAATAATTTCTCTGGGTTTACATAAAATTTGAACCTTTCAGTAGCAATTATCTCCTAATCCAGAATGCACTGGGGACAATGTTGTACTGACATTGCTATGAAGATGCAGCAGAATAGAACTCCATGCACAAAACTTCACTCAGTGCAGAGAAATTCTCAGGCCCTTTCTTCACCCCCAGAATTTTAGAAAAGCAAAAAGTCTGTGGAATAAGTGTTCAAATCATAGTTCCCAGTGAGTGCTGCTTATTTCTGACCTGCCAGCACTTAGTATGTGAAGGTTATGTGGGCGTCAAGAGGTCTAGGAAAGCCTAATGTGTCCTTTGGGAAAAATTGCAAGGAACAATGGAAAAGTTCCTGAATATCGGGAAATGTTTTCTCAAGATCAAGAGATTTATTGGTATGTGGGAGAGATTCCAAAGCTGCTCCACTGTATGAAACATTTCAGATTTGACTGCTAGCTGCCAGTGCCAATTTTGTTGAAGGGCAATTTCAGTGCAGTGGCACACAATGTCCTAGGCTGCCTAAGTAACTTAGAACCAGGGAAATTGTGATTATGTTTCCAAAGGCAGAATTTTTACTAGCACACATATTTTTGAAATTCCTACCGACATTGTCACCTATTTACCCAACTAAGAATGTTATTGATAATAGGCCAGGTGTTTGTTTGCTGTAGCCAAGCAGGACTTGGAAACCAAAACAATTACTCCCCAGTTCAAAAGATTCATCAGTTCTCCCGAATGACTTCCACCTCCGGGAGCACTAGGTCTAGGAACCTGCCTGCTTGCCCACAGAAAGACTGCTCTCTCATCTGGGGATATTTTTGCAGCCTTCTAGGTCTAAGAATGAAGGCATCTCTTGCTCAGCATTGGGTAAGTAAGTAGTTGAAAAGGATCAGAATATGCTACCCCAAAATATGCCACTTTGGCATAAGGATTATTTTGAGCTGAAGGCAATTGATAAACAGCAAGCACAGGACGAACTCTCTGCCCAATCCCTTTCTGCCTGAGAGCAGGGAATAAAGTACTCTTTCTAAAGGTAATATAAATTCACCTTTGTGAAGGTGTCCCCCACCTTATAGCAGGAGGAGAACAAGCCTTATCACAGGACACAGAAAGTCAGGGTGAGATGAGTCTGCGTAAACAAACCTTATTATACAACCTGTACCTAACATACATTTCCTAATCATCTTCCCACAATTAATCACCCTACAATCCCACCCTCTCTTTTCCTTTATCTGGTCACTTCTCTACAATTTATCACCCTTTGTTAAGATGGTGGATAAGCCCCAAATTCTAGCCACCCCTTTGAGTTACTTATCACTGAGTTCTGCTTGAATGGCATTGCACAGGTAAATAAATCATTTTTCCTCCTATTATCTGTCTTTTGTCAGTTTAATTCATAGGCCACAGCCACTAAACATAAGAGGGTAGAAGAGAAGATCTGAAATTGATCTATATTTGATCTAAAATTGATCTACAGTTTTAAGGTTTCCCAATGTTGTACTTTCCAAGCATTCAAAAACTTCACTGGGGACAGTCCCTTCTCAGTAATCCCCTGTCTAAAGTCCTTATCACGGTGCTCATTGTACTTTTATTATAATAGTCCTTGACTGGGTACTAGAAGGAGCCTTCCCGATGACTGGCACCACTCAGTCTTTCCAGAATGAGCAAACTCTGTAATAAAAGACTTCAAAAACCAATAAAAGGGATTGTTTGTGAAGAACCAAAATAATAACACAAACAAGTGATTCTTAGCCAGATGTAGATTCATTATTGACATTAATCACAACAATGATCTAAAATTTTTGAGTTGCGAGCAGACCGTGATTGACAGTGCATTGGTTATCTCATGAATCCTCGCAGTAACCTATAGGGTAAGGATGATTAAATATATTTTACAGACGAGGAAACCAAGGCTCAGAGAATGGTTAGTTTCACCTTAGCTTATGTATGATTTAAACCCAAAGCCTGTCTCTTCCAAGAGCTAACATTTGTTGCCTGTGTTTTGCATGCTGAATCTTATTTAGGTCCAAATACCTTCCCACTAATAACGCTCTGCTGCACTGAAGTTCACCATAAAATAATAGATACTTGCTGGTTAGTACGTTGCTTTAGCAGTTATTTCCTGAGGGGTTGCCATGTGTTGGCAAAGTGCTTGGTGCGAGGCATACAGGAATACAGCATTGAACACAACAGGCAACCATCCCTGTCTTCATGGGGCTTCAATCATGTTGGAAGGCACAGATGTTTAAAACTAAATATAGTACATTCTGTCATATATAATGAGCCAGAGATAAAGCACAGGGAATGCCAGAGGGATACAAGGTCAAATAAGACCCTGGGAGAAGTTTCCATTTCAGCAAAGATCTGCAGGAGGCAAGAAAAGGAGCCCTGAAACTACCTACCGGGAGAGTGATCCAGGCAGTAGGACCAGCGAGGGCAGAGGCCCTGCCGTGGGAGCGTGACTAACATATCTGATCCGGAACAAGGAGGCCCCAGTAAGTGAAGAAAAGCAGATGGATGAGTCTGGACAATGAGAAGGGTGAAGTGACTGGTTTCCTCTTACGCTGCTATCCATGTTTCCTCAAAACCCCACCGGGCTGTTGAGCCCCTCTCCGGCTGCCCCACCGCCCTGCGGAAAGTGGCTATAGGAGGGAGAGGCTCCAGGGAACACAGGCCGTGGAGAAAGCGTCTCTTCCTGATGAAGCCATGCGGCTTGCTGAAGAACTCAAATGCCCAAAGCCTCCACCTACCTTCCCTCACCTCAAAAACCCAAACAGATGGGCTCTTTTTTTTGTTAACTCAACCTTCAAAAGTTCAGCTGATTACCATTTTCACAGTTATAATCGGGTAGGCAAACACAGGTCTCTGAAATTAGCACATGAAAAAAAAATTTCCTTTAGCAGCAGCAACTGTCCTTGCTCTGCCCTCATCCTTCAGAACTTCCAGCTGAGGCCAACTGCCAGGATCTGCCTCCCTGCGCCTAAGGACACCCGCCTCTCAGAAAGGCAGAAAGCATGCTGCCCATATGCAGGCACGGGGCAGGCTGGACTCACGAGGGAATTCATTCCCCCAGGAATGGCCCACCGCCTGTGTCTCTCAAGAGCCGGTGTATAAGGCTGGGCATGATGGCTCATGCCTGTATTCCTAGAACTTCGGGAGGCCGAGGCAGAAGGGTCGCTTGAACGACCAGCCTGAGCAAGAGTGAGACCACGTCTCTACAAAAAATAGAAAAATTAGCTGGGGGTGATGGGGCACACCTGTAGTCCCAGCTACTCGGGAGGCTGAGGCAGGAGGATCACTTGAGCTCAGGAGTTCAAGATTGCAGTGAGCTATGATGACGCAACTGTACTCTAGTCTGGGCAGCACAGTGAGACCCTGTCTCACAAAAAAAAAAAAAAAAAGAAAGAAAAAAGAGTTGGTGTATAAAATTACTGGCTCCACTGTCCCTCAGTAGAGATAAATTTGAGGCATGGATTTTGAGGCATGGGTTTTGCAGCATTTCCCTGCAGCATTAAACCCCAGTCACTCACTGTGGCAGATGGCTTAATATCTCACCCTATATTGGCCCTTTCTCTTCCTGGTATCACTTCCTCATTCCCTTCCTGGTGTTCCCTGCACTTCTAAATTAATCATCTGCACTTGACTCCTTGCATCAGGTTTTCTTCTGGAGGAATCCAAACTAAATCATCTTCTCACTAATACTTAGATTATACAAAGTCCTATATGTTACTTGTATAAAGATACTTCTCATTTGTTGGAAAAATTAACTAACACTTTTCATTATCTAAGCTATTTGTCTTCCACATAAATAACTGAAACCTAACCATAAAAATTAAAGTGAAAAAAGTTAGAATAAACCAGTGATGCTTGAATCTTGGTTCGCTATACCTGTTCAGGAGATGCTGGTCAGAATACATGTTAGTTAGAACGTATGCTCTTAAAAATGTTGGAAAGTAGAATTTTTTAAAAAATAAAATGAGTGATCTCAGCAAAAGACAAAGCTATACAGAGCAAAATACTGAAGGGAGAATACTTTGGAGCAGATATGCATTTCTTGGATCCACAACTTTCTAGATGGGTCATTCATTCTGTTCTAATTTTCCAAGTTTTTTGAGCTCATTTCTTTTTCGTGAGTAAATCAGATGACATGCATGAAGTTTTATCACAGGTCTTGGCATTGTAAGTGCTCAGCAAACTTAGATTTCCTAAAAGAGTCAGGCAGGTACTTTCCAGGCAAACTAAGATTCCAGAATCATTTCCCAGCTCATGCCATAATCACGACTTGCCTGTCACTGCAGTCCCTCATGATGCTTACTGGTTGCAGTCTGTGGTTACTCTGCAGGGGATATGTGTCTATAAACAGACAATTCACATTATTTATGGTAGCACAGGAGTAACTTGGCTAAGGTAAACAGCTCGTTATTCCAAAAGTAGTTTATTAGCCATGTTTTTCTACTTTCCTTATTCATTCTCTACTTTGAACTCAGTTAAGATCTTTGAAACCATTTGTAAGCATTTGCACCAGGGCTAGTGGACATGTCCTTCATCTAAAATGGACTTAGAGAGAAATGGGACAAGTAGTCTTCAATGCAAACCTTCAGCAGCTGACTGAATCCTATTATGTGGTCCCATTTTATGGGTTAAAACAGGTATAGCTTCTATTTCATTCTTCTACTCAGTTTCATTTCTAAGTAATTTGTTCTTCTCTTAGTTTAATTTTATAGACGATTAAGGTTCTAGTATTTGGGAGCACACAGCTATTCAAAAGGGATTGACATATTCAAAATCTGCCAGGATTATGATGAATGAGGTCATTTAATACAATGAAAATTTTGATCTGGTTTTAGCTTTGAACTTGAGAATGTCAGACACCAAAACTATAAGCTGCTTAGGAACAGGCTAGATGAGAAAACATGCTACTTATTTCTCAGATGCTTTCTGTGAATATTAAACCTCAGGCCTTGAAACTGTATGCAGCCTTCATGTTGGAAATGATAATTATAAAGTATCATGATAAAGGGCCTTTGCTGAGTGATTTATACATTTGTGACCCTTGGAATTATTGGCTCTGGCATTCTCTGTGGAGGTGGCTGGGCTTAGCCTTCTCTCTGTGCGGCTGCTACGGGCATGAGGGGCATGCCCAGGACACGGAGGTCTGCAGGGTGAGGTGCCCCTGCCCCCATCTCCGTATGCTCCACTCCTCACAATGAATGGTTTCTCTCCTCCCTCAAGAGGACCCTGGGTACTCAGTTAGGCTTTTTTTCTTATTATCTGCACTGCCTTGAAAGTTCTCTTCTAAAATACATTTTATTGTTAGGCATTTACAAAGAAATATGTCCCACCCTCCAACTCGCAACTAGAATTCTTCCTCAGGACCCTGAAACCTCTGTTACTGTATTAGTTTGCTCTGGCTGCCACAACAAAATGCCACAGACTGGGTGGCTTAAGCAACAAAAGTTTATTTTCTCACACTTTTGGAGGCTGGAAGTCCAAGAACAAGGTGCCAGTGGACTGGGTTCATTCTGAGGCCTGTCTCTTTGCCTGGCAGATGGCAGCTTTCTCGCTGTCCTCACATGACCTTTTTTGGTACATGTGCCTCTGGTGTCTCTTTATAGTTCTTAATCTTATTTTCTTAAAAGGACACCAGTCAGATTGCATTAAGTCCTTTCCTAACAGCCTCTTTTGAACCTAATTATCCCTTTAAAGGTCCTATTTCCGAATACAGTCAGATTCTAAGGTACCGAATACAGTCACATTCTAAGGGATACAGTTCAACCCATAGCAGTGACATTTTCACATCCTCAGCTTTATTAGTTGCTACTGTAACTCAAAAAGCTGTATTTCTCTGAAAATGAGTGGCAAGAAAAGAATAAAAAGAAGGTAAATTGATAGCTATTGCATATTTCTGAAAGTATTAATATTTATTTACAGGTACTTACTATTTTTTAAATGTTGGCATTGATTTTACTGACACATTCCTACTTTTTGTATTACTGCAGCACATATAGTGTATGCTGTATTGGAAGCAGTGTGCAGGTTCTACCTGGAATCATCTGAGTTTCGGCACCTGTCTCAAGCACTTCTAAAACTCAGTAAGGAATTCTGGTTGCAACCGGCAGGATTTTTAAAGGTCTGCTCTGTTTTTGTGTTTACTAGTCACTGAAATGATGTGAGCTTTTTGGTTTGAATATTTTGTTTGTTTGTTTTTAAGAAACTCATTAACTCCAAGACCTAATCTCTCACCTTTGGCTGATTTCTCTTATAATTGGCATGGATGGAAGAGTCAGCACAGAAAATCAAAAATGAAATCCATTGCACTCATCTGAAAAGCAGAAATTAGTGAAACCTTGTACATTTAAGCATCATAAAAAATACGTGAATAAACCAGATGCCAAATAGATGACTGATTGATATGGTCTCAAATTTGCTTAATAGGACTACTTTTTTTATGTTTCTGTAAACAGATTTCCTAAATCTATTTTCTAAAAAGTACTCTGTACTGAATTCGTTTGCATCAATATTTGATTAGACTTATCAAAGCTGATGATCTGCATAGTAAGCCATTCATCTACCAATCTTCAAATGTTTTCTGAATCCTAGAAATGATGAGTCTGATTTGGGGAATTGCCACAGATAATGGAAGGAGCTTCTCAAAAAAAAAGGTGAAAGAGTTAGTCCCAGCAGCTAGAAAGGTACTACAAGTTTTAAGAATATTGTCCCAATATCATTTTAACATTCTGAGTTTTAACATAGATTTTATTAGTATCAGAATATGAATTCTATGCACAATTTAACTTATTGTTAATGTTAAAAGTGGATTACTTTGAAATTATTTCGATCCATATTTTTCAGATCATCTTACAGATCATCTTTAAATTTTTTTAAACTCCAAATTTGTGCTGTATATGAGCCCATTATATTCAAGAGCTCATTTGAGCCTGACAACAATTCTAGCAATGGCTGTGATTAGTCTTAAGTTAAATATGAGAAAATTTATTTTAGTTAATTTAAATAATTTGCCCAGAGCTCCTACAGTAAATGGCAGCAGTGAAATTTCAACCTAGTCCTAAGTCTAGCTCCCTGGAGAATTTCTCATGATTCATATGCCTTTGTATTATTTATTATTCTAAATAATAATGCCACACTAAAATTCTTTTTTTGTAATTTATTTTAATCAGGAATTTAAAATTTTTGCTTATTGTATTAATGCACACAGAAATTCTAGCAAACTTATGTAGAATAAATAATAATAAAATGAATCCATGCCACCCTATCAGAACTTTTTAGAAAAATAAGATTGTATATTTTTTAGAGACACGGCATGTGATACTCTGATTGCATTCCCATAATTTCCCCTAACCAATGGCCTGACTTTGAGTTAATATTTCTTATTTTTATTTATATTTTTACCATTTGTTTAATGTTACTATTTTCCAAATTTATATGAATAGATTCATATTATGTGTATTTTTCTTGCTTTTTATGAAATATAAGCCTTTGAGATTTATCCATGTTAATATGTATAATGTAGTTCATTCCTTTTCACAGCTGTGTAATTTTTTTGAAATGAATATATTATAATTTGTCTTTGTTGATTTTTATTTTAATGTACATTTCAATTGTTTCCAGTTTCGAATTTTTTTTTAAGTTATTTCTTTGGTTGACTATTTTTTGTTCTATCATGAACTACGAAGATTCTTTTACATGTAACGCGGTATGCTGATACAAGAGTTTTTCTAGGATTTCTAGAGTAACAGTTGAAGAATATGCTCAGGGTTCTCACTAAAGTTCTCACTAAAGAACACAGAAAGTAATAATAGCATTTATAAATATGAATAAACAAGTTCTTATATTGGGTGTATAGAAATAAGGACTAGATGAGAGGATTGTAACAATCCTGCTACAGGATATGCAGCACTGTTCAAACAAGTCTCTCACTTGATTTTTCTGTATTCATCAATTACACATTGTGTACAACTATGAGTGATTTTGGCATTACTAGAGAGAGAGCATGTATATATTAATGAGTGTGAGCGTCTCCTTTACTGGTATATCACCTTCTTCTCTTCTTGAAGAAGATCCTACTGTGTTTTCTTATAATTTCAATATCCAGAATCATTTATAATACTAATAAAACTTAATTTCAGATTTTGCTTGCATTAGCAAGAATGTGAGCAAAAAATCTTCTTTCCCACTAGCAAAAGTATATTTTTGGTAAATTTTAAAAATGGAACCATAGGGAGCTATTCTTTCAAAGCCATTAAAAATTGAAGCTTGTGGCTATTTCTGTCATGGAAGAGTAATAACCACTATAAACTTATCCCACTTGAGAAATGAGTAATTTTTTATTTCATTACATTCCCAACAGAATCTCTGATCCATCAATACGTACATATTTTTGGTTCATATAATTTCTGTAATTGGAACAAAAGATCCAAATATATGTTTTATTGATAGAATTATTTTTTACCATGATAGGTTTTGGTACTGTAATATTATAGCCTCAATTGTACTTTTCAACAGGATGGTTTCTGAAATAAATCATAAATACACATAAGATGGCCCCCAAAAAAATAATGAGGCAAACCCATGACATCTGGCCCTCTGAGTATTATCAAAATATCAGACTTCTGCTATGAAATGTCCATGGACAATGTAAATCCCATCTAGTACAAAAAATGATGAATTGCTACAAATATACATTATCGATAATACTTCTTAATAAAAAGATATTTGAATATGTATGTATCATGATTTTCTTAGTAGTACAAATATGACAAGAACAATTGCCATTGATAATACTTTAGTGAAAACTCTAGTGGAAGAACATATTATCTGCCTTTCTGTACAGAGAAAGGTAATTTATAACAAGTAAATATGCATGCCATTTTGTGGTCATTTTGTAGTGATTCTTATATTTAGGGAGCTGTGTATGAGATCTGATTCTTGACTTCAAAGATCTCAAAGTGGTGTGAGAAAATGAGTCATGTACACACAAAACACATATTAAAATATAACAAATAATGAAGTAAGAAAACAAAGATAACTCTCTGATTTGATTTCCTGAAAAACCTAAAATGTAGAAAATGAACTTAGACTTGAAATATTCAGAATCCTTAACAGTGTAGATTTCACACCCTCATAGTACATTTATGTTTCAAAACTTCAGGGGAAAAGATAGAATAATTTAGCAGAGTAAACTTACTATCCCATTCTCCAGAGTGCTCCCTAACCAGTGTGCAAATTAGTTGTTGCCACAGATAATTCCTCCTTCCCTACGATCGGGATTATCCTTGGTCATAGGACAGGATTTGGAAGACTTGAAGGACATCTTTAGGGAGATAGACAGCTAGGGCTTCACCCAGAGAAGTAGGAAGGCCATCGGAACCCACTGGCAGTAAAGGTTTGCTCATAATTAAACTATACTATTGACTTTTTCAAGAAGATAAATAATAAGCATTCTCTTCTTTAAACATATCCAATCTAAAGGAAGCAGGGTAGTGTGGTGGAATAAGAACTGTATTAGGAGTCAAAAGGCAAACTTGTTAGTCCTTGAATTTTACTCATTAATGGCTCTCTTAGTTGCTTTATCCATTAAATTGGAATTAAAATATTTACCCAGGACAGTAGTTGTAAATGTTAAGGAAAGATTTGTGAATATTAATGCTTTATATAATGCCTAAAACAAACTGTTTAATACTTCATAACTATTTAACAATATATTTTAATCATGTATCAAGAATCTTTAATAAACATTTTACTCCCTTTGATGCAGAAAGTCTACTTCTGGGAATATTTTCCAAGAATAAAGTCCTAAAAGCAGAAGAAACTTTACTTACAAAGATGTTTATTGATGCTTTATTTATATTAACAAAAAAATTGAAAGCAACCACAAGGCCCAAAGAGAGAGAAATTATTTTGTAAGCTAAAGGGCATTTACTTGGTGTACCTTTTACATTGTTTTAAAAAGTGATGTTAGCAAAGTATTTATTCTAACATGGAGATATGATTACAATGTAGTATATTTTTAAAAAGCAATATCCAAATCTGGGTATATGCCATAAATAGATCATAAATACAGGAATTACAGGAATCAAATAAATAGCAGCATTGTAAAACAAACACACACACACACACACACTTACAGGAGATTAACACCCCCAAAGTATTAGTAGGACTATTTTTGTGGAATGAGGCTATGGATGACCTTATATCTTCCACATTTCTGTGTTTCCCCAATCTCTATTCCAGTTATTATAACTATAATACAAGAAGAAATGTTGCAATATTTTATAATGAAAGAAGAAATGTTGAAATTTTAGGTATGTGTTTTATTTCCCCAACAAATTTGTAAGTTTCCTGAGGGCAAGAATTGTGTAATTTACTCCTTTGAATCATAATGTGCCATTATGCCTAAATTAGGTGCCCAATAAAAACTTTCCAACTGGTAAATGATTGATAGCTTTTTCCCCTCTCAATTCAAGTACTTTGTGGATCATCAAAAGGGGAAAAAATGTGACTGAATCTGTTTCGTTTCTACTAAATCACATCCAAAAGCTTCCATACATGTACCAAATTATGAAGCTAAAAACTAGTCTATTGTAAACTGTTTTGAAAGAGGAATTTAAAAAAAGAAAAATTAAGAGTCAGTTTTGCTAAAGCTGTGTGAATAATGTAGCATGTGCAAGACTTGGCATCAACTCATTTTCTGATAGCACCAGAAACCCAAGAGAAAATCTTTTCATGTCTTTTCCTCACTCAAAACAAGAAACACAATTTCCTTTGACCAAGGGACTAAAAGATGAGGTGAAAAAGATTCAGATGAGTATTTCTACTGAAAACTCTGTCCAACACCATAGCTGATAGTAGTACATAGTCTCAGAGCCTCCAATACTCAATCCCATCTGTTAAAATGGCACTGTGCCTAACTGCCAGATGGTGTACTGGCTTCACAGGGACAGAGGCACCAAAGAGATGGCTTTAGAAGACATTTTTAATACCACCCCCTTGGGCCTCCTGCCTTGGTAACAACTCACCCATGTTGGCGACCCCGTCACATCTCACACTGCTTTCATAATTTCTAGAAATAAGCGGTTCCAAACACTTACTGAGCCACTTCCTTTAGCTGCCTACTGGTTTCTGATCTTCCAAAAAGTTGAAAAAGAATACCAAAGTGGGAGAAAGAAAGCTTGAGAGTGTCCAGCACTTGAAATTGCCACCACCCATAGCTTGTGCCTGAGGGCCATTAGGATTACGTGATGTGTGGAACACTATTATGTAAGGGTGGAATGTGTAGACACAGGTTGTGCAACTTAACCATTTTCAATGAGAAGAGAGCAGCTCTGTTATGTGGAAGAACCAGTTTATAAGGCCCATTCATCCTAAAGAAAAAAAGTAGCTCTAGTTATTTTTTAAAAAAGCAAACTTTTTCTCACTTAGTGAAAAGAAGAGAATTCCAAGATGCATCTATTAATAGCTTAAATATTTCTCAAAACTGTTGTGCTAGATAAATAAGAATGAGCATAGACTTTATAGAAAGATAAGCTAGAAAAATATAGAATGAAGACATATCACTGATTTGTTAACTCATTAATTATGTAGGATGACAAAGCCGGTTCAAAGAACATTTAAGGAACTAGTTATATGGACATTTAAAACATGAACATTAATTGGTTGTCTAGGTAAGAGCCAAAGCTTGCTCAGCTCCATCAGGACAAGAAGATCACAATTTGGGGGGTGCCATTTTCTATGGGAAAAAATATCTCCAGGCTATCATGTAGCTTTAGAGCTTCTGGGTTCTAATCATGCAGTAAATAGCAAAGTCACACATAGTTACATTCTCCAAGGAATTAAATAATCCCAGGATGGGCCTATTAACAAAATACTCCAGAGTGTCATTGAAAGAATATATTCTCTTTTGTCTTATTGGTCTTATCTCCAAGTTGTGAATAATTTTTCTTAACTACTGTGCCTACACCAGAATAGAATCTTTTTTTTTTTTCTTTTTGAGGAAGAGGATCAATTTTGGCAAATCACAGGAACTTTATTAAGCTATAACAGAGGTGAGATGGGTTCCCACTTCCCTGGATTACTGTCAGGTTCTTTCCAGCTAGTTACTTTCTCTTCTACGGTCCCCAGTTTCTGTGATATCCACAATCACCTAGAAGGTCGATTTTATTACCTAGTTTAAAAAATGAATCCTTTTATCCTAGGATCTTTCATGATTTATTCTCAAATGTTTATCAATCCCTATCATGTATTATACCAAGCCAGTATGAGCATTTTCTTGTATAATCTGTGAAGAAATAAAATATTTAAACATAAAATAAAAGATATTTACTGATTGCATTCAGTGCATATATTTCTCTCTTTCTGTCTACTCCGTTAACTCTTCACTGTAAGATTAAGTGGGGTTTGAAGGGGATCTTAAGCCCTGTAGCTGTTATTATACATGAGTCTTGGGCCTAAATAAATCTGCCCTTGAACATACGTGTGTGTGTGTACACACATATATACACACAGATATGTATATATACTCATGAACATATACACATATACACATATGTGTAAACACACACATATATATGCATACATATGTAAATATGTATACACACATATAAATATGTACTTGTTTAGAGAGAAATTCTAAGAATCTGCTTTTTCATATTCATGTGAATTCAGTCATTATTCATTCCACTATTTCCATAGTCAAGCAATATTCTTTCCATGTGAGACATTGGGCTAGATGCTAGGGATATAACTTTGAAAATAAAAGTAGACACAAAGCCTCCTTCATAGAGATTAAAGTCTTATGAGAAAGACATTAAAAACATATTGTCTATTGTCTATATGTGTGTGTGTGTGTGTGTGTGTGTGTGTGTGTGTGTGTGTGTGTGTGTGATATGAAAAAGAAATATACAGGGTGCTATGAGAATACAAATTAGGGAAAATAAGCTACTCAGAACCAGAAAAGTTTTTACTGGGGCAGTGACAAGAAAGCTAAGAAATTAAGAGTAAGTAAGATTTATTCAGGCTCTCATGGGCCATGTGTGAAATAACACTGGAAATAATTACATAAAGGTTTTATATCAGAAAGCACAAAGCTATCTCTTCCATTGCCTTTAAGATGACAATGATGCATGTGTATCTTTGTGGTCTGTTGTGGGTGATAGAAACTCCAACTCTAACTTGTTTAAGAAAAAGGGGAATTTGTTGCCTCATGTAATGGACCAGTGGTTTAGATATAGTTTATTCTAGAGTCAAATAATGTCTGTCTCTATTTTTTGGCATTACCTCTTTGGTATTGGATACATTATCCAATTCCACATGTTTGCAAGAAAGTATATTCTTCCAAGTTTAAATCCAGCAAAAATGTCCTATCATCATCATGACTGCTTAGATTCAAATTAGACCAACACAGGTCACTTACCAATTCCTGAGAAAGTATCAAAAAATACCAGAAAACAAAAACCATAATATTTATGCTCAATCACATCTCTATCATACTCTTACATTTTTTGGCTGCATATTCTTTGGTCACTTCTTCATATAAAAAGCAAGAGTGAGAGGATTGGAAGAAGAGCACACAAACCCCAGGTTGGTGAAGAAAAAATATTCAGCCTTGAGTTAATAGAGTTACCAATTTTTAAATATTATAA
The DNA here is from genome assembly GCF_020740605.2 of Lemur catta. Classification (NCBI taxonomy): domain Eukaryota; kingdom Metazoa; phylum Chordata; class Mammalia; order Primates; family Lemuridae; genus Lemur; species Lemur catta. Next base: position 72,118,886 of record NC_059135.1, read on the forward strand.
GACAGATAATATGCATATATGTTTATATTCAAATATGTGTTATATTCCAAGAATACTTTTTATCTGTGCGAAGGAATATTACAGATGTAAAGTGTTCTTTCCCACTTCTCTTTGATGCATTTCTCTATTATTGCTCCTAGTCACAGTTGAGGAAAGTCAGGTCCTCACCCAGTGGATCTATCTGCCTCCATACAGTATCATCTAGAATAAATAAATACATAAGAAATACCTAAATAAAGCTTTTCCAGAAAAAAATAAAAACAACTCTGAATAGAATCTAGCTGGCTATTCACATGTCTATATGTCTATAGGTTTTCTTGCAGTAGCGTTCTCTTATGAATTCCAGTTCACTAAACCAAACTAGACTGAAATATGTATGCAATCACTCTAAGCACTTCCCTTTTGTGTGTCTCTTCTAAATCTTCTAAATTTAAAATAAAAGAAAATATAATCCTCCCCATTGAGTTAGCTTTTTCTTAGACCTAAAAGGCCAACAAATTCCTGGTTGGAAACATGATTTCCTGCCCTTGACTTACTTCTCAGCTGTTATAATCATTTGTAAAACAGATTAAGAAACACCTCTGACATTCTCCTGTGGTTTTGAGATTGCTACACATTCACTCTCCACACAGAGATTGAATGAATGACTTACTAGCATTTGAGAAGAAAGAAATCCTCATGTTAAAAAAAAAAAAAAGCTGGGAAAAAGTTGAAAAGAGCAGCAGACTGTAATCTAGTTAGTAAATAATAATGTAAACCACAGTGCAATATAAGTGAAAAGGAGAACAAATAGGTTGGCCTGATGAGATTTCATAAAATTTGGGGCACTGAACCAGCTGGGAAAATTTCCTTGCCTATTCATATCAGCTAAAGTATTTCTTACAATAAAAAAGAGAAAAGGATAAAGAAAATGGAAACTTTCTGCAAAGAGTTCTAATGGGTTTATTTGTTATGCAATTTTTTCCTTTGCCCTTTGTACAAGCATTATTTTAGGACACCAGGGAACCAAGAAAATTACCTAATTTACCATAGTAAGTTTTTATGTGCAAAGTAGGAGCACTTCTTAAAAACCATAAAATTTTGCTCAACCTATTTAGAAATATAAGTTGATGCATTTGCTCTTTTAAAAGATATTTTAATTGGGTAAGTAATTCATGTTAATTTGAAAAATTGGGGAAAACAAATGAGAAAAAAATACTGTTTGCCTCTAACAATAACAACCAGAGAGAACCACTTAACATTTTAATAGCCTTCCAAAGGATTTAATGCCTATATATGTACATAAAACACCCCCCAGGCACACTCCACACACATCTGTATATACAAAACCCCTAAACAGATGATATTGTAACTACTGTTCTATATATTGCTCTTTTGCTCCAAAAATCCTTTATCATCAGTAAATGACCTATGCATTTATATATGTTTGTATATGGTATATATGTCATATATATATATATATATATACACACACATGTGTATACACTCTATTTGAATTTACAAGTCAAAAATTAGAAATCTACACTAACGTTTCTGAGAAAATAATGGCCTTACTTTTGAAGTAAAAATATTTCATTCTCATTTAAAAAAAAAAAAAAATTCATTCCAAGCAAACTGCAAAGGACTAAGAAGAAAAATTTTTCAATTTCATGACCTGAAAATAACCATAGTTAACTTTGGAAAAATTAAACATTTTCTTTAAAATATATTCACACATATGGATAGATGTATAAAAGTACATAGAGAAATAATTTTAGAAAATTAGATTATAAAATAAATATTGTTTTAAATGAATATATTATCCTTAATTTTCCTAGAATTTAAAAGCAAAAGATGAATCAATTCACACTGAAGGAAATGTTGACATTTCTTATAAATGCTTTTTCACTATAATACGTATTGGCTCTGAAAATACCTCTAAAATTAAAATAAAATGACAATGTTAAACAGTTGGAGTTATTTACAGTTTTATATGTTCCAACTTTTTTTAATCTCAGCGTATTACAGAGGTACAAATGTTTAGGTTACATGTATTGTCTTTGCCCTGCCCTAGTCACAGCTTCAAATATGTCCATTCCCCACATGGTGTGCACTGCACCCATTAGGTGTGAATATATCCATGCCCTCACCACCACTTACCCGACACAGGATGAATGTTACTACTATATGTGCACTTAAGAATTGACCATGGGTATATGTGGTGAGTATATGTGGTACTTGTTTTTCCATTTTTGTGATACTTCACTTAGCAGAATGGGCTCTAGCTCTATCCAGGATAATACCAGAGGTGCTAGGTCACCATTGTTTTTTGTGGCTGAGTAGACCTCTGTGGTATACATATACCACATTTTACTGATCCACTCACATATTGATGGGCACTTGGGTTGTTTCCATATCTTTGCAATTGTGAATTGTGCTGCTATAAACATTCAAGTGCATATGTCTTTTTTATAGAATGTCTTTTGCTCTTTTGGGTAGATGCCCAGTAATGGGATTACTGGATCAAATGTAGATCTACTTATATCTCTTTGAGATATCTCTGTATTGCTTTCCACAGAGGTTGTACTAATTTGCAGTCCCACCAGCAGTGTATGAGTGTTCCTATCTCTCCACATCCATGCCAACATTTATTGTTTGGGGACTTTTTGATAAAAGCCATTCTCACTGGAGATAAGTGATATCTCATTGTGGTTTTGATTTGCATTTCCCTAATGATTAGAGATGTTGAGCATTTTTTTCATATGTTTGTTTGCCATTAGTCTATCTTCCAACTTTATACATTATTTTTTCCTGATAAACATATTAATACACATCCATTAATGTTATATATCAACTTGACTGGGCTAAGGAATGCCTAAATAGCTGGTAAAACATTATTTTTGGATGTCTTGGTGAGGGTATTTTCAGAAGAATTTAGCATTTGAATCAATAGATTGAGTAAAGAAGATCCACCTTCCCCTGTGTGGGCAGGCATCATCCAATGCATGGAAGTCTTGGGAACAAACAAAACAAAAAGGCTCCAGAAGAATGAATTCTGCTCTCTCTGTGTGAGCTGGGACACTCATCTTCTCCTGCCCTTGAACATTGGTGCTCTTGGTTCTCAGGCCTTCAGACACAGACTAGGATTTACCCTATTGGTTGCCCTGGTTCTGGGGCCTTCAGGCTTGGACCAGAACTACAACATCAGCTTTCCTGGACCCCCATCTTGCAGAAGGAAGACTGTGGGATTTCTCAGCCTCCATAATCACGTGAGCGAATCCCTCATATTAAATCTCCTTTTATATAGTTCTATATATCCCATTGGTTCTGTTTCTCTAAAGAACCCTGACTAATATACACATTCTTCTAATTTTTATTTGTTGTATTTTTACAAGAATTGTATTCTGTTCTTCTGCCATATTCCTTGTTATTTTTTAGATGTATTTTTAAATAAATTCTGTGCTCACCATCTGTGGAAGACACAGTAATGGCACCAAATATTTCATTTATATGCCTTTATTTCCAAGTCTTTTTGCAGGACCCTATCTACTGTTTCTGACCAAGGACTATGAGCAAAGTAACATGTGCCAGTCCTGGGCTAAGGCAATGAAAAGACTGTATACAATTCTTCAGTCTCTCTTCTCATGCCATGGTAATTAAGGAGGCTGTGTGTTCATAGATAAGCTATGAGCTGATGCAGCTTTTGTTACCCGAGGTCATGCTGACTTACAGAGACTTATTTTGTGGGAGAAAAATAGATTTTGTTTTGCTAAGCCCCTGACATTTAAATATTGCTTATTACTGCAGCACAAGCTATTTTATCTTGATTAATACAAGATCAGTCTTGAAAACACAGATTCTTTGCTTCTTAATTTTAATGTCTCTTGATAGAATGAATGTTATCATCATTTTTTTTCAAGAGAACTTCACAGTTATCTAATTTCCTGTCTTTGGCCGTGCTTGGAAATGTCTTTTTGTTGCCTTTATAAATTTAGTTAAGTAAAAAGTTACTGGATCATGCTTTCTCTCATATTTTTTTAGACATTGATATTTGTCTTCTGGTAGAGAGTGTGCCTCTGGAGAAGTCTGAAGAAAATCTACATTTCTTCCTTGTGTGCTGTGGTTTGAATGTTTGTCCCCTTCAAAACCCATATTGGAATGTAATTACCATTGTAACAGTATTAAGAGGTGGAATCTTTAAGAGGTCATTAGGCCATGGGGGCTGTGCTCTCATGAATGGAATAATACCATTATTGTGGAAGTGGTCTGTTATCACATGAGTAGATTTCTCCCCTCCCTCCCCGCTCCTTGCTTTTCTGCTATGTGATGCCTTCCACTATGTTATTAATATGATGCAGCAAGAGGGCTCTTGCCAGATGCCAGTTCCTTGACCTTGGACTTCTCAGCCTTTAGGACTGTGAGAAAATAAATTTCTGTTTATTATAAATGATCCAGTTTCAAGTCTTCCAGTATAGCAGCATTAAACAAACTAAGACAGAAATTGATACCAAAGGAGTGGAGTGTTGCTATAACAAATATCTAGAAATGTGGTGGTGGCTTTGGAACTCAGTAATGAGGAGTGGGTAGAAGAATTCAGAGGAGCAGGCTAGAAAAAGCCTAGATTGTCCAGCATGGAGCATTAAGGGTGATTCTGGTGAGGGCTCAGAAGAAAAGGAGAGCTGTAGGGAAGTCTAAAACTTCGTAGAGATTACTTAAGGGGTTGTGATCAGAATGTTGATAGAAGTATGTCAGTAAAGGCAGTTCTGATGAGGTCTCAGATGAAAATGAGGAACACGGTTTGAAAACTGGAGTGGGCTACCTTGGTTATAAAGTGGCAAAGAACTTGGCTGAATTGTGTCCGTGTCCTTAGGGCTTTATGGAAGGAAGAACTTAAGAGCAATGAACTAGCATAACTGGCAGAAGAAATTTCTAAGCAGCAAATTATTTAAAGTGCTATGTGGCTTCTCTTATTAATAACTGCATATAATAAAATGCAAGAAGAGAGAAACCATTTAAAGATGAAATTTATAATTAAAAGAGAAGTAGAACACAGAGATTTAGAAAATCCCCAGACTAGCTATGTAAAGAATAAAAAGACATGTTTAGGAGAGAAAATTTAGGGTGTGGCCAGGGGACGATTTAATAAAGAGGTTAGTATAGACAGAAGAAAGCCAGGTTCTAATCCTAAAGACAATGGGAAAAAGACCCCCAAAGCACTTCAGATAACTTCAAGGCTGCCCCACCAGTCACAGGCATGGAATTCTAGGGCCTTGAGGGCAGAAAGGTTTCCAGAAAGGAGCTCATCGTGCCTGTGGGACCTCAGCATTCACTGCCCTGCCACACCCCAAGTTTCTGCTCCTTGCATTCTGGCTCAGTATTTCTTGGCCTTCCCAGCTGTGGCTTAAGCAACCTCATCACCATCATGTGAACAACTTCTAGGTAGCCCACTGAAGGATGTGCATCAGAGAGAAATCATCTTACCAGAGGCCAACCTTACGACCCTCAGCTCATTGATCTCGAACACATGAGCAATTCTGGAGAAGAGCAGCCAGGCCTCGCCCAGATCAGCAAAACTACCCAGCTGACCTGAAGATGCTTGAGCAAGAATTAACCACTTGTTGTTTTAAGTCTCTAAGTTTAGGGGTGGTTTGTTAATGTAGCAATAGTCCACTGATGCAGATATTACTGGAATGGACCGACCATAGGCCAGGCACAATGGACAGAAATATATTTATACCCAGGTGAAAGAACAGACAGAGTAAAAGAAACAATTCAAGAAGTAAGCAGATAGAATAAGGAGCCGGAGAAGGAGGGGGAAGAGAGGGGGAGGAGAAAGTATGATATAATGATGATAAAATTAGGTGACTCCACATTTCTCCTGTGAAACACTAAATGCTGAAAAAAATTCAAAATTAAAAACACATATGCTACAAATCCATCATATTTAATTTAAATTGTACTTTTAGATGACAGAAGAACATTTTATGTATGCAAGGATACAGGAATTCCACTCTGCATTTTTCTTGAAAAAAATTACTGAAGCTGTATTATTTGATATAATGTCATCAGTAGCTTTTGAATTATAACTATTTTACTAATTTAAAATTTTCTCTCATGCACTCCAAAATAGTGAGAAAATCAATAAAATTATTATTTTTATTAAATGATTACACATCAAGTGCTATGTTAGTATCTCTCATAAAGAATCTTTAATGCTTACAACAACCTTGAAAATCAATATTAGTATCTCAATTTAACATGAACATCAAGAATGGAAAAGTCATTGCATAAAACAATTGGCAATCAGCACTTATACCAGCTAAAAACTGACATGATCAAATAATTGTAATTTTGCATCCAAATAGAATATCAGTACTAAAAATTGCTTCTCAAGGAAAAGATATAGAATGTAACAAGTATTAGTGGCTTGAATCCAAATGTCCACATTATATTAAAAATCTTGAGAAACTGAGGTATTGAAAGAATAATTATATGCTAAGCTTCTCATAGTTTTCACCTTCATTTAATAGGGAAATATTTATTTAAAGATTCACAATTAATTAAAAGTATAATATGTAATTTTAAAATTAATCACTAGCAAATAAAAAAGTCTATATGGCAAAAGACAGAAAACAAAATGACAATAAAATATAAACAAAATCAAGAAAACATGGTAAAAGTAAAATTAAGCATATTACATGTTAGTAAATGTAGAGGGTTTAAAGTCCTCCACAAAAGTGAAAGATTATCTAATTTCTTTAAAAATATTTAATCCATATGTGCAATATATCTTAAAAATGAAACAGAACATAAAGGCAAATGGGAAACAATTCATTAAGCAAATATTACTACAAATATAATCACAATATTAAATTTAAAGTTTAATATTATACACAGATAATATTTAAAGATACACCATAAAGTCATAAACATTTAAGCAAAGCATTTCAGAGCACCTAAATATATGAAGGAAAAACTAGAACTATACAAGAAATTGATAGCAATATAATTTTATAAAAATTATAATGTCTTTTTTTGCCTGGGAAATCTATCACGAGGGTTTACATCCTTCTGAAAATAAAGCAATCTGAGAGAAGATACTTAGAAATCATCCAGAGAAGAATGGGAGCTTTCTGAGGGTTGAAAACTAATTGTTGATGGAGCTTATGGGCAAATTACTTCAATGCATATATGGCTAAATGGCATTGATAGAATAGATTCTAGGTTACTAGGGATGGTTTAATAAAGAATGACGGTGACAGCTGTTGTCTTGTCTCATCTAACTGACAGTGGAGGTGCTAGAGCACATACAGGGCGGCTGAAGCATCTCAAAATCCTATTCAGTGAGTAGCCAGGAAACCAAAAAGAAATCTTGAAAAGATGGAAAGAGTAAGCCCCTAGGGTGTGGGGCAGTGCTGTAGGTAGGGGACAGTGGGCCGGATGCCAGTGGGCCGGATGCCAGCAGGGCAAGAGGAGACTATTCCAGTTGCATCCATTTCTTTACCCAGGCTAGGCCTGCACTACTGCCTCTAAATCCAAAGTTCTAGATTATCTCCCACGTATTTGGTGCTGAACAGGAAAGCAATAGCAGCAGCCAAGAGTGGCAGGGAATATCAAGAGAGTGCCATAACTGTGCTTCAGTTGGAGCCATGCATAAAGAGTCCTGATTGCCTGGCTGGCCTCTCAACAGCCCCACTCCCTGGCTGTTACAAGTAGCTGCCCTGACAAGAACAGAGCCCAAGTACTGGGAAGAGTATTGGTGACCAGGACAGGTTGAGGGGCAGGGAACTGGAGAGTGCACGTGGATGAGGAACAGGGAATGGTTGAACTAATTCAGATTGCAGTATTATATAGGTCTTGAGATACACACTCCTGATGAGCATCCAGAATTTTTTTTAGAGCACAAAGGAAGACCTAGACTTTTGTTCTATTTTCTCTGCTTCCCCAAAGCAATATGACCACTCAACACACTAGCGAAGTCAGAGCACAATAGTGGGGAATTCAGCCACACTACAAATGAACAACTTATACTGGGGAACCAATGAATGGAATGCACAGAGCAGATATTCAAAATAGAATATATTATTCTCAGAGACATAGGAGGGGATATTGGAAACATGATGTAACAATAAGCAATTTTTGAAGATGATCCAATTGGGGATATTAAGATAAACTATATTGTTATTGAAATAGAGAACTCAATGAATGGTTTGAATAGAAGAATATAAAATATTGAAAAATGAGTTATTAAGCTATAGGATTGAGTTGAAGAACTTTGACAATGCATCAGGGAGGAAATGATGGAAAGAATGAGGGCGATGTTAAAAACAAACACACACATCTATTATATATGTATGTTTATATATGTATATATGTTTATATAGGTATATATGTTTTATATACCTTTACAAAACAATTATATATGTTTAAAAACAAACATATGCATTATTTACTAAGAGTCTTAGAAGAAGGAGGAGGAAAGAATTGAAAGAATAATGAACCAGAATTTTCTAGAATTAAAGAAAGATGTTTCAGATCTCTGGCTAATGAATGCATAGAGTACTAAACAGAATAAATAAGAAAAAATCATGTAAAATAAAAATCTAAAACTTCAACTAAGCACATTATAGTGTGATTTGAAAACATAAAACTAAGAGAATATTCTGGGAAGTTTCTGGAGAGGAAAAGGGAATACCCTAAAAATGAACATGAACAGATGATCGTTCAACATGAACAAATGATTTCCAACAGCAACACTGGATACATAAAGATAATGGAGTAATGTTTGCCTGATAAATCCACTAGGAATTTTTAAAATAACTTTTTTATTTTATTTTATTTTATTTCATTAGTACTCTAGCTATCTTGTAATTTCTTCCACTTGTAGGCTATTGCTATAGCCTACCGATTCTCTCTGCATCCACTATGTCATGATCCATTAATAAATTCCCCACACAGTAGTTTAAATGGTATTTTGAACCCTCAAATCTGAGCTTGTTATCCTCTAATTAAAACACATCACTCTTGGGAAAATGATTAGAATCCTAACATGGCTGAGGGCGCCCCTGACTTAATCAAACATCTCTGAACATTGGCTGGACTTGGGAAGCCACAGGGAGCTTTGTGCTGCTACCTGGATCCTTCCCAGGAAGTTGTGAGCCCCAAAGCAGCCTGGTTCAGAAGCCCTGGTCTTGTCTCTGTGGCCTCTCCAGCCCCACCACTTCCCTGTTTCCCTTCACACACACTGATTCTGTGCCTGGAACCTGTTATGCTCCTTCCTGCCCCAGGGCTTTGCACAGGTTTCTCCTCCATCCTGGAACACTCCCCACCCCCTTTCACCTTCAGTTAGCTCACTCCTCACTTTCTTAAGGAAACCCAGTCCCTCCTTCCTAAGTCTCTCCCACATGTCAACTTAGAACAGCAGATATACCTTCTTAATAGCACTTATGATATTGGGTAGAGCTTAATTATTTATATGATTCTTCCATAAAACTCTTTCTTCTCCCCTATACTGTGAGCTTCATGGGATTAGGAAATGTTTTTTTCTAACTCACTATTTCATAGTTTTCAACTAATGCAGTATTGCCTAACATTTGTTGAATGACAGAATGATTGACACATACAGACCTAAAACCACCATACATCTTAAGGTCACCTATGCCTTGGTTGCAAGTTATACAGTTATTTGTGACATTATTTCACATATATATACATGACTGTAAAGGTGTGGCAAAGCTAGTGGATATATGAACTAATGAATATGAAGCTATATTCTGACTAGCACAAATATTTCAATGCTATTGAAGAATCATATAATTATTTTTCCATGTTTGCTAAAAAAATAACATATAAACTCTCTTTTTCCATTTCCAGAGAGAAGTCATGATTGCAAACCTAGTGATCTGTGAACTCAACAGCTAGAAACCTATTACAAAAAATATTTTCATTTTATTGGGACCCTTTCTTAGCTTTTTCCTACTGTGATTTTCCTAGAATTGCTTTGATATGAAATGTCATTTCAAGATCATTTATAAAAAAGAGTAAAAAATGCTAATTCCTTTGTAAAAGAAGAATTAAGTGAACAGCCTATTCATGAAATGCCTTCAAGGGTGACAAATAAGAAATAACACAGGTTATCAAAATGAATCATTAACTTCTCCAAATCCAAGGAATTAAAATTAAACAAAAAATTCATAATTCAATCACCATCTCACTTTGAAAAATAACAGTAACTGACAGCCTGTTTAAATGGCATCTGTCTTAGATTGCAAGTGTCGTTAATGACAGGGAAAGCACAAAGGTAATGAGTAGAGGATCAACTTGAGCAACCAAGAGAAGAATGGTATCTAATGGAGCACATTTTATCAAAGGAAAATTGAGGAGCGTGAAGCCATAGTGTTGTGTCACACCCAAACCCTGAAATACCACTGAATCTTCCAGGTATGGAACAAGTCCTTCACAGAAAAAGTTCATCATGCATGAAACCAGAGATCTGCTTGCAAAGGCAGAACATCTGTGCTGTAAAGAGCTAAAAATCACAGAGCCAAGGAACTCATAGTAATTTATATATGCATTTACCCACGTATAAAATTGTGGTGTTCTTGGTTTTTTAGTTTGATTATGTTTAATGAAAATGAAACATTATTTGTTACCACACAGCCTGCTTTTCACTTAATAACATTTTTCCAATTACAAATGCACACGCATAATTTTAACACAAATGGGACTCTATAAAGACATTTTCTTCTCTTTTTTGCCTCTCTCCTTTTCCCTCTCCTCCTCCTATCCTTCCAGGGATGCCATGCATGGTTGTGCGAATTGCTAACTGCAAACATCAGATCATGTTGAGATCCGTGCATTAGTTATCTCTTGCTGCATAACAGTATTAGGACAAATTTGGCAGCCTAGAACAATATAAATTAATTATCTCAGAGTTCCTGTGGGTCAAGAGTCTGGGCGTGGCTTAGCTGGATCCTCGTTAGGGTCTCATAAGCCTGCAATCAAAAGTGTCACCCAGGACTGCCTTATCTTCTTGAGCTGGACTGGGGAATAGGCCACTTGCCTGATTGTGTGGTTGTTGGCAACATTCAGTTCCCTGCAACTGGAGGACAGACAGCTTTCACGTGGAGGCCATCCTTAGCTCCTAGATGTCACCTGCAGTTCCTTGCTATGTGAGTTCCCCAGCATAGCTGCTTCTTTCCTCCTCATGGTCAGCAAGGGGACGAGAGATTGCAGGAAGGTGGGTGCTATGATCTCAGGTAACAATCACATACATCTCATAGTCTTTGCTGTGTTCTACTGGTTAGAAGCAAATCACAGGCTCCACCCACACATGAGCAGAAGGAATAACAAACACTACGAGGCAGGGAGGATGGGGGCCACTTACAAATCTGTCCACCAAAGTCTATCTGAATGAAGGCCCTATAATTACACAGTGCATAATCTGCGTGGCCACGTGAGCTGTCCTGCCCATCAGGACCAGTGTCCCCTCACTGCCCTAACTGGTGGGAAGGACCTCAAGTGCATCTCTCCCCACTTTTTCCATGCTTATGTAATGGAGTACACATGTGTCATAGAAATTCTTTGTTATTGCTTATTTTACAAGATAGGGATGTATGAGTCAGTGTTTTCTCCATCTTGCTTTTCTCTCTTAGCAATATTTCATGGAAATAGCTGCAAGTGAACTGGTACAGCTTTACTGTATTTTTCTAATGGTAGTGTAATATCCAAATGTGGGTATACAATAATTTATTTCCTCCATCCATGGTTGGAAAATATTAATTTTGCTTTAATTTTTCCCCTCAAGTGAATGCACATATATAGTCATTGCATATTTATTGTGCATACACATTCATATATGCATAAGAATATATATTCTTAGGGGTAGTGCCTCTATTCCTAAGAGGTGGAGTCTCAAGCACGGGATTGTTAAAGATATATGTATTATATTTTGACAGATGGAGGCAGGTTCCTTCCAAGTTGACTTGAACAATTCACATTTTCTCAAATAGTACATGGAACTACCTCCTTTCAACATCCTCTATCACAAAAGATGTTTAAACCCTTTTAAAAATTGTTACCAGTTTAATGGATATAAAACTATATCTCATGTTTAATTTTCTTTGTCTAGGCTATTCTGAATTGAAGTATGTTGTATGTATGTTCTTCCATTTATTTAAGAAATATATATTGAATGTCTATTATATTCGTATGTACTGCTCTAGAATAGGGAATGCAGCACTGAGCATAGCAGTCAACAATCCATCCCTGTTCCTGTGGAATGGACATTCCATTGCTTACATTCTAGCTGTTCCAAAAAGGTACATATATATTTATTGGCCATTTGCACTTACATGAATTATTTATTCATACTATGTGCCCACTTTTTATTAGCTAGCACATCTTTTTTCAATTATTCTTTAAATATTATTTACTTACATAAACCCCAGTGTGCCATCTACGTTGAAAATTTTTTGCTACACATCATTTGTCTATTGTCTTCATTTATGACAATACATTCCTTACAAAATTTTTAGATTTCAATGTAGTTAGAACACCCACAGATATTTTATAGCTTCTGCATTTTCTAACATGGTTAGCAAGATATCCCCAAATAGTCATCTGTCATGTAGTCTCCTAGATTTTCTTAAAATTTTCAACAATTTATTTTTATATACCTTTCAAAAAGAAAGCCATCATTTATTTAAAAATAAACATTTACAACCTTACTCTTCTGACACATTATGTAAATATACATACATGCATATGCACACACTCATATATATTGGGATCTACTTCTGTATTGCCCATTCTATTCCTCATAAATATCCGTGTAATGTACACCAACATCATATTGTTTGTTACTATGATTTTATAATTTGATACCTTAACAAGTGAATCCACCTGCTACTACTCTTTGTAATTTCTTAGCTAAAGCAGTTATCTTTCCATTGGAACTTTAAGAATTTTTTATCCAGTTAAAAACACTATTGAAGTAGGGCACGGTGGCTCACGCCTGCAAGCCTAGCACTCTGGGAGGCTGAGGTGGGAGGATAGCCTGAGCTCAGGAGTTCAAGATCAGCCGGAGCAAGAGCGAGACCTCATCTCTACTAAAAATAGAAAAATTAGCCAGGCATGGTGGTATGCACCTGTAGTATCAGCTACTTGGGAGGCTGAGGTAGGAGAATCACTTGAGCCCAGGAGTTTGAGGTTGCTGTGAGCTAGGCTGATGCCACAGCACTCTAGCCCAGGTAACAGAGTGAGACTCCATCTCAAAAAAAAAAAAAAGTAAATAAATAACTATTGAAATTCTAATAGAAATTTCATCAAAATTTAATATTTATTTGATATTTGCATTGTTATGATATTTTAGCTTCTCTTCCAAAAATAAGGTATGTATTTCCATTTTTTTCTACCTTGTTTTATATAGTTCAGTAAGATTTAACATTTTTTTTTCCAGGTAGGTCTTATGCTTTTCTTACCCATTTTTTTTCACTATGTATTTAAGTCATGTTGCTTGTTAAGTGGAATATTTTTTCCTGTTGCCAGTTTAGGGGTCTACTGTTATTTGAAAGCTTAGGACTCTGAAATTTTTTGGTGTTCCAAGTAGGATCTTTTTTTGTTACAGTTTTTCTCTATCATCTATTTAATTATTTTCTCCACCATCAGCTTCTTTTTCATTCTCAAAATCCATTGCTCACATATTCCTGAGGTTACTGACAGTTTCCAAATGCCCTTGATTGTTGCCTCCTTGTAACTTCATTGTGCTTTAAGATTTCCCCTGCTTGACCTCAATGTTAATAATTCAGATCATGACACTGACCATCCTCTTGAATTTTGTTTGTTACTAAATCTTTTCTTTTTGTAGGTTTGAAAGGTTTTTCGTTTTTTTTAATTTCAAAATATTAATGGTGGAGGTGCAAATGTTTTTCTTACATGGATATCTTTTACAATGCTTAAATCAGGGCTTTTGGTGTGCCCATCACCAGAATAGTGTTTATTGCACCCAATAAGTAAGTTTTTATTCCACACCCACCCTCCGTCTTCTTGGTTTCTCATGTCCTTTATATCACTTTGTGCCTGTGTGTACCCATCTATTAGTTCCCACTTTTTGGTCAGAGCATATGGTGTTGAGTTTTCCATTCCTAAGATACTTCCCTTAGGATAATGGTCTCCAGTTCACTCCTTTTCTTTTTCTTTACAACTCTGGCACCTAATCCAACTAACTCACTTCCATGACTTGGATTACAACCTCTCTCTATAAGGGAATATTACCACCATTTCCCATCCTATCCTTGAAATATGACTTATGTCTCCTAGATTTTTTAACTCTCCTAGATTCAAATAGGCTGACAACCTTCTAACCTAAGACTCTATCAAGTGTTGGGGATAAGAGAGTTTATTCTCATCACAAAATGTGATAATGATTAAATTCCCTAAATGAAACTCTAAAATATTCTGAATGTATTCTACAATACTATAACCTCCATTAACAATTTATTATTATTGTGAACGTATGAAAATCTCATTTAAATGAAATTTTATTTTCACTATTTCAAGATTAAAGAGTCAAGCTATCCTCATTGGAAATTTCCTCACGAGAAAACATCATCTGAACAACAAAGATTTGGGGTCCTTTCTACAACATTTCTTAAAAGTGATTTTATTTTGCCTGAAAGCTCCTTTTGACAAAGTTATGATGTGATAGCTTCAAGAAAATATTAGTAAATAGAAAAACATCTCTAGAGGTATGTAACGTGATATTGAAATTAAGACTTAAAAACAAATTTTATTCTGCTTATAATAAGACTTACAAACTTTACAATTTAAAAAATGTGAAATAACATAGTTCAATTTTACTGGTGAATAAAGAAGCATAATTCTGAAAATAAACAGAGATGGTCAGTCTGTAAGCCTTTATGTACTTTGCACTGCAACAGCTACAACACTATGGACATGGGGAAATACTAAAAAATGTTGCAGTTGAGTTTATCCTCTCAGCCATCTGTAATTGATTAAATGGTATCTGTCTTTGCTTTCACAATATGTTTTTCAATCACTGAATTATGTACCTGGGGAGAGAGGCATTTTTGCACAACATTAGTCATGATTCCTGATTAGATTGGTAGAGACCTAATAGTCATATATTGGTAGAGTAGCTTGTTTTTCTTCTATACATGTTTCATGTTGTATCCTTTTTATGTCTTAGCAATTTTTAAAATACATACACTTTCCTTTAAAAATAAAATGTTTTTGTAGATATGAAATGAATACCCATATTCAATCTTCCTCTTATTTTCTCTATATCAAGAAGATTCTGACCTACCCAAAAGATCAAATGGACACAGGAGCCAATCTGAAAGAGCCTCCAAAGGCCAAAATTGGAATAATTTTTGTAAAAAAATTAAAATAATAATATTATATTATCAACCAAACAAAAAAAATAAACATCTATGAATCTATATTTATATAAATGATTGAATAAATTGACAAACAAATAAATGAGAGACAAGGAGCAAATCTTCCTTACAAAAGATTTCTAATGAATAAATATAGAAGGAATAAGAGAAATAGAAAATCATCCTTAGAATACCACAGTGATAATTTCTGAAAATAAATTTCACCAATGAATATTAAAATCAGTGGGTAAAAATTTAAGGAAGAACAAGATATTTGCATACTCAAAGTATCTCCCCAAATATTTATTAATTACAAAGAGAAATATAGCAACTTTACAATGGCAAAAAACGGCAGATATCACTTTAACCATGTAATCAAGGTTAACATCACCAGGAAGAAGATACATTGGCAGCATGAATCTTCCTGATGTGATGAACCGGGGAGGCCAGATGACTTTTGGGTATTTTTCCTTAAAATGCATAACCTCAATCTAATTATGAGAAACATCACAAAAACAACATTGAGAGATATTCTGCAAAATATGTGGCCAGTACTCTTTAAAAGGTCAAGATCGTGAAAGACAAGGAAAGACCAGAACTGTTGCAGAGTGGAGGAGACTCGGGGGACATGACAAGTAAATGCTGTATGGGATCCTGGAACAGAAATAAAACAGACATCAGTGGAAAAACTTGGGAAATCCAAGTAAAATCTGTAGTCTAGGTAGTAGTATTGTACCAGAATTAATTTCTTAGCTTTATAATTAGACTGTGGTTATGTAAGATGTTTGCCTTCAAGAAAGCCAGATAAAGGGTAGACAGGACATTTGTACTATTTTTACAACTCTTCTGTTATTCTAATATTATCATAGAATTAAAAGTTAGCAAAATAAGTGTTCACAAACTCATATCAAAAGGTTTTCATAGAGTCCAGAAGGGCATCCAGTAATTTGTGTCTTTAAAAAGCTCCCATTCAAATGCGATTCAATAAATGCCCCAATTATCAAAAGTAATTAATGGCATGTAAATCCACTAAAAGCTCCATGAGGGAAGTATTTTTTTTTCTATCTTATTGACTGTTATGTCCCAAACACCTAGAAGAGTGCTTTTTGCTTAATAAATGTGTGTCAAAAAAATGAATAAAGAAAATTATAGTGAAATCCAAGACAGTGGCATGGAATGGCAGGTTCTGAGCCCAGGGAGCCTGGCCGTGCCCAAGCAGCCATGCCAGGTGGATTGTCTAATGGGCAGCCTACAAATAACTGCAGGGAAGACCACAGGTCAAAGGAGGCTGAGTAGGCAGAGGTACATGATGCCAGCACCAAGCAAGGGATCTTTAGCTGCTTTGATACACCTTTGACACTGAAAAGAGGTGACAGGAGGTGGCCTGGCCTAGTAGCTGGCAGAAATGATAACTACCTACAGCTGGCTGGCAGGGTGGTAGATGAGGAAATTTGCTTGACAAAGCACTTTTCAGACAAAGTCTTGGGTAATTGTTGCACATGGCTGGGCTCTTACAATAAAGTAGAAGTAATCCTGGGTCCTGTTAATGTAAATTTTAGAGTCCACCAGAGGCTGTGTATTTATTCCAGTGAGTTTATCAAAATTTCCTACCCTGGAACATGCCATCAATATCAACTGCCAATTCTGAGAAAAGGTCACTCTGTTGGTTTATAACACACTTCAAATGAAGAACTGTGGCAGTCGTGGCAAGTCATGTCACACTCAGACACACATGCATTTTGCTTAGGAAATCTTGTGCTCAGTAACTCAAAGGCTAGGCTAGCCAATATATAAGAATAACAACTATTTCTTCTATGGCGAGTATGTAGGATCTTCCCCTTGGAAGAGAAGTCTTCAAGGAGAGCACCCCAGTGCCTCGACATTGTCTATAGCTTGCCTTTTGCAACATTACTATGGTTTTCAAAAGTATACTTAAATCAGGTTAATTAGTTGCATCACTGCTATAGTTTGGATATTTGTCCTTCAAACTTCATGTTGAAATTCGATCCCCAACATTGTAGGTGGCATCTAATGGGAAGTGATTTGGTCATGGGGACGGATCTGTCATGAATGGCTTGGTGCTATCCTATCCGTAGGGAGTGAGTTCTTTTTCTGTTAGATCCCATGGGAGCTGGTTGTTAAAAAGAACCTGGCACCTGCCCCTATCTCTGTACACACCAGCTCCCCTTTCCCGTCCACCATGAGTGGTAGTATTCTGAGGCCCTACCCAGAGGCGGATGCCAGTGACATGCTTTCTGTACAGCCTGTAGAACCTTGAGCCAAATAAACGTCTTTTCTTTATAAATTACCCAGCCTCATGTATTCCTTTACAGCAACACAAATGGACTAAGACAATCACAAATAGTTATTTAACTCCCTTTCTTGGAAACAAAAGCCACTTTTTTTTTAAGTCTGGGTAACTTCTTGCTTTGTCCCATAGACAAGGGTTATGTAAACAAGCCATTTTAAAGAAGACTGAAAAATTGATGGTGCCATGATTTGCTTTCACACTAAGTGGAACTTAGAAGCGTTTTTTTCTTTCTATGCTTCTATGTGGAGTTGGTAAGTGAAACAGTGCAATGACTATGAGTTATTCCAAATGATTGGACAAATAAAGCCAATGTTTCACACGCAGACTTGGAAAGTGAATACTATGTCAAAGCCTATGTCAAGTAGGGTATGTTCTGGGAAGAAACATCTAAACTACACTGAGGACATAAAGATCTAAAGCATGCTTAGAAAGAAAGTAAACATTCATGAATGAAAACTAATCTTTTTTATGCTTAGAGAAGTGAAAAAACTACATAAAACAAGATAGTATAAAGCAAGTTTGCATTATGTTTGGACCTCATTCCTTCTGATAAAAGTTGGTGCAGTTTCAAACCTAATTTAAAGCTTGGGCTTTTGTTTTTAACCCCCAAAAGTCACTAGAAGGAGAAAATGGAGGCAATGATATTTCTATACCATGTCATTTCTTTTCTGTGTGATGTAAGTATGGATCACTTAAGTGTTTCTAATTGAGTAAAGAGAAAATAAATCAGAAAACAATAATGTAAACATATTTACAGTTTATTTTACTCTTTGTGAATTCAACAGGGATTACTGATCTGCTTAAACAAGGGGAGAGAAAGCCTACATTTTTCTAAGTTCTTAAACCTCTTCCTAAACACAGTTTGAACCTATTTACCTATTTGACATTTAAGAAAGATACCACAGTGTTCTGACAGATCAAGAAAAAATGAACCTTTGTGAAACTTATCTTAATTTGTAAGCTAGTTTGATTGTGTGGGCTAGCTGTGTATTAATTTATTGAATATACATCAAGTGCCTGCTGTGTAGCACATACGTTCAAGGCACTGGGGACTATAATGAGGTTAAATGCACATTAAAACCATTACTCATTCACCCAGTTGTAAAAATTAAAGTCTGAAACCACCAAGGACTGTGACTGTGGAAAGAAGGGTCCATGGGCAAACAGTTTAGCACAAACAATCCTCATTATTCATGGATTCAGTCCCTGCAAATTCCCCTTCTCACTAAAATTTATTTGTCACTCCCAAATCAATACTTGCAGCACTTTTGCAGTCATTCAGGAACTTGCACAGAGCTGTGAAAATTTGAGTTGCCTGATATACATTACCCACTGAAGAGTGACACTCTATCATCTTTTAGTTCTCCTACTTCCCCTTCTTGAGATCTATTTAATGCCACTTTTTTCATATTTTGTGCCCCTTTAGTTGGTGATTTTATTTTTCTCATGTCCCCCAAAGATTAGTGCTGAAGTGCTGTCTGGTGTTTCTATATGCAAGAAGGCAGTGATGTGCCTTACAGAGAAAAATATGTGTGTTAGATGCTTTTTTCGGGCATGAATTGCAGCGCTGTTGGCTATGAGTTTAATGTTTATGAATCAATGATATTTATTAAATAAGGTGTCTTCTAATAGAAATACATATAAAATAAGGCTATTTGTTGATTGGTTGACAAAAATATTGTGACTAGAGGCCAACAGGAACCTAGCCCTGTATTTCCCCTAGGAGTGATAGGTCAATATTTGCTAATTCAGTGTTCATGGCAACTTTATAGAACATCACTAACACAAATAACAAGAATCTACTGTATTTTCTTATTCCTAGATACAATATCACTTATTGGCAATGTCTATTTCTGCTAGAGAAGCAAAGGTTATCATTTGATGGCATGATCCCTTATTTATGACAAAAATATCATTCAAAGAAGAGTGTGAGTTTTTTGCCTTTGCTTTCCTAAAATAAAAAAGAAAGAAGGAAAGAAAAGAAAAGAACAGCGCTGTCTACTCTGAGCATTCGTAGACATTCTAACACTTGGCCTTTGGCCTTTGCTTTTTGTGGGGAGGGAGACACCTTTGACTTGAACTTAAATAAGTAAGGAGAACCAGAGGAACACAGACTGACAGGGCAGTTCCCACTCCCAGTAAAACCTCGGGCCTAGTGGCCTAATTCCAATGAATGGAAAGATGCTCCTTGGCTTTCTTCTCTTCCACACCACACCGGAGTTCAAACTCCAAGTTCCCACAGCACCATTCTCTATGACATTGTTCCATGATTCTGACTTTCCATGTTCAAAAGTTAAGGAAAGAGCGACTTGGAAAGGGAGGCAGATTTTTTAGTTTTTGGAATTTTTAAATCATTCCTGGACCCTGAGTATGAAAATAAAAATCCCATTGCCAAGTTGAAAATCATAATAGCAACTAAAATATTGAAATTTCTCATGTGTGCCCAGTACTGTGCTAAATATCTTATATAGACTATTTTATTTAATTCTCATATGAATGCTAAGAGACAAGCACTAAGAGTATCTACATTTTAGAGGGGAGGAAACTAAGGTTAAGTAAATGTTCCAGGTCAAATAACTAGGATGTGGTAGGGCTTGGATTTGAACCTGGTCAGTCTAATTTTAGAGTGCTCTCTTAAGCCACTACAGTTTGCTTCCTCCCATGGGATTGTACATTTCCTAGTCAAACCTAAGACTTGAAACTCCTTTAACAGAAATACTCATCTGAGGCCCAGTGCCACAGAGCTATGCAAAGCAAAAAAAGGCAGGACAAAACTACTTGCCTGCTTCATCACACCACAGGAGTGTGGGGGTTTTTTTCTTCTTTTTTGGAGGGGACATCTATTCTAATTAACTGTTTTTGTTATATAAACAGAGATTAGAATTATTATTCTCATTTTCAGAAATTAAGTGGGTGAAATTGAACCACATGTCTCTCACTGAGGACAGTAAGTTGGAGACACTGTGGCATCCAAGCAATGCAGGTTAGGGATGGGGAAAGCTGGTGTCTTTCTCAGATGGCATTCATTGATCATAAGCATGGGACCAGAGAAAAGAGTAAGCTTCCCATAGGTCATTTGTAGAGAATGAATTTGAGCTTCTGTTTTCCCTAGTCTTGAATCCTTGGACCATCTCTGCATTTACACTGGTCACATTTCAGCGAGGATTAGGCTTTCTCCTCTTTTACATATATGCCTAGCAGAAACCTCCTAACTTATCTGAACAGGAAGATCATAGCAATGGCCACATACTAGTTATTTGAGAAGCCTGGCACCCAGAGAGCAGGAACCCTGTCAAGGTGGGGTATTAAGCCCACCCACCTGAGAGTGAGTTTTTTGCTGGTCACATACAAACGAGTGGCCTATGAAGATTTCAGTAATTTGCAATACACTACCAAATTAAGCATTATAAAATTACAATTGTTTTTAATTGTTTAGAACATTGTTCTATAACATGTAATCCTGTATGCAAGCCCATGTTGCCTTACAACGTATAGTAGTGCTACCCATATATACACATAAACATACCATATAGGCCCATGGCAACATGTTTACTAAAACCTCTGCATTTGTAGAAATAATTTATTACTGACTTCTTTTTTCAAGGAGATGCCAGAAACAGGTAGGATAGACTGGTCATCAGATATACCAGGTATTTGTCTCCTCTAGGTGAGATATTATCAAGATATTTATCCCTTTTTAAAAGGATAAATATCTGATGGATGAGACCTGTTGCAGCAAGCTTAGTGTTTTGAGAGTATAGTAACTGGAAAGAAGTCTGTGAAACACAAAAGGAAGCTATAACTTATCCAGCAGGAATAAGTCAGTATATTGTGCTTTTGATCTGAATTGGCTTTTGGGGGGGTGCTAGAATCTTAACCCTACTAGTCAGGCAGACTTCATCCTGGCCAAGCTGGGAGGTATCTAAACAACACCTCTAAGGAATTTTTGTCCTAGGGATCTCCATGAAGATGATCAAGTGTCTGCTGAGTGCAACTCAACAGAAATCTTGCACTAAGAGCTGTATTTAGTTCACATGGGCTACACAGAGACACATGGGTGCCTCAAATAGACCAACACTTTGGTACAACTTAAAATAGGTACTTTAAAAATATTTGTTCAACATTTAATTGACCATTAAGGTAGAGTAGAAAAGGAAAGCCACTGGTGATACCTTCTCTTTTATCCCTGCAATTTATCTCTGAATCACATTCCTCATTTTCCAAAACTAGATAAGAACATATTTGGAGCATTTACTAACACCCAGGCATGCTCACTGGTGTGTCTCACCTATACACAAAACTCCAAGGGGCTTATTCAAGAATTTCTGCCACTAAATGCAGAAGTCTTTCTAGAGTTGAGCCACAGTTCCAGAAATCTCCTTCCCCAGTGAAACCTCTGACTAGCCATCTGTCTTACCATTCATTAACTTTGTCACAATCACCCTGACTAAAAATCTCCTGCAATACATTAGTACTAACCTTCCCTTGCTCCTCAGTGGGTGAGGATATCCAAACCCCATGTCACCTTGTTTCCCTGGTTGCTGATTCTCTTCTGTGACTCCCATAATGTCTTCAGTATTTCATTTTGCAATAGGCTGTTGTTTTCACATGTCAAGTCTCCAGTGATAATATTTATATAATCCTTAATCTTTGCATCTGCAAGTGCTCAAAACCCACCGTAAGTGCTCTTTTCTGAAGGCTTCATTACTTTCCATCATACTTATACAAAATTGGACTTTCTGATTTTCCTGTTGATCTTTGAGAAAACTTTTGTCATTTTATTTGACCCCACAGATATTTTTATTATCCAAATTTTGTTTCTTTCTACCAGCTACATTCTCTCTGTCCTTTGTGCAGTTGATGATGAAAGGGGTATTTTGAATCCCTTTCTTTCCTTTCTTGAGATCAAGCTGCAAAAGATTTCTGCCACTGTTCTGTGTGCCACATTGTTCCCCATGCATCATTATAAGAATTATTATGCCTTATTAGCTAATTAATAGCACAATGATGTTACTATGTTATTCTGTTATATCTGGTATTGTTTTTGGTACACATCACTACATACCTCTAGGAGGCTTTCCTCAGCCAACTTTCTGTGATCACAATGACAAAAAACTTCCACTGAGAGGAAGGCCAGGACTTTTTTTCTTATTTTGAGTCTATATTATAATAGCAGCAGACACTCCTGAAACAGAGAACCCATGGGTTTTGAAATTTCCTCACATTTGCCATGTTCTACACTCTCAGCAAATTCTCTTGGCTGTTAGAAAACTACACTGATACCTAATCTTTAGGCAAAGCTTTTAAAGACAAGTGACTAATTCCCTAAGCCATAAAAGCATAAGTCTGAGTTGGGGTTCTGCAGACCATCCTCTGCAAAGTTCAGGGAAGTTGGATTTGAACAAGCTTTAGCTCACAGCCCCCGCTGGGGAGCTCTTGATGGTTTGCAGATCCTAGCTGAATCCTGGGAAAGGGCTTTTGGTCACATAGGTTCATTCCCGAGACTTGACCGCCTTTTGCAGGAGAGCTCAGCAAAGCAGCAGATCGTGTAAACCAACCTGTTCTGAAGACTTCAATGCAACTATGCTGGGAAATATTATGAAATGAGAAAGAAAAGAAGAAAGCAAAAGGACTCAAATCGACTGAGCTCTGTGTGTTAGATCCAAAAGAAGTCTCAAGTAACTATGTAAAACGTCTCCTCATTTAGTTCTATCTTCATTAAAAGGAATCCATTTAAGCCAAACTGATCCAAAATACTTTCTTCCCCTCAGTTTTGTGAAGGTCAAATTGACAAATACATATTCAATATATTTATGGTATACAACATGTTGTTTCGATTTACATATACACTGAAATGATTTCAGTGTATTCAGTGTACAATCAAATTAATTAGCATATCCATCACTTCACATAGTTACTTTTTTTGTTCATGTTGAGAATACCTAAGATCTACTCTTTTAACAAATTTCAAGTGTGCAATATATTATTAACTATAGTCACCATGCTGTACAATAGGTCTCCAGAACTTATTCACCTTATTACTGAAAGTGTGTAGCCTGTCACTAGCATCTTTCCATTTCCCCTTCCTGCCAGGCCCTGGCAACCACCATTCTACTCTGTTTCTCTAAGTTTGACTATTTTAGATTCCACCTATAAATGAGATCATGCAGTATTTTTCTTTTTCTGAGCCTGGCTTATTTCACTTAGCATAATGTCCTTCAGGTTCATCTATGAGTCACAAATGATAGAATTTCTTTCTTTTTTAAGGCTGGATAATATTCCATTGTGTATGTATGTTGTGTGTGTGTGTGTGTGTACACACCATATTTTCATTATACATTTATCTGTTGATGGACATGTAGGTTGTTTCTACATCTTGGCTATTATGAATAATGTTGCAATGAACATGGGAATGCAGATATCTCTTTGAGATAGTGATTTTACTTCCTTGGGATATATACCCAGAAGTGAGATTCCTGGGTCATATGGCAGCTCTATTTTTAATTTTTTGAGGAATCTCCATACTGTTTTCCATAATGGCTGCACCAATTTAAATTTCCACCACCAATGTATTTCTCCACATCTTTCCCGATACTAGTTATCTCTTGACTTCTTGATAATAGTCATCCTAACAGATTTGGGATGATATCTCATTGTGGTTTTAATTTTGATTTTCCTGATCAGTAGTGATATTTGGCATCTTTTCACATATCTGTTGACCATGTGCATTATCATTTTTGGAAAAATGTCCATTCAAATCCTTTCCATATTTTAGAAATGTTTTAGTCTGACATGTCACATTTGCTTATTTTTGCTTTTGTTGTCTGTGCTTTTGGTGTCATATGCAAAAAATTATTACCAAGACCAATGTCTGTATTTTCTTCTAGGGAAGTTTCAGGTCCTATATTTAAGTCTTTAATGCATTTTGAGCTGATTGTTGCGTATGAAACATAAGGATCTAATTTTATTTATTTATTTTTGCACATAGATATCTAGTTTTTCCACCACCATTTATTGAAGATCCTATCCTTTTCCTACTGTGTATTCTCAGAACCTTTGTCAAAGATTAGTTGACTATACATGGGAGGGTTTATTTATGGGCTTTTCCATTATGTTCCATTGGACCATGTGTCTCATCTTATGACAGTACCATACTATTTTGATTACTATAGTTTTCTAATGTAATTTAAATCAGGAATTGGGATGTCTCCAGTTTTGTTCTTCTTGCTCAAGGTTGCTTTAGCTATTCAGGGTCTTTTGTAGTTACATAAATATTTCAGTATTTCTATTTCTGTGAAAAATGGCATTAGAATTTTAATAGGGATTGCATCAAATCTATAGATCACTTTTGGTAGTATGGACACTTTGATAATATTTATTCTTCTAATCCATAAACATAGGATATTTTTTCATTTATTTGTGTCTTCTTCAATTTCTTTCACCAATGTTTTATTGTTTTCAGTGTACAAATAATTTGCCTCCTTGGTTAAATTTATTCCTAAGAATTTTATTCTTTTTGATGTTATTGTAAATGGGATTGTTTTCTTAATTTCTTATTTGGATAGTTTGTTGTCATCTATAGAAATGCTACTGATTTCTGCATGTTGACTTTTTATCTTACAACTATACTAAATTCATTTATTATTTCTAACACTTTTTTGGTGAAGTTTTAGAGTTTTCTGTATATCAGATCATATCTGTTATAAGATTTAGCTTTTTACTACTGATATGATGTTAGCTGTGGGCTTGTCATATATGACCTTTATTGTGTTGAGGTACATTCCTTCTATACAATATTTGTTGATAGATGTATAATGGAAGGATGTTGAATTTTGTCAAATGCTTTCTCTGCATCTATTGAGATAATCGTATGCTTTTAAACCCTTATTCTGTTAATGTGGTATATCGCATTTACTGATTTGTATATATTGAACCATCCCTTGCATCACAGGAATAAATACCTCTTGACTATGGTACATGATACTTTTAATGTGCTGTGAATTATGTTTGCCAGTATTTTGTGGAGGATTTTGACATGTACGTTCATCAGGGTATTGACATGTAATTTTCTTTTAGTGTTTTTGTCTGGCCTTGGTATCATAGTAATGAAGGCCTCATAAAATGAGTTTAAAAATGTTCCTTCTTCTTCAATTTTTTGGAAGAATTTGAGAAGCATTGCTATTAATTCTTCTTCAAATGTTTGCAGCAGTGAATCCATCAGGTTCAGGGCTTTTCTTTGATTACTGACCCAATCTCCTTCCTTATATTTGGTCTGTTCATATTTCCTGTTTCTTCATGATTCTGTCTTGAAGTTACATGTTTCTAAAAATTTATTCATTTCTTTTAGGTTATCCAATTTTTTGGCGTATAATGTTCATAATAGTATCTTACAATAATTTCTATTTCTGTAGTATCAGTTGTAATATCTCTTCTTTCATTTCTGGTTTTATTTATTTGAGTCTTCCCTTTTTTCCATCTGCTAAAGGTTGTCGATTTTGCTTATCTTTTCAAAAAGCCAACTGTTAGTTTTGCTGATCTTTTGTATGACTTTTCTAGTCTCTATTTCATTTTTTTCTCTTCTGATATTTGTTATTTCCTTTTTCTCTACTTACTTGGGGCTTAGTTCATTCTTCTTTATCAAGTTTCTGGAGATACAAAATTAGATTATTTATTTTAGATCTTTCTTTTTTCTTTCTGTAGTCATTTATTGCTATAAATTTCCCTCTTAAAACCACTTTTGCTGTATCCCATAGGGTTTGATATGTTGTGTTTCCATTTTACTTTGTCTCAAGATATTTTTTTATTTCCCTTTTGATTTCTTCTTAGACTCATTGGTTGGTCAGGAGTGTATTGTTTAATTTCCACAGATTTATCAATTTTCCAGTTTTCTTTCTGTTATTGATTTCTAGATTTGTATCATCGAGGTCAAAAAATATTTCATATGATTTCCATCTTCTTGAATTTGTTGATATTTGCCTTCTGGCCTAGCATGTGGTTATTCCAGAGACTGTTGCATGTGCTCCTCAGAAGAATGTGCATTTTGTTGCTGTTACATGGAATGTTCTGAATATGTTTGTTAGGTCTATTTGCTCTAACATGTATTTCCAGTCCAATGTTTCCATATTGATTTTCTGTCTGGATTATCCATCCATTGCTGAAAGTGGAGCATTGAAGCCCCCTACTCTTTTGTATGGCTGTCTATTTATCCTCTCAGGTCTCTTACTATCAGCCTTATATATGTAGTTACTGCAAGGTTGGGTACACATATACTTACCATCATTATGTCCTTTTGATGAATTGACTCCTTTATCATTATATGATAACCTTCTGTGTCTCTTGTGATGGTCTTTGACTTAAAGACTGTTTTGTCTAAATATAGATACCTCTGATTTCTTTTGGTTTTTATTTACATGGAATATCATTTTCTATACTTTCACTTTCATTCTATGTATGGTCTTAAAGTTCAAGTGAATCTCTGATAGGTACCATGAAGTTGGATGATTTATTTTTTCTATTCAACCACTGTATGTCTTTTGATAGAAGAATTTAATTGATTTGCAATTAAAGTAATTATTGTAAGGTAAGGACTTACTATTGCCATTTTCTTAAGTGTTTCTGGCTGTATTGTAAATCCTTTGTTTCTTCTTTTACTATATCACTTTGTGATTTGATGATTTTCTATAGTAGTATGCTTTGATTCCTTTATGTTTATTTTTTTGTACATATACAGTATGCTTTTGCTTTTTGGTTATAATGAGCTTACATAAATCATCTTAGAGTATAACCATCTATTTTAAACTAACAACACCTTAACTACACTTTTACTCCCCTTCCACAATGTATTTTTGATGTCACAATTTACATCTTCTTATATTGTGTATGCAACAAATTATTGTAGCTATAGTTATTGTTAATACTTTTGTCTTTTAATCTTTATACTTGAGTTACAAGTGATTTACACACCACCATTACAGTATTAGAGTATTCTGAATTCAATTATAAATTTACTTTTACTATTGAGTTTTATACTTTCTGATGTTTTCATGTTACCAATTAATATGTTTTGTTTTCTGCTTGAATAACTCACTTTAGCATTTCTTGTAAGGCAGGTCCATTGGTAATTAACTACCTTGGCATTTGTTGTTTTTCTGGAAAAATGTTTATCTCTCCTATATCTGAAGGAGAAATTTGTCAGATAAAGTATTCTTGGTTATCAGGTTTGTTTTTTTTTTCCTTTCAGCATTTTGAATATATTATCCCACTCTCTCCTATACTGCAATGTTTCTGCTAAAAAATATGTTGCTAGCCTAATGGAGCTTCCCTTATATATTATGAGCCTCTTTTTTCTTGCTGCTGTCAAAAATTCTCTTTGCCTTTGATATTTGACATTTTGATCATAATGTTTTCTGGTCAAGTCTTCTTTGAGTTGAATCTGTTTACAGACCTTTAAGCTTCATATACATGGATGTCAATATTTTTCCCTAGATTTGGGAAGTGTTCAGCTTTATTGTTTAAATTTCTTCTGTTTGATCAAGTGTGCTGTTGGTGCTCTATTGAATATTTCATGCTATTAACTGTATTTCTTCAGCTCCAGAATTACTGTTCATTTTTTAAAAATTCTATCTCTTTATTGAACTTTTTATTATGTTCATTTATTGTTTTTCTGATTTTGTTGATTTCTCTATGGGTGCTCTTTTCTAGTTTATTGAGCTTCCTTAAAACAATTGTATTTAATTTTTTATCAAGTAATTCATTGATTTTCATTTCTGGAATATGGGGTTGATTTCTAATATATCATTTTGCCCCTTTGATGGTGCCATGTTTGCTTGATATTTAGTGTTCCTTAAAGTCTTACAATGATATCCTCACATTTGAATAAGCAGTCACCCCCTCCAGTTTTTACTGACTGACTGCAGG
Source organism: Lemur catta (assembly GCF_020740605.2). Classification (NCBI taxonomy): domain Eukaryota; kingdom Metazoa; phylum Chordata; class Mammalia; order Primates; family Lemuridae; genus Lemur; species Lemur catta. The sequence continues at coordinate 72,147,491 of NC_059135.1, forward strand.
AGAAAAAAACACCTTCACTAGTGAGGCTAGCTAGGATTCTGAGACCCTCTCAGACCTTTTCTATGGATGTGCCTGCCCCATACCTCTTGTTTTCTCTTGGAGGTAAATTCTTAAGATTCTATGCCCTCTCTTAATCACACAAAGCCAAGGCAGGTGCTCAGAGCCTCCTGTTTGTTTTCGCCAGGGTGGTGCCCTGAAATTCTTATGTTTGTGTGCTTCTCCCAATACCATAGAGTTGCACTGGCTACGTGAAATGTTTGTGCTCACTGTTCATGGGAGCACACCAGGGAACAATTGTTCCTTGTCCATTGCTTTTAGCTTTACAAGATCTAAATATAACCACAGGGAGGTGACACTCAAGGAGGCAGCCTGTAGGGATGGGAGGTGAGTCATGTGAAATATTTGGAGTGTGTGGGCCAGTTAGGGGGTCCACAGGTAAGGGTCCCAAGTGTCTTGTGGGTGGGCTTTCTGATGGCATCTGTGGAGCAGGGTTTGTATCCTTGCTTTCCTATTCCCATCCTCTCCCAACCATTCTATGCTGTTCACCTTAGTGTTCTGGGTGGGGCAAGAAAAAAGTAGTTGTCTTGGGCAGTGTCCCACACATCTGGGAAAGCTGGGTGCTCACTCACTACACTCTCACTTTCCCCTGTGGGAGAAATTGTGGAATAAAGGGGTCTCTTTTGGCACTCCACTGTGCCACCATGAGGGAAGGCTAATGCAGGTAAAGTGAAACTGTTTTTTTACCCTCTTTAATTCATCTATTCTTGGATGTTTTCCTCCAATGGTGTGCTGGAACTTCTCTGCTAGACTCCTGGACTCCCAGGAGTAAGAGTATCTTTTACTCTTCTGCATAAGTAGTTGTCAAAATCTATGCTTCTGCAGGGTGATGATGGTAGTAAGTTCCTATTTTATCATCTTGCTGATGTCACTCCCAGCTAGCTCTCCCTACTGAAAATGTCCTCTTTAGAACTGATTCAATGTACTTTTTACCATTTCATAAACTTTTCCCAACAAAACTATTACCAAAACTTTGTGAACAACCATGTACCAAATTAATAGTTTTCTATATAATTTATGTGCTAATTTCAATTTCAATTTCACTGTCAATCCCATTTGTTATTGCTTCAATCCTAAATTAATGAGGCAAGTTAGAGCTGGAAAATGTCAGATCATCTGAGGGCATCATTCTTTTCTAAGGTCATATAAAATGAAAGAGTACTTTCATCATAATTCAACAATCCATCCCATTTTATAGAGTCATAACATGTTAGAGCTGGAAGCTTTGCAAATTATAATCCTATCCAGATTTATAGGTAAAAAAAAAAACTGAGGACCAGAGAGGTAAAGTGAATCAGCCAAGCTTCTATAGTCTATTGTTTCTTGTTCATTGTTTCTAGCTTTATAAGATCTACATGTAACCTTTAACTCATCTGACTGCTACAGTCTCCTACTCTCCACAGGCTGGTTTAGGGACTCCCCATCTTTCAAATGCTCCTGCTAGAGTAAAGAAGTATTTGAATTGCTTCAGTTACTCTTCTTAACACTTATGGATACTATTTATTCAGGGCTTGCTATTTGCCAATAATTGTGTTAGCAGTTTTATATGCATTATTGCACTCCATTGCCATACAGGTAGGAAAACTGAGGCTTTGAAAGGTTAATTGCTTTCCCAAAGTAACATAGTCATTAATGTGAAAAGGAAGAGTTCGGGGACTTGGGGATTGTACTCCTAGCCACTGTGCTGCAATGTCTCATGATCTGGTTTTGAATGGCTCTGCTCTGCTGACCCAGACTAGAAGCTTTTGGACTGACATCTGGGCTCACAGCTCCACCCTTCTCCAGTACCTTTATTTTATTAAAGAGGTTTCTGCCAACAAGCCTCTGAGCCAGAATCCTCTCTAGAAGTCCAAGTTGGTAGGATTCATGGTCTGTTTTGATGCCATTCTGAATTCCTGCCTAGACAATCTGTCATACTCCCCTGCAAGAATTATGACTTGGCATTTTTTCCTGTCCTTCTTTCCCAAGCTCCACAGCCTGAAGGCTGGGACACTGCTGCCCGGAGCAGGGCCCAGGCAGAGCTGCTAACAATGAACTTTTCTTACTGATAATTTGATAAATAAAGGAAGATCTCTGTAGGAAATGGGACTCAAGACAGACAGGAACCAGGTCATCAGCAATGTGCACACCATGCTAGGAGATTGGACAGGGTCCTTAAGGTGATGGAGAGCTGGAGAGTGACAGGCCTGAGTTTGTGGGATTCTCAGAGGCAGAGAGATCTCCCTAGAAGTGTGGAGGATATTTGGAGGAAGGTGAGGCAGAATGACCGCTCTCTTCCCCTTTGCGTCCCCAAGTCCCACATTCGTCAGAGCAGAACTCAAGTTCATCTTCTGGACTGAAATCCTCTCCAGCACAGGGACCACAGTCATCTCTCCTAACTATGAACTCCTCAAGCACTAAATGCACAGGTGACAAATTTGCAAATGCAAATGTAACAGCCCTTGTGCTTTTTACAATCTGGCACATAGTGGTGATATTTATATGCAATAAATATTTATATAATATGAATTTGTGTAAACTAATATTTTTGACAACTATATTTGTGTAACATAATAAAGCATTTTGATAAATATATATCATTATCAAATTCATCAATTATATGTATGATTGTCTTGTTCTCTATATATAACTATATATTTATATTTGAATAACCACCACCACAGTCAAGACAGAGAATAGTTCCAACACCTCAAAAAGTTCTCTTGTGCCTCCTGGCCATCAGTCTCTCTTCACCCTGATTTCGGGCAACAATCTTATTTCTGACTCTAAAATTTTGCCTTTTCCACAATGTAATATAAATGGAATCATGTATTATGAAGTCTTTTGTGTCTGGCTTCTTTGAATCATCCTAATGCTTTTGAGATTCATCTATGTTATTTTGTCTATCTATAAGTTCTTTGTATCACTGAGTAATATTTTATTTTATAAATAAACCATATTTTTATTCATTTACCAACTGATGAGCATTTGGATTCCTTCTGTTTTTCTCTATTACAAAGAAAGCTGCTATAAACATTTATATATAGGTCTTCGTATAGATATGTTTTCTGGATTATATGTTATACATGTTTTTAACTTTATTAGAAACTGCCAGACTATTTTCCACATGGTTGTACCATTTTACAATCCCATCAGGAAGGTATGAAAGTTCCAGCTCCTCTACATTCTTGTCAGCACTTGGTAATGTGAATCTTTAATTTTAGCCAATCTAGTAGATGTAAAGTGGTAATTCAATTTAGCTTTAATTTGTATTTTCTTAATGACTAATGATAGTAAGACCTTTTTATGTAGTTACTAACATTCTAATATATTCTGTGAGGCCAAATCTTCTGCACATTTTAATTGTATTTTCTTCTTCTTATTCGGTTGTGAATTAAAAAAAATTATTCCTGTACAATATACACATAATATTAAAGGTATGTTTGAAAATATTTTCTCCCAGTCTAGTGGATTGCCTTTTCAATTTTCCTTATAGCCTTTTCAATTTTCCTTACAAAGAAGAGCAGTTTTAATTTTGATAAAGTCAGAGTTATCTTTTTACTTTAGTAATTCATGCTTTTTGTGCTAAGAAATGTTTGGCTAACCAAGGTCACAAAGATTTTCTCCTGTGTTTTCCTCAGGAAATTTTACAGTTTTATTTCTTATGTTGAGGTCTGTGATGCATTTTGAGTTTATTTTCATATATGTTACTAGGTAAGAGGGGGTTCTATCAGTTTTGCATATGAATGTCCAATTATTTCAGCATCATTTATTGGAAGACTATTCTTTTCCTTATTGAATCACCCTGAAACTTCTGTCACTTGGGTCTACTTTTAAACTCATTATTCTGTTACATTGGTCTATGTATCTCCCCTAATGTCATTATTTCCTCACATATTTACCTTTTATTTAATCCTCATACTGTTTTTAAATTTGTTATATGTTTCCGTGCAGAAGAGAGGTAATGTAGCAGGCCTGGGATGACTATCCTTAGAAAAATCTGCTTGCAACCTTGGCCCTTCACTGGCTTCTGGGAGCTTAGATTTCAGAAGTGTTTCCACCATTCTTAGGTGATAAGAGTGGTTCACTGAGTCCAGACTGCTTATACAAACAGTATAGTTAATGCTGAATACCTGATTTCCTTCTGGGAATTGGGGATTTGGGCATGTGCTAGACAGAGGGTGCCTGCTTGGCCAGTCTCTAATAGAAAACCCTGGGTACGGAGTCTGGAATGAGTTTCCCTGGTAGGCTTGTCAGGCATGCTGTCACAATTTATTACTGGAGGGATTAAGCGCATCCCAGGTTACTTCACTGAGAGGACTCATGGAAGCTTGTACCTGGTTTCCTCTTGACTTTGCCCCATCCACCTTCTGCTTTTGCTAATTATTCTTTGTATCCTTTCACTGTAGAAAAGCATGATAGGGAAGGTGACCGTATACCACATCCCGTGCGTCCTCGCAGTAGCAAATCACTGAAACTGGGAGTGGTTTGGGGACCCCTGTCACAGTGTCTGTCTAATCTCCCTGTCTACATTGTGAATTCTTCCTAGGACAGAAACTGTGACCTAATTATCTTTAAATCTGTCCATAGTGCCTTGTGCATGGCAGATATCATATAAATGTTTGAGATAAAAGACCTAGAGAGACACAAATAAGAGAGTTCACCAGGCCCAAATTTAGACAGAAAACTTACTTCTAGAGAAGTATATTTGTGAACCGTAGAGGAAACTATTAATATGAAATCCATACTGCTTTACGCTTATTCAGAAAAACATCTTTGCATTTTCTTTGTGTGCAGAGTACATTTTCCCAACAGTTGAAGAGAAAAAGCAGCAGTAAGCCAAGCTTCATGACTCACACCATCATGGCCTCCCAAAAGAAGTCACCAGTCATGGGGCACCAATCCATAAAAATCCCTGCTCAAGGATTCCTGCCTGGTCATTTGGAAAGTGCCCATCATTCAGGTAGCCAATCATTTTTGAAAATAAATGAGCACTGCTCTCCCCCAAGCTCATTCCATGTTTTTTTCCACTTCATCCAACCAATTAACATATGGACTCAACCAGAGAAATTTCACCCTAAGAGAGAGAGTTTCTAAAAGCTGGTGCAAAGAGCAGGGTAAACATTTTGCCTAGTTTGTAAAACCGTAACAACCCTGATGTATACAGTCTTAAAATGGTGATGTCCTATTGAGAAAGAGTCAGTTCACTTAGAGAAGATACTTTATCATTAATTTTATCTCTAGCCTATTTTAACAAAATTTCTGACAGTGGTGCACAAATGAGGAAAAGGCAAAAGAAAAAACATCCTGTTGATTGCATAGCTAATGGAAACGTGTAATGAATCAGGGAATAAACAACTCACTCTATATTTAGAGCTCATCAGATATTTTTAATCATTTGTTAAGAATTATATGCATCAAGAAAATCCAAAATATTCACTCCTGGTTATTTCCTCCTTCCTTTTTCTATTTTTTTTTTTTTTTTTTACAGAAAATTCAGTTTATGTATATCCATTAAAATAGCCCTGTGGCATGATCTAGAAATTTAAATGTGTTTCTCGTAAAACATTATGAACTTTTGTTTTCCAAACACAGAAGCTGCATTTGTTACAAATAAACAAACAAAACCCCAAAGATTAGAAGTCACTGCAGAATTCAGAAAAGCCACCTTATATCTTAAGGTCACCTTAAATCTTAAGCACAGGAAAGCATATTCTTTCAAACTTACACATTTCACAGAACTAGTAAAATTTTTAAATTTTTGTTTTGACTTAAAGCTTTGTAGCCATTGTTATATCTATGATGTAGAAGAAAAAATAAAGTTTCTAAAAACTTACAGAATTTACAAAATATTTTATTTCATTTTTTTTATCTAATGACCTACCACAATTCAACCAATATGGGAAAACTTCTTATTGATTTTAAAATAGTAATAATAAATTTGGCTCAAACACAATTTTTAAGTTAAATGCAAGCAAACTTTGCATTCCAAATCTGCTCTACCAGCTGGCATTGAGCTTAGTTAAAAAAATAGTTTTGTGTCTGAGTAGTAGTTCTCTGAGTTTTCCTGGAAGCACTCTTTACGACTGCCCTTGTATTCCAAATAACTACAGATGTTGCTGTTGACATTCGACTTAGCAAATGTTTCCTATCCTGCAGGATTTCATAAAAATGCTTGAATTTTTTTTTGAAACGAAATTTGCACATTAGGGAAGTATGGCTGCATTAAGAATAATTAGAATTAAGCTAATTCTTTAAATATTTGTACTTAGAAATTAATTTAAGTTCTCACAGATACATAGAATAGATTTCAAGCTATAGAACAATTTTAAATAAATGTTGACAGAGATTGGTTGCACATAAAATTTATTTTATCATAAGGCATGAGGAATTTCCTTTTAGTGCATAGCTAATAATCAATGTCCTAGAAACATGAATATAACTGAAACTACATTTTTAAAAGTCATGCTATTTTAAGGCTGCCCTCTATTAAATTCATTCATTGCACAATTAAGGCATCACCTTGAAAAATTAAATCATTAATAATATTGTGTGTGCTAAGTAGCTTTCCTGAAAACTACTGAATTTATTCCTTTAGTGTCAGCCTTCTCATCTCTGCAAATTATTCAGCTATAATTCTGGTGTCTCGAGGACTTCTGAGTTACAAAATGCTAAGAATTTTTCTTACTTTTTAAAATAAATAAAATGATAATTGTTTTGTTGAAACATTTAAAAAATTTCAATATGCAGTTTCTGAACCCTTATTTAGAGTGTCTTGTGTTCCCATTTGTGGACTCTATAAATGAGAAACAGAAGGTCTGTGCATAATTTTTCAGCATCCGGGGTCCCTGAGCACTGGACTCGGGGCCAAATTAGACCCAATGTCACTAGACTCTAGCAAGGCAGTTACAAATGGCTCTGTAGAGAGGATTCAAATTCCAACAGGATGTAAGTTGTATTTACTTTGGTTTTAAAGAGGTGGTAGATAGGTAGATATGCATAGGTAGGCACAGAATTAGTAATAGTAGAAGAATTATTTGAATTCAGGTCTTTTTGCCATGTCCAGGCTTTTACACTCTATTTTCCCCAAATTTTCATTACCTTGAATTTGGCCTACTAGTAGATGTCTCCGACAAATACGGAAACAGTATTTGAGAAGGTGGTTCTCTTTACTATCATCTAAGGACAGTATTATTCTCTTCTGTACTTCTCAGGAATTCTCTGCACGTTCCATACTATCAAAACCAAATGGGCTGAAGCTGAGCTATTTGATTGCCATGCAATGGCCGTCTCCTTTCTGTGCACAGCAGCCTTGAATCCTGTGATAATAGCTGTGGGAAGATGCGATTCCCAACTTCAGAGATCTCTTAATACAATTAACACATTTGTGGATCTACCTACATGCACAGCCTTAGTTTTCACAGAGACACAAAACAGTTCTTGGAACTCAGCCATTGCTTCTGTTCTTATCTGTGGAACAAATATTTCCATAACACTTGTATTTTGTGGTGATGGTAAGTGAACACTCACTGCATGTCAGATGTTTCTCTATGTACTTTATAGTTATTATTCATCTAATCCTCACACCAACTCTAAGCAGTAGGTGCTGCTATGGTCCTCTTTTACCGATGAGACACAAAGAGGTTGAGTAACTCGCCCAAGATTGCACAATTTATAAGTTGAGGCAGCAAAGAGACTCAGGCTGTCTGGTTCCAGAGCCTGTGCTGTTTACCACTCACCTGAGCTGCCTCCGAGCCCAGCAAACTGGACTTGTCCAACACAGAGTGCTGGTGTAGAACTGAAGGCATAGACATTGGCCTCACCATATGGGGGTGGAGGGAGAGGGTGGGCACACAGATGCCAAGCAAGTCCCCATACTGACTGCAGAGAAATAGTCTACTCAGCCTAAATTTTGGAAGCCACAGTATTCAGAAAAGCTCTTTTACAGAAGAGATGCCAAAGGAAATGAATAGAGAAAATGCAAGATTTTAATAAAATTAAAAACATGAAAATAAAATTTATGACTTGTCTTTCCATGTCTTCCAGCCTCCTCAGATTATGATTTCCTTTAATGTCCCAAAGAAAATGGTTCAAGTCTTTATTCCACGTGCAATGAGAAGGCCAGTGCCTCAACATTTTTTTCAGAATTGCTGAGGAGCTTGTTCTTCTACATTGTTTCAAATTTCTCTTCCTGACTCACTTCCTATAACTGCTGTCCTTGTTTCACTGTTTCCTTTGAACTTCCAGTAACCTTTCCCAAAGAATTCCTCCACCAACCTCCGTACATATTAATAATAATCTTTTACTGAGGCTTAGTACAACTAAGGGGAAAGAAAGGAAACTTAAAATTAAAATTTAGATGTCACTCTGCTAATATTCCACAGCCCACCACAACCTGAAATTTCTCACTGGCCATCTGGCTCCTCGGGTTCCAACTTCTGCCAAAGTGTGGGTTTTCTAGTCTCTACAGAGACCCTTTTCCTGTTTTTCATCCATAAAATATGCTCATAAGCAAGCCCTTCCTTCAATCAAAACTCCATTTTCTTTGTGGACATAGCCTCTGCCAAGTGTCAGGAACAACTATCTCAATCAGTTAGTTCACACTAAGGAACAACTGCTAATATGGCCACTCATCCAATGAGTACTTTCCTTTTAAAAAATATTTATATACTTTCAAACATGTTTCAATACGACAGAATTTTAAATTGGAACACAAATTAAACATTTTCAAGAGTGTGGAAGGAGATATTTTTCAGAAAGGGAGAGAAGAGGAGAGTAGAATAGAGAAAATGAGCAAGGCATGAGTGGCTGGGATTCGTCCCTGGAGTGAAGTTGAATGGTGTGTATTAACGTGTCAAATTTCCTGTTTATTTTTTTGTTTGTTTTACATCAGTTCACTTAGTGTTTTAGAATGTGTCCCTTGCTGAGATATTTTAGAAGCATGTCTTTTGCCTAAATTAAAGTATACCTAGCAATGGCAGAAGCTAAAATACTTTTATATAATTTTTTCAATTTATCCCCTACTTTCTAGTATTTTGGTCCATGACATACCACAATATACAGGGTATAATGTAAACATGGTCAAGTAAAAAAAAGAAAAAATGAGCCAGAGATTACAAATCAGGAATCCTGCATTTCTCTGAATGTGCCCCTAAGTCAGAGGCTATGAAGCAAGGGAGACAACACCAGATGGCTGCTAAGGTTCCTTTCGGTCCTGAAAGTCACTTAAAGCCTGATCAGTCTATTGAAAGCCCATACCACAGCCAAGGCTCACTGGAAGATCCTTCCTTTAAACTGACTTACTAATTGCTCTTGAGGGGGGTGTGGCCAGCTGAGCCCCATCCCTGGGGTTGCCCTCAGCCAAAGGAAAGTATCCCTCCTTGGGGACACACTAATTCTAATGACTGGCCAACAAGTCATAAAGGCCTGACCCCATGCCTCAATTTAGGACTACCCTAAAACCCCAGCCCAGATTCAAAACTCACCGGGTATCAGCTGAGGCCTTTGTTGCAACTGTATTTTAGGTTAACTTCTTCTATCAAATCCTGCTTCCTTCACTTCTTCATAGGCTTTGTTGCAGATAGTGCTTCAGTAAACCTCCCAAATGAAAGAATGCAAGTCTCCCTCTCAAGATCCGTTTCCCATGGAACCCACTAAGAGGATTGATGCCAGGAGTGATTCAAGGGAGCCAAACCTACCGTAGGATTTTGAAGGTGAATCTTGGGCTGACTTGGCAAGAGGGACCCCATCACTGTGACACACGGAGTACTGATAGACAGTCCACCTCATGCTGTAGCAGTACAACCATCACAGCTTTCACTGGTGGGGGACTGGGATGGGATACCTTTGGAAGGGGATGAGTGGGTAGGGGCCATTCACAGATGTGCAATTACTACTTTAGGGAAAGTAGTAATTATAGGGACAATGAAATCTGAACACTTTGGTTGAATGCCATCTCTACATTAGAAAGACACAAAGTCTGAGCATGATTAATCACAAATTTAAGGCAAAGTGGGAAAATTAAAGGCATCCTGGCAACATATAAAGACTATGACTCTATAAAAGGGCATAAAAAGCTGAGCCTTTGGCCCAGGACTTGATTATTAAATGTAGCACTGGGAAGGTTGAATTCTCATTTCCATCCGGGTTGCTAGGCCAAAGTAGGGACAATGGTTAGGAAGAGATGGGGCCATGAGACTGCGATAGGAATGTCTGATCCATGTACTTAAGAAACTTCAAATCCCAAAGTCGCTGAACCCTTTGAACATACAGAAGTGGTTTATCATCTCCATTTGAAAGGCTAGCACTTCACTTCCCCTTTGGCTGAAGACAATACAGAGGCCTCTTTCTTGCAAGACAACACATCCCCGTTAGGATCAACCCACCCCTCCTCTCGCTGTTGCCAGACCAATAAGTTGGATCATGTCACAATATAACCAACCTAGGGATGTGCTGGGCCCACTGAGGGAGAAGAGGCATGATATGTTGAAGGAGCTGCAGAACCCAGCCAGTATGTACTAGAAAGAGATTGAAGAGTATGTATGGGACTGGATTCTGAAGGTGTTGAATTAATATGAGGGGGGAGTGAGAAACATAAAGTTTAATAAAGCAGACTTTATCATTATGAGAACACTCTCCTAAACTATAGGTTTTAAAAGCCTAGCAAGGACCCCAGAAAATCAGGATAACATGCTGCTAGAATAGCTCTTAGAAGCCTGGAGGAAGTGATGGCTTCCACTAAGTAAAGTAGAAATTTCAGAAAGGTTGTTGTAGATGGTAGAACAAGACTCAGAGAAATGGGTATAATAAATGGATATTCTATGTAAGGACTGAAAACCAATCAGCTTTTTATATTCCATCACAGGACCTGGAGGACACCCCATTTACCACAGGGACTACCAAAATCATGGAGAAGTTACTGGTGGCTGGGAGTAGGATATGCTGTTACAGAACTGGGCTGTATGATAGCAGTACGGCTCACACCAGGAGTTTACAAACTTTGCTGCCCCTGGCAATCTTTAAAAGTTATCGATGCCTGGCTCCTACCCTAGACAGTATAATTTAATTGGGATAGGTTACAAACTGAGCATCAGGATTTTTAAAAGCTTACCAGGTGATTCTAATGTGTAGCAGAGTTTGGGAATCACTGGATTATATGATATTAACTGACAGAGCCTAAATGCCAGTGCTTAGCCATCAGACAAGATGAGTGCAATTATCCTAAACAGTGGCAAGGTTAGAGTGGCATCCAAGCTGCCTGAACCACAGAACGCTGTGGCTGTGGTTAGTAGAACAAGGCATCCCCAGGGGCAAGATGCATGAGCAGTCAACAATAGTACTGCTTGCACGCTCAAAAGAAATCAAGTATTGATGAACAAGAAACTGAGGGCAGCCAGCCCAATAAAGTCATGATTCCTTACCCCTTACCCAGTTTCTGAATCTGACTCAGAACATACTGACTGAAGGAGCAGCTAAGTCCTTAAGTATAAGGACCCTGAATCACCATGACACCCTCAATCTTTCCTCAAGGGACCTGTGGCTATTCATTTGGATAAGCGTTCACTGGAGCAAAGGGAATACTAAGACATTTCAAGAACTGTTAGACACAGGTTCTTAGCTAACCTTGATACCTAGCGACCAGAAATACTATGATGGTTCCCCTGCCATTAAAGTAGGGGCTTATGGTAACCAAATAATAAATGGAGCCTTGCATTAGGTCCAGAGCACAGAAGTGCACTGGGTACACTGACCCCATCTCCACCGCCCGGTGGTCATTTTTCATGTCCCTGAAGGCATAATTGGAGTGAACATACTTGGTATACTTGGCAGTTAGCATTATCCTCACATTATTTCCTTTGATATTGAGGATTAAGATCTATTGTCATGGAGAGGTCAAGTAGAAACCTCTGAAATTACCTTCTTCACTCTTATCAATAAAATAACATCACAGAATAGCAGACATTAGGGACAACCTTAAGGACCTAAGGGAGGCATGGATGGTCATCTCCATCATATCCTAATTTGATTCACCAGTATGCCCCCTTGAAAAATGAGTGCTGCTGAAGGCCTGGCGTGAACTCATTTAAGTTAAATTCTCAATTGTGACTGCCATGCTATATGTGGTGTCTTTATTAAAGCAGAATAACAGGATCCCCAGATACATGGCATATGGACATTGATCTGGGGAATGTGCTGTTTCCCACACTCATCAAGAAGGAAGACCAGAAGCAGTTTACATTCACAAGATTTACAATCTCAGAACTATATTAATTCTTCTGCCCTCTATCATAATTGGTTCCTAATATCAATCAGATCCGGTTAATTATACTGGATAGGCAAGAATTGGCAAGTATATCGGAGACTTTGGTAAAGTCATGCACACTGCAGAGAGTAGAAAATAAACTCTACAAAGATTCAGAGTCCAGTGAAGTCTTTGAAGTTCTAATAGTCTGGATCATGCCAGAATATACAAACCAAAATAAGAGACAAAGTATTTTGTTCCATTCCTTCCACCAGTAAGAAGAAAGCACAATATCTGGTAGGCAACTCTGAGTTCTGAAGGCAATATATTCCATGCTCAAGAATCCTCTGCCCATTTCTACGTGACATGGAAGACTGCAAGCTTCAGGTAGAATGCAGAACAGGGAAGGGCACTGCAGCAGGTTCTGCATAACAATAGGTCTTAATTTTCCAGATCAAAGGAAACAATGTAGAAATAATGGCAAAGGCAAATAAGTTCGTTGTGACTGTACATTCAGTGACTTCTCTGGGATCGACATCAGCATGGCCGGAGGAGGCAGGTAAGCCAGTGAGCCCTCGGGGTAGATACTCAGACTCCCATGACATCCACCTCTGAGTCCTCTCCTTCAGTTCACACCTGTGACTGAATGGGGGATCCCTTGTGACCAACTGATATAAGAATCTAAAAAATCTAAGCATGGTTAATATTGTCTTGGTTCAGTATATGGGTGCAAAGTGAGAAAGAATTGTCCAGGGGTGGCCCCACTGACCTCACTTTGCATGATGCATCTGATCCTCTATTTAGTTTGGAAAGACAAGTAGCCCGAGAGTGTGTGTGGGCTTGTAGGCAGTGTGCTGAATGGCCCGAGTGGTGGCGACTGTTTCTCTCTTAGTCTGCTCAGGACTCCATAATCAAATATCACAGACTGGGTGGTTTACACAACAGAAATGTATTTTCTCACAGTTATGTTGGAGCCTAAAGTCAAGGAGTCAGCAGAGTTGACTTTTTCTATGACCTCTCTCCTTGATTTGCAGATGATGGCTCTTCACATAGGTGTGCATTTGTGCATGCTCATCCCCAGATTTCTCTATGTGTCCTAATCTCTTCTTCTTCTAAGGACAACAGTCAGATTGAAGTAAAGTCCACCCTGATAGCCTCATTTTAGCTTAATCATCTCATAAAGGCCCAATCTCCAAATAGAGTTCTATTCTTAGTTACTAGGGGCTAAGACTTTGACATATAAATTTGGGGTGGGGGAGGAAAAATATTCAGCCCATGATATTTTCTGGCCCTAGAAAGAAAGAGACTGAAAGATCAGGGGCTAGAGGTCTAGGGAAGAAGCATGTGGATGGACCTTCGCAAATGGGAACCAATTGTAAGAATTTTTGTTTGACATCCATGCACCCAGGAAAGAGCATACATCATAGAAGAGGCAGCAAACATAGTAGAGTTGCAATGTTTCATACAGTTGATTTCAGCCAGCCTCTGTCAGTGCCACTCCAGGGCTGACACATGGATAAATAATCGCAGTAACCACATTAAAGAAGGACGTTATAAATGGCCCAACAGTATGGACTCTCTACTCAAAGAGCTGGTCTAGCTCCTGTCATCAGTAAATGTTCAACGTGTTAGCAACAGAGATCTGTGCTGAGTTATGGCAACATTTCTCAAGGAGAGAAACCAGCCATTTTGTGACACATTGATTACATTGGACCCCTTTGACTCTGGAAAGATTAGCCATTCATCTGGAGGCAACACATATTTCAGGCACCAATTTGCATTTCTGGTCAACCAGTACCACTGTACGAGGATTTACAGAGTTAGTAATCCACCAACATGAGATCACGCATAACACATCAGATCGAGGAATCTACTCTACAGCAAAGAGGTAGGCACACGACCACAGGATCCAAAGGCCCTGTGACATACAGCACCACCCAGAAGCTACAGGCCTCACAGAGCAATAGAATGGATTTGTGAAGGCACAACTGAGATACCAGCTTGGAGAAGAAACTCTGTGAGAACGAGGTGCCTTTCTACAGGATCCTAAAGCCAGTGACCACTGAATGGAGCATGTTCACAAGAGGTAGAAAACATGAGCTTTGAAACAAGTGGTGAAAGTGAGTGAGGCCGAATTTATCATTATTCCCAGTGAACCACTTGGGAAACTGTTGTCCTCTCCCACGCCCACAACTCTGGGCTCTGTAGGGTTAGAAGGAAAAAGCTTCTTCAGGTGGCACCAAAAGAGTCCCCTAATCACTTAGGACCCCTAATGCCAATAGATCAGCAGGCAGGAAAAGGAGCTGCTGGCAGGACTTGCTCACCAGGAGGAGGCAGGGTGGTTGTCCATGAGGAAGCAGACCTGAGAGCTTCCCCTTTTTTGTTATCACGATTTTCTTTAGTAGCTACTATGGGGCATTTCTTGCTACTTCTTTTTCCTACTTTGGGATTAAATGAACAACTGCAGTAGCCATGGCCTGAGAAGGGGCTGGTGATCAGGGCTCAGAAACTTTGTGGATGACACTCTGGGACACTCAACCAGGTAACCCACCTGGACAGAAAAGATGCTGCCTGAGAAGCAGCAAAGAAATCTAAAATGAGCAGTGACGCTGAATATCAGTTGTGGCCCAAAGACCAGCTCTTGTTGGTCTTGTATTTTGCCCCATTAAACTTTTTCTAATACAGAATCAGATGGAGTCTAATTATTAGTCAAGGCAAGTGTATCCCTGGCAGCACAGGACAGACTGTGGTGGATGTCAGGGTGCACTACCCAGATCCCCTGTCTAAAACCTTAGGAACTCATTCCCCTGACTGTTAGGGGGCTCCCAGCTGAGGGCTCACAGGTTGATTCTCTCCCCAGGAATTGAAAGAAAGCTTCCTTGCTCAAGTTTATGCCCCTCACTGCGGGCAGCTTGCATCATTTCAGGACAGCTTGAAAGCCTGTCTCATTCCAGTGCTCCATGAGGGGTCAGCCTGAAGCATTTAGGCAACCACCTTGCAGCTCAACTCCCTGTTGTCAATGCTACTGCCCATGCCTCTGCCCTCCAGCAAAGCTGCTGATGCCTACTGCTGCCGCAGAGTCTGTTTTCTGAGGAACCTAAGAAAGGCATGCATTCCCTTGGGAAGGGGGTCGTGGTGACAATTGAGAAACCAAGAAAAAAATCCATGGAACAAATTGAGTTTAACAGGAAGGAGAGGGGCCCTCCAAGGCTTATTTTATTTATGGTTCCTTCCTAAAATTATGAAGCTTCTTCCCTATCATATTTTTCTACAAGGCTTTTTTGGGTCCTGGGGCTAGAGTTACCCAAGGAGTTAAACTCAGACTCAGACTTCTATAGATTTGAGTATGCTGACTTCCTTTCTTCCTCTGAGAATCAGAGGGGTGGGGAATATATATATATAATTTATATTGATATATATTTAATATATAACATAATATATATAATGTGTATATGTGTATTAATCACATCTAGGATAATAAGCCCACCCAGTTGTACCCAGTTGTATAAATCACCACTTGATTTGTTGGAGTTGAGAGTCAGCTGGATTCTGGATTCTGTTCATAAGGGATTGTTACATGGAAAAGTTCAAAAGACAGAGTTAAACCATGCAGATTAGAATATATTCATTGTGTATTCCAGGGGATTTCTCTACCAGATCCCACTGAATCTTTCTCATTAGTGTCCCATAATAGCTGTACCTAGGGAGAGTCTAAACTTTGGCTCAAGTGTAACTCTGAAAGGTTGAGTGTGGAGTAAATATTCCTGTTTGAGATGGTGAGGGGCACAGTTCAAAGAGGAAGGAGACTGAGAGGAAGATTGCTGGAGTTTTAGGTAGTAAGGGGAGGGGATACAAGGCAAGTGCTTAAAAGACTCTCCCAGTGAGCATGGCTTCGGGCAACCAAGAGCAAAAGGAGGTCAAATGAGTAAGGTGCAGTTCACAGGTTCAATTACACCCCACTGTGAAGCCAGGTATTTCCGACATATAATTACTCTTGAATTCTCTTTTCTGAGAACCACTGTTTGAGAAGGCATGCAAGTGGAGAAGCCACCAATGAGCCATAACCAGATCACTTGGAACTGAAGTAACTTTGGGCTGTTCGAATGACTACCCCTCAGCCCTGCCAATCCAAGCATCCCTGGGTGCCCTGGGTTCAGCTGTGTGTCTTGCCCTATGACATGCCCTTCTTTCCCCAGCCTGAAGAGCAAGGATCAAGCAGCTCTCAGAGTGTTAGTTACCATCCACTCCACCTATTCCACATCGCCTTCCCCACTGCCCTCACTGTAAATGCAGGAAGGAGGGAGGAGCCCGGATCTCCATCCCTCTGGAGACTGCCATGCCCCATCTTGGTGCAAAATGGGAAATGGGCAGCACTTGGTCAGTGCTCCTGAGCTACTATGCCAAACCCTCACCAACAGGAGAATTCATAGACAAGGTGTTTCCTAGATTAGGCAGGGTTAGCAACCACAGAATGCCACTGATAAACCATAATCCACGCAGTTGTGTACAGACAGCTGCCAGCTCTCTACAAGATTCCATTTCATCAATCACTGGCTGAACATGAGCTGCTTCAGCCACTGAGTCAGGCACTACATATGTAAAGAAAAAGCAAGCACAGTTTCTATAGTCAAGGGATTCAGTCTGTTGGAGGCAAAGAAGCACTGAAAGAAGAACAGGAGGGACAGCAGTCCATGATGCTTAGGAACCCAGACTCTGCTGAAGCAGACCCGGGTTCGAATTCCTGCTCCACCATTGACTCACTGTACAACCTTTGTCAAGTTCCTACTGTTTGGGTCCTCCATCTCCTAATCTGTAAAATGGGGGTGATGCTCCCAGAGTTATTTAAAGAATTAAATAGGACAAAATAAAGAGCTTAGTACTGTGCTTGGCATGTAGAAAACACCCAGTATATGAAAGCTACTCTTACAATTGTTCAGGATGGGAGTAGACAAGTAGTGACTAAGACAGAGGCAAAGATATTTTAGTCAAATGCACGCAAATGCTCAACACCAAAGTCATGTGAGTTAAAACCATGGAATGTTGTCATCACTCAGACTCACTCTCTGTATTCTGATGTTCCATATTTATGTTTTCACTCTTGCCACTTGTCGAGATCTCAACAAGTACAAAGAAGTAAAGCCCCACGTGCTCTGCATCTGCCATGAATAGTGACATGTCCTGGGGGCTTGCAGGTGGGAGGTGGGAGTTCAGGAAACCATGGCAGAGTGACAAGGTGACGATCCAACACACGAGCAGAACAGCAGAGTCCTCACCTTGCCCTAATTTTAATTTTATGCTAATCTATAAACTGGATTTATATTAGAAGGAAAACAAATAAATATGTTTCCCCTTAAGAGAGAACCAATTTTCATTTTAACAGTGACTTTCTTTGTATAAATTCTCTTTTAAATTAAAGTAAGAACAACTTGTTAATATTATGAGTATGTATTGGTAGGAGAACTTCTTCCAACACTATGAAAATCACATTACATAGTCATTGCCTCTTTTATCCACACCTTGTCCTGGTTCACAAACCCCAAATGATTCCAAATTACCACATATGAAGAAATTATCACGTGTATTATTTTTTCAAATATTTGAAGACTGCCAGAGACAATGAGGTATTGCAGGAAATACAGGTCTGATATGTTAGTGGTTGGTCTGTCGGTGAGCATTTTGTTAGTTGTTCATAGGATAGATATCTGATGCTTGTATTAGCTATTATAATTGGACAAAGAAGTATTGTAACAGAATAAACTTAGTTCAATCCAGATAACATTCCACCAGGAATCAAATACTATAAAGGAAAATTTTCTCCTGGAAAATATAGGTGTATAGGGATGGTTTTAAAAAAATTCACCTCTAGCTTTATAATTAAAATTATAACTGTCTTAACAAAAATGGACATTTTTTTAAAAGCTTCAGAGTATTTTCTGGAAAATGATTATTTGATTTAGCAATTGTTTCAGACAGTCCAAGATGTAAGCCTTGAGAAGGAGCCCTGTGTCCGGACCATAACCTTTAAGAGATGAGAGGAATAATCTGAACCTGTAACGGCACCAACCCACTGTGTTCCAAAGTATAAATATTCCTGTCTTCGGCTGGCATTTAACATTATAAAAGAAGAATGATGTCCTCTATTACAGCAAAGAAAGAATCATCAATTCAGTTTACATGGAGATTTTCTAGGTCCTTGCGTCAATCATTTCATAAAATTATTGATTAAAAGAAATAGAAAAGGAGTGAAATGGCATAAATAATAGAAAAACATTGAAAACCTGCTCACACTCAGTGTTTTTGAGCTTATGATGCAGATCTCAATTCAAATTTAACCTTCAAACACAAATGTCAGGAAATATACCATCCCTTGACTAAGCACCCAAGGACAATCAATTGCTTTCATGTATTTAATACACAATTAGATACCTGTTATAGAAAATACAAAAATCTAAGAGTCAGATACTGGTTTTTCTTTTTATTTGAAGATTAAATTTATCTGAATATTAAAAATAGTGCACATTATAAATGTATAGCTTGAAGAATTATCAAAAAGTGAATACACAAAATGGATATGTCAGAAATAGAATATTATCAGCCGCCCACAAGACTCTTCATGTCCCCCCTAAGTAATTGCTCCTCTCTCTTGAGAGGTAATAGAGATTATTTCTAACACCATAGATGATTTTTGTGAACGTTTTCTAAATCAACTCATACAGTATATATGTTTGTGTACGTGGTTTCTATTTCTTAATATTAGTATTGCTATGAAAATCATCCATTTTTGTACATCTATAGTTTATTTATTTTCACTGCTGAAAAATATTCTACTTTATAAATGTGCAAAATATCTAGTCACTGTTTTAATTTGGATTAAAATTAAAATTTGGATAATTTGGATTGTTTTCAGATTGGGGATACTACATAAATAATCTTGCACTGAATATTCTCGTACCTGTTTTTGGAGCACATGTGCAAGCATTTCTGTAGAAGATATACCTAAAAGGAAAGTGCTGGTTCATGGGATATGAGCACTTTCAACATGAGTAGATAAGGACAAATAATCTTCTCGAGGAGGCATACCAAATTATTATACATTCTCCTCAGCAGTGCATGAGAGTCTCCATGGTCCACCTCATCACCAACACCTGGTAAGGTGAGTTTGCTTAATTTTTGGTCATGCTGGTGCTTATGTAGCTATAACCCACAAGGGTTTAAATTTGTGTTTCCACAATGACTGATAAAGTTGGGGGATTTTTCACATAGTTGTTGACCATTTGAATATCCTTTTTGTAATGTACAAGTTTCTTGCCCATTTTTCTATACGGTTGTTTACCTTCTTATTGATTTGAAAAATTTTGAAAAAGACCCCCTCTTTAGATTATTTATGTTGGAAATACCCTCTCCTTCTCTTTAACTTACTTTTTCTCTCTCCTAATGGTGCCTTTTGATAAAGAGGTTCTTAATTTTCATAAATTGACAAAATGTCAACCTCTCCCTTGATGGTTATTACGTTTTTTTAACACCAACAGCACAAAGATATCCTCCTAAGTAACTTTTTAAAGTCTGTATTGTTTTTACTTTTCTCTGGTATACCTACAGTCGAAATAGGACTGATTTTGTTTATGTTGTAAGATAATGGTCAAATTTTTTTCCATATAAATATCAAATGACATTATTGAGAATACTTTCCTTTCTTCGTTGCTTTGCTGAGCTACTTTTGTCATGAACCATGTCTTCATGCATGCATGCATGGGTTTGTTTTCATTTTCTCTATTCTGTTCCTGCGGGTCTTTGTCTATCCTCCCATTAAAAGTACATTTGCTTAATTATTATAGCTTTATCGTAAGGCTGGTTATCTATTTTTAATTTCTCATCTTTCACCCTTCTTCAAGACTATCTTTACTGTTCTTGGTTCTTTGTTTTTTATATATATTTTAGAATCAGTTTATCAATTTTCATGAAATGATTCTGCTTAGATTAATAATATTTAAATTATTTCTATAGGGGCCCTGAAATTGTTAGTTTTAATGCAATTATGTCCAAGTTACTATATATAGATTTAACCCTAGATGTTCAGATAATTGAATTTAGATTTAATCCTGACTAATTATATAATTACCATGGCATTTTCTAATTTTTAATTTTTTTTGTTTTTGATTTGTAGAAATACAATTGATTTTTGTAGATTGACTTGTATCTGGGGCTACATTAACCTTATGTATTAATGCTAATAACTAACCTATATATTCCTTTGGATTTTCTTCATAGATAAAAATGCAGAAAACAATACATAAAATTATTATTTGTAAAATAACCTGTAAAATAGTGACATCTCTGACTTCACTTAATGCGGACTATTATTGCTTATGCCCAAAACCTTGGAGTCTTTCTTGACTCTTTTCTTTCACTTATATCCCACATTCAATTTATTTTAAAAAATGCTGCTGGTACTACTCTGAAAATACATCCAGAACATTTCCACTTTTTGTCACTTTTACTGAGTCTCCATTATCTCTGGGTGAAATTGTTGCAAGAGCCCTCTACCCGATCTTTCGCTTCCATGTCAGACTCCCTGTGCAAAAACATAAGTGAGATCATGTCACTCTTCCACTCAATATTTGCTATCTTTTCCATCTCACTCAGTAAAAGCTTAAGTTGTCGAGGTGGCCCAGGAGATACGACTTGATCTGAGTCCTCATTACTTTTACCTCATCTCTTATATTCTTTCCTCTGCTCACTACCCAGCCTTACCGACTTCTCTGCTATTTCTTGGATAACCAAGAAACTCTCTTGCCACAGGTCATTTATACTTGTTATTTTCTCTGTTGGGAACATTTTCTCATTTCCTCCAAATATTATCTGAGAAGTTTTCCCTGGCCTATTTAAGGTAAAAACTGTCCTTGCAACATCAGAACTTCCTCTCCTCATTTCTTTGCTTAATATTGTTCACAGTGTTGTCACTTGCTAGTATACTTTGTATCTTATTTATTTTGTTTACTGGCTGTCTCTCTCCACTAGAATGAAACCTTCCTAAAGACTGTGTTATTTTGTCCCTATTGTTCTCTGCTATATCCTCATTGTTTTGAACAGT
Source organism: Lemur catta (assembly GCF_020740605.2). Classification (NCBI taxonomy): domain Eukaryota; kingdom Metazoa; phylum Chordata; class Mammalia; order Primates; family Lemuridae; genus Lemur; species Lemur catta. The sequence continues at coordinate 72,168,859 of NC_059135.1, forward strand.
ACCGGGAACACATATGGTAGCCTCTAAATATTTATTTAATGAATTAAAAAGGCATATACTTTTAAAATACTGTAAGAATTCAAGTATTAGTTCCAGCTGGATTTAGCAGGGAAGGTTTTTGAAAGTAGGTAGGATTTAAACTTGGTAATTAATTGAAAAATATTTATTAAGCATCAAATATATGCTACAGACTATGACAGTTAATGATAAAAGATGGAAAAAATAATAAAATTTAGTTTCTAACTTCAAAGCATTCAATCTAGTGATACTTGTCCTTCATCTTCAACATACATACCTAGTCCCTATGCCTCTTCTTTTAGTCTAAAGAGATTTAGAACAATTTTGCAAATTTGCACAGCTCTCTCCACTTACCATTGGAAGCTTCGTGCCAGAAACATTGAGTTTATTATTTTACATTTTTTCCTGTATCTTTCTTCACTCTTCAAACTATGCTGCTAAAGAATATATTTTTTAAAAAATTCACTGCTGCATTTTAAAAGAGTTCTAAATATTATACATTAAGTCAAATGTGAACAATTATAGAGCAGCAGAACATGAGATCTCAATGGATTCGCGTGGGACAAGCCTTCTAAGTACGGTGAGGAAGGTAAATAATCCTACCTAATGTTTGCTATGCTGTACACAAACTCACTCAATGGGCAAAAAGATTAGGGGTTACAGCGATATAATTTTTTTCTTTGTTCTTTCTTCCAATTTCAACAGAAAACATTTGTAGAGTAATAGAATTTGTGATTCAAAACCACAGTGATATTTAGTGGTCTTTCAGTGTGGACATTAAGAGTTGATCAGGGCAGGGCGCGGTGGCTCACGCCTGTAATCCTAGCACTCTGGGAGGCCGAGGCGGGTGGATCGCTCGAGGTCAGGAGTTCGAGACCAGACTGAGCAAGAGTGAGACCCTGTCTCTACTAAAAATAGAAAGAAATTATATGGCCAACTAAAAATATATATAGAAAAAATTAGCCGGGCATGGTGGCCCATGCCTGTAGTCCCAGCTACTCGGGAGGCTGAGGCAGGAGGATCACTTAAGCCCAGGAGTTTGAGGTTGCTGTGAGCTAGGCTGACGCCACGGCACTCACTCTAGCCTGGGCAAAAAAGTGAGACTCTGTCTCAAAAAAAAAAAAAAAAGAGTTGATCAGATTAGAGATTCATCTCACAATGTTGGAAAAAGGTTTTACAGCCATTAGCAAAGCTTGAGTTATCTACTCTTTTGTTATGAAGTAACCATCTTTAGATCAGTATTTTGACTTTTTCAACACTGATAAGCTCTAATAAAAAAAGGCAATTTGTTGAATTTGTTGTACTTTATAATTTATAAAAAAAACCTTTTCATGCATTAGCTCCCTTAATCCATAAACCACTCTCTGGGGCTGTCATGAGTGTCCCCATTCTACAGAAGGGAAAAAATGAGTCTTACAGGACATAACTGAGCTTTTGGAGGGCAACAGCAGGAAATATAAAAACCATGAGTTGAAACTAGACCTGCTGACAATAAAACCACAGTTCATTTCATTCTGCCTAATGTTACAGTTAAAATCTGAGGAAGGTTTTTATGCGAGGTAAGAAATTCTCTCGAGTTCTTGAGACTAAACTTTCTGCATTGATAATAGTGACATATTGGTGCTTATAAAACAGTTGTTGAATGAATGAACAAATGAAGCATTACTATCTTTCATCATACTTTAATGTCTTCCTTCTCCTTTTGTAATCTTGGTACATTTTGGAATTGGTATAATTATATTTTTTAGAAAGTAACATCAGTTTTTGAATTTTACAAATCCATTATTTTATTACCACACAGAATTTGGAGTCACAAAACTTAATAAAGGAGCCATAGCGTGTTTAAGATATTTTCTTTATTTCATCTTCTTCTTCCAATTAAATAAATTGCTAATTATCATGACAATAAATGAATAATATCAGCTGACACACACAGAGTCCCTCCTGATGAGAATTAACCACTTATCCTATGCATCAGTGAGTGGGGGGCTCCCTCTATCCCTCACTACTCCTCCCAAGAAGTACTCCTTATAGTACTCACTTAAAGGGGGAAAAACCCGTTATAACAAAATCACATTTCAGTTATCTGTGACTTCATTTATTGGAAGAAGGAAGTCCAGGAAATTATGTTGACTGAAATCACTACGGTTGTGTAAAAGCCTACAGGAACTGCTGAAGGGCAACTTGACTCCCATATTTAAGAATTGGGGGAGCTTGGGCAACATATTTGCTTCTTGGATAAGAGAAATAAGCCATATGCAAGGCAAGTCATAACCAACATAGATCTACATTTGACCTGATTTTCTCTATATATGAAGGCAGATTTCTTTTTTGGCCCAATTATCAGGGAAATTTCCAAATTTTCCAAATTTCAAGTCATTGCCATTGGCAATGCTATTGTTTTAAGGACTCTTTAATTGGTATTTCATAAGGTTTGGTGTATGTATCCTGTTAATTAAAATCAACGATTTTCTTCTTTATATTCTAGACCACTGCCAAAAACAACAATGTCTAAATTTAATAAGTAACAGATCAGACTTGTAGTAACTGTTAGAACAAGTTGAGACCCCAGACTTGTCATAGAATAGATTATAGCATATTATATTATATCAATTTAAGAAATCAAAACTATAAATAGAAGGTCAATAATAGTTTTTAAATCACATGTCTGTATATTCCTTTACCCAATATAGATGTGATGGGAATTACTTATGCTGTGTCTATATACTTCAGAGGTAACATTGAATTGACTAGTCGTAGAAACAAATTATAGAGGCATTAAGTGGCCTTAAAATTCACTTATCTCACTTATCAATCTGATAACAGGTGCATCTCTCCCACAACCTTTCCAATGGGTCAGTCAATGTTTGAACACATCCACTGAGAGAGAATCCACAAGTCTGGGAGGAGAGGCACCTAACTATAAGGGGTCCATTGCTGATGGGTGGGAAGAGAGCTCCAGGAAGAATGACGAGCACACGGAGAGGAGGAAAGTCCTCCTCGTAGGAGGCACCATGGAGAGTAGTTCAGGGAACTGAACCACACAGTGTGGATGGAACACACAGAGTGGGAGAGGGTGGGCTCAGATGAGACCGCAGAGGTACGTGCATCCTGAATATGTGTTCTCATGATAGAAAGTTATGACAATAATTTTGGCTTTCTCCTAAGAGCAGTGTGAAGCCAAAAAAGGAATTAAAGTCATGCTATGGCATGATGACAATTGTGTTTATAAAAGGTCATTCTGGTGGACAGCTTGGAGTGAGGTGAGAAGACTCAGAGGATCCCACCAGTAATGGATTGTGGAAGTCCAAAAGACAGGATGGTGACTTGCACTACAGTGGCGGTACAGAGATGGAGAGAAGATGATGGGCTCGTGAGAAATAAAAGGGAACATTGCTCTCCTCCCAGACCACATCCCAGGCACACCCATCATGGTTCTCCTGAATGTAGTCGCTGGCTGGTATGTGATACCCATGCAAGTCTGGCATCCTTCTTCACGGTTATTAGCTAAAAGTAAGATTTGCTGGTTCAGGTTCACATCCATGTGCCATGCTGTGCTTGGCTGATTTCATAAGAGCAGGGGAAGAACAGCTTGTGATATGTTGCAACGTGTGCACTTTGCCTCCTGGAGCTGGCATATGATAGGTAGTGGGAGGAATGTTGATTGCCAGGAGGCCACAGGTGCAGGGAGAAACACTCACCCACTCCCTGTGGGCCCCGGGTTTAAAAGCTTTAAACACCTGCCAAATCTGTAGCCTTAACTAGCCCAACCTAGCTCAGCAGCCCTTTATCCCACCTGCCGGAAGGACTATTACAATCAATAAATAAACAGACACAATCAATCAAAACTTTCCTATACACAGTCCTGTGAAATGCACCATGTCCTTAGCAAGAATGCATTAACCTTTTTAAATGCAGTAACAATAGCTCAACAAAAAGCCCAGTGTAATTATCCTCTGAATAAATGACAATAAGGATGGCAGGGATTGTCTCGTATTAGAGGCATACGAGAGTCTTTAGGCAAGGGAAGCAAGAGTATGATAAATGTTTTGAATGTTATGTTTAATAATTGATGTAATTTACTTATTGGTCTAAATTGGGTTGGCAAACTGAAACCTGCAAGCTAAGTCAAGTCTATCACCTGTTTTTGTTGAGTAAAGTTTTATTGGAACACAGCCACACTCATTTGTTTATATCTTGTCTATGGCTGCTTTCCTTTTATGCGACAACAGTAGAGTTAAGTAGATGCAACAGAGACTATGTGTATGGCCCACAAAGCCTAAAATATTTACTGTCTCCTCCTTTAGAGAAAAAGTGTACTAAACCTGGTCTATCACCAAACAGAACTTAGTTTCTCGAGTAATAGGCTTCTTTTAGCAACTTTTACACCAATTCTTGATGCCCATGTATGTAGTTACTACTCATGTAGAAACTTGTGAATCTAAATTCCATTTGGCACTAATAAGAGATGGAAATGGAATTACCGAGAAGAGATGGAAATGGAATTGTTGATTCTTTTTGAAGTCAAAAAATTAGGCCAAATGTTGCTCTTAGAGTAGCTATTTTTGTGTGTTTGAATAGCACAGGCTTTCATTTTAAAAAAAAAAAAAGTTATTAAATTAAGCCCTCTTTGAAATAATAATGCTCTGAGGAGAAAATTGCTTTTGAAAAACTCAGAAAAAGCTTCTTAAAATCAACACTCGTTAAAGCAAAACTCTTCAATTTTCAAGCTCCATTTGACTACCCTTAGTTCCCCCAAATTCACAGCCCTCTCTAATAGAAAATATGTTAAATAGTAAAAGACCCACAGTTAGATTTGCTACTTCAAGTGACTTTGTAAGAACTACTCACTTTAACATGAAAAACTCAGCTGCAAGCAGCCTACTGCCTTAGGCAAACTGTAATTCCATTCCTACACAGCTGTCCCTGTGCAGAGAACAGCCATACTGCTCAGGTTCCTCACTCGGAAACCGACACCCCAGCTGCCTGGTGCACCCTGGCTGTTTAACCCAGTGAACATCTTGAACCAAGTTAGAGCAATTATCTTTGGTGTTGGAGCACAGTAAGCTGTGAATTTGATTTGTTTTCTAACATCTATATGAACAGTTTGAGATAAGAGTGTGAGATAATAGAATTTAGGGCTGGCAGGAGCCTTATAGTTTTGTGAGTTAGCAGCGGCCCCACAGCTAGTACTTAACAGAGCTTAGGAGAGAATCCAGGAATCCTATTTTTGACTGAAACATTGGCAAACATTGAATGATCTGACAAAACAAAAATGGGGCACAACAGGGCACAACTCTCACCCACTGCTGGTAGAAGTGTGACCTGGCACATCACTTTGAACAGTAATTTGGCATGATCTTGTAAGTTGAATATGTGCATAGCCTATGACTCAGCAAATTTACTCCTAGAGATAGACCGTAAAGAAACTTGCACACGAACACTAACAGACATCATCTAAACTGTTCACAGCTACATTGTAACAGGAAAAATAAAAGAAATAACATAAATATTCATCAACAGGAACAAATGGATAAATTGTGATACATTCTTGCAATAAAATACTATTTAGCAGAGAAATTGAAAGAACTAGAACTGTCTAGAAGAATCTCAAAAATAAATGTTGAATAAGAAAAAGTAAATTCCATGGGAGTACACATAGTATGATGGTTAATTTTATGTGTTGACTTGGCTAAACTCTGGTAGCCAGTTTTGGGTCAAACACTAGTCTACATACTGCTGTAAAGGTATTTAAGTCCATAGATTCTGAGTAAAGCAGATTGCCCTCCATAATGTCGGTGGGCCTCATCCACTCAATTGACAGCCTTAAGAGAAGAAATGGATCCCCTGAGAAGGAAGAAATCCTACTTCCAGACTGCCTTTGGACTCCAGCTGCAACATCACTTCTTCCTTGGGTCTCCACATTGTGGCCTGCTCTGCAGTTTTCAGATTTGCCAGGCCCCCACTTGTGTGCCGATTCCTTAAATCATATCTCTGTCTATATCTAGCTATTCATAGTTACCTACCTACCTACATACATACACACATGGTTTTATCAGATGTTCAAATGTAATAATTGCTGCAGTTAGGATCCTCATCTGGTAAGCCTTGTAATTAGGGAAGAAAAAAACAAAAAAGCATGGTCTTTGGATAAAGACATTAAGACAAACTGGGTTTGAATTTCCATCCCAGTCATCCCAAAAATTTGTATAATTTGTTTTAAATTAATGACTGGATTTGGCTGGGTGCGGTGGCTCACGCCTGTAATCCTAGCACTCTGGGAGGCTGAGGCAGGTGGATCGCTCGAGGTCAGGAGTTCGAGACCAGCCTGAGCAAGAGTGAGACCTCGTCTCTACTAAAAATAGAAAGAAATTATCTGGCCAACTAAAAACATATGTAGAAAAAAATTAGTCGGGCATGGTGGCGCATGCCTGTAGTCCCAGCTACTCAAGAAGCTGAGGCAGTAGGATCGCTTAAGCCCAGGAGTTTGAGGTTGCTGTGAGCTAGGCTGATGCCACGGCACTCACTCTAGCCCAGGCAACAAAGCAAGACTCTGTCTCAAAAAAAAAAAAAAAATACTGGATTTTTTTATCTCTCCTTTATAAAATAAAGATTATAACAGAGTTATTTGAGGACTAGATAATATAATGTATGAATGTGGCCAATATGCTAAAAAATATGAATTTACTCTTTTTGTGATGCTCTGAGATCCTATTTAGCAGGTAAAATTTAACAAAATGGTAGCCTAAGAGACCCAAAGGCCTACCCTAACTTAAAGCCAGTATTCCCACAGAACATACTTCTCACTATATCCTTCAAGAATGAGGTACTATTTTTCACCCATCAAATTAACAAAATTGGAAATACCCAGTGCAGGCAGTGGCATGGGGAAGAGGAACTCTTATACTTTGCTGGTGGAAATGTGGATTGCTACAGACTTCTTGGAAAATAAGAGTACTGTATTCACATCCCAAACCAAAAGCATCAGTATGTAAGGATATACGTGAAAAAATGTATATTGCAGTAACTTTTGTTGTAGCAAAAAACTGAAAATAACCTGAATGTCTATTAGTAGTGGAATGCAGCAGTAGATGGGAGTGCATGTACATATTGTATAATATCCTGCAATTATTAACAAATATGAGTATAATTATACTATGTCCACTTAATGGACTGGATGGTCATGGTATAATTTTTAGTGATAAAAGCAAATTGCAGGGTAATCTGCTTAGCTGGATCCCATTTTTATTTTTGTACACACATATGCACACATACACTCACAAAAAAATACATTTGCATATGATTGAATAAAGCAGAAATATGTAAAAATAAAGACACAGCTAGTAGCATTAGTTAGCTGAAGGTAGAACGAGGAGAGTTGAGAATATTAATTTTACATTCATATATTTTTATTATGTAACTTTAAAAAATAATCATGCATTATTATGGTGAAATAAAACAAATCCAGTTAACAAAACGAACTCAAAGATATCATTGGGTATCTAAGACCTTTAACTGTATAGTTCCTCACTAATTATGTACACAGACTTTGAGTATAATCTTTCTTTTTAATAATTGATCCTATATCTTCAGTTGGTATCAAGACTCTTTAAAATGGGTCTACCAACATTTTTTTCTTCACCTGATTTACCTGAAGGCAAATCTTTTGTTTGAAATTTCTACACAGCTGCTTTGTCTTTCATATCTCTATCAATTAGCACAAGGAAGAGCTAACAAGAAAAACATGTTTATATTTTTGTCTATCATTCCTTTGACTACCTATTTTTTATCTTTGTGTCTCTTGATATTCATGAACAAAATATACGTTTGCTTTTAACAAAAAAGAAAACATAGAAATAATAAATTTCAATGCCAAGATGTTATTTAAAAATTTTTACTTGTTTCTATTTATTTTTAAGGGAAGATTTCACTTCTCTTATTTCTGCCTAATAGTTTGAGTTGAGTGTTGCTTTATTTTGACAAAGTGACTGTAATTAATCTTAAAGAAATTATGTCCCTTGAAAAACACAATATTACTTTAAATGCTATTTAAAAACCAATATTAAACGGTCACACACCACATACACAAATAATACTACTGAGCAATCCTCTCTATGACAACTCCTTTGAGTTAATTTCAAAGGGTAGAAACTAATTCATGCAGATTCATTCACACTTTCTCACTAGTTTTCATTTGGATTTGAAATCAGCATTTGGCAAAATAAGATCCATAGCCCACCATTTCTGATTCTCACATATCTTTATGGCTCTTTGTTTTTGAATCCTAAGGCTTAAGACAAATAACTCAGATATGAGGATGTTTCCTCTAATTTTATACAACGTTGTATCTTAAGAACAATACCCCATTGTCATGATTTCTGTGATTATTGGCAAGTGTTCCTCTTTTTAATCTCCTTGCCCGTAGCAGGTGCAGATCTCTGCTACCCCACCTCTGTGACCTCCTCCCAGAGCCAGATGTGGCTACTTGTTTAAAGCTACAGTGATTTTATGTCTCATCGATGTGCCCTTGAGAGCTGGCATTTAGCCCTGAGGAGCTTGTTAAAGAGGCCAAACTACAAACTGGTTATGGTCTGAGCTCAGAACAGAGGCTCTTCTCATAAGGACTGTGTGTTCAATTCAACCCGATGTTCTGGGCCCCACAACACAGACAAGCAACGCTCTGGTAAATTCCAGGTCACTTTGACCTTCCACTCTGAAATTAATATTTCAAACTTCTCTACATTTCTCAAATTGCAAACCTGCTCATCTCCCTTCTTCCTCCCAAGAGGTAACTTCGTTGCGAATTTAGAGAAAATAGAAACCATCTGTATTTGTTTGCTAGGGCTGTCATTACCAAGTACCAGAGACTGGCTAGCTTAGACAACAAGAATTTATTTTCTCACAGTTGTGGAGGCCAGAAGTTTGAGACCAAGGTGTTGTCAGGTTTGGTTTCTCCTGAGATCTTTCTCTTTGGCTTGTAAGTGGCTGACTTCTTCCAGTGTCTTCCCACAGTGCTCCCCTGAGTGTGTCTGTGTCCTCTTATAAGGACACCAGTCATATTGGATTAGGGCCCACCCATACGACCTCATTTTACCTTAATTACTTTTATTAGAGACCTTATCTGCAAACACAGTCACATTCTGTGGTACTGAGGGATAGGACTTCAACATACGAATTTTGCTGGGGGGAGTCACAATTCAGCTGACAACACCATGAAACAGGAATTCCTTCCACTCCCCATCTGCAAACCTTCCCATGTGCGCCATGTTCTCTCCTCCTCCCTTCAATCAGTTTAAGGTCAATACTTCTAGCTGGATTCTAAGTCCTTTGACGTTATCAGAAAATTTGCACTAGTTATTATTACCTCAACCCATTTAACTTCAATTTTTCTCTCCCTATGAATCAGTAAAAGGTAATATTTCTCAAGTATCTTCCACCTCAAAAAACAAAATAAAACAGTAATGCGTTTTTCATGTCTCCACTACCCACCCCTCGCCCAGCCAGACTCAAGTCCTATATCATCAGAAAAGAGCCCCCAAACATAAATACATAGATCAGTAACTCGTCAGAAAGTGAACCCCAAGGTCCCCAGCACCTCAGTGAAGAACCAGAACATTGCTCATTGCCACAAGCCGTGCCCTTTCTCAATCATCTCTCCCTCCCTCTGCTCAAAGGCAACCCCTCTCCTTACCTGTTTGTGTACCTTGATCACACAAGTTCTTTTATTACTATTATTACTTCTCAACATTATGCTTTAAAAAGTCATCCATCTTGGTGGAGTGATTCATTCATTTCCATTGCTTATAATTTTTGATGATATGGTTAAATTCGATAAGTTTTAACAAAAATAAGTAGTCATGTAACTAACACCACACATTTCCAACACCCCAAAAAGTTAGCTCATGTCCCCTTGCATTCAAACCTCTCCCCTCCTATAGACCTGGGCAGCCACTGGTCTGCTATCACTACCATTTTGCGTTTTCTAGAATTTTACGTAAGTGGAATTATACACTATGTAGTCTTTTGTTTCTGTCTTATTTCACCTGGCATAATGCTTTTGAAATTTGTCCCTGCTGTTGCGTGTATTGGTAGTTTGTACCTTTTGTTGCTAAGTTGTATTTCACTGCAGGACTATACTATGATCTGATTATCCCTTTACTAGTTGGTGGACATTATTCACTGTAATTTTAATTTGCATTTTCCTTATTACTGATGGGGTTATCAATCATTTATTAATCTTCTACATGGCTGTCCAATAACCTTACCAATTGTTCTATTAGATAGACTTTCTTATTCATTTGCTTTATTGATTGTCTCAATTGTATGCCTGTTTTCTATTTTGCTCATTTCTGTTCTTGTCTATTTTTTCTTCATGTTACTTTGTTTGCATTAAGTTTGCTGTTCTATTTCTATAGTCTTGCTCCAAACATTTGAGGGTGCTACATATTTTAAATGTATATATCACAGATAGCTGTTTAACTGTTGGTTAACATATAACAATTGCCTTGAAAATTATATCTTCTGAATTATGATATTTTAAAATATTTAAAAAGGCATAGTTTTTATATGACTGAAATGTGTCAAAATACCAAGATACTTAAGTTTTATTATTATTGCACATGATTTGGACATTCTGTTTTGGACTGACAGTGTTTGGATAGAAATAAAGTTATCCTTTATTCATAATTGTAATACATTATTACAGAAAAAAATTATTTTTGCCTTTTTTCAGGAATATAATTAATCATGATGACATAATTAAGAATTTTACATAATTTGTTTTCTATTGACAAATTTAAATTTTTTCTTAAAATATTATGGCTCTTAGATGGTTTTAGATTAATTCCAATTTAGAGAAATTTTACTCTACTGAGACTACAGCAACTGGAATTGTCAAATGTCAAATTTGTTCAAGGATTTTATATATGATATTCAAACATTGCAATGGAGTTGTATTTAATAGATTACCATTACTGCAAAAAAATCCAAAATATTTTAACTTTTTAATGTAAATATTTATCAAATACATTGCAATTTTCCCTATCTCTTAAAACTCTCTAGATCCAAATAGTTATATAAAGAATCAGTATCCCCTTTCTTATATCATACGCAAAAATTAACTTAAAATGATTCATAAACCTCAATGTAAGAGGTAAACTTATAAAACACTTAGGAAATGGGAGTAAATAGTTGTAACCTTGAATTAGGCAAAGCCTTAATTAATGGCACCAAAAGCATAAGGAACAATGAATAATAGATAAATTGGACTTCTTCAATGTGAAAAACTTTTGTGCTTCAAAAGATACCATCAAAAAAGTGAAACAACACTCACAGAATACGAGAAAACATTTGCAAATCGTATGTTTGCTAAGGGACTAGTAGAATATATGAAGAACTCTTACAATTCAACAATAAAAAGATAGGTAGCTCAATTTTAAACATGGACAAAGAATCTTAATAAACATTTCTCTGAAAAAGATATGCAACGGACAATAATCACATGAAAAGATGCTCAACATCATTAGCCATTAGGAAAATGCAAATCAAAACCACAATGAGATACCACATTATACCTACTATTATGGTAATAATCAGAATGGCAGAAAAGTAACACTTGTTGGCAAGGATAAGGAGGAATTGGAACCCTCATATACAGCCAGTGGGAATGTAAAATAGTGCCTCCAATTTTAAAAACAGCCTGGCAGTTCCTCAAAAGGTTAAACATACAGTTGCCAAATGACCCAGCAATTCTACTCCTAGGATGTACCCAAGAGAAATGAAAGCATATGTCCACACAAAAATTGGTACATGAATATTTATAGCAGCATTATTCACAATAGCCAGAAAGTAGAAACAACTCAAATGTCTGTTAATTTATGAATGGATAAATTAAATGTGATTTATCCATGTAACAAAATATTATTTGGCAATAAAAATGAAGTACTGGTACATGCTACAACATGAATAGACATGAAGAAACCTTGAAAACACTATGCTAAGTAAAAGAATCAATATCAAGCTTTATGCATGTTTCATTTACAGTGTGGGGCAAGGGGGTCTCCCTCAGGCCCCATGCTTCCAAGATTCTTGCGGTCTTGTAAGTATACTGAAAGCTTTGTTCAGTATCTCAACTCCATAGCCATTTTTCCCCCAGAATCAGCAGATGTTCCTATGGAGCTTCCTTCTTGTTCAAGATGTTGGCCCCTTAATTTATCACAACTTATTATAAATCCGATGATTTTAGTTAGAATTTTTTCTACTTTTATCCAGCTTTTACAAATAGTGGGAGGATTTGTCTATATTGCCCTGACCACCATTACTGAAAGCCTCTCCTCTGATAAGATCTTAAGAAAAGGCTGAATTTGGTAATTTTTATGTCATTCCTCTACTTCAATGACTTGTCATTGTCCTTAGGATCACTTTCGAAATTCTCCAGCCGGTTTATAGTGCCCAGACAGCTTTGTCCCTGCTGCCAACCAAGGCCATCCCAATTGCTCTTCCTCACACGCTACCTTTTAATCATTATGACCTTAGTCCAGGTTCCCCAAGGTGATACATCTCTTACTTCAAGACTTTGACCTAGATCCACTCCTGAACTTTCCCCCTAAATTCTACTCATTGGTCAGGTGCTAGCCAGAGCCCATAGGCCCATTATTAATAAATACCTCAATGGAAATTAAGACATAAAACCAGACATCATTTTTTTTTAATTTGTAAAGTTAAGGCTGTTCTTAACATGGTATCAGATGTTTCATGCCTCCCAAGAGCTAGAAAACATGTTCACAACATGTTCACAGTAACCGTCTCTGCACAGTGTTTCCCAGAGTTTGGGGGTTGGGTTGGTGGTAACCCACTGGTGGTATCCATCCATGGTGTCAAATAAATGCAGTAAACATTTATCATTTTTTGATTATGTAGCATCCATTTCCCTTTTTTGTGGTACCAGAGCTCCAACTTCCTTTGGCAGAGTGGCTTCTCTCCCATGGCAGACATTCTTGTGGAACTGTAGCTCAAGCACCCCGCCATCACCAATTGAGACATGGAAACATGCTCTGAGCCAATCAGGTTTCCTGCTCTGAATCTTTGACTCTACACCAGACAGATGCAAATTGTATATGGGGAGGGATGGAAAGCGGAGCTGATTCACCCAAGTAATGGGAAATGACACCTATATCATTTCCTGCTAACATTGGCTTTTATTGCTTGCAACCAAATAAATCAAACAGCAACAGCAGTATTCATTCACAAAATAGGATATTTTTCAATTTACAATTTTCCTTTAAACTGTCTGACTACATCAAAGAGAATTAGTTTTATAATAATATAACTTTAAGACTCCTCCTACACCCGTTAATTTCCCTTTCTAACAACAGTAAGAAGGTAAGGCTTCAAGCTTAGAATTTTGGGCAAACAAAATAGTATACTGCTAGAATTCCAGTAAGTTGATTATTTGTATTATATTTCCCTTTACATGTATTTCTATTTATGACAAGTGTTACTGGTTTTCCATTTATGATATGCCATGTGCAATTATAAAAGAAACATAATTTAAATTAAAATATTAAATTTAAAAATTGAACAATTATAGACTGATATGAGAAAAATCAAGACTATGTTGTGAGAATGACTGAAGTTTAGGAAACACAGCTGAAGGGAAGGACTCTGGGCAGTGACCAGTTCAGTGGTTAGTAACCCACTCTTCATCATACTCCCAAGACCAAATCTTTTTTCTTTTCCAATTTCTCTTCAAAAATATTCTCAACTTCTTTTATTAAAGCTTACTTCCTACTGTCTTAACTTTCCTTCCTGAGTGTCTTCTTCGGAGTTCTCAGGTTGACTTCATCTAAGTTCTAAGTATATCAAAGGCTGATTGCGTACAACAGAGTAGACTCTGCCGAGGCGCGGTTAAAACAGCAGACACTTCAAACATCATTCAAAATGCAAAGCTTTCTAAGACAGTTTATTTTTAATGTATAAATTAATCAGAGGAAAAATGATTTAAAATGTTGTTGTGTGCACAAGGCCATGCTGCCATGCTAGATAAATCCCATGACGCAGAAGTGGCTCAGCTCCCTCTCCGCCATTGTGAAGCTCTCAAGCTCACTTCAAGACAGGCACTGGGCTTTGAATCCCTGGAAGCTTTTAAAATGCAAGTGGCTGCAGGCTCCATCTTTCTTAGTTACAAAAAGCTCTTCTGAAAGTGGCTGTTCTTTATACTCCTTGTATACAATTTCTCTGCATTCCTTCTACTCCCTTCCCACTTTTTGCTGTTTTTGTTGGCTCTTGCCCTCCTATAGTCCTTCTGTTTTTCATTTGTGGTGATGAAATCAATAATTAGACTATGATGTGAATCCAAATAAAGTTGCCTTTTTTTTTTATTAAGAGAAAAAAAAACCAATACTTTGTCTTCATTTATATTCTTCAGCAGTCGTTTGTTGCCTTTCATTGGTGAAATGGTATCAGAATATTCAATACTGATAATGCTGCCAATCTTATTTTCAAAGTTGGGGCTTTTCCTGTGGGCTGTGCTTGGCACAGCACTACGCCTGATTTGGATTCTATTTAATCACTTTGGCTTCAACTGACATTGGGAGGCAAAGAAAACCAGCAATCAGCCTGCCATAAATTTGCCATGGGACTATATGCTGTTGCAGAAACAACCATACAAATTTGCTGAGGAAAGACAAATTCACGGCAGGCAGATTGCAGCAGCCTGGCTCCCATGCACTCGCTGGGCTCCAAGGCAAGGGAGGCCTGAGGCATGAGCACAGAACCAGGAAGGGGCCAAAGAGAGGGGTATGTGCTGTTTTCCTGAAATATCCCTTGCACAAGAGCAGGATCTGCCATCGGTACAGGAAGGGAGCCAGTAAGACAAGGTAAAAGCAGCCCTGGGCTAGAATGATGAGGACTGGGTTTGAAACCAAACTTTGCTATGTGCTTTCTGGTAATGCATGTGACCTCCTGGAGCCTCAGTTTCCTTTTCTGCAAATGAGAATAGTAATTATTGCTATGTAAAACTCAAAAAAATTGTGAAGGTCAAATATTAAAATGTTTATGAGAATTGCCTTATTTAACATAAATGAATATAAAATGGTCTGATTAATCATCATCTTAAAATTAATAATAAGGGTAAACACTTTGGCCCTAAGGTAGGCAGTTATCAGCATTCACACGATATAAGCATTAAGTTAAATTTAAATGGCATCAAAATCTCAGAGAAACGTTCTATGCTTTCATTTTCAAATAAGGTTTCTTCATGACAGATCATTATTGAAGAGTTTCTCAGGAGGGAAAAAGTTAGCTATGGGAGAGATTGAAATGGAGAAAGCTGATTTTAACATGCAAAATGGCTATTTCAATGTGTAGTAATAAAGAATGCCTGTATTCTCTTCTCTAGCTGCCCACTCCATATTCTTTCTCTCAGAGAGATGCATTTACTTTCTGCATTTTAATAATACTGCCTATTTTCTGAACAGTTTTATGAGACTGAGAGAGTAAAGTACAAAATCAATAGAGATAGTTATAAAATCTAGACATGGCTACTAATAAAATGGCAGAATAAAGAGGGAAGCTTAAAACAACAGGTCACAAAAGGTCCTTACACACTCAGTTCACAGGGCAAGTAAGAACAAAACCAGACAAGAAAACAAAACAAAACAAAGCTATGTATATAGAATAACTTGGTTAGAGTGTCTGAAATAGTCATGAGGTGAACTACAGAAATGTACTACTAAATCTTTTAAGTTACTTAAAAATTAAGTTGACATTAAAGTAAATTATTACAACATGCTTTGTGTGTGTGTGTGTGTGTATGTGTATGTGTAACGAATGGTTCTATTCTATCATTAATGAGACATATATTTTTATTTTGTTTTTTTATCTCAGTTGTAGTGATATTCTTGTCTGGTTCATTCTACACTAAACAAATACTCAAAAGAATGGACCTCCAAAATCATGTGATTGCTCATAAGCAGTACTTGCTTCAATCTACTTTGTTGATATTAATATATGAATAGTTATAACATTGTCCACTGGTTATCGATTCTATCCTTTACCATTCAAACTTTCTATATCCTAATGCTTTAAAAACATCTCTTGTAAACAAAATTTGGCTTGAAAAAATCTAATCTGGTAATCTTTGTCTTATAATTGAAGCATTTAATCCATTTACATTTAATGTAATAACTAATAAATTTGGGGGGGATTTTACTTTATATTTTGAAATAATTATAGATTTGCAGGAAGATACAAAGAGTACAGAAGGGGCCCTTGTACCCTTCACTCAGTTTATATCTTATATAATTATAGTATAATACTAAAGCCAGGAATCTGACATTGGAACAATGTATGTGCATAGTATGCAATTTTGTCACATGTGTGGATTTGTGTAACCACCACTGCAATCAAAAGAAAGAACTATTCCATCATCACAAAGATTTCCCTCATGCTACCCCTTCATGGTCCCACCCACCTGCTCACCCCACCATCCCTAGCCCATAGTAACCACTAATCTGTTTTCCATCTCTATAATTGTGTCATTTTGAGATTGTTATGTAAGTGGAATTATATAGTATACAATCTTCTGAGATCTTTTTCAATCAGCATTTTGCTTGTTTCCAGTTTCGGCTATTACAAACACAATTGCTATGAACAATCATGTATGTTTTTTTTGGGTGGACATACATTTTCATTTCTCTGGGACAAATGCCCAGCAATGCAATTGGTGGATTGAATAATAAAAGAACACTTACTCTTTTTTAAAAAAAGAAACTGCCAAACTGTTTTCCAGAGTGGCTTTACCAAATTACATTTCCACATATGAGAAATTCCATTTCTCCGCATTCTTGCCAGCATTCAATATTGTCACTATTTTGTAAATTCTTATTTTAATTAATATTATGATAAGAATACTTAACATGATATCTACCCTCTTAACAAATTTTTAAGTGTACAATATAGTATTGTTTGTTATAGGCATGATGTTGTATAGCATATCTCCAGAAATTATTCAGTTTGCATAATATGAACTTTATGCCCATTGATTAGCAACTCCCCATTTTCCTCTTCCTTGGTCTTGGTAACGCTATTCTATTCTCTGATTCTATGAGTCTATTTTAGATACCTCATGTAAGTGAAATCATGCCGTGTTTGTCTTGTGACTGGCTTATTACACTTGGCTTGATGTCTTCAAGGTCCACCTGTATTGTCACATTACAGGATTCCCTTTTATTTGAGGCAGAATAATATTCCACTGTATGTACATTGTTCTTTATCCTTTCATCCATCAATAGATATGTAGGTGGTTCCCACACTTGGCCACTGTGAATAGTGCTGCAATGAACATTGGGGTGCTAATATTTCTCTGAGATCCTGATTTCAATTCTCTTGGATAAATACCCAGAATTGGGACTGCTGGATCATATGGTAGTACTATTTCCAGATTTTTGAGTACCCTCTGTACTGCTTTTCACAGCAGCTGTACTATTTTGCATTTCCACCAACAGTATACAAGTGTTTCAATTTCTGCAACTTCTTGCCAACATGTTTTCATTTATTTGATAATGGCCATCCTAATAGCATGAAGTGATATCACATTTTGGTTTTATTTATATTTCCCTGATGATTAGTGATGCTGAGCATCTTTTCTTATGCCTAATGGCCATTTGTATAGTTTTTTGGAGAAGTTTTCTATTCAAGCTTTTAGCATATGTTAAAAATCTGGTTATTATTAGTTGTTTGCTACTATTTTTTATTTTAACAGTTCTAATAGAGGTGTAGTGATTACCATATTGGTCTGAATATTTATTTCCCCAATGGCTAGTCATGTTGAACATCTACTCATATTCTTATCTGCCACTTATATATCCTCTTTGGTAAAATGTCTCTTCATATCTTCTGCCCATTTTCTAATTGGATTGTTTATTGTTTTGCTGTTGAGTTTTGACAACTCTTCTACATTCTAGATATGAGTTCTTTGTATAATATGTAGTTTGAAAATATTTTCTCCCAGTCTACAGCTTGTATTTTCATCGTCTTCACACGGTCTTTTGCACAGCAGAAGTTTTTAATTTTGATGAAGTACAATTTATCAACACTTTTCTTTTATGGATCCTGCTTTTGATGTTATATCTAAGAACTCTTCACCAAGCCGTATGTCCTGAAAAGTTTATCTTATGTTATCTTCTATAAGCATGATAGTTTTACATTTAAATCTATGATACGTTTTGAGTTAATTTTGCATGTGTTTTGCATGAGGCTTAGGGATTTGTTTTGTTTTTTCCTGAGGGGTAGAGAGGAGATGTCTATGGATATCCTTTTGGTCCAGTACCATTTATTTATAAGATTGTCTTTCATTTATAGAATTGCTTTTGCGCTTTGTCAAAAGTCAGTTGGCTGTACTTGTGCCGAGCTATTTGTGGGTTCTGTATTCTGTTCCATTAATCTAAATGTTTATCCCCTCATACATACCACATAGTCTTGATAACTACGACTGTCTAATAATTATTGAAACTGGTAGAATAATTCCTCCCACTTTCCTCTTTTTCAAAACTGTCTTAGCTGTTCAACTTCACTTTTCCATATAAAATTTAAGTCTACTGTATTACTCATTTCTTACTATTTATCCCACATGTTCTATTTTTGGTTTGTTTTGGTTCATTTTAGGTTTTGTTTCTTCTTTCTTTTCTTATTTTTGTATTACTTTCTATTATTTCACTACCTCCCCTCATTAGCTTGGAAGTTATATCCTAATTTACTCTTCTCCCAGTGCTTACCCTAGAACTTATAAAAGACTAAATTCACTGGTACTTTTACCCACATCCTACATAATGTAAAATTCTCAAAATGTCTCTATTTTATTCTTCCAACTTTTATGATATGGTTGTTTATTTTAATTCTACATACATATTAAATAACACACTTTATTATTATTTCATATAGACAATATTCATTTACTGAATGATGTATTTACCAGTTTTATTCCTCTTGGAAGCACCTTTGAGGTTCCACATGGAGTAAGTTTTATTCTGCCTAAAGTATACTCTTTAATGTTTCTTTCATTGTGGGCCTGCTTGCTTTTGTTTATCTACAAATGTTTTATTTCACCTTATTTTTATAAGAATTTTTCCCATTAGGTAGGTATTGGTTTACAAACTAGCAATTATTTTCTTTCATCACTTTAAAGATATCATTCCTCCTGGCTGCCATTGCTTCTCTTAAGAAGTGCAGCCCTCGGCTTTATTGTTATTCCTTTATGTTAATATTTACTTGGTCTTTTTACTACCACCACCAACAACAATCCTGCCCCTAGGCAATTTACACTTTTTTCTTTGCCTTTTTATTCAATAATTTTATAATTTTTACCTAGAAATGCCTTCTTTCTCTTTATGATGCTAAATAGGGTTTTCAGAGTTAGTTGATATGGCTTGGTGTCTTTCATGAATTTTTGAAAGTTCTTAGCCATTCTCTCTTCATATACCTTTCTATTATTTTCTCTTTCCTTTTCTTTTTGGATTTCAATTACATATATTTCACCTTCTCATTGTATCCTCTCATATGCTTCTTTCTTTGTATAGTATTCTTTTAGCCTCTGCATTCTTTGTTCTGAATATTTTCTGTTAACCTGTATTCTATTTTAGTAATTCATTCTTTAGGTGCATCTAATCTGCTACTGAACCCATCCATTGGGTTCTTAATTTGGATTACTGTATTTTGATTGTTTTATTTTTGTTTTAGAGACAATGTCTTGCTCTGTTGCCCAGATTAGAGTGTGGTGGCATCATCATAGCTCACTGAAAACTCAAATTCCTGGGCTCAAGTGATCCTGCTGCCTCAGCCTCCCAAGTGGCTGGGACTTACAGGCATGTGCCACCAGGCTCAGCTAATTTTTTTTAAATTTTTTGTAGAGATGGGGTCTTGCTATGTTGCTCAGACTGGTCTTGAATGCCTAGCCCCAAGCAGTCTTCCCACCTCAGCCTCCCAAAGTGCTGGGATTACAGGTGTGAGCCACTGTGTCTGGCCTGGGGTTGCTGTATTTTTTTATTTAGATATTCAATATAGTTACTTTATCAAGTTTTTATTCTTTTGCCAGAATTATTCATATTGTCTCTTTTCTTCTTGAGCAATAGAAAGTATAGTTATGCTAAGGTCTGTGCTTGATAAACCTGAAGATCTATTTTATTGTT
Organism: Lemur catta; assembly: GCF_020740605.2. Lineage (NCBI taxonomy): Eukaryota > Metazoa > Chordata > Mammalia > Primates > Lemuridae > Lemur > Lemur catta. Next base: position 72,189,060 of record NC_059135.1, read on the forward strand.
TAGTGTTTACATTTGTTCTCATTCACGTTATCTTGTCTTTTCATGTATGTGAATTTTTTTTTATTATCTACCGGACATTGTATTTATAATATTGTTTGTAGAAATAAATTGAAGACTGACAAGGTGTTATCTTCCGTTAGAGAGTGTCAGTGCTCACTGTGACTAGGTGCCTGTGAGCACATGCAATCTAGGGTTAACTCAGTTTAAGTAAAGGGATCAAGAAGATTCTAAAATGGGCAGCAGTTTCTGTGAGAATCTGTTTAATTTTAGTTTACTCTTTCTCCTAGAGTGCAGCCCTTTAGGATTTCCAAACCCTAGGAAAGCAAAGTTCACCAGGATTTGCCCCTCAACAAAACATGGACTCTAATCATTATACTTCTTAGCCCTTTAAATCTGTCAGATAAGTTGTTCGGGCTCTCACCTGCCCATCTGAACCAGCAAAGATGGCCCTAAATGCTGGTTTCTATTCCTCATTACTCTGTTCTTCTCCATTCTTAACGCCTTTACCTGTAGGCACATTGTCTACCGCACTCCTAGAACTTCTACAGTTCTGACTTTTCTCTCCCTTCACCAACTCTGATTCATACTTTGTTCTTCCTTTATGCTGCTAGTGGTTGATAAGAGGGTCTCAACTTCTCTTGCCTCATATCTCTATAAGGGATTTCCTGCTCTTTTCCCTGGTCTTTCCCTCTGTTCCTTTCCCACACTTCCTTAGGGAAGAATGAATCAATGGGATGTGAGTTTGGGGGAAGGCTTTTGTGGGTTGTGATGCCTTACAGAGAGGGCACTCTGTTCTTTTCTGTTCCGTTCCATGTGGGCTGCCCACACCCTTGAGAGAGGAGTGCCTATAGTTTTGAGTGTTTGGTTATGGAGAATAAATCCATTATGGAGAGAAAAGACAGCATTAGATGTACATTTGGTTACATATTAAATGTATCCTCTGACGCAGTTTTTATCAATAATGAAAGTAATATATTGTTCTCCTTTTGTTTGGCTTCTGTTTTATTTTTCACTAGGTTCCAAACTCAGAGATAGAAAAAAAAAGAATATTATCTATTTATTTCCTAAAAGCCCCCATGCAGCCATTCACCAAAAATTTCTGTCTTATTATATAACACATTCTATGGAGGAAGCTCTTCATCCTCTTCTTCATGAGTGTCATCACCCCAGAGTCAGAGTCACGCCTGCAGCTTGAAGCAACAGGAGGGACACATCCAGCCATGTGCTTCCCCCCTGCCACACACCCTAGTGCCATGTTCCATTCAAAGACTGGGATTAATGACAGGTTTAGAGTGATAGTAAACTGAAAACAAGGGATGTGAAGGAACTTTCCCAAGAATACGGAGACATAGCATCATGAAATGGAGCAGAAACAAGGGAACAACCTATAAATTCTCAGAGCTATAAAAGCAAAGTTGACCTTTTCTAAGCAAAGTAACCAAATTATTAACGGTAGCTTATTTTTTTTATAGTTTGTGGGTTTTTAAAATAAAATGCTACAGAGCCACCAACTGAGACCTGCTGTCATCTAAGCCAAGGGAAAATCCTAACCCAGCTAGAACAAAAGAGCCTGAACACTATGAACAACAGTGTGAACTTGGTCCCCAAAACCACAAACTGTGTTTATGCAGACATAACCATAGATAAAACTCCTTTTATCTTAAAATGTTTCTATGAGCTCTCATTTTCCTTTTTCCTTTTTTTTTTTTTCTGAGAACTTCTGCTTATTTGCAACTATTTCTGGGACACAGCAGCACTCCAGTAGAGGGTTTTGGCAACAGCCCCTGTTGTGGTCAGCAGCTCCTTCTGCAGCTGGGATTTCTTAAAAGAAGTGAGTAGCATTTGCCTTATGGTGCTCCAGCAACAAAACAAGCAAAACTTCCATGGGAATCAGATAATCACAGAGCTTTCCCCCTCCCTCCCCTTTCCTATCTTCATGTGATCGAAGAGGTCTAAGCCACCAGCGCACATTTCAGCAGGCATGCCACGCACAGTGGCTGATACAGGAACACAGTCCTAACTGCCAGGCTCTGCAACAGATTCTGGGGAACTTCATTAGCTAAAGTGATTGTGGCGCTCATAACCTGGAGGTCTCAAATTGGAAGACTTGTCACAGTCAAGATTGTGTGCCCCTGACAGGGAGACATGCCTCAGGGTGGGTTTATACATCTAAGTACATCTGGTGGTGAGTGCTTCAGCGAAAGAATTTACTCAAAGACAAAAAGGCCATAGATTGAATAAATATAAACATCTAGCTTTGCCTTAACTATAGCCAACAAAACAAAAGCAGATAAAACAACAACAAGAAAAATATCAAACATGCAAGTTTTCATGGCTAAACAGTCATTCATGTTCACCAGCCAGAGACAAAGAGGCTAACAAGGTAAAAGTCACAACTAGCATCTCAAAATGTGGGGGTCCTGTCTTGCTAATCCAGTTTGAACAAAGACACCTTATGAGATCAACCTAAGTATCCGGAAAATGTTTAGATACTTACACAAATGGGATTATGCAAGTATAACATTAACTAAATTTCAACCTAACACCCAAAGATGTTGCCATCTTCTAATAACCTTCAAGCAACAAAATAACCAAAGAAATTTCACTGAGTCACCATATCATTAAATAAATATTATCTTAAATAAATAAATATTTAAGTTAATATCATTTTAGAATCATAGAGATGAAAACAATTGTGAGAAATATCCTTTGGGGTCCTAAAAGCAGTCCTCACTGAAACCTGATAGGCTGTGGACTTTTCATTTCTTAAAAAAAATTACTGTTATATTACTATAATAATATTTTTATGCAATCCTAAAAACGTTTTCTCAGTGTTGACTGCTTACTGCAAGCATCTGCCTTCACTTTGAGGAACTAGCAACATTCCCACCACTAGTGCACAACAACTAAGGGCAAACACTTCCACTTTTGATGACCAACAGTTTTAAAAACCCACATTGGGCAAAAGGACATTTCTCACAAGAAAAACAGGCCAGGCGTTAGCTTTAACAAAGGGCTATTTGTGAGATCGCCTTCCTTTGAGCTGTGCCATAGCAAGACAGATGCTGGAGAGGGAAGTTCGAGAATCGTCCTACACCAGACCCACTTTGGGTTCCTTCCTCTGCTCGCTTCCAGCACAGCTGCACAGACTAAAATAAAAAGAGGAAATAGGGACCCCCAGGCTGAATATTATGACTTCCTTCAGCAAAAGCCTTTAGAAAACCCTCTCAGGAACCTGTGACGTCACAGAGATGTGTCATCTTCTTATAGATCTTTGCTCCCAAAGGAGGATTTATATATGAATAATTTCTTAATGCAGGCAATAAATGCTGAAATGCAGCTAGTGTACAAAGCAATAATTTAGGCTAAAATGCAACACTCGGGCAAAGTCATTCCAGGAATTAAAATCTTATTGTTAACTTAACCAACTTTTCTTTTAACTAACTAAATAAACTGTAGCAAGACATGATAAGCTGTGGCTCAGAGAAAGAGATTCACAACCGAACTCTGGACTGAGTCTCAGGAGCTTCATGTTTCAATCCCAACTCTGTAAGGCTTTGGGTGATCTTGCTAAATTTACTTCATTCCCCTGAATCTTAGTATCCTTCTGTATTCAAAGAAGGGCATTGGACTTGATGATACTTATTCGGTTTCTAGACACCTGTGTTTGATGTCCCATGGACACATGAAATTAATATATTCAGGTTTAACTCTTTCTCTCTGTTTGTGCCCTACTAATACTCCCCAGTAATACTCTTGCCCCAGTAATCCTTACTTCAGGTTAGAGTTGCACCAATCACCCTATTAACCTAGCCAGAAATCTGTTAGTCAGCCTCTCCACTTCTATTTTTCATAAGGCAGTCCTCCCTTAAGGAGTTCAATATATTTAATAGTTTCACCACATATTTTTATTTTGTAAAACCTAGTTCTACCAATTTAGTACCTAAATCTCTTGCTGAACATCCATTTCCATCAGTCTTCTCAGTCAGAGCCTTAGCTCAGATCTGTCCTCGCTTCTTCAAGTTTTTGCAAGAGCCTCTTAGCTATTCTTCCTGCCTTGTGTTGCATACCCTGCAATCCAACCTTTCAAAGCGAGCTGAGTTTCTTCTTAAAAGGTGCATGCTGTACATCTCTCTCCTACTCAAAATTCTTCAGTTATTTCCCGCCTGACACAGAATAAAGTCCAGCTCCTTAGCACCTTACACAGGGTCCGTCCATGTCATTCCCCACAAATACTTCATCCAGCCGGCAGAAACTCCCGTTTCAAAAATCTCCCAAATGCTCTGGAACCTCCACCTAGGCAACGTTCTAAAGACCTTGTTGATACAAGTTGTGCCTCTACTGTGAGTTTGCTCCTTTGTCCCCCAGAGTTTATCCCTAGTATTTGCTTCTGAGAGAAGGAAGTTTTGCAGTGCCAAGAGACTTAAATGTTAGATCTTTCTGTTTTTGTTTTCTGAATACTAATAAAGTGAAACTCCACATAAGAAGAAGTAGAAGGAACCATCATCCAGAATCAATAGTGAGTTAACAACCATGATCCCTTAACCTGGGCTAGGTAGCCTGAAAGGCATATTTAGTTTATCCCCTATTATCAAGAAAGAAATGTGAACACTTCATAGTTGAATATTACTCTGAATATCACAGCACTCAAGACAATCAGATGTTGAGATACAGAAAATTAGTATAATTTATAATCACTCTGTGCTAGGGAAAAAAAATAATGCTCTTTAAACTGCATCCCTGAGGATAGTACTGCTGTCTTAATTAGTCTCGGGGAGGCTACAGGGAACATTCCTGAGGATCTAGAAACTGTAGGAAAGATATTTTTAAAAGACAAGAGAATAGTGCACAGGCTGCTGTGAGACCCTGAGAAAGTTACTTGACTTTCCTGGGCCTCAACTTTCTTATCTGAAAATATGGGGACACAATTAGATGATGAGTGATGAGGTGAGTGGAGGGTGAGTCAGCTACATGTGCCAGCTGCATGGAGACCTTTCCAGCAATCTGGAGAAAGATCTGCAGCAATGGTTCCAGAACTAATGGTGTGCTTCCATAGGGTGAAGGTATAGATAGGGTGGCCATACTTCTAGCTGTCTAGTTTGCTTGGGACAGTCCTAGGTTATGCCTGGTGTCTTAAAATTATTTTAAAATATGCCTACTTATACTTTGGATAATAAATTATATAACTGTAGTATGAAGGTATTTGTCCCCTGAAAATCATTAGGAATTGTGTTTCTGGCATTTGGTAAGTTCTCTGATTATGGGGAAAGGTGGGAGTTTAGAGCCGGATTAGACAAATTTTCCTCCGTTTAAATATAAAAACGTGTTTCTTCATTATGATGTTCAATCTTTTAGCATGAGGCAAAAATTCAAATAGCCTTGTAAAAATACTTTTCAGGTGTTATTTACTTTGGATTAAGTTTACAGATTCCAGTGGGATCTTATCTTTCTTCAAAGAATATCATTCTTATTGAACTCCCTCAATGAAAGCTTCCTTGCTTAGGGAATTCGGCAAAATATATACATCGTTTTACCATCTGCAGGGGTGATAGCACTTAATTAGGAAAGACAGGAGTCTAGAGGACGTTTTCAAAGCAGCACCTCAGGTAAGAGACTCCCTCTCCACCTTCGTGATACTAATGGTTCTGCAACTCATTTTATGCTCGTTGCATCACAGACTTTCCCCTAGAGAATATGGAATTCAAATTGGATGAACAGATGCTCACAAATTAAAGCACTCTGTCTATATACCTGCAGCAAGCATGCAGGGGTAGACAGAGAGGAGAAGGGATAAAGGAAGAAAAAGACAAAGAATTTTGAAACCATTGATTTCTCATTTCTCTTCTCCCTCATCACTTCTCACCTCCATGAGCTTCCCACCTCCTCTCTGCCATTTTTCTGGCCCACGATTACATTATTTTTCTTACACCCTCTCAATTTCCACATATAGAGAGTCTTTCTCTCTGAGCGGACAGTCATAATGGAGTTAGTGAGAGACATTCATTTTCAGATGCCAAAAGCCACTCTCTTACTTCTTTCTCCCTCTCTTCACAATCATAGAACTTGTTCTCAGTAGTTTCTCTGGGAAATGTAGCTTGCAAATGACTGAACTTTGCTTTTTTAGGCTGATTCAGTAAGCAGAGAAATTGATTTTATTCTGGACAGAAGGGTTTACAAAACAACGCTGATCTCTAGCCCCTTACCCCCTGGCAGTTTTTCTCTCTCCAGATCACGGGCTTCAACCCAGGCTTGTTAGTTGAGGGTCACTCAGGCACACCTAGGTCCCAACCATTGTCTCCCAACCTGGACTTCAGTCAACATGTGCCTCTGTACTCCTGCATGCCACCAAGTATCTCATTTTCCCTAGGAAATAGTCCAAGGTGTCCGTGCTAAAATGCCTGATAAAAACATACACTTATATCTCATTACCTTATTCTATATTTCAAAAAAGCTTCCCTTCGTAGGGATTAGTCCTTCCTAAGTGAAAAATATTGTAAAGATCTCATGGAGCCTGTAAGGATTTTCTTTGTCTGTGTATTAGAATAGGTGTCAATGACTTATGAAAAACAGCCACAGTTCACCAGTAAACATTGTAATGGATACACTTTGGGGTACATTTTATTTTCTTCTATTTTCCTTCCCCAGTTGCATTTTTAAAAATACATATGATTTTTACTAAACAATAACGATTTGTAATCTTTATTGTGAAGTGTATAGAGGTATTTTAAAAATCTAAATGTTTGCCTGTCTTGCATCATTCTTCACATTGCATTATTTTACTCGTTAAACAATGCTTTAAAATGTCCCAGATTTATTTTTCCTCCTTAGGTTACGGCAGATCAGCGTTAGTCCCGAGAGAGCTGTTCCTGTCTTCCTTATCTGTTTTGGAGAGGCTCAATGGTAGACGTGGTCGTGTGACCGCATGAGGTAATGTCAACCAATCTCATCTTGTCAAACTTGTCATAGCCCTGAGATTTCACATAACAGAATTTCACCTCATGCATTCTTGCAATGCCACACAACAGGAGGATTTTAGAATTCAATGTGCAATCTCTTATTCCCTAAAGTGACTGGTTATTTCAACAAAATTTCCAGCATTGTATAATTATGGAACATAAAAAATAAACAGAAGATGAAAATAGTGGCTCATTTCACCTATGCTATTTCAATGTGGAAAAATCATAGCAAAAGGAAAGAAAATCTTTTTTACTCATGGTAGGGGGTAGGGGGTTGAGGGCGGTGTGAACATAAAAGCCACATTTGCTCTAGCCACCCAGAAAACATCTTTGTTTACAATTGTGTTGTCAAGGAAATGGCAGCTACTTGTGACATCACTTTGAAACGGCTATTGCAGGCACGATTGCACTGTTGTTTAAATGTTATGCTTATTCTTGTCCCTTCTCTGCTCTTCCTACTCCCTAAGGAAAAGCCAAAAGGATCACTGGTAGCCACAGACTGTAATGTAAGAGGGAAATTAGATTGTAGCCTACATTTAGCTACATTTGGATCATTTCTACTTATTTAAGGCCAATAGTGCCAAATCAATTGTGCTTTGGGGTTATCAGTTGCAGTATTCACACATCTGTGCCCTAACTTCCTCACCTGCTGTCTCTTTTCCAGAAATCTCAAAAGGAAATAGTAGATTTTGTTTTCAGTGGAGACGAAAAGAAAACATCCCAAACCTTTTCCTGGATGACCTCAGGTCCTTAGAGGGATACCCTGTGCTCTGCTATGTGAACATGGGTTTGTTTCTTTCCGTTTCTAGTTGCCCTTAACTCCTGTGACCATAGAAACTCAAGTATAATAGAATGTGACTCTCCCTATATGTATGACTGTCCCCTGCCAGCTTCCCTACAGTGCTTCCTGAGAGGAACTTTCTGCCTACCACCTTCGATATGTAGGAAGGACTTCAGTCCACTGTCGGGACGACATGCACAGATGTATTCATGTCCACAGTCCGTGCATGGGGCTGGGGTAGGAGGAGAAGCAGCGAGGACCTACTGTGAGCTGAGGGGCAAGGTTCTGCAAAGGGAAGAGCTACATGCCTTCTGACATAGCCTTTAACACTTTTAGGTTGTTTGGAAATTTCCGGCACATTTTGAGAAGGAAAATACTTACATCACTCTTTGGCTCTCTGAGGAAAAATGAGCTTATGTACTCAGAGGGACTGTGCATAGTAGGCTCGCGAACAAGCTGGCACCCTGAATAATTGCAGTCTCCCCCGGGTGCTCAGAAAGGGAGGCAGAGCGGCACAGCCGGCTCCGTGTGTACGCGATGAACCTCTGCATGGTGGCTGTCTGCAATCCAAAGGAAGAACCCTTATCAGAAAACACCATGCTGACACTCTCATCTTAGACTTCCAGCCTCCATAACTGTGAGAAAATAAATGTCTGTTATTTAAACCACCCAGAATATGGTATTTTGTTATGGCAGCCCTAGTAGACTAAGACACTACCTCATAATTCATACTCGAATTTTGTCAGTTGTTCTGATAATGTTCTTTATAGCCATTTTCTTTTCTTAAATTTAGGAACTTTTTCTTGGTCTAGGAACATAGATTTCATTTACTTTTCAAATCTCTTTAATCACCTTTAATTTGGAACCTTTCCTCTTTCTTCTTTATCCTTCGTGACCTTGACAATTTTGAAGAGTACAGGCCAATTACCTCAGAGAATGTTTCTTGACTTGGGTTTGGCTGACATTTCCTCAGGATTAAACTCAGGTCATTGGCTTTGGCAGGACTGTCACCGAGTGGTGGCTTGTCCTTCCTTGCGTCACATCTGGAAGTACTTGATGTTGGTGGTCTCAGCATTGATGACGCTTACTTTGGTATCCACTGGGCTTCTTTACTAAAAATTTGTTATTTGTCTTTTTGTAATTAGTAAAGCATTTGCTTGGGATACTTTAAGCCTGTGCCAATCTTGGTCCTCATCAAAGTTTTACCCACGCATTTTAGCATCCATCGATGATTTTCTAACTCCACCAGCCCTTCTATATTTAGCAGTTGACACTGTATTGTCAAGAAAGGCAATTTTTGCTTCTCTACTTGTGTGTTTTGAAATTTAATATAAGAATGGACTCATGAATTCTTATTTTATATAATGGATGGTAATTATTACTATTATTATTGTTGTTGTTATATTTTGATGCTCAAATTGTTCCCAAATCTGTCCAGTGGAAGTCCCTTCAAGCTGGTTCCTATGTTCTTTTGACATGTCTCTGTCATTCTCGAGGCACTTTCTTACTTTCTGGCACAAGATGTTTCAGGTTCTTCTTGTTCTTTCCTGACCAATGTCTAGAACCAGCCATTTCTCCAAGAAGCCCCAGCCCTGGTTCCTTTTAATGGAGATTATGGGTAGAGATCAAGATCATCTGGGTAATAGGTGTGCTCTTTGCTATGGGTGCAGTGTTGCCTCAAGGCCTCTCGGCTGACAGGTGAGCTACATATATACACACACACAGACACACCATGCATAGATATACATGAACACACACACACAGATACATCATGCATAGATATAAATACACACCATATGCAAATATACATACACACACATACACACACACCCCACATAGACATACATGCACACACAGAGACACATCATGCATAGACATACATACACACACACCATGCATAAATATACATACACACACATACACACACACACACACACACAATCAGTTCCTTCTATATCATTCAAAAGTTGAAAGTTAATTTTATTTCTTCCTTTTCTTTCTCTTCTTTCCCCTTCTGGCTGCCTTTTTCTCTTTATTATTTCCCTTTTTTTCTTCATTTCTTTTCCTTTTTTATCTTTTTCCCATGTCTATTTATAGTCTTCTTACTTATAGTCAAGAGAAAATAGTCTCTGAATTTTCTAGATGTAAAAACCCTGTATCTCTCTCCTGCGCTGAAATAAAAATGGGACAGATAGGAGAGGAGCTGCAGGCTGGACGTGTCCCAAGAGATCCAGACCTACCAGGCTTCAGCAGCCACCAAGCCCCTTGTTCTCTGGCCAAAAAAACGACACATGTTGTTCCTGGCAACTGTCCTTTGGAGCATCCCTCAGTCTGGTCAGAGTCACTACAGAGAAATGAGAGGAGCCAGGGATTAACATTGAAAACACACTAAGCCTGAGCCTCCCAAGGATTAAACATAATCTTAAAAATAAATAAATAAATAAATAGAAATTGTAAAACTTTGCAATTTAAAGAAATCATACCAGACTTGAATTTGTTTTACGATACTTGAATCAAAGATTTACAGACTAGAGCAGTACTGCAAAAGAAACAACATATTTAGAGATTCATAATTTGACACAAAATATTTTTTTTATTTAACTTCTTAGTAAAAGATCTAATTCAGGAGAGTGTTTTGTTTTCATAAGATAATATATCCTGACTAACTGAGGGGTTTGAATATAAAACATATATGTCTGGTACAAATGCAGGACTCACAAATTAACCTTTCTGGTGCAAATGCAGGGCTTGTTAAACAAAACCTATCCCATCTGGTACACTTTCCAAGAATATTCCAGTCAAGTGTTTGTCTATTAATAGATTACTTTGTCTGCCTTATTCTTGCCCTTTATGGCTTTTAACAAGCCATAGACTCGTAAAATTTTATAGTCTGAAGGATCCTTCAGAATTATGCAGTCCTATCTTCTCCTTCTGTTTTCACTTCTAAAAGAATTATTTATTATGACAATTTTAAAAGGCAGGGACTCTTTAGAATTTTACATCACTTTGAATCAAATTCTCTCAGTGCCTATCATAAGGTTATAAGTCAATTAGCTTCCAGGTATTTCAATCAAGCATTCCTATACTTTATTTATTAAACACTTGCCATGTGCTAGGAACCGTGCAGGTGCTGTGGATTCAGCACCATGGCTGGTGTGTGGAAAATATTAATAGATGGTGGGGGATCATGGGTAGAGGGAGGAAGACCAGTTAGGAGGCTACTGTGATAATAACCTAAGCAAGACATAATTGTGATATAGACTAGCAGGATAGGCAAGGTGGTGGGTTAGCTGGATTTTTTCTTTTTTAGTTTCATTTTTTTACTTTTTATTGTACAAAATTTAAAACATATACCAAATAACACTTTAATGAATACCTGTGTTTATATTATCCAGATCCAGGTTAGCTGGATTTCAACATATTTTATAGAACTTATAGGATAGGGTAATGGAGAGGATATGGATTGTGTGAGAAAGAGAGAGGTCAAAGAGGACTTCAGGATTATATTTGTTTTTTAGCCTGAAAAACTGGAAGACTAATGTTGGCCTTTATTAGGATGGGAAAGACTAAAGGAGGATAGCTTTGGGTGGGAAAGAAATCAAGTGTGTTTTGTGGGCACGATGTTTTGAAATGCATATTCAATTTTCAAGTGGAGATGTGTAAGTATTCCAAGTGGATAACTTATGTGGGGTTCAGGGGAGGGATCAGGACTGCAGAAGTCACCAGCTTATAAACAGGATTTTATAGCATCAGACTAGGACCTAAAGGTATATTTTCAGCTGGCATGTATTGAAGGCTTACTGTGCACCAGGAGCTAGTCTGAGTGCCTGCCTGTGTTGGTTCATTTAGCTCTCACAGCAACCCAATCCAATCAGGTAGATACTTTTATTATCATTATCGTTTGCAGATGAATAAACTGAAAGCAAAGAGAAACTCTGTCATCTGCCCCAACTGCATTGCTAGTAAATGCCAAAGCACAATCTGAACCCCAGTCTGATTCTATGGCCTTGCTCCTAACCATTATGCTGCTCCTGTTTATGTAATGTGATCCTGCCTAAAAGAAACTTATGATGTAGTTGAACAAATGCAAGTAGCACACATGAATAAAAAATAAAGATTAGGTACTAAAATGTCATGGCATTAACTGTGAGTCAAAGAAGTTTAGAAGATGTGTGAACTTCCTCCATAATGGGACATAGCAGTAATTAGCTGCTTCACTATGATTCAATTACACACTGGAGATCTGAAAGAATTTCGCAGGTTCCATAGATATCCAATTTATAGCCATAGATTAGCTTAGCCATGGGTATTATCATGCTCATAATGGCTAATCATTTAGATATTGTGCACACCTTGCCCTACTGCCTAGCACTTTGGTAAAATCCCACTGTCATTTAAGCCTTTCTTAATCAGCCTTCATCAAGTGGCAATAAAGAGTGCTACTGAAAGGTTCATTTCATTAACCCTTTGTCTTCTAAATGGATGGTTATAGTCTATGTTCACTTCATTCTACATAATAAGCAAGAACTTAGGAACTTCCTGGGAATTCCAATTAATTCAACAGAAACTTACTGAGCACAAAATTGAGAGTGATAATGTACTTAGCCCTTTGAGGTTGTTAAAGCCTTTGCCCCAAGATTTTACAAGCTGTATGCCAAATTATGCTAATTGATTTTCCTCCTTTGAATGTATATTTGGGATCTCTAACTTCCTAACAAGGAAGCACTTCTTTCTACTTTTCCTATGCCAAGATGATCATCTAACTTCTAGACCCCTGCTGAAAAGTATTATCTTTGCTGATGTCAATGCTGAAAGTGTGTGTCGTGAGAAAAAACTTCCTAAAAATACTTTTCCAGGTCAAAGAATCATTTGAACTGAACAGTGTCGCTAGCAACAATGAATGTTTGTCCTGCGCTCTAGGTGAGGGCTGAACATGGCCCATGGGTAGATCCAACCCATTGTCCCATCATCTGTTTTTTATGGCCATAAGCTAAGAATGTTTTTTTTTCTATTTTTAAAAGGTTAAAAAATAAATAAAAAGAATAGTATTTCATGACATGTGAAAATTATATGAAATTCACATCTCAGTGTCTATAAATAAAGTTTTATTGGAACATGCTCATTCACTCATATATTGTTTATAGCTATTTTTGCACTCTGCAACAGCAGAATTGAGTGTTCTTGACAAAGACCATATTCCTGGTCCTTTACTGAAAAAGTTCTCTAACCCATACTCTGTATTTTGAAAAAGATGCTTTAGTCATAACATATTTTGGAATATAGTATAGCTGTTTATTTTTGTACTTTTGCTCTTGAAAATCATAGCCTTATATGGCAGAGCCTAATTCAGTTAAGAAGGCCATCTTTATCAATGAGTGCAAAAATAGAATAGCATGGAAGCAGGCCAATTAGTGACCATAAAAATATTTAAATTTGATTTTAGTCCCTAGAAAGAACCAAATCAGAGTTATCATTTGGGTGCTTTTTAATGGCCCCTTTCTCTTCCTTTATTTTTTTAATTTCTAAATTACTGTATGAGTAAAACATGCTTTATTTTCTCTTCTAACCTTAATTTTACCAATGTTAAATTATATATGTACAGCTTTTTTTTCCTGAGAGAAAGAAACTAAATTTTGGATTATTTCCATGTTAAATTCCTAACAGACAATATTAAATCATCTCCTTCAATGATCATCCACAAGGTCCTTTAGAAGATGCCAACCACAATCCTTTAGACAGTTTTCTTTACTATTCTGATCAAAGTATAAAAACTTAGCTGCTTGCTATCAAGCTAAGAAAAACACAACTTTAAATTTTCCCATAAAATAGAAAGTCCATGTGCAGATTTTTCTTCCAAGAGAAGAAATGTTTAAAGTAATTAATGTTACTCCTCAATTCATTTGCTGAATAATGGCCAGCAAACATACACAAAAGTGCTCAACATCTCTAATTATTAGATAAATGCAAGTCAAAACCACTATGAGATATCACCTAACTCCAGGGAGAATGGCCTTTATCAAAAAGTCCCAAAAGAACAAATGCTGGTGTGGATGTGGAGATTGGAACACTCTTACACTGCTGGTGGGACTACAAATTAGTACAACCCCTGTGGAAAGTAATTTGGAGATATCTCAAAGAGCTAAAAATAGAAATACCATTTGATTTAGCAATCCCACTATTAGGCATCTACCCAAAGGAAAAAAAAAAAAGACGTTCTATAATAAAGATATCTGCATGTGAATGTTTATGGCAGCACAATTCACAATTGCAAAGATGTGGAAACATCCCAAGTGCCCATCAATACATGAGTGGATTAATAAAATGTGGTATATGTATACCATAGAATCCTCTCAACTATAAAAAACAATGGTGAACTAGCACCTCTTGTATGATCCTGGATAGAGATTGAGCCCATCCTTTGAAGCAAGGTATCACAAGAAAGGAAAATTAAGTACCACATGTACTGGCCATCAGATTGGTACTAATTGATCAACACTAACGTGCCCTTTCTCTTCCTTTAAGAGAGGTTATTCCTGAATGTCTTCACATGGAGAATCCCAGGGCTCTATACATATGCATCAGTGTTGGACACTGTCTGTTGAAGAGGTTAGAGAGGAAGTCTATTTTACAATTGCATATGGCTTTGACTAATCATTTAAAATTCAACTTTCTCTTATCATCCCTACAACAATCTTGTGAGTTGACAAACTAGATATACTTATTACTAGTTTGAAATAAGGAAACTGAGGCCTGGAGTATCATTGCTCTATGTTGGAAAAAACAAACAAACAAATAACAACAACAAAAAACCCCATTAGGCTTCAAGTCAAAATCCCTGGCTTCTATCCCACTCAACTCTCCAAGGACCAGTGTCCCTTATCTATAATTGAAAGTCAGAACCTTTGACCAACTAGTTTCACTGAAATAACTATAAGGATCAAATGAGATGCATATGAACATGTTCTGAAAACGCCATAAAATGCTTTATTTTAAAAAAAAGGAGAAAAGAAAGAGGAAACAAACACAATTATTAATAAATTGCTTAGATGAGGTCACTTTTGGATAGCCGGCAGGGATCACCTGCCCGTCAGCACTATGTTCATTACATGAGCCAAGGATAGTGGAGGTGAAAAGAAAATCATTTGCTATGGAAGCTCATGCCTTTGGCCATCAAATGTTTTAAGCTTAGTTACTATGAATTTCACGCCAGAGGGACTTGTGATACACATTTGCATTGCTCTCTTCTATTTCCTCCAGCAAGTAGAAAGACAAAAGCTGTACACCCACTGTAATAAAATGCCGTCAATTTAAAATTTTGTCTTATAGCATGGCTGCTAATATCATGAATGTCAATGCACCAGTGTTCCAGATGTCACTCAATCTATGTATTTTTTACTAAGTTGCAAATTTACCCTACTGAATAATATAATTGATAAAAGCACCATATCTTTGGACTTCAATAAAGTGTTTGTGTGATGGTGTTCTTCATTACATGCCTGAATGCACTCATTAAGCTCACAGGGAACAATAAGCCTAAAGAAGCACAAAGACAGGGAGGCCGAACCAGCGGGAAGCACACATTTCCACCACCCCAGGGTCTGGCAGGTCTGTTCCTGGAGGAGGAGAGTGTTCCAGGCGCTGCATCTACATTTCACATTCAAGAGATGACTTAGCTGTTTGCTTTTCGGTGAGAAATGAGAGCTGCATGTCCTTGATTATAAACCTAAAACTGGGAATGGGAAGATTTTTTAATGGAGAATCTTCCTGTTTTTCAACTTATTGTCACATTTTTGTCGGCATTGTTTAAAAGTCTAACCTCATTTTGAAACTCATTTTCCCTCAGGCTGTGTATACCTTTGCCTTAAAATAGTGCCACATTCCTGGGGAACTTCTGAGGCATATTCATCCTCTCCTTGCTGTCTGATGGCAGCGGACGCACCCAGCCAGTCTGATTGGGGCTCCGCAGGGGTTTCACAGGCTTCATTCCCGTCAGAGAGACAGTGTCCGAGCCCGATTTGGCTGACAGAAAGGATTTGAACAAGAGTTTACTTTTCAGGGTTCTCAGGGTTTGAACAAATAAACACTCACTAATTCCTTCACCAAATATGTACTGAGCACTAGAATATTCTGGTTTCTGGGGGGAAAAAAGTGAAAAGAATAGACAAAGTCCCTGTTCTCATGGAGCTCACGTTGGTGGAGGTGGAAGGGTAGAGACAAACAATAAATAGAGCATCTAGCAAAATAGGTTTCTTTATAATATCCTATAGTAAAATATGGAGCATGAAACCCTAGGGCTAAAGTATGAGGTGATTAGAAAGCAGAGCGGTAGAAGAAGTTGGAAATACTACTTTATATGGAGTGCTTTGGTTGCCATTTATAATAATTCCCACTTCTTCCTGTTCTCCTTTTCTGCCACAACACAGGAGGGTTATATTCTTCACATTTTCATAATTGGATGTGACCATATGACTTACTTTGGCCAGTGAAATATGAATATAAATGATGTGTCACTGTCAGGCTGAAGAATTTAGGAGACAGTGTACAATTTGGTGAAGCTGTGGGTCCCATGTAGAGATGGTGGTATCACTCCTTCTGGATTCTGGTCCAGTAGGTAAGGATCTTTAAAGTCATCCCTCCTGTCCACACAGCAAGAAAAAAGTTGAACAAACTAAAAATCAACAATTCTTCTTAGATCTATCAGAGAATTGAGGTCACAGTGCAAACAACTGTCCCCAAATTAGAGAGATGGATAAGTGGGTACAGAAAATGACAACTTACAGAAGCAGAGACCCACAAGTGGAAACCTCTGTGGGAGCCAGTACCAAGATAGGAAAACCTAAATGGTACTTGATGGAATTGCTGGAGGCTCAGTGGACAAGTTTAAGAGTCAAAAACTTTAGGGAGGCCCAGTCTTAGAGGGATTCTACAGTTCAGTGAATTTTATCTACAGGATGCTGCCAGATTCTCATAGAAAAGACAAGAGAAAAATCCCCCAGTAATTCCAACAGGGCAAGAGGAAAAGTAGCAATTTTGAAATATGCCCAGAGCACTGTCTTCTTATTAACAAGGCATGACCTCAAGAGAAACTATTTACCAAGGCCTAACTGACCTAGAGAAAGGGAAATACCCAACTCCAGCCTCCCTTATCCTTCCTGTATCAACTAAGGGAGAAGAAGGCTGAGAAAGAGGTGAACAGGCACAGTCTCATTGGAAGAATGAGACTAAAGCATAGCACTTAGAACACTTCCTCTTCCCCATCCCCCAATCACAACATCACTAGCTCCTAACCAGATAAACCGCACCCTAAAAGCCTACTAACCTCAGTGTCTTTTACTCAGTACATCATGTCTGGCTTACAACAAAAAATTATAAGGCATACTAAATAACAAAAAACAGTTTGAAAAGACAGAACAAGCATCAGAATAGACACAGACATGGCAGATATGTAGGAATATCAGACCAGGAATTTAAAACTTTGATTAATATGTTAAGGGCTATAATGGAAAAAGTATGCAATATGCAAAAACATATGGATAATGAAAGCAGAGAGATGGGGACTCTATGAAAGAATCCGGAGGAAATGCTAGAGATCAAAAAACACGGTAACAAATGAAAAATGCCTTTTATGAGCTCATCAAAGGACTGGATATGTTCAAGGAAAGAATCAGAGAGCATTAAAAAATATCAATAGAAAATCCAAAACTGAAATGCAAAGGGAGAAAAGAATAAAAATGATAGAACAGAATATCCTAGAACTGTAGTATAATTATAAAACGTATAATATATAAACAATAGGAATACCAGAAGGAGAATAAAGAGAGAATGGAACAGAAGAAAGAATTTAACCTTACATGTAGAGCAGCAAGCATAAGATTTACATTGGACTTGCCTTCAGAAAGGATGCAAGCGTGCAAGCAAGAAGAGAGTGGACAGAAATATTTAAAGTGTTGAAAGAGAAAAAAGAAATCCCAACCTAGAATTTGGTATCCTATGAAATTATCCTTCAGAAATGAAGGGGAAATAAATGCTTTCTCAGACAACCAAAAATTGAGGAAATTTGTCATCAGTAGACCTGTTTTCCAACAAATGTAAAATAGAAATTTTTCAGAAAGAAGGAAAATATTTCAGAAATTCAGATCTACATAAAAAAGGAAGATCATTAGAGAAGTAATAAATAAAGGTAAAACAAAATCTTGCATTTTTCTTATTCCTTAGTTCATCTAACAGGTAAGTTTGTTCAAAATATTAATAATCTTATCAAAAATGTATTTGGTAATTATAGCTTATATGTAAGTAAAATGAATGACAATAATGTTATAAAAGATGGAAAGGAGAACCTTGGTAGTATTTTGCTGTAAGGTACTTGTGCTACACATGACGTGACATCCATTTGAAAGTGGACTTGTATTTGTTATAACTGTATATTGCAAACTTAAAAGAAATTTCTAAAGTAAAAAATATATATAATTGTTATGCTAAGAGAGGATCATATATTAAAACCCAGAGAAGTCAGAAAGAGATATGAGACAAAAAGAAAAGAGAAAAAAATATAGAACAAAGGTAATCAATAGAAAATAGTAACAGAGAGTGTAGCTATTGATCGAACTATACCAATAATCACTTTAAGTGTCAGTGACCTAAGATACCAATTAAAAGATAGAAACTAATAAAAAGAAGAAAGAAAAAGAAAACCGAAAGTATTTGTTGTCTGTAAGAAACCCTCTTTAAATATGAAGACACAATAAATTAAGAGTAAAGAAAGGGGGGGATGTACAGGGATTGAAAAAATATATACTGTGCTAACACTAATCCAAAGAAGCCTGAAATCGTGGCATTACAACATGTGAAGCCTCCATCAGCCTGGGTCCCTCATGCTCATGAAGAGTAGAACCCTCTTGTTGATTCACACTAGACATACAGGAAAAAATGACAAGTAAACTGTTGTCATTTGAAATCACTGAGATTTGGGGATTGTTCATTGGCACAGCAAAACCTATGCCTATCCTGACTAGATTAGTTAGCCCATCCCAACTAATCTAGGCAGTCAGGGAGGGGCTCTCTTACAGGAACCTAGATGAGGTGATAGGAAGCCATGGGATGTCCTGGAGCAGGGAGTTCCAGGAAGACACAAGAAGAACAGAAGCCCTGAGGCAAGAACATGCTAGAGTGTTCTAAGAGCAGTTAAGAGAATAGTGCAGCTGTGACCAAGTGAACAATGGACAGAATAGAAGATGATGACAGAGAGAGGGCCAGATATTGATGGGAGCTATATTCTCATCTAAGGCTTGGGGTCCTCTTTCCACCTCATCCAAGGTGTTGGTAGAATTCATTCCCTGTGGCTGTAGGACTGAGGTGCCCATTTTCTTGCTGGAAATCAGTCAGCTATCACTCACAGCTCCGAGGCTACTCTCAGATCTTCACCACCCGCCTCCTCTTCTCCCTTCCTCCCTAACATGGCTGCTTTCTTCCAGGACAGCAGGATACCAACTTTCTAACAGCAAACCTCTCTGACTTCTGGGAAGGCCTGGGATCCTTCTAAAGGGCTCATTCAGTTAGCTCAGGCCCACTCAGAATAACCTCTCTTTTGATTAGTTGAAGTCAAGGTTTGATTTGAGACCTTAACTACATTTACAAAATTCATTTTGCCACATGATGTGACAATCTTGAAAGTGAAATCCCATCATATTTGCAAGTCTTGTTCACATTCAAGGGGTTAGTCTTCCAAATAATTACACAAGATGTTTACATGAAGGGGTGGGAATCTTGGGCACCATATTAGAATTCTGCCTACCATAGGAAGCCATTTGATGATTTGCCTACCATAGGAAGCAAAAGAGCATGGTCTGGCCTGTGTTTTAATTGAATCACTCTGGCTGGTGGGTGAAGAATAGTCTGTAATGTGCCAGGGGTGGAAGCAGGGAAACTAGGAGGTGATGAAAATTTACAGGAAAGACATGATAGTAGCTTAAGCCAGAGGTTACCAAATGAGATACCAGTATGGGTTAAAGCCAAATATTTACATGGATTATAATTTTTAGTAAACATCTGTCAAATAATCAATAGTTTAATAACATATGCTCTAATTTTTTTTTTTTTTTTTTTTTGAGACAGAGTGTTGCTTTGTTGCCCTGGCTAGAGTGAGTGCCATGGCATCAGCCTAGCTCACAGCAACCTCAAACTCCTGGGCTTAAGCGATCCTACTGCCTCAGCCTCCCCAGTAGCTGGGACTACAGGCATGCACCACCACGCCCGGCTAATTTTTTCTATATATATTTTTAGTTGTCCAGATAATTTATTTCTATTTTTAGTAGAGATGGGGTGTCGCTCAGGCTGGTCTCGAACTCCTGACCTCGAGTGATCCACCCGCCTCGGCCTCCCAGAGTGCTAGGATTACAGGCGTGAGCCACCGCGCCCGGCCCATATGCTCTAATTTTAAAAAGAATGTCAAATAGGCAATCACATTTTTGTGTATAATCCTCAAAAAAAGTTAAAATTTAACCAATAGCTTTTAGGGCATTGGTCTATGACTATCTCTATGATCAAAGTGTCTAAGAGATAAAGGCTGAAGGGCCAAAACTTAGAGATTGTGTATCCCCATGTGCCCAGCTCATTTTGACAAGTAACTAAGGCCCAACATATGCTGTGAGCCACACGAACTCAGGGCTCCTTCCTCTTTTCCAGTGGGAACCATGGAGACATTTTTAAACTTTTTAACAGGAGACATAGAGGAGAGGTACGGTCATGTGTTGGTTTCCAAATAAAAATGTGATACCATTAGTTACTCAAATGAGAAAACTCCCTCCCCCATGCCTTCTCTTCCCATAAAAATCCCATGCAGGTGGAGAGACTAGGGAATCTGATACCAATGGTGCAGGACAGTTCTCCAGGTGGCCTGGCACATGACTCAGGTCTCCACGCTTTCTCGCTTGTCATTCTCAAGCATAACTATAGAATGTGCTGGGAATGCAAAACCCTGAGATAAGGAAGAAACTGGGTAGAACAGTCCAGGCTCTGCTCCAGCCCTCTGCCCCTCCAAACCAGATGTCCTCCAATGCTTTAGCTCAGCATGTCACATGAACCCAGGGTATATAACCCAGGATAGGTTGCTTTTTAGGGTCCCTCACCTGCAATGCAACTGGGGCAAGTGTAGTCGAGACTCCATCCACCCCAGGCAGCTTCCCTGAGCCTTGGGGAACCAGCTCACAAGGAATTCTAGGCTTTTGTTGTCCCTTGCTGCTTATGTATAAATGATAAACCCAATTTGAATAGCTTGCTGTGTGCATGGGTGCTCTGTCTCACCAGACTCAGACAAGTTGGTAACCAGTACATAGTGAACCAGCTGCACAAATGTGCCCATGTATATCAGTAGAGCAAACACGATGGTAAATCCTAAAGCAAAAATGTCTTCATTTAGCCCATCATTGCTCAAATATTTGACCATCAATTTTTTTTTACTTTACATCTATAAAAATTCCAAATATTATGAGAAATTCTTCCAAATTATTTGGTCTGTTATGCTTTTGCTGGACATTTTTGCTTCATGTACCATCTCTTTTTACTTATTTAGGCAATGTGGAGAATTTAGCTAGAGCTGAAAACAGCTAGAAAGATTTCTGGAGTTGAAAAAGTTCTTAAATTCAGAACACTTATGAGGGAATTTAGCTGTCCAAGCACAAGAAAATGGAGCTCAATAAGGGTGGAAACAGGCACAAATACATCTATCCAGAATGAAACGAAGATTTCCATTGAGAGAATGCTCTCATAACTGGAAATTAGCCTTCTCGTTTTGACAGCTAACCACTGTACTTTAAAGCCTGCTCTTTAGGGTGATCACAATAATTATGGCTACTGTGGCCTTTTGATGAGGAAATGGCTCACGGAGAGCTCACCATGGCGTGTAAGTGAGCTGCATAGTCCTATCTAATTAAAACCTGTCATCTGGTCAAATGCATTTTCCAGCAGTAGGAGGGTCTCAGGCTAGTTGTCTGATAGGAAAAATGCTCTTCCAAAGCATGAGTCACATAATTAAATGTTCTTGATAGCACCACCAATTCTTATTCATTTTTTTCTTTTTATGGAAACAAGAACCCTAATTTTTCTATGTGCAAATTAAATGGAATACTTTCACTCATATATTGGTTGTCTCCTGAAAAATATGTTAGACTGTGTTATTCTTGCTGAATGTATTGATGATCTTTATCACACCCAAGCGTCAAATTATAAATGTAGGCATTAATTACCCATTTTCGTGATTTCTCCTTTTTGCCATTACAGGAATGACTTTGTCCTTATTTTCCTGTTCTCAAACAATACCATGCAGCTTGAATTTTTAAACTTTTAAATCTTGAAAATGACCATGCTGCAATTTTAGCCTGTCCTACTATAGCAGTCAAATGAAGTTAAAAATGCATGTACTTATGAGTGGCTTTGACACCAAGATATCATTCGGCTATTAAAAATTCATAGCACTGCGTTTTCTACTCAGTGCCTACTTATCCATACACAAGGCTCCAAGATTCATCCTCCGTTAAAAACAAACATTTGGAAATTATTTTCTGCCACTGGCTTTCTTCCCATTATAAACTTCACTTCTCCAAGGTGAATGTGGTCTGGTCCCATGTCAGGGCCAGCTGTTCTTCTCTCATCCTCCTGTAGAACCATCCTGCTAACTGCCCTTAATTATACAGCGTCCCAGGCCCAGTTTAGCTTGCCCACACGACTGCTAACTTTTCTTTGCTGCAAGTGACACGAGCTACTCCACCAAGGAGTTCATCAGGGAACCAGATTCTAAAGCTATTAATTCTTCCTTCTGACTAACAAGAGACTATAAGGTTAGTTCCACAAAATCCTTCATTAGAGAAAGGGAACCCGGGCCTTTAACCTCTACTCTCCCGAGGACCTAGCTTTGCAGCCAGCCTGAACCCCGCCTCGTGCTGCGCTGCTAGACACAAAGTGGGCATGTAAGTATGGATTTGTGCAAAAGGGGAAGGATTCTTAATTCTGTGGGGCGCTAGGGGTTTTGACTTTCTAGGAAAGTGGACCTGTTCTCCAGCGCCTGCTTAATTACACATGCAAAATTCTCACGCCTCTCTGAGTTTTTCTTTCCTCTGGCAATCAGAAAGTCTCAGAAGAAACTTTTCAGTGATATAAAAGTCCCAACATGCCTTATTTATTTCTGTAGCTGTGACTGAAAATCTTGCCACCAATGCCAGGCAATGACAGTGAACGGTTTTAGGCGTATCATGTAAACCCATACCGTAGTCTGCAGTTCTGTGGCAGCCTTCTATTTTCTTAATCCTACAAGTTAATGTTCCTCCTCTTAGAAGGAGAAACCAAGTGAAATTAAGCACAACACCTTTAATAAAAGATAAACTTACACACATAGGGTGATTCTGAGCAAAGGCATGTATTTGACAGGCCTAGAATTTACTTCAGGTCCCTTGTTTATTATTTGGCTTCATAGGCACAAAGTTTATGCAAATTGTCTTGTTTTATAGGTAAGAATATTGAAGAGTTAAGTGATTTGCCTAAATCTCACAGCAGAGTAAAAACAAAACAGGATTATAAAGCATTTTCCCTTCTAATAGTTAATGTAATAATTGTATACCTGATCAATATCTCTTACCAGGAGACAATGAAGTACCTACCTTGAGAGCAAGTAAAGAATCAAATATAGAAAATGAGCACATTAATTAGAAAAATAGCTGTAGTAACTTTACTATTTTGTAGATGAATATATATATATGTAGCTGGTTATGCCAATGTTATAATTTTCTGACTCTTTAGGAGATAAAGTCCCTTGGACAAAGAGAAGGCTTGGCCTTGGTAGAAGCCAAGGAATGTAGCACAAAGCCTTTCAGCCCCACGATGATGCTCTGGCATTACTAAATTGGACTTTCGTGACAGACTGCACGGGTTGCTTTGCAACAGTTCGCTAAGCAACATCTCAGGTAATAAAGATAGGACCAGTGGTCAAATTACAAGTGACGAGAAGATGCTGTATCCTCTCAAAGCAAATCTGTGGTATTTTTAACATTTTTTTAGTCACAGTTCTTGGTTTAATTCCCTGATTCAAACATCACATGTTGACAATTCCTCAAACCTTGTTCAAGCAGTGAATCATCTTATTGAACAGCAAATATTTTGTGTTCAGCATTTGATGTTCTAGTTTAATGAAGTATGACATATTATCCTGGTGATGTCAATTCTATGAAATACAAGGTGATATTGTTCCATTTAATGACAAATGAAGTGATGTGATTAATGTGGTTGTTTATTTGCAACTTTTTTCTCTTAACAAGATTCCTTGCTTGCTTACTCTGAGGTGGTAAAGTTGTTTTAAAAACATCCTAATCAGGACCTATATACAATAAGAATTGATTTTCAGTAAGGCAGCAGAGTGGGCTCTACCCAGAAGAGAGACATTAACAGGAGCTCTATTGTGGTAGTTTGGGAAAAATGTGCAAATTCTTCCTACCTCCTTGTATCTACAGCTTTTGTCATGAAATGTACAGTATCCCCTTTCCATGAGTGGGCTTTTGCCACCATGTGACTTGCTTTGGCCAATGCAATACAAATAGAAGCTTGAAATGGCCTTACACATTTGGATTTGTCATCTTGTCCTCTTGTCCCCTGTTATTGCCATGAGAAAATTTGCCTTGACTAGCTGCGGGTCCCGGAGGAAGACGAAAGTCATAAGGAACAGTCAGTTCACAGATGCACGAGTGAGCTGCATTTCTTTAGCATTTACTCTGTGCCAAACACTAGTTTGAGTTCTTTACAAACATTAACTATCATAGCAGCACTATGAGATAGGCAATAATATCATTCTTACTTCACAGGACATGCTGACCAGACTGGAAGAACTCCTATATGCTCTAGCTAATGATCCCACTTGTGATTCTGTATTCTATAGAAAAATTCTAAATGGCAAGAATAATTTTTCTTTTCAAAGAAATCCATAGAGGAATAAAAAGTTGCTGTTCACTGCATTGAAACTAGACCTTATTATTACTTGCTCAAGTGTATGTGGGTTACAAAAGGAAGATGGGAAAAAACTAAGAAGGAGAGAGAATAAAACCATTTTATATATCAACTGTGGTTGGAATTTTGCTGTACTATAATTCTAGGTAAAATATTTTGATTCTGATAAAGATGATCCCTCTTCCTAGAGAATGTATTTATGCTTTCTTCCATTTTTAAAGGCATGAGGGCACAGTCTTCTCTCAGTAAGTGAAAAGGTCCAGGAATTCTATCTGGATAGGAAGCACTCCTAAGCAACATAATTATCTAAGGAAAGAACTATTCAATGTGTCTCCAAAACTTCATATTAAATTTGTTGAAATATAAGCTCAATTTTAATCATTCAAATTTCACCAAAACTCTGTATGTTATAAATATTTTATACAATATATCTTTTCTTATTAAACTAATAAGAGGTACATTTTCCTAAAAATAAGCTCTAAAGTTATTCCAATGTCCTGTTTTTCACTCTGGAAATATCTAGACATGTTACGTTGCATTAAGAAGGTTACAAATCCAGACATGCTTCATACATGCTTCTCTATTTTCCAGAATACCTTCTAACTATTCCAGGCCCATCTAATTATTTCTATCTAATAATAAACATCTAATAATCATAGAATTGTGGACTTAGTGAATATAACTTGTAAGTTCATAGTATTAAAATGAACATCTGTGAAGACCCATCAGATTCTAAGGAGAATTGTACTTAGACTACTTAACCAAATATCTCTCTAAGTCTTCTCCGGACGTTTTCAGAGAACACAAAAAGTTAGCACAATTAACACACTTGCCCTCAGTCATCCATTCTCTGGGTTTTATATTCAGCTCACAAATGCTATTTTAAAGAGTAGATGAACAAAACTTACAGTTTACCTCATGATAATTTGAGACTATAGGATTATTGAAAGTTAATCAAGGTATGTAGTAGTTGGGTTTTCATTAGCAATTGTCAGTTTATTTTCTCTGGAGGATCTTGTGAATATGAACAAAAGATTATTTGCATTGATTACTTGACCTGTATCATCTTCTTTGTCCTGTTTGCTTACAGATCCATTTCTCACTCTTTCTTCTCTGGACTGTGTCACAGGGAGTCTTACCCCAGCAGGACTCTGTTTCCTAGGCCTATGTGTACTGGTTTCTGGCAAGGTTTGGTCAAAAAGAGATACTGACAATAGCTTGGGGGTGGGAAGATGTGAGAAATCGGGATATTTTCCTCTCTCCCTCCCAAGTAGCAATTCTGGTGGCATGCATTGCTGCAGAGTCTACCAGACAGGTATACCAGATGGCTTTGGCACCTAGCTTCTGGTAAATGACCAATTGTACTCATTTTAACTTTTCAGACCTAGGCATAGTAGCTACTTCTTGCTGCTGCTAATTCCTAGGTTTCCTCTGTTCCCTGTTTGGCTTGTTGTCAGGTCTTTTTTCACCTAATTGCCTATGATAAATGCCCTCTATTTGAAATAGCTACAATGGTTTCTGTTTTCCTGACTAGACTCTTCTACAAATGACCTGATCCCCAAAATGATTTGAGGCAGCTAACAATAAAGCCACAGGACCATTAGACCAAAAAAAAATTGAAATTTACCTCAATCAAGAGGTAAATATGTTGGTTAAAATATAGAGAGATAGAAGGTTTGAGGCCAGGTGTGGTGGTTCACACCTGTAATCCCATCACTTTGGGAGTCTGAGGTGGGAGGATCACTTGAGACCAGGAGTTTAAGACAGCTTGAGCAAAATAACGAGACCTCATCTCTACAAACATATAAAAAAATTAACCAGAGGTGGTGGCACATGTCTGTAGTCCCAGCTACTTGGGAGGCTGAGATAGGAGGATGGCTTGAGCCCAGGAGTTTGAGGCTGCAGTGAGCTATGATTGCACCACTGCATTCTAGCCCAGGCAATAGAGCAAGACTTGGTCTCTTAAAAAAAAAAAAAAAAGAGAGAGAGAGAGAAGTTTTCAAATTTGTAAGTTAAACGGGTTTTGTTTGTAATGGGACTTTTTATCTGAGTCATTTCCCCCTCTGATTCTGAATATTTTGTGAAAACCATTTAAATAAATTTGTCAGAACAAAATGAAATGGGAATATATTGGTGGAGGTAAGGTCTAGAACAGTGAGAGAAGCAGACCATGTAGTACTGGTGGTCCAGTCCTGCCTGGGCCAAGGTCTACCACATGTGCAGCCAGAATACATGTAGGACAAGGGCAAGTCACATATACAACCTACTCCCTTAGTCACACCCAGGTTCATAAACAAATCCATTCCTTTCTCTTCCTCTCAAGAAAGTATATTATAATGTATAAAGCATAATAATTAATGGTATTATTATCAGGATAACCTTGAATCCTTTCTAATTTGTCTTAAAAATTAAATAATTCCTAACCTTTCATATGTTATTTTAGTAAAATAATTACTTGCAGCAGCACAGGTAACAAGTAATCAAAGACTCACTTGTATGGTATAGCATATGGGGAATTTTGGGCTTACACTAATTACAGGCACCATATAATTGTTGGAGTTGTTATCTCATTTTAAATACGTAGGTATAACCTATGCATTTTTTTAATCATGATCATAAAAATAAACTAGAATGTACAATATATTATGTGCCAATGTTCATGGTCACATGTACTTCCAACAGTAATAACATCTGGAAATGAACAGTAATGCCATAGTGCTCTGCAAACTATCAAAACTTTGCCTTTGTTTTGAGACCTAGAACAAATTAATTGTATCACACATTTGACTAATAAGTTCCAGATCTTTTAGTGAGAATATCCACAATGAATATATATAAAATCCCTGATTGCATCTCCATAAAAGGAACAAAGTATAAATTTAAAAAGAGCAGGATGATATACCTTTGTATAATCATGAGTATCTAGCAACTTCTAAATTCTACAGGGTCAAGAAAGGAATCCAATTAGTACTACAACTCAGTAGCACAGGTATGAGAGCAAATAAAGTCACTTCCATAAGTTAAATCTTTCGTAAGATAACATGACTGCAGGGCCTCACATTAGGCAAAGTCTGACACCTGTCTCAAAAAGGCTTAATGTTATCACAACTACATTAGGAACAGAGAACGACCATTAATCAACACGAGCACATCCCAACCAAGAGAAAAATATCTTGAATGCATGACCTAAGAGTAAATCAAATGTTTTCCTTTTGTAATATGAAGAATAGCATTACAGAAAAAAATTGCCATAATATTGTATTACTTCATTAAGGTGAAAGTTCCATGCAAGTAGCAACATTTTTGTCTTGTTCACTTTATCTGTCTCTGCCCCTTACAAGAGGATCAAAAAATATTTGTTGAATGAATGAATGAATACCATTCCTATTCTAATTTTAATGTCTTGGGTGTTTAGTGATTATATAAATTGCTGATTTATTAAGAATATCATTTTAAATTAAAATATATGAATGAAAGTCAAATCCAGTCTCATCGGAGACCATTATGAAGGTTGAATCACCTCCACAAAGTCTTTCTCACTTCTAGAATGATTTTCTACCATCTGGTATATCTAAATGGGGATAGTTAGAACTTCCACTTGTGGAAGAAAATATTTTCCATTTGCTGGCTCTCAGGATTTATATCTTTTCAGCCTCCTTCTCAAGATTCCACTCCTTATATCAAGAAGAGGTTACAGATGGCAATATTATGAAAGAAAGTGTGACAATTTCCTTGGGTGGACATCCCTTTTGGCATTTTACAATAGAAACCAAGAATCCATGTGGTCTGGCTCACCAGACTTTCCTGGAAATGGTCATGGGACATAACAGAAAGCTGACCTTGTCCCTGCCACTTTCAATTCTTTCCAGCAATAAACTCAAAAGTAACTCTTGAGCAAAAGCTCCCCAGTGATATTCCCTAACAATTAATCTAATTCTCTTCACATAAATAAGTTGAGAAATGTCAGCCTCATAACCTTTAAGGGACTGAACACATTACCAGAATCATTAAAACTTAATAGTTCTTGAAACAAGGCCAAATCTTAAACTTTTGCACTTTTTCCTTCTACCCTAACAATAGTCACTTGACTCCTATTCAAATATTTGGGAGGGGACCACAACCAAACAAATCATGTTGGTTTTTTGTTTGTTTTTTTTTTACTAATTTTTCTAATTAAGCACCAATGCAATAGCAGCAAAATATACCTACAAACGTCATTTATAAAGCAGAGACCAATGGATAGGATTTCACACATTTGGAATGTGTTTAATACAAGCATTTGTATGCTGCCCATCTTTCATGTGCTGCAAAAATGAATCCTCTGGTTGGAAGTGACTGTAGCAGAACAAATATCATCTGAGACTCTGCCAGTGCTACAAGAAATTACCATCTCTGTAATGTGGTCTCTTCTTCCTCTTTCCTCTCCTTCCATAAAAGACACTAAGGCAATAAGCAGGATACACCCAGCTGGGCCTCCCGTGAGGAGACGGCTCTTTCTATAATCAAACTCCACAGAAACAGGCGCTTGCTTCTGAGACTTCAAACGCGAAGAGGCTGCTGTTCCGCAGAAAATAAATAAGCAGATATCAAAGATTTGTAGAAGTTTTTATTAAGAAACTTTCTCAGTCTTTTCACACAGCAGACACTGCACTCCTGACGTGCTAGAGCTAGAATTGAGCATGTGGACTTTTATCTTTGCCTTTCGATTCTACGTTACATTGACACACATCCATTAATTTGAGCTCTTCAATGAAAAATTAACAAAGTAGTGATTCTTGCATGAACCTAGTCTTTCAATCAGAAGCCTCATTTATATAGTAGTACCAAAATATCTTTGTCATTCATCACTTCCTCCAAGAATGAGGTTTAAATTCCCTGTAGAAATTGAGAAATGGGTAATGGCTAATCAAAAATTATTTCACTCTAGTGAAATATCAAGGCAGTGTTTCCTCGCCCATGGACATCATAGCACATGTTACCACAGTGAAAAGAATGTGGGGGAGGGGAGGAAGAAAAAAAAAGTGCCTTATTCTTTCAACCATTCATTTAAGTCTAAAGAGTCACTCAATAAGTAACCAAATCTCAAAGCTATGCATAAAAATGTAAATGCTCAGCATTAGACCTATAAGGGCAAACTTTCAATCAAAACCACTTGGATAAAAATATACTAACCAGTTAAAACTGTAAAATAATTCCATGAAAAAGAAAAAGCTATTCAGAAAATGAAGAACTTGAGTGTCTTATATAATTTGACCCAATTTATTAATTGCTCTGATTTCCACTTTGTTTCGATGGGGCTGATTTTGTCGGCCAGGTTCCTCCTGTCTCTCTCAGTTGCACTGCGAAGGCTCTGTACCGCCTGGGACATAGCAAGCAGATTTGTGGGAGGATAGATCCTACCATGTTTCTGGAGGCTACACGAGCTTGAGGAATGGCACACTTCAGGGGAGAGGAGTGTTGAAAAGAGAAAGTCTTCATCCTGGAAACTTTACCCTTGATGACCTGACTAATCCTAAAAAGTATGCTTTTAATTTCCCTTCTAAATTCATCCATTTGCCTGTCACAATCACCTCCTGCTTGGTCTGCAGACCTCATATCAACTAGAAGACAGAGCTATTAAGATAAGGCATCATAGCCCCTGTCCTAAATACCTGCCAATGTCACATGGAAGGCCAGATATTACCTCCAAGGTTCTCAGCACCCCCTAACTCACAGAGGAATGATACCTGTGGCATTTCTTCAGTAAATGAAGATATGCTTTGCACCAGTGTCCGCAGAATTTTGAAACATACAATTCATAGGCAATTCATAATAAAATAAGGAAAACCACTTCAAAAGCAAACTAGCTGTTTGAGGTCGTGGAGAGAAGATAAATTGTTTGAATTTATCACTTTCAGTTGTGCTGCCACGTAGATAGTAGGACAGTTTGTGATTAAGAGCCAGGCCCTGAACTCAGAATGCCTGAATGCAAATCCTGTCTTTAATGCTTACCGGCTGTATAAAATCAGACTATTTAACTCTGTAAGAAGCAGTTTTTTCCATCCATAATGGTACCTACCTCACAGGGTTTTTGTGAACATTAAATGAGATGATATACATAAAGAGTTTAACTGTGCCAATAACATAGTAAACCTCCAATAAATGTGAGCTATTTTTTATAATATATTGAGAATATGTTTAATACATATTGAGAAAACAATGTCTAGAGTAGGGGATAAATGATTAAAAGTAGAAATAATTTTTATAGTTTATATATGTTTCATGCCTAAAAGTTACACATTTTTCTATAATAAACTCTTATGAGTTTATTGTTGTCTTAATAAGATTTTATTTCTGTGACTTTAAAGATGCTTTATATTTGAGATCTCTAATTGAGGATATCTTATGGCATGAATAGATTATGTTTGAATTGCTCAAAGACCAAATATAGAACTGTGGGATAATTGACAGAGAGAAAGGGATCTTCAAATTTTTTTCCTCACATCTCCTTTTGTATGTTATTTTTCAGCATTATTCAAGAAAAACTGACCAAAGTAACCACTTGGTTTCATTCAGAAACTACAATTTTTAGGGCAGCATTTGTGTAGCCAAACAAATAATTCTTTCAAAAATTAATGCCAAGATTTTGGAGTGAAGACAAAAGCTTTGACTGAAAAATGTTCATCTCTCAGTTTTAGTGTGATAATTTGCTACTCAGTCATATTCTTAGGAGATAACATTTGTAAATTCTATTATTAAAATGACCCAGGTGATTACTGCATGGTCACAGCATCTTAGAAGCCTCGCTACCCATGGGCGTTAAACAAAAGAGCTGCCATCTTACCTTGAGTCACACTATGAAAACTACAACCTCACTCAGGAATGTCCTCACAATCATGTTTTAGGTGGCACTTTCTGATTACATGGCCATCACACAATGCTGCATTTCTTAAGTGATCCGAAGCTAAAGGATAGTATAGATTGAATAATGTGCCTCACAGACATAGAAATGTTCAGTTCCACTCATAGCAGGCCTGAGGGATACCCCTAAGATCTAAACCATGACCACATTTCTCAGACACTGAATTGGACGTTGTCAAATGAAGCAGCCTGAGCCAGCTGAATCCATTCGGTCTATGTAAAGATTTTTCTATATAGCATGTGAATGCTGATTTTCCCCTTGGAAAACTCCTTAGAAATTTCAAAAGATTGAGTGGCTCAAGAGTCCTCCCTCTAGCCAATGCCTGGTTTTATCTGGTCAGCCAACCTTTTACTGACACAAGAGTGGTCACCAATAAATCTCAGATTGTAATTATCCACTGGCACTTCATAAGCCCTGGCTACTCCTTTCGTATCATTAGATCTCTTTGAAGTTTTGTGAGGGTCCATCTTTAATTTAGATGAAAGATTTTTCTCTGTAGGTTTCTGAAATACACTCAGGAGAAGGATGGGTTCATTTGCTCCTAGAGACATTCCTCACTCACTTCTTTGTTTTGCAGGTGGCATTTAAACCGGTCTTTTTAGCTCTAAAGTCAAGGGCAAGAAAGACCTGCACTTGTCTCTGTGGCTACAATTCAGAATCTGATTCATTTGGGTGCCTACAAATAGAGAGTAGTGGGTCCTCATATCAGTCAGAGCCAACAACAACAACAAAATAACATAATCAAACTAAAAAGTCCCAAAGTATAAATCCAAAGTAAATCAACTAGAATGTGAGAAAGGAGAATTTCCCATAAAGCAGAAAAGCAACTCTCAGCCAATATCAATAGCACATCAATAAATATGGAAGGTGCTAAGGGACATTTACAAGACTGGTTGAGTACTAAGGCAGAATTTGGGTTTCAATATATGCCGTTTTCTAATTCAAGACACTTCTCTAGAACTTGACTCTGAATCAGGAGCAGTTTCCTAGTAGCTAACTTAGCCTCTGGGTCTGAGCTTAATTAACACTCCCGTAAGAAATCTTCCCTGGTCCTCCAACCTAGATTAGACTCAGTGCTATATGTTGTCATATAGTCTTTACTTGTTCACAATACTTATTAAAATTACAATTATTTATGCAATTATCTGCTTAATTATTATCCTCTCTGCTGGATTGAACAGTTAAAGAGCCAGGAACAATATTTGTCTTCTTCCGTGATACATAGTAAGTGGCCAATATTTATTTATTGAATAATTAATATTTGGAGATCAAGTCTCAATTGACATATCTAAGAACCAGGAGTATTAGACCTAGATCAAACACATCCCAGCTGGTCCAACCTCTCTTCCAATGTGGGGATCTTCTCTTAACATACTTTATTGTGGATAATCTGGTTGTTCCTTGAACATTTCCACTGAAGGGACAGTAAGTAATTTGTGAGATGTGGTATTCTATCATTCACTACTTTTTAGAAATGATTTCTGTCAAGTACCTCCTATAATTTCTATCCATGTATCAGTTCCAATCTCAGAAATAATCCAGAATGAAATCTGTTTCTTCTTCACCCAAGAATATTTAAAATATGGCAAGGTAGCCATAATGTGCTCTCCTAAGCCTTCCTCCAGGCTTAAATCCTGGATCCTCCACATATTCCTTGTACAGTCCAGTTCTGATTCTCCTCATAGTCATTGTTCCTTTACCAGCCTGTGTCCCAGTTTGTCACCCAGATCTCACAACACTCCCCATGTGGCATGACCTGGGCAAGGGACAGTGAAACTGTTATCACCCTTGATCCGGACCCCATAATTTTGTTTGAGTATCTTAACTTTGCTTTGCTAGTGGTATCCTACTAACTCTATAAAAAATGAATTATATTGAATTAGGCACATGCTTAGCAAAGCTGTGATACCTCCTGGAAATCTATGAGTTACTTTTCTTTGCCATATGTATATAGGTAGCTATATTTAATTCCCATTGCCTCAACATATTTTATATGCTCTAGTTTCTGTGCAAGTAACCTAAACATGGCCTAGCCCATAACAGAAATAAAAAAAGATATGTTTATTTTGTTCTCTTCCTTTCATTCTGATTGTTTTTATTTGCCTCAAGTCTCCACCAAACAAATCCAAGCCTCTCTGTGATGCTTGATGATCTCTCCAAATGGTAGAGTCCTAAAGAATTGCCTTGGTCTGCAAAAGCCATTCTTATTTTGGCAGTGACACATTTTTCAGGCCCTTGAAAACCCAGTTCAAGAAGGGTAAACTTGCCTTGCATCAAGCCTCTGAGTCATCAGGTCATTGGTGTCTATGGTTCTTACTACCACAGTAACTTTGGGTGTTGCTGCCACTCCACTCTCAGCAGGGATCCATCACACAAGTCAAGCAGCTGCCCACAAAGGCCCTAGGGCTGGGACCACCAAAGAAGAAATTCTGCCATGTACATGGTTCCCTTCCTGTATCCTACGAGCTTGCAAATTACACTATATGCATTGCTCCAGAAAAATATATCACATTTCCTCTAAGCTGTAAAATACCCATGTGTCCACACTTGGAGCTACTCTGATGTTTTCGTTTACAGGGTTTATATGGCTTAATTTGTTTATTTCTTTTCTCCCTTTCTATAAGGAAATAAACATGTAATACTTTTATCTATTTGTTCATTGCATTATTATTCATGTATTTAGATCAAATTAATACATATACATAATTTTAAAAATCAAATACCTTTATACTTAACAAAAGAAAAAAGTTGTCTTCTGCTCCATTCTTCTCCACTCCCTAGTCCTGATCAACACAAATAATCACTTTCATCTCTTTGTTTTTTCTTATTTCACCACTTTTTTACATAAGCAAAATATTATACCTATGTCTTGATTCTTCGTTTTTTATATTGCACAATGCATTCCAATAATGCAAAGGAGAACTTTATTCAGTTATATAAACCTTCCTTCACTTTTCTCTCTCCCTCTCCCCTCCTTCCTCTCTCTCCTCTCTCCTCCTTCTTTTCTGTCTCTCATTTTCTCAGATCTTTAAGGATTTATTGTCTTCTTCTCTGGTGTTCTGAAATTTCATACTCCATTTCTACAGTATTATAAAGCTTACATCCATTACTTTTAGGAAATACATTACTTCATTTATAACTTCACCACTTTGTTCTGTTCTCATTTTTGGAACTCATATTATTCATTTGTTATATCTTCAGGAAAATATTATTTTCCTAAGTTTTCCTCCTTTTTAAAAAATTTTTTGTCTTCTGATTCAACTTCTCGGAAGATTGCCACAAATATGTTTTCCAAATATCTAACTGATTTTAAGGTTTCTGTTATCCTGCTTGTACTTTGCAGGAGTTCTTTCTTGTTTAAGGGATGCTCTCCTGTGAAAGGATCCTGTTCTTGTTTCAAGTGCAATTATCTTGCTGCAAACTTTAATTGTACTTCCTTGGAGTCCTCCTTTTCTACTTTTTCATTTTGATCTTTGTGTTTCACATTAAACACTTCAAATGTTTGGTTTTCCCTGGCCAGCAATTTATATTTAAAAATGTGGTCCTAAAAATAGGATCAAAAACCCTGTTTGGATAACAAAAGCAGTGGATTGATAACCCTCACCATGAGTGATAAGGTAGAGACAATGCTATTTCACTTGAGGACTCCTAATGACAATTTTTGTAAGCCTTTTGTTTTAAGCCAGGCTTTTGAGCCAAGGATAGGAACTCTCCAGGCTTCTACTAAATTATGTTGCCATCAGCTTTCTGAGAGCCAAAAAGTGAAAGAGAAACATAGACTTTTACTTAATCTTCTTTCCAATTCAGGGTCACACCTGCCCTTAGTTTTGCCTGCTGTTCCTGCATTAAGAGGCTCCCTGAATTGGCTTTGCAAATAAGAAATGGGAAATTCTTTTCTTCTGCTAGGGTAAAACATGGAATTCTGCCTGGTTGCAAAGGCTTGGGGAAGTGATCTGAGAGTCTAGCTGCTCCTTAGACAGAAATTTCCACCAATCTTCTTGCTTTCAGCTTTACCGCCTAATCCCAATTTAGAAGTGTATGGTACCCCAGATTCCTAAGACTTTGGGAATTAAACAGAATGATTTGGTTGGCTTGTTTTTGGTATCACCCCCAATAAATTCTTCTTTCTCATATATAATTAATCAAATATCACTTATCTGTTTTCCTTTTTCCAAATGAAATTCTTTTGAATATAAGTATCTTCCATGCAAACTTAAGGTGTATTTATCTAAAAAATTAGTTGTTGTTTACCTGAAATTCAAATTTACCTAGGTGTCTTGTATTTTATCCAGTGACCTTAATATGACAGAAATCAGAGTAAGGAAATGTTAAGAATACTGATATTTTCATCTTACAATGTGAAGAATCAAGAGATGGCATCTAGATTTGATAGAACAAGAAATTAATATTTTAAATGTAATATTTAGATTTTCAAAAGTAATAAAGTTATTAATCAAAAACTGGTTTTAGAAATAGAAGAAATAGAATGTGAAAAATGGTTTGAATAATACCTTCAACTGTTCCAGCAAAAAATCACTAATTTTCTGTTACCATCTAAAGTTGAGAAACAAGAAAAACAGTCCAACATTAAGACAACCACCAGAAAACTTAAAAGCAGAAACAACTGAATGGTGTTTGTTTCTGTACACCAGGAAGTTGGTTGCAATGACAGACGGAGAAGATAATGGATTTTTTACCATAAGACTTGTTGTACCTTTTGCTTTGTAAAATATGTTATTAACTTAGATTCACATTTTAAAAATTGTTTTTAAAAGATACTTTAACTGAATAGTTCTACTTCTAGTACAGTGTTTGTTCTTATAAAGTATCAAAAAGTCTAATGCCGCTAAGTGCCTATAGCCTTGACTTATGAATATTTTCACATAAATCTTAAATTCTGAAGTGTTAAGTCAGAATAGCTTAAGTTTCAAGAAGAGACATTTATTGGAGAAATTAGATCTCCTTGCAAAGAGACTTTTTTGGGGGAGGAGGGAATGCTGAAAATAAAAGCAAAACTCTCAGCAGGTGATAATAATCTTGCTTTCATGAAAGAGCAGTCAAGGAAAACATTCATTTGTCTACTTTCAAAGATTGCTGCAGTTACTGTCAGATATCTGAGCAATGTTCCCATTTTCAATAATGATTAAATAAGTAATTGTTTCATTAGTCTTAATCTTGGGGTCTACTATAATCTAGGTTTCATGAATAAGCATACTAATTTGTCTGATTAATTTCCTTCCAGCAGTAATTTCAGTTAATAAGAGTGATAAAGGCAATATACAGAAAACGTAACACTCCTGTAATTACTCACCAAAGTTATGAATATAAAAATATGCAATTTCCAAAATGGAGAAGAATGAGAAATAATGGAGTAGCATAGATCTAATAAATTTGCATAATAATATTAAACAAACTGGATACATAATGTATGGTCAATGAATCTGCTTCAAGTAAAACTGGTTGACCTCACACACACAAAAAATGCTGTTGTAGCCTTCATGTTCAATACTGTAAAATCTCTGATTGCATTTTCCTGGTAATGAAGAAAATAAAATTACTCCATACCCCCTACACACCATGATCTTATAAATAATTGGTACTTCCTAGAGACAAAAACATATTGCTTTGTGAACATCCAAATCTATGATGAAAGGCATATCTATAAAATATTGAAACCAATTTCCACAAAGCACACATAAAATCCAACCTCGTTACTTTCGAGCCACACGTTGAATACTCACTCTTCCGGGTTATATTTACAAAGGTACATCTCAATGAAGAGAAGAAAATGATAGCAATGCTGTGGCTCCAATAAAAGTCAGGATTTGCATGAATTATTTATGCTTAAAGGTTGGTCCTACTTAGGATTCATAATATACTTTACCTTATTTTACAACAGAAAGAGAAATTATGGCTCAATTTACTAAAATAATTATAATCATAATCACATCTGCTCTTGAAGACTGTCAAACAGCTCCAGAGTGTACTGCATACATTTCCTCTACTAGATTCTCTCTTTTATGAGTTAATTAAACAATTTCACAGCGTTATTTGTACAACTATTCTGCGTGGCATATTGTTTGTGCAGAACATTTGCTTTAATAGCTCTATTCTTCAAACAGATGTTCATTTAAATTTTTTCACAGATTTTATTTGAAGAACAATTAGTGCATTTATCCTACTCTGTTGTCACCTTCCTTTGAATGTGAAGCAGCTCCATCTCTACTTTATGAAAATCCTAACATGGCTTTTCAATTTTGAAGGGAGAAAAAATAAACATGCTAGCAAATGTCTAATGTTAGTGTGCAAGCCTGTGGGGCAAATTGCCCCCAAATGATGGCCACTCAAAGTTACTTTGGTATTAGCGTGCAAAGTCATAAGAACTTTTCTCAAAAGCATGGAAAAATAAAAATGCATGATGGTACATTTCCCCATTCTACATCTTTTGTTTTTGTAAATTTTTTCTTATGCCTCCACGTAGTTTGGCTTCACTATAAACCAGAGCAAAATGACAGATTAAAGAAAATGAAGTAGATGCAAGACCCCTTTAAGTTTATTTACCAAAAGACAACTGAATTAATCATTCCCCAAGAGGTATTTTCCTGGGAAAGTGACATCATAACATTTTTATGGATTGGCTTATCTTACCAAAATATTTTAAAGGAAGGAGATGTCATTTATCATATATTTTGAGGTGGAAATTTCTTTCCCTGCTAGACTTAAATCATGTTTTACAGGGTTTGAGTCCCTGGCCAGGTTTACTTCATGCAACTCACTCAACGGATTTATCCTCTTTATTATCTCTGTCTTAGAGAGCTATGACAGAGTCAACTGCACTCACCAGCATAGATGTTGCATCTCACGAGAAGGGCCATTTTGGGTTTTTTTTTTTTTTTTTTTTTTTATGAATAATCTCACTGCAATGAAGTCAGAATCACACTCTTTTACTCTGATTTAAATATATGGTGACACAGAAATAAATTTTGCCCTTGCTCTTAAACCATGGAGTAATGAATTATGAACATCTATCTAACACCTTGAAAGTCTAATCTGCAGTCACTTAAATGGAAATACCATGTTGGGGAAAATGAAAAACCCATATGTTTCAAATATTTCTTTTTCTTTCTTTCTTTTTCTTAACCAGGATTTGGTTCTATTGGAATACGAAAACTTGAAAAGTTGAAGCATTACTAGCAATTTAAATTATGCTCACAAAATGAGCAACTGACAGTATTTAGGTTAAAAATGTGCAAAGTGTTAATTACTTTAAAGTTTTAGTGAACAATTGCATCAACGTGTCCCAGCCTCAGTTAATACAGAAGAAATTAAGCAATAAATCTTGAATTAGTTCATTACTTAGAACTTCCAAAGTCTCCAAACAGGACTACTCTCTAGGAACATTATTTTAAAACAAGCTTATGAAATGCCATCTTGGGAAAGAAGAGTTCTGGGATGATTAAGATGTTTGGCTGCATTGGCAGGGCACTTCTCACTGCCACACAAATAGTGTGCAACTGGCAGTGAGTGACGGTGGAATGGAACATATATGACAGATTGCCACAAGCAAAGTACCACAGTCATTTTAAAGGGAGTCTGTGGAGGTACTGTTTAGAATGGCGCAATTTGAAACCATCTAAAATGTTTAGGTGCAGGTGTTTTTTAAAATGGGTTATAATATATCTAATAATATATGTATTAAAAATGATAACACAGTCATGCACAGCATAATGACATTTTGGTAAACACTGGATCACATATACAATGGTGGTCCCATAAGATTATAATAATATTTTTACCACACTTTTTCTATGTTTAGACATGTTTAGATAGACAATACTTACCCCTGTGTTACAATTGCCTACAGCATTCAGTACAGTCACATGCTGGTTTGTAGCTCAGGGGCAATAGATCTACACCAGGTAGCCTAGGTGTGTAGTAACTGTACCTTCTAGGTTTGTTAAGTACATTGTATGATGTTCACACAATGAAATAGCTTAATGATGCTTTTCTCAGAACATATTGCCACCATGGAGCAATGCATGACTATATGTATTATTATTTACGACTACTAAAGAATGGTTGTAACATAATAATATATTCAATTTCTTCAAAAGTTATATGATCATTTAGACTGTGTCACTTTTGGTAAGTGTTATTTTTCATGAAATTTTTCCATTTCATCTACACAGTAGGTGACTAAAGTTTCTCAATATTGTCTTGTTACATGTTGTTGGTATCCATATTAATAACCAGTTTTTAAATGTCTGACATTGTAAATGTTTTGTTTTCTCTCTTCTCTGGGTCAGTTTTGTTAAGGATTTATCAATTTTATTAGTCCTTTTGATACATTAAGTTTGATTTGTTGATTTTCTTTATTTCATATTTGTTTTCTATTTCATTGATTTCTTTTTTAAATCTTGTTTTATTGTTATAAGAGGACTATTTCATTGATAAGTAAAAACAAGGTCTTATTTTTAGAATTTCCTACTTTCCTTGCTTATCTTTTCTTGTATTCTTGACACAGAAGTTTACGTAATTCATTTTCAGTCTTCCATTTCTTCAATAACTTTCTGCTAAGATATACTGCTTCTGTTTTTATATAATTTGTGTTTGTGTTGGAAATTTTTTAGCTAGTAAATAAATTTTAATTGCAAAAAATAACAATAATATTAATATTAGGTTCTCTACCAGCTGACACTTCACTGAGCTATACAACAAATGTTTATTGAGTGTCTACCACAGGCCAGGAGCTGGGGACACAGTGGTGAAGGAGACACATACCTAATCCTCAAGAAGCTGTGTTAACGGGGAACTGTGGATGATAATCACATAAACAAATACATGAGATGATGCTAGATATGCAAATGTTTACTGTCTACATTTTACAAAGGAAATAGCCAAAACTCACAAAGACCAAGTAAACAAGTTTATAAGCAAGGGGTAGATTGAGTCTCCAAATACCACATTCTTTCCATTTCATCAAGACTTCTTTCAGAAAGCCGCGTATTTTCTTAAGAAGTTCTTCCCTCCATCCTATTATGTTCTGTGACTCAAAGATAGTTGTAAAGAATGGGCCATAGCAGCTATTTTCAATGAACACTAGAACAAACTAATTGATCTTTCAGCAGTGAGACCAACATTTGAGGTTTGACTTGCAGAATCAAAATGGTAGAATGTAATAATTGGAGGATGTTCAGAGATCATTTTATTTACAACTATTATTTACAGACTGGTCACAAGCAAGATGGGAGACAAATATGTAAATGATTAGTGTAAAGCTACAGAAAAAAACAACAAAGGAAAAACAAAGCACATGCCTTAGAGAGCAAGGGTATCTTTACAGAATATTTGAATTACATAAATGAGCATTTCTCCCAGCCTCAAAGTTGAAAATATTGTTACAAAACATCTCTTTTCCTCCTTTCCTAAATGGTTACTTCTTTCAAGCTCCTTTTTATGCATATACCAGTCTTTCCCTACAAAAAGCTCCACAAATAAACAAAAGACACTGTATGGGCTCAGTGTACAAACAAGCTCCTAGCAGGGATTTTGACTGCTCTGTTGTTTGTTTCCATTTGCTTCACTGCTGCAGGCAGACAGCAGAGAGTCGGCCCAGCTCTGCCTTCAGCAGAAGAGATTGAACAAAGAAATCCCAGGGCCCAAACTGTTCAAAAGATCTTCTGCAAATATTTCAGGGCCAGTGAATTTTCAAAACCTGTGACTTTTGCTTTAAAATTAAGAAGGACGAGGATGAATGCCACACTGGATGCTGGAGGCTTGAGAGAGAATGACAGTGACTGAAGAGAGACATGTATTTCTGCAGCCTCCTCAGAGGTTCTGAAATGGGGGGTTTGGAGGGGGTGGGGAGTCAGCCATGAGTAGCCTTTGTGGAAGGAAAGAGCAGATATGGTACTTTGGCATACACACATTCACCTCTTTCAGACTGCTATTCTGGAGGTAACGAACTCATTTTGCACATAGCACCTACAGCTGAAACCCAGCTTCCTCTCTGACCATTTTAGTCTATATGGTGAATGCTGCTTAAAAACCATCAAGGTGACAGAAGAACGGTGCCTAATTAGCACGCTGCTAATACCCTGGCAAATAACAAGCGTGCTGTGGGGGGAAAAACACATTCACACTTCCTTATCAAATTAGGGCCAAAAAAGTGCTCCTAATTAGCTAAAATCAATTAATGAGACAGCAAAATGAGCGTATTTATACTGTCAGCTAAAGGTATAGTGACACAAGTGGGCTATATGTAAAGAAGCTGCTGGAGATTCCGAAAGCGGTTAATAAGGGCTTGGTGATGAGCGGATTTTATCTGATGCAGCTTCACCTTGCGAGGCAGCGGCTCTGTCCTACACCAGCAGACCCCCTAGGGCACTGCAGGCCTTGGATGATTCTTAGCGTGATTATTCATGAAAACTTGGGGGACAAAACATGTCATCAATCGATAGTAGTCACGTACATCTTGGTGCTATTGGCAGCCACACGTACAAATGCACATATACCTACAGATAAAATAGGGGCTTTACATTCCTCACTAGCAGGCTCTTTATGAGGAAGATTAGTTATATTTTCTGTAAAGCATTCATGGCTAGCAAGTCTTTGGCAAACTTAACTTCTAGTACTATGCTCAGCTCAAAACATGGTGAGATGTTAGAAGGACAGAAAAGTGATACTTGCCAAATAACTCAGTTTGAGGGTCTACAAATTAACTTGTTGCCATTTTCCTCCAGCTGTAATGTTTTGATTCTAATATTGGGCAAATTAAGTGGCTTGAGAGGACTGTCTTATTAATGTCATAATAAATTGTTAACAGAAATGCCCATATCATGATATGTGATCATGAAATGTGATCTAAAATAACAATAATCACCCTTACCATGACTTCTTTCCATTCTAGCCCAAGTATTTTTTTAATGGGTGTTTGGGAAGGTTATACCACAAAGGTTAGCATGTCCTCTACTTATGGCTGACTTTTCCTGAAGTCATCCTCATCAAAGATTTCGTTTGATTCCTACCACGTCAGTGGACACAGTGGGTGTCATGCTGTCCCGCGTGGGGGGGGTGGTAGCATCTCGGTGTGTTTGTTTACTTAATAAAGTGTCTGGAGGCCTCTACTGGTATTTAGGAAAATATCAACTGAGACACAAATATAATAATAATAATCTTAAAAGGATTCTAAGCAGACAAACCTTCTTTACATGTGAACTTTGTTCCAAAATTTCAAATCTGCATTTCTTATCATGCTTTCATTACTGGTAAGATGATTGTGATCATTTCCCTGATGTCACCTTTTCTAAGTATGCTGTATAACCACAGGACACCCGTGTTCTCTGCTGTGGCAAATGCCATCCAGTCCTGCCCATCATAGCTGCACTAACTTATCAGCTTGAAGATTATTTTCTCACCCTCTGTCATCTTATATCACGTCTGAGCTCCCCATTCTCCAGGGATTAGGGCAGCTTTTCCATCAAACCAGCTGTTTGCTTTTTTTTTTTTTTTTTTATCCAGTAATGGCAAAACATCTTCATTATGAATTAACAGTGTCCACATCAGCTGGGGGAAAACACAGGCTTCTGTTTCGTATCTGTTATATTTTTAGTCTGGCACGACTGACAAACAAAACACAGTGAGACACGGCCAACAGGAGAAATAGGTGAGAGACAATAAAATCTGGAGCAGGCAGACATCAAAGTGATTATAAAATTATTTCCAAAGCACACAAAAAGAAAGAGGGTGATTACCATTCATTGTGACCTTGCTATGTATCATACTTTTAGTAATTTCCCCCAGAATACCAACAATATGAGTCATTTCTTTCCACATTCAACAGTTTATGAAATTTATTGTAATGTTTGCAATATATAACCCCAGGTTTCCTTCACCGCTGGAAGAAGAGGGCAAAGAAAAGGAAAACATACAGTCAAGTAACACAACCAGTGAGCTTAATGAATATCTAGTCATTCCATGTATTTCAAAATTGAATGCAGGCATACTCTTGTTGAAACACACGCAAGGGAGATAATTTCTGTTGGTTAAATTGTGACGTCTTAGGTCTAGATCCCTCACAGCAGAGCCTAAGACTAGGATTTATTTGTGAGTTATTTTTTTAAGGAAATGCTCTCAGGAGAGACTAGTAGGAATGAAAGAAGTCAGACATAAAAGCAGAAAAGGTAAGCAAGGAATTGATTTCTGGTGCATCTAGCCTCAGCCTGCAGGATTGTGCCAGACTGCTGTCTCCCTCCTGGAAGCAAGGCAGTATGTAGTTAGTACCCCCACCGGTCAAGAAATGACTCTGGGATACCCCTCAGGCCCTGTGGAAGAGCCGGCTTCAGTTGCCCAAAGCATTTCAAGTGTGAATCATTATTATCAGTGGCAACAGAAGCCTTCACAAGGACTCCCCCCTTTCTGAAAAAGACATCAACAGAATGAACTAAACTACAGGATATTTTTTATGGCATTTATTGAGAACCAGTGTTCAATCTCATATCAAACAAAATTTTGTGACTGCCCGGCAAACTTAAAGGCTAATGAGAACCTTTAGGCCATTGAGACATGTGTAGAGATAAAAGATAGGTTGTAATTTTCTTGACTATTTCACCAATCCTACCTATAATCCCATGTTTCTACACAATGATAGGTAACAAAATTAATTTTAGTAATGATTAATAAATAGCAGTAGGATTAGAAGATAAAATAAAAGCGTTAAGTATAAGAAATACAAAACGGTTTATTAATGTTAGCCATGCAGCTATACTTTCAGCCAAGAAAGAAATTTTTAAGTTGTAGATGATATTTGGGGGTATCTCTTACTATTTCCCAGTTGTTTCAGAATATTC
This sequence comes from Lemur catta, assembly GCF_020740605.2. Taxonomy (NCBI): domain Eukaryota; kingdom Metazoa; phylum Chordata; class Mammalia; order Primates; family Lemuridae; genus Lemur; species Lemur catta. The sequence continues at coordinate 72,233,529 of NC_059135.1, forward strand.
TAATTCCATTCTAATTTTTTTACCTTTTCATATAAAAAAATAAAAATATTGGTTATTTATGAAATGTTAAGGTTTACTGAATTTATGGAATTTTAATTGGGCAGAGAAGCTAAGATTTCATTTATGTCTCTCAAGTTCTGATAAAGAGATCTGCTAACTCATGCAAGTAGCAAAATGACACCCTCTAATTTTATAGTTAATTGTGCATCTGCTATAGTTGAACATTTATTATTTTAGATGTCAACTGACGAATGACAAGGTTCATAAATTTGAAAAGGAGAGCTTACTTCTCATAAGGGGTTGCATGCAGCCTGCAGGTGGCCATTTAGCAGGCTGGGAAGCACAACCTCTCGCCAGAAGCTGACAACAAGCACTTCCAGGGAATAGGAATTTATGCTGAGTGGGGTGGCCAAATATATATATTTAACAAGATCTATGAGGAGTCATGAATATTTATGAAAGGAGAAACATGCATATGTACAATTGAGCTTCATGCTACTTCATGGGACCCATGTTCAAAAAATGGTGACATTAGCGTGATCTGAGAGTGGAATTTTTGGCCCTCTGACATCAAAAGGTGAACACAGGACACAAAAACTCTTTAGGCACATCTTCTGTATGCTGTCCAGAAACACTCCCTTGTTGGTGGTCCCTTATCAGGAAAGAATGCTGGTCAATTGTTGTGTCAAAACCACAAAGGGAGGAGCAGAATTAGGAGACAGTTGAAATCAGCAGTGGAGTAAATCTTTCCAAAGGACTAGTTTCTATTTAACCCTTGGGAAAGAAAGCCTAATGGCAGTTAGCGAGGGAGGGGGTAAAATAACGTGGGTCCGACCTCTTATCCCATCTTGGCTGGGATTTCAGTTTTAAGGTTTCTCTTGGGTCTCTTTGGCCAATAGGGGATCCATTCAGTTGGTTAGAGGGCTGAGGATTTTATTTTCATTTTTCATAGATAATGTTTCAAAGGATTTCTGAATAAGTCCTCACAGTGTCTTAAATGTTAGAGCATGGTCCCCATCTCTACTAAACATTCGTCCAAATGGGCATAGGCCATCCTGACTATTGTTCAAGACAAGATCATGGGCTGTGGATGCAGGGAACACCTAGGATTTACTATGTGCTCTGCTGTATGTTAGCTGTGTCATATTGGATATGTCACCTAATTTCTCCAAGTTTGAACTTCATCCTCCGTTAAAAAAAATAATTATAGATAATATTGTCTATCATCCAGAGTTATTGTAAACATCAAATAAGGTAAATGTTTGATAAAGATAGCACATATAACAACTCATCTTCTCCAATACCATGAAAAGACAGAAAATACGTTTTCTAAGGATCTCAAAATAATTTGAAAGCAAAGAGTTTTACGGGTAAGCCTAAAATTTTGAGTTACTCTTAAAAGACAGAAAGCATTCAGGGCTGTTTTCTGGAAAATCTAGTCTGTGGGAACACCAAGAATTCCCTCACTGAGAGCTAGTGGAAGGAAGGGATGGGATAGGCCCTGAGGAAAAGTTTCTCCTCTCCACATCTCCGTTGAAATAGCTGAGGTCCACAGAGAGGTAAAGTGTCAATAACAGCTTATTTTGTGCTACTCTCTCATTAAAGTTATCCTGTACCATCACAAAACCTTGCATAAGAGCATTTTAGAGCTCATTAAATATCTGACACATTTCAAGGTTTAGAATGAAGATGGAAAACACTGTTACTGTGAGATGGAAACATTTCAAATAAGATTGTTTCCAAAAAGAGTAGCCCTGAAATTATTGATGTCATTAAAACTACATGACATTTAAAAAAAATTGTATTAATTTTTTAATTACCAAAGAAATACAATTAAAATTTTTGAAATACTACATAAGATTCATGGTATACTTATCAGGTAATGATATACCTAGTTTTTATTTTTAAAATAAAAATTGAATTTCTAATAATCATCTGATTTAAATACCAAATTCGAGGCATTATTGCATTTAAGGATCAAGGGAATTGCACCATTTGCAATTAGTCCAAGGGGAGGAGACACCAGAATCTCCTTGTGGTGATAGAGCTGGGGTCAGAGGATTGTATTTGCATTCTTTTGTTCTGCAAACCCCATAGTTCTTCTAATTATAAGGACTTATTTCCTATTCTTCCACCCTCCTAAGAGATACTAAACATTTAATAACCATCCTTTGTAAAAAGCTTTTACTTGTCTAAAAATGCAAATTAATTATCACCACTTTGCATAATTAACTCACAATAGTTTGGTAAAGTTAAACCAGCAGACAAAATAGGAACAAGCTTAGATATGTTTTATGTTTGCATTCTTCATGGTCACTAAAGTGTTTCAGTAGGGAAAAACTAAAAAAAAAAAAAATATGTGTAGTTAGAATTCCTACAAAAACATTAATTTTTTATTTTTGGTTCTTTATTTAAATGAATTACTTAAATATACATCCTTAAAGATTTGATCACAGTTTAAGGCTGTGACATTTTGTTACCTTCACTTTAAGGCCACCATAAATCAAAAGATTGTAATTCAAATGTATACTAATTTATTCTTGACCTTGGAGTTATTTAATAATTACTAATCATCAGATGCTTTAATTACTGTTGGCAAGTGGGGAATATATCAAAAGAAGACTTGCTGAAACAAATAGAAATGAAGTTATGGACACTGAGAAGGTCTAGAAAAGTTAGCAAATGTATAACCAAATAATATGTTCATGAAAACCCTGACACTGGCAGGTTTCAGTCTGAAATGCTGGTTTCAGATGTGCTCATGGCAGAACAATGACCAGACACACCAAAGTAAGGCAAGCATGAAAATGAGGTTTATTGAGGAGAGAAAGATAGAATTATAGAGTAAGAGCAAGATATAGTTTTACAGAGAATGATACGGACGCCACAGTTGACAACTGGACCCATTGTTGAAGCAAAGTGAGAGCAAAAGGAAAGGCCAAAAAAAGGGGTTGGTTATGGTTTGCATCTTGCTTTATACTGCCTGGATTGGGACCTCCCTAGTGGCTCAGAGTCACCGTGGAACCATGTTGATTAGACAGTTGGGAATTGCATTACCACACATGCAGATTGTTCTAGGTCAATTTCCAGACTCTCCGGTCCCTGTGCTGCTTGGCCTGTGGGCTAAAGACTCCTCTGCATTCTTTTGCAGCTGGCACACTAAGTTCTGATTGGCAGATTCAGAGGGTTTTCACTCCTCCCCCAGGTATGGCAGTTGCTCGGGAGATTAGGGTGGGGCAAGACCAAGATGGGGGCCTGGGGCCCACCCTTGTCCTTCTTCCCAGGTGGGGCATTTGCACCAAGGCAATAGCACCCACTTTTGTCTCTAGAAGACCCAGAATCCCTTGCTATCTACCTAACAACACCAATACCTGACATAGAAATTACCAGAAAAAATAAACTACAGACCACCTCTCTAATGAAAATGCAACCAAAAGTCTAAACAAAATTTTAACATATTGAATTCAACAAATATGAAACGTATAATACACCATGACTAAGTGAGGTTTGCACCAGAAATGCAAAGGTAGGCCAACATTCAAAAATACTTCCAAGTACTTCAGCAGATTAAAAAACTAAGAAAAATTTTATAATCATCTCAACAGATACAGAAAAAGCACTTGACAAAATTCAACACACATGCCTGATTTAAAAACTCTCTACAAACTAGGAATAGAAGGGAACTTCCTCAACTTGATAAAGGGTGTTTATGAAAAATCAACAGCTAATATCTTCTTTAGTGGTGAGATCATGATCTATGAAAGAAAAAAAAAACCACATAACTCTTATAGACATTGGCCTAGGGAAAGAATTTATGAAGAAGACCCCAAAGGCAATCACGGCAACAACAAAAATAAATAAATGAGACCTTATCAAATTAGAAAGCTTCTGTACAGCCAAGGAAACTATCATGAGAGCAAATAGACAACCTACAGAATGGGAGAAAATATTTGCATGACACATATTTGATAAAGGGTTGATAAGTAGAATCTATATAGAACTCAGGAAAATCTAAAAGAAAAAATCAAACAATCCCATTAAAAAGTGGGCAAAGGACCTGAACAGAGACTTTAAAAGAACACAGACTAATGGCCAAAAAACATGAAAAAAATGCTCAACATCTCTAATCATCAGGGAAATGCAAATCAAAACCACAATGAGATATCATTTATCTCCAGTGAGAATGGCCTTTATCAAAAAGTCCCAAAACAATAAATGTTGGCCTGGATGCGGAGAGACAGGAACACTCATACACTGCTGGTGGGACTGCAAACTAGTACAACCTCTGTGGAAAGCGATATGGAGATACCTTAAACAGATACAAGTAGAACTGTCATTTGATCCAGCAATCCCACTACTGGCATCTACCCAAAGGGAAAAAAGACATCTGTACCTGAATGTTTGTAGCAGCACAATTCACAATGGCAAAGATGTGTAAATAACCCAAGTGCCCATCAATACATGAGTGGCTTAATAATATGTGGTATATGTATACCATGGAGTACTACTCAGCCACAAAAAACAATGGTGATCTAGCACCTCTTGTATTACCCCGGATGGGGCTGGAGTCCATTCTACTAAGTGAAGTATCCCAAGAATGGAAAAATAAGCACCTAATGTACTCAGATCAAAGTGGTATTAATTGATAGACACTTATGTGCACATATAATAGTAACATTCATCAGTTGTCAGGCAGGGGAGAGGAGGAGATGGGTATATTCACACCTAATGGGTGCAGTGCACACTATCTGGGTGATGGACATGCTTGTAGCTCTGACTTGGGTGGGGCAAAGGCAATATATGTAATCTAAACATTTGTATATTCATAATATTCTGAAATAAAAATATATATAATGAAAAAAGAAGAATGGATAAATAAATTGTTATGTATTTATACCCTGAAATACCACACAGCAATGGAAAAAACAAACTACTGATAGACACAAACATGAATGAGTCTTAAAGACATGCTGAGAGAAAAAAAAGCCAGACATAAAAGCATGTATATTCAGATTCAATTTATATGAATCAAGAATAAGAAAAACTAATCTATGATGATAGAAATTTAAATACTGGTTCCCTTTATAGGAAGCGTATTGTATAAACTGGGAAGGGTTAAGAGGAACCCTTTCTGGGGTAAAGAGAATGTTTTATATATTAATCTGGGTATAGGTCACAGGGGTGTGTGTGTGCATATATGCAGGTAGGGAAATTCACTGAGTTCACCTGTATACTTTACTTCATATAAATTATAATAAGAGTAAAAAGAGAAAAACAAAATATTGTAATGATTTATCTCCAATCAGGAGAGAGAAACCACACAGTGATTTAAATTGGGAAGTTTAATATGAAGCATTGTTGCACCATCATGAGAGTAGCTATAAGAAATAAGAACACTTCATATGGTACCCTGTGACTGAGGGACATTACCCACGGAAGAACAGTCTTGGAAGGGGAGCCTCTTCCCAAGGTTGGGGTTCAGATGTCATTGGAGAAGGTAGAGTTGAACCCAGTGGACGGCAAAGAAGTTGAGTGGTCTGCAGGGCCAGAGCTGGGCTGCAGTCACAGGCAAGCAGGAAGCCACTCTCTGGTGCCACATTGAAACCCTCTGTGCCACAGCTGGGGGCCACATGAGAGTCCCTTCCTCTTGCAATGTTCCTCTAGTACCCTGTGCTTAGAAAGCTTAACCTCATGCCCATTTTAAAGGAGAAATTCTTGAAGGAGCTTTATCTATTTTCACAGAGCAAGTATCAAAGAGTGAATTTAGAGCAAAGAGGCAATAAATTGATAACTGGCACAATACTTACATAAAAATAATAAAAATGAATGAAATCTGGAATAAAAAAGTAGATGAAATAATGAATGTAAGGCACTTGGCACAAAGCCAAGCATATTGTAAATATTGCATAAGTTGTTACTGTTATTAATCCTGTTTGATGTTATTAATGCTGTTTGATAACAGCATAATTATAAAAATTTACTTTCAAATATATGGCCCTTTGGAGAAATAGGATAAAAGTAGTAGAACAACAACAATAAAACTGTTTTTCCTTCATCTTATTTATTTTATTTCATTAATTGTAAAAGTAACAATATCCATTGTAAAAAATTAAAATTAGGTAGAAATGTATTGAGTGAAACACATGAAATTTTTGAGTTCCACCACCAATTCCACACTCCTCCCTGGGGGTAAACACAGCCTCAGAGAGCAGACTTCTTCCTATGTTTTTGAATTATTCTACTTATTAACAGTATTTAACACTTTGTAATACTAATATGTATTAGGCATCCCTCTAAGTTCTTTAAAAATATAATTTCATTTAATTCTAACAACAACCCTATGTTGCTGACATTATTATTATCTTCACTTGCTAGATGAAGAAACTCAGTTATTAACATTTCAGGAACAAAGAAGTCAGGTAAAAAAAAAAGTCAGAACATTTCAAACAGTAGGAAGACCACGTACAAAGACCATGAAATGGTGACAATTGAGCAAAGACTTGAAGAGGCGATGGATTTAGCCATGTGGCTAATTAGGGACAAGAGCTCCAGGCAGAGGGAACAGCCAGGGGAGAGTCTTGCAGTGGAAGAGCACAACTGTGAGGTCTCGGGACATCAAGGACAGAGCAACTAGAGAAGAGAGAGGGGGAGTGGTCCTTGGACAGGTACCAGTCCCTGAACTGCTCTGGGAAAAGCTTAGTCCTGACATTGGGAATAAGCATTTAGAAACTTCTACAGTATTTAAAAGAGAAATTTTACTTGAATCAAATAATATGAAATTGGGACATAGATAGTTTTTATATCTTTTTGTGTGTTTTTAAATTTTATTTTGGGGGAATTCATTTTATTGCATTTTACCAAAGTTTTAGTTTGTGATAATTCAAAGTATTGTTTTGTTTTGTTTTGTATGTTTTGGTTTAATGATCTTTCACCACAGATAGTCTTGTGGTAGCTGGAGATTTTGTTAAGATGAAGATTCCTATTCTGAAGATCTGGAGCAGAGTCTGAGATTCCACCTTTCTAATAAGCTCCCAGGTAAAGCCGATGCTTCTAGTCCATAGAGCAGCAAGTTTGAGAATCACTGTAGAACTGGGCTAAGGATAAACGGTAGGGTTGTTCAGGGAGGAGCAGCAAGGCTAGTTAGAAAGTGAGGGTAGAAATGCAGGCAAGAGCTGATGGTGCCTCAGATTATAGTGGCAACAGGGCGGTGGGAGGAAGCAGTCAGTATATGAAAAGTAGAGCCAGAGGATTTATTGGGTGTGAGGTCTGAGACGAAGAGAGACATCAAGGATGACTGAGATTTGGGGCATAAGCAAATGAAACAATTAAATCACATAGCTAATGAGTAGAGGGGCTGACTCTGATGACACAGCCATCTCTGGTAACCATTTCATCACAGCCACTTTCTAGAATGGTCCATTTTAGTCCAAAATACCCAGAAGACATCAACCTTTTAGATCTAGTTCTCTGTAAAAACACACGCAATAAACCATGGTAGGTACAACTATCATCTCAGTTCTTCCTAATGAACAACAATGGCAGTAGCAACAAGAAAGCTTGAAAATCACCAAAACCAAGAATATAAGGACAAAACAATGCCACAGTTGGATAAGATACTGGGACTTCTTAACTCACCTGCTGAGTCATAAAAGCAAAGGGACAAAATGATCCAGGTCATCTATCTGAACTTTCTGGGATCTCTCAGGAGATTTGATCATCAGAACCTCTTCAAAGCTTTTTCTGAGAGGGAGATGGTTAATAGATTTTACAGTAGAATATATAAATGAATCAACACTGTGTTGATGCCTTAAGATGAATAACAATGTCTGATTGAATGATATGTGTTGTGTCGGTGTTTGTGTGTGTGTTGGGGGGGTGTGGTTTGTGAGTTGCTAGGAAAAGTAATGGCTGGAATGTTTTACCCCATGCTGTTAACAAAGGTGACCTCTGGGGAAGGGAGCAAAGTTGACAGAGGAAGACGGAGGGAGGGGCTGGTGGTGCGATAAACCTTCTGAGATATACTTCTGATTTATTTGAACGATTTTATGACATTACTTTTGTCAATTTTGGAGTACTATAAAGAAGTAGAAAATACTTGCAAGTTGTTCCACCTTTTTAGTTCGACTTAAGAAAAACAGAACATGGCCTTCTCGGTAAATCTAACATTTTCCTGAAGCACTTTGCTTGCAGACATGCCTAGATGGAGTTTCTCTGAGCTGTACACTGCCACGCAGATTAAGTAACCAAAGCCCATGCAAGCATCTACAGCTTTTTCCTCTGACTTTATCTCTAACAAACATTAACCCCCCAAAATAAGGATATAAAAAAGCAAGTGGAATGGAAAAAGGTTAAAATAGCATCAAGATTTCTTCATGCAGTGAAAATAGCACATGCTCAATAAGGAGGCTGACTGCATTTATGAACAACCATGAAGTCATCCTATCATAGTATTTTTACTGATGTCAAACTATTCCTTTAATGTAATAAAGCTTGTGTTGTATCACCAAATATTTTCTCCACATACCTAGTTTTCAGAAGTTTGCTAACATCGCCTGTCTCTCCATATTTACCTGCAAGGAGGATGTATGCTGCACAATCTGCTCTGTGAATTCAGAGATCTTTCCTTGGCCAAGATCAAAGCACTACAAACTAAGTAGTTTGATCTCTGTATGTATCTGATTGCAAACTGTGTGTATAATCCTGTACTTAAAAAATGTAATGATCTTATAATAGACCTGCTGCGCACAAGTGGTCAGCTTAATGCACACAGCTTGTGAATCTTCATATTAATTACTTTTGCTCCCAAACTGTGTGGAGTGGGAAGAACCAGATGGAGGTTAGAATCTTGGCTCTGTGACTTACTAGGGGGACTTTAACAGTCACTTAACCTCTTTGAGTGTCAGTTTTCTTATCTCTAAAGTGAGGATTAAAATATTTATTTTGCAAAGTTGTCTTTGCGGCTTAATGAGATATAAAGAATTTGTGAAACTACTTACTCAGCGGGCGGAGCACATCATAAACCCACAATAAGTGCTCATTAATTTTTAAATATGAGCCAGCAAGGAAATGCATATGAGATGTCAGATCACACTTTAAAGATGGCAAATAAAACTAAGACTGGCCTTCCACGTAGAAACAGTAGATACAGCAGCTACTTGGGTGAAGTGGAATGTGAAAAAGATTTTAGCCTGCCTCTTGGCCTCCTTAAGAAGGTCCCCTTTAATTTGATTCAGTCAATGTGTCATTAACTAGGCAACATACAAACAGGGATTAGGTTTTCCTCCATAATGAACCCATCCCTACTTGCTGTAACCAAGCTGAACTAGAAACCGTGGCAGACAAGTAGCAGAGAAAAGCACTGGACGTTGCAGGAAGAGGTGGAGCGCATGCTGAAGCCAGGGGAAGAGAAACAAAGAAGGAAATACGGGCTCATTTATCTATCTCGCTAAAGGACCACCTGTGCCTCTGTTGCAATGCCTGTAAATGTGCATGCAGGGAGTCCCACGAACAAAAAGGCCTGTCTTGGGTTTGAGGCACCCCAGTCCTGGTGCTCATCCCTGCAAAGTTTGAGTGAGTGGATTTGGCAAACTCCGAGTTCAGGTGAAGGTACAAGCAGGTGCACTGTGCTCGGAGCTGTCCTGGAAATTGGACTGGGTTTGCCAAACCTCATCAGGTCTCCAGTTGGAACTGCTTGATCTTTCATAACCTTGATCTAAAATGATGATTAATGGACCTGTTTCTTCAGTGGAAAGAAAAAAGACGTGAAGAGAGAATAAACTCTCTTAGAGGAAGGATTAACTCTTTTTGGAACTAGCTTCCCTGCAAAACAGCAGCACGGATAGTGTAAACAGGATCCAGATTGTTGTGGCATGAATACACACTAAACTTTCACCGTATGACTTGTCACCTCAGATTCTCCTTGAGATAATTTTGGCATCATCATGCTCATGTTTCTAGTGTGTAGAAAATCAAAGCCTAACTTTGTTTATTTAACGTTAACTCAATCCCAAGGATTGCATTAATAACTGCCACACATGGAGCACTTACTACCTACTTGGGGATTTGACGTGAATATCGTGAAAATGAAATAGGGATAATGCTACCTATCTCATGGGGATGTCATGCAATGTCAATAGACGATGCATGTGAGAGCTCCTGGTGCAGCCTCTACAGACACTAGGTGTTGAGTAAAAGCTTTCTTTCTAAAACATTTTGTAAGTTTTGCTTGTTTTATGGCTGGAGTCTGGACCTGTGTAATATAGTTTAAGTGGATCATCTGGTTCACTAAGAATCAAATGAAGCTCAAGTTTCGTGTATTTGTCCAAGAGTAATAGGTGAATGTTTTGGAGGAGCTGAGGAGGAGAAAGGAATGGGAATATCTGCTCTTAATTTAGAAAATCTGTGTTACAGGTCAATTGCATGAAGACTTTTCCAGTCTTTCAAAGTACTATGACTTCACTTAGAATACTTTCCACTAGTTAATAGAGAGATAGATGATTCCAAGTCAGTGCAACACAGAGACATATGTTAGATTTATTTCACTTGTAGAAAACAGAAAAGGGTACAATAAAAAGAAAAACATTTGATATCTGCTTCCAGTCAAAATGGAATAACAGGAACTAGATTTATGTACCAGCCCTAAACAACAAAAAGTAGACAACAACAACAACAACAAAAAATAAAATATATGATACAATGGTTTTCAGAAACTGGATCTCAGACAGCATAAAGTAATCATCCTTAAGAGAGGAGAGACATAGGAGTCAGCCTATGAGTACCGTAACTTACTGTCTACAAAGAGTTTCCAGGCTGCAGCACAAGGAGGGGAGACATAGTCTTCCTGAACTGAGGTGACATAGTGGGGAGTCAGAGAGACTAAGACAGTATAATTCACATGGCAGTGGAATGGGGAAGAAACAGCTACACAGAGAGTAGCTCCAGATATCTGGAGATGGGCGCCTTGCATCTTGAACTACATATTGATCAGTACATGCACATAAGAAAATTATCTACAGCCTGGGAAAGAACCACCCAAAAGGAGAAAAGGAAAAAAAAAATCTTTGAAGCTTACATAGAGACAGGAATTATTTGTATTCCAGCTGCATTCCCACAAGTCAGAGTGGAAAAATCTCGTAATTCAAGGAACAATAGGGTAGCGTAGTCAGAAAGGTTTTGCCTCAGTAGTCAGGCAAAGTTAGATTAAAGGCTACTTTGGTTCTGCCTAACAAAGCTTAAAAGCAAGCTGCAAAAAGATCAAATAACCATAAACTTGTGTTTCAGAACAAAGTTCAAGAATATTTATAGGAATACAGAAATATCTAGGTCCTAAAAAGGAAATTTATAACGTCTGACATCCAATCAAAAATTACCCAGCATGCCAGGAAACAAGAAAACACCATCCATAATAAAGAGAAAAACTGATCAATTGAAACTGACCAAGAAATAACAGATGATAGAATTAGGAGTTAAAGATGTTAAAATATTCATTTATTATAACTATATTCTGTATATTCAAAAAGGCAAAGGAATTTTTCCCCTGGACACCTAAAATGGTTGAAACAGTCGTTTATACTTGCCATTCTTTCTTTCTCTCCTCCTGCTTCTGTCAGACTCACTCCAGTTTTCATCCACATCCCCGCATACACAGTTCTTGCCAAGGTCACCGTGACCTCCATGTTGTCAAACCGAATGGCCTGTCCTCCATCTTCATCTCCTTTGACCTGTGAGCAGCGTTTGACACATTGATCATGTCTTTATGTCTTGAAATTTTTCACTTGTCTTTCCAGACACCAATCTCTCAGGTTTTCTCCTATTTTCTTGGCTACTGCTTTTCAGAACCTTTTGCTTGTTTTTCTTTATCTTCCTGACTTCCAAAGTTTGGAGTATTCCAGTGTTTAGATCTCAGGCCTTTTCTCTTCCCTATTATATTCATTCCTTACGTGATCTCATCTGGTCTCGGGACTAAGGGACTAAATACCATCCATACACTCTCAAGAGAGGTCTCCAGCCTAGACCTCTCTCTAAACTCCAGATTCATAACCCAACTCTGCTTAGGTGTCTAATAGACATCCCAAACTTGACAAGCTGTTTGTCAAGCTACACGTTTTCCCACAGGCTTTCCCATCTCAATACATATTATCCTTCTTCTCAGCCACAAATCTCAGTCATCCTTGACTCTTCTTTCTCTTATGATTCACATCTGCTCCATCAGTAAATCCTGATTGTTCTACCTTCAAAACATATCTAGAATTCAACCACCTACACCATCCCCCTCGTCCACCATATCTCCTCCGGATTATTACCCTTGTTTCACAAGTAGTCTTCTTGCTTACACTTTCGCTAATTTCCAGCCTATTATCCATTCAGCAGTCAGAAAGTCTTTAACAATTCAAGTCATAGCCCATCACTATTCTGCTCAAAGCCCTCCAATCCTGCCTGTCTCATTGACAGTGAAACCCCACTGGCTTTACAATGGCTGAACAAGCCCCGTGTGATCTCACAGCGTGGCCTTCATCCCCACCCGGCCTGTCTCAGCATCCAGCACTTCATTCCTCCCTCAGTCTGCCAGTCTCACCAGCCTCCTCGCTGGTCCTTACATCCACCAACACATTCCCACAATTGCATCTACTATTCCCTCTGCTTAGAATCATCTTTCTGCAGGTCCATCTATGCCTGGCTTCCCTGCTTCCTTAAAGTCTCTGCTCAAATGTCTCTTTATCAGAGAAGCCTCTCCTGATCACCCCATAGAAGCAATACATTCTATCTTCTATTGCCCTAAAACATCTCTTGAATGAATGGGTGAATATTTATCTTCTAATGCAATTGTCTTTTTAACATAGATTTCTAGAAGTGGGATTAATGACTTCAAGGGCCTGAATATTAAAAATATATTTGACAAATTTGACCAATTTATATTCCCAACAGAGTACGTGACAAAACCATTGCCCCAGTCCTTACCAAAAGTAGTTTTGTTAATTCCTTCCATCTTTAGGAAGCGGATAGGCAAAATATTTTCTTTTTATTTGTATTTGGGTATTATTTGCATGTTTTCATGTATATATTTATCAAGCATTTGTACAAGCATTATTTATGTGAATTCTTTGACTATGTTCTTTGTCTACTTTTCTATTATGATTATTTTCCTTATTGACTTGGTCAGTGTATTAAATCTTTGTTTAAATTGAAAAAATAAGAGAAGAAGGGGAAAAGCTTGAGATTATAGAGACATGGAAGGAATCTTTTTAAAAATTGACTTGAATTGAACTAGAGATAAAAAAATACACATTTTTTATTTTTAAAATATTGTACATTTAGGCAACAGGGCATAAATAGTGACCTGAAGATTATAGTACTATCGCTCTCTGCCTCATTTAAGTGTATATTTGCATTTTGACTTTTCCATAACTTTCTCAGATCCCACCTTGTATTGTAGAATGCTCTAAGGAAATCACTTTTCTGAACTTCACTCTCTTCACTCATGAAATGGTGATAACACTAACCTGAAGGAATGTTGTGAGAATTAGAAATAATCTATTTAAGTCATGGATCAGGAGTCCTAGCAGAGATGCTTGTTTGGTGCCACATTTACTATCCAGAACTGCTGGTGTTGAGGAAGGTTTCTCTCCCACCAATTTATAGCCTACCTGAACACAAGGACCGTCGATGAGCCAAGGACAGAAATTTTCCATTCTCAGCGTCTAAGATTCTTAATTCCAGTGGTCCAAGGCCTTTCCCCTCAGCTCTTCCTAGAATGACTATTGGTTTCTGAATTCAGTTATCCCACAATCCTGGGTTAATGTATTACTAAACCATGTATTAAAATTATAAGCAAAAAGAAATAAGACACGGAAAGAAATAAAAATGGTTCCTTAGTGCATTTTGAAAGACACATAAAACTATTTTCAATGTGGTATTTTAAATTTTCTATTGTGAATGACAATATATATACAAAAAAAATCCACAAAAACAGATGTATCATTCAATGAATTTTTATAAATTAAATACCAGTGAAACCACCATCCTGCTTAAAAAGAAACAGGAAATTGTAGGCACCACAGAAACTTCCCCACAAACCCCCTACCTCTAATTGTTATTCTTTCTTCTTTCTCAAAAGTAATCACTACCCTGAATTCTAACATTATAATTTCGTTTGCCTGTTTTTGAGTGTTACATAAATAGAATCAGACAGTGTATGTTCCTTTATAATTGACATTTTCTCTTAACACTGTGTTTATGAAATTTATGCATGCTACAATATGTAGCTATGGTTTATTTTCATTGCTGCATAACAATCCTTTGTATCAATATTCCATAAATTTACCTGATAAGGTGTTTTTGTATTCCAAATATGTAAAGAACGAGTACAAATTGGTAAGCAAAATATGGATAACGATGAAAAAATTGGAAAGACTTGAACAGGCATTTTACAAAAGATGAGTAAATGGCCAGTAAGCCTAAGAAATACTCAATATGCCTAAAACAAAAACCTCATTAGTCTTAAGGAAAATGTGAATTAACCCCAAATGACATACCATGGCATATTCACCAGAGTGGATAATAATCAAGATATCAACACCACCAAATGTTGGCAAGGATATAGAGCTACTGGAACTGGTTGTGAGTGGGAGTATAAATTGGTACAGCTACTTGGAAAACTACTTGAAATTATCTACTAAAAGTAGATAATTCATATACCCTATGCCCATTGATTCCATTGTTAGATTAATACACAACAAAAAGAGACACCAAGAATTGTGTGCAGAGTATTTATAGTAATGTTACTTTTAAAACTACACAACTGGAAATATAATAACTCAAACATCAATCAACTGTAGACTGGATCAATAAACCATGAGTTTATTTACTTACTCTGTTAATGTGGTGGTTTATATCAATTATTTTTCAAAAGGTAAAGAACAACTTGGTGGATATTTGTTTTCATAGATGCTAGATATTGTGTGCTAATGCTTCACTTAGGACTTTTTTAAATCAATGTTCAGAAGTGTGATTTGTCTGTAATTTTTCTTCCTTGAATCATTGCCAGATTTTAGTGTCAAAGTTAAGCTGCCTTCATAAAACAGGCTGTAAAATGTTTCTTTTTCATTACTCTTCGAGATGCTTGTGTAAGCTTTTTGATGTCTTATTTTAAATATTTGACATAATTATGTGGTGAAACCCTCTTGGCCTGGCATTTTATATCTGGAAAGGTTTTTAATTTTTGATTAAAAATTCAATGCATTTAATAGTTACAGTATTTACACATTATTTTCTCTTTATTTTATGTCACTTTTGGCAAATTATGACTTTTGTAGGAATGTATGCATTTCATGTATATTTTAACATGTACTAGATAGAATCTAATTGTTCTTAATAGTTCATTATTATATTTTTAATGTATACAGAATATGTAGTAATGTCCATTTTCATTACTGATTTTGGTATTTGTGCCTAGCTGTTTCTTCTAAAATTTTTGTGCCTTCCCCATTTTTTTCTCTCTAAACTTTTTCTAAACATGATTTTGATCAGTGTTATCAATTTTATTAATCTTTTCAAGGACTTTTATTTTTATATACACAACTATTATAATATAAAATTTATCCTTGTAAATTTTCTCTAATGAATGTTTGCTTCTAAATTAATTTCTGCTCTTTATTATTTTCTTCCTTCACATTTCTCTATGTCTAATTTGTTATTTATTTTCTAACTTTTAGCAATATGTGCTTACCTTGTTGATTTTCAGTCTTTATTCTGATATATTCAGAAATTGAAGGCTTAAATTTCTATTTAAATATTCCTTATCTGTGTCTTACAATATTTACATAAGTTCTTTTATTACCTTAATTCAAAATATTCATAGTTTCCATTTGGAATACTTTCTTGATCCATGGGTTATTTAAACAATCTAATTTTTATCTACTTGATTTGTTAGTTATTGAGAGCAGTGTCTTAAAATAAACCACTGTGATTATATATTAATATTTGGTTATTTATCCATTTATTGTCAACTTTTTAAACATATTTAAGGCTGTATTTTAAAATGTATGCCATAATAGTTATATCTTCTTGGAGAGGTCTTTTGTCATCATTTATCATGACATTCTTTCTCTCTGGAAATTCAGTGGTCCCCAACATTTTTGGCACCAGGGATCAGTTTCATGGAAGGTAATTTTTCCACGGGGGGTGAGGTATAGTTGGGTAGGGGAGGCAGAGCTCAGGTGATGATGTGCGACCTGTTTTCTAACAGGCCATGGACTGGCATCTGGCCATGGCTCAGGGATTGGGGACCACAGGATATGTCTGATCATCATCAGATAATAATACCAGTGTTTTTTTGGTTAATTTTTTGGTATTAATTTTTTAATAGTTTTACTTGTAATTTAAATTTCCTTATATTTTTGAGGCATTTTTTACAAACAGTATACAGATAGGGCTGCTTTTGATTTATCCAATTAATGATCTTTGTATTTTAATGGTAGCATTTGAGCCCATTTACATATAATATAACCAATCATATAATAGAGGTTAAATCTAATGTAATTTATCATGCTTTCTATTCATCCCACCAGTTTTTGTAACATTTTCCTCTCCTTTCTTTTCCTCATCTAGATTGATCTTTTTTTACTATACCTTCCTCCTCTTTAAAATATGGCTTTCTTTACTATCATTTTAGTAGTGACCCAAGAGATTAGAATATTCATCCATTATTTACTAGAGTGTAATGCTAGCTGGTACTTTTGCCCTATCCTAGACAATGCAAACTCAACAGAACACATTATTGCCATTTAATCACCTCCCTAAAATCTATTTTAATTATATATGTATTTTTTTTCCTTTTTTTAATTTCAGCATATTACGGGGGTACAAATGTTTAGGTTATGTATATTGCCTTTGCCCCGCCCAAGTCAGAGCCTCAAGTGTGTTCATTCCCCAGACAGTGTGCACTGCACCCATTAGGTGTGAATATATCCATCCCCTCCTCCCCACTCCCACCTGCCTGACACCTGATGAATGTTACTATCCTATGTGCACAGAAGTGTTGATCAATTAATATCAATTTGGTGGTGAGTACATGTGGTGCTTGTTTTTCCATTCTAGTGATACTTCACTTAGTAGAATGGGCTCCAGCTCCATCCAGGATAATACCAGAGGTGCTAGATCACCTTTGTTTTTTGTGGCTGAATAGAACTCCATGGTATACATATACCACATTTTATTAATCTACTCATGTATTGATGGACACTTGGGTTGTTTCCACATCTTTGCAATTGTGAATTGTGTTGCTATAAACATTCGAGCGCAGATGTCTTTTTTATAGAATGTCTTTTGTTCTTTTGGGTAGATGCCCAATAATGGGATTGCTGGATCAAATGGTAGGTCTACTTGTATCTGTTTAAGGTATCTCCATATCGCTTTCCACAGAGGTTGCACTAGTTTGCAGTCCCACCAGCAGTGTAGGAGTGTTCCTATCTCTCCATATCCACGTTAACATTTATTGTTTTGGGACTTATATGTATTTTAAATCACCAAGACACTACATCATTATTTTATACAGTCAATATTCACATAATAGTCATTTAGATTTTTCCATATATTTACCAGATTTTTGCTCTATATTCCTTCTACCATCTCCAAACTTCCATCTGTGATCCTATTTCTCCTACCTGAAAAATAAACTTTAGTATTTCCTTCAGTGTTGGTCTGCCATTTATGAATTCTGTGAAATATATTTATTTCACCTTTATCCAGAAAAGATTTTTTATGTACATAAAAGGCTAGGTTTTTACATATTTTCTTCCAGCAATGTGAAGATATTCATTGTATTTTGACTTCTGCTGGTTCTGTTGAGAAGGCTGTTCTGAGTGAAAGTCTTTTGAAGGTAATATGTCTCTTTTCTTTAAGATCTTTTCCCGGGTTTTCAGAAGTTTTTCTATGATGTACTGGATGTAGCTTTCTTTTGAAAGCTTTATACTGCTCGTGGTTCATAGTGATCCTCAGTTTGAATCCTAAGGAAAGCAGACACTGTGGCTCAGATTAAAGTGGCCTAACTTTATTCAAGAAGTGCAAACTCAGGGTAATATGAGTATGGAAAAGGGAAAATGAGGCAAGACAACATGCAAGGAATGGAATGGAATGCATTGCCATACTGACTATTACCTCAAACTGCTGAGAAACATAGTAGTCTGCTCAGTAGCTGAGTTTACTTTCAGGCATACACATCTCTACAAGGTTTGCAAGAAGGGACTACACCTAGGAATATTCCATGAAAGAAAGAACAGAGCTAATGAATTGTATTATGTGGTCCTTCGTGGCCACTCAGAAAACCAGATAATGCCTAAAAATATAATGTATAGAGCCTGAAACGAAGGATTGGTATTTTTAACTAGTTTTAGAAAGTCCTCAGGTATTAATTCCTCAAATATTACTTTGGCCCTATTCTCTTTCTTTCTCTAGGATTCCAGTTTTATGCATGTGAGACCAACTTGCTGTATACTATATGTCTAGATCCCTCTCTTCCATTTTCTACATTCTTTTGCTTCTCTGGGTTTCATTCTAGATATTTTATTCTAGTCTATCTTCCAGTTACTATGTTTTTCTTCAGCTGTATCTAATCTGCATTTAACCTCATACATTGAGTTCTTAATTTCAGATATTAAATTTTCCAATTTTATAACGTTTTTGGGAATTTTTAGAGTTACTAGGACTCTCCTAAAATTCCCAGTCTGGTCTTACATCTATTTGAATACATTAAAGACAGTTATTTTAAGAGTTATATCTGATTGCTCAATTATTTGGAGGCCACATGGGTCTTTTTTCCATTGTCTTTTTTCCCCCTATTTTTCTTTCTTATTGTTTTACCACTTTATATAATTTGTAGTTTTAATTGAGGGTTATGCATTGCATATATTATATTTTTGCAAGAAGAGTTTGCCTCGGGAAGATACCTATGGGCACATTCAGTCTAAAATCAACAATATTCAAGGAGGAAAAAGGTAGAAAACAGTGCTGTAAAAAAGTGGTAGAAAAGCAAACTTTTGTGAGTTGCTGCACTTGCCACCTCTCACAAAAATCAACTCCAATGAAGGATTCTTAAACTAATGGTGAAAAGTGCTACCATTCTTAAAATGATGGTGAAACAACGGTGGAATCATACTTAAAATAATGGGTTCTTCAAAGGCTCTAGTAGCAAGTATTGGAAATACCAAGTAAGCTGGACCTCAGCAAAGTTTTGTCTGGGAAAACTCTCTTAGGCTTAAGGATGTAGAGACCAACCTTATTACAATTATGGTGAAAAGGGCTATAAAAATGGCAAATAATTCTCAACATAATTGTTATTTCAAAAGTTCTGTGACATACTTCTTAGAAATATCCAGTTACCGGGGCCTAAACATAGATTAGTCTAGAGAACCATTTTTGATACCCAGCTGATGAATCAAATGATTCTTAAAATAACGGTGAAAAGTGCGGGTCCTGTTTCAGTCTAAAGACCTTAGTACCTACTGTATACCTTACTCTGCACACAGTCTTTCTTTTAATCACACAATAGTCCTCTAAATATTCTTTCCTCCTATTCAAGATGAGACAGCAGAAAATAAAAATGCTGACAATTTAATAGAAAACACATCTCTAATATGCAGCAGAGACAGAATTCAAATTCTGCTCCGTGATGCCAAATATTCTGCTTGCACTACCTCACTATGAGGCCTCCACTAACCCTCTCTCAACATAGTTGGAAGGGATCCAGTTGTAGTGCAAAAGTAATCAGGATTGCCTAATATTTAAGTAGAAACCCTTCTGCATTGTCTATGTGTAATAGTAAGCAACTTGTAAGTAAAATCTATAAGTAAAATAAAACCTGGAAAGTGAATTAGAGAAAAGAAACCACCAAACAAATACTCTGACATAAGGAAAACAAACTCCCAGGCTGACTGAGCAAACGTTCACTCTGGGACTGATTTGTTTAATGCGTTGTGGTAAAGCCCCTCCATCCAACTGCACCCTGGTGAGAACTCCTGAAAACTCAACTCCTTGTATGCTTTGGGCAGCTTTATGCCAGCTTGAACTCTTTAACTAGACCTTTTCCTGCAGATCCAGGTCCTCATAGTTAAAATTACAGAGGAATTTATAGCACTACATTCCTCCTCTCTTGTGGTGGGAGGGAAAGGGAAAGAGTTTCACCATCCGTTTTTAAAAGATGATTTAAACTCTTTCAAGACTTCGTGCTTTTTATTGGACAATTTATAGAAAAATTTGAAGAGGTTCAACCAATTCCATTAAAATGGAACTTAAATTTAAAGGAATTCCTTCCCCTTAAAGGGGTTCCATAACATTTATTTGATTCTCACATCAATTAGGGTATGAGTCACTCTTTTTTAAGAGGCAGTTTGGTTAGGTATCTTATTTGGCCTTAATTTAATATCCTAACAATAGGCTGTTGAGCTCAGTAATTACTCACTTTGCTGGGATACACTTTGCCTTTGAATGCTCTGAATCTTTCACAGCAAACAGAGCTGAAGGTCTGGATGCTGCTCTATCTGCTTGTCTTTCATTCTCTGGGTTTATATTATTGAAGGTTTGAGTAGTGTCCAAGAACAACACTGTATTTGAAGTTTAGGTTACCGAGTATGAAGGCATTTCAGAGTGATATTCATCATAGTCAGAACCTAAAAAAAAAAAAGAAAAAAGAAAAAGAAGAAGAAGAAAGAAAGAATTCTGATTGTAAAGCACAAAAGAACTAAGAAAAGGTTGAAATTATACCATAATCCGGGTAGCAAAAAAAAAAAAAATACATTGAACCTGATTCTTAGAATTAAGCCATTTCTTATGTGGACTATAGGCCGATCACACATATTTCATGGGTTAAAGTATTAACAAAAGCAGGGAAGATTTGAAATGCATGGCTTTACTCTGTTACAGCTGGTTCTTCTTGGCTCTTCTCCCAGTAGCTTTAGCTTTAGCGCTGAGACTAATAGCAAAGGAAACACCAGGGGATCAGCAAGAGCTCATAAAAGGAACTAAATCTGAATATAGACCAGAGGAAGAGGAGAAAATCCTCCAGTGAAAAAATATTAAAATCTGGCCTTTAAGGAAGTAGTGAATACACTTCACACTCCTACCCCATCCCATGCAGGATATTACCAACCATACCACAGAGGAGAAAGAGAGTGTAAAAAAAGGAGTGGAAACAACCATTAAAAATACTTAGCCACTCCCATGTGCTGTGGGAAACTGAGAACACAGAAATTACCAAACAAGTTGCACAGTGCCATATCCCAGATACCTAAAGGATAACATCACCCCATCTTTAGAAATAGAAAAAAATTTAAAATAACTACATCATGCATATCTATCTACTATCATATTTCTATGAAGTATTTCATACAAATATAAGATTTATATAAATGTCAGTGAAGAGAAATAAGCAACAGCAAAAGGATTTGTATATGAATGTTCATAGCAGCTTTCCTCATAATAGCCCCATATTGGAAAACACCCACATGTCCTTCAACAGGTAAATGGATAAACAAATTATAGTATATCCACACAGTGGAATACTATAAAGCAAAATATATATGAGAGAGTGAGCAAACCACTGATATTGGCAATGACATGGATGAATTTTAAAATCAGTATACTCATTAAAATAAACCAGACACAAAAGAGGACAAATGGTATACCACTTAGATGAAATTTTAGGCCTGGGGCTAGTGGTTGAGAAGTGGGGGTGGCTATTAATTGTAAAAGAACATGGGGGAATTATTTTGGCTTATAGAGATATAATATATTGATGACGGTGGTGGTTATAAAAGTATATATATTTTTCAAAACTCACTTC
Organism: Lemur catta; assembly: GCF_020740605.2. Lineage (NCBI taxonomy): Eukaryota > Metazoa > Chordata > Mammalia > Primates > Lemuridae > Lemur > Lemur catta. The sequence continues at coordinate 72,255,361 of NC_059135.1, forward strand.
ACACTTCAAGTAGATATATTTAATTGTAGGAATATTATACCTCAATAAAATGTGTTCTTAATGTAATAGATTCAACTACAAAAAAAAGCAAGCTTAAAATTTGAATATTCTCTTTAGAGTCTATTCACACACTAATAAGAATAGGTAAAAAATATGGATATTGTCACAATATTGGTTGTGTTAAGCCACTGAGATGTTGTGTTGGTTAATGTGATTTTTTAATCCAAAAGTAAGGGAAACACGGCCCACTTCTCCTTGCTCCAGATGGACAAATAGCTCTTTTATAAGGCAGGGAATGAAAAATCCAGAAATACTTGACAGTTATCAAGCAGAGATTGTCCTTCCATTTCTACTCAAGATGTTATTAAGCAATAATCAGATATTACACAGACTAGTTTCTCAGCCTTCTTCTAGGGACATTTCTTTCCTCAAACTGTTGAAAATATTGGGTAGCATTGAAGATCAGCCCCACCTCCTTTCTTCAATAGAGTAGACCCAAACAGGTACACCCATTGTCAACTCTGGACACTTTATCCACACTCTCGCCATTAAGTTATCTACTTCTTTTGTTAGCAAAAAACAAATAAACAAAAACAAAATAATTAACAATGATGACATCTAATTATATAATTTTTCTTTTTCAATGTGGACATTGAAAGGCAAATTTCTCCTGTTCTCTAGTGAAGATACAACAAAGTAGCAAGCATGAAAAAATTGTCTTCACATAGTACAAAATACAAAGACTGAAGAAAATCTCATTCTTTCATTCCTCTTCCACCCCTCTGGTAAAATTTAAATTATCTGCCACCCTAGACCTTGCTGTACCATGCTATTCCATGTAGTCAAAGTTAAATAGTAACTCATAATGTTCTACATAATTTATATCTATTAATTTTTTGTAATATGCACAACACCCATAAGAAGTAGGTTCTATTACTAGCACCATTGTACATATGTAGAAACTGGGATATTGAGAGGGAGATGAAATTACTTACCTGAGGTTGTACAGCTAGCAGTTGGTGGAGGAATTCAAACTTAGGTAGTCTGTTCCCTGTTTCCACATTTTTAGCCCCTGCACTATACTGCATTGTCATTTGGCAAGTGAATAAGGCTTTGACCTGCCATTCAAAGATATCAACATTTTCTGCCATGTGTCTTGCCTATCTTTGTAAAACCATGTCCTACCTTGACTTAAAGTGCCAGGTAATATACTAACATGTGAGTCTTCCAGGAAGGCAGGTTCAATGTCAAGGAAAATCCATAGAAACCACTCTGCAGGGCCTTCTTTTGCCTGATATTCAGGAGATCCCAAAGAAAGATACACTCCAAGCAAGATAGTTGTTTCTTTTTTATAATAATAAATAAAAATACAAAGTGTGTAGATCACATAGTATGCTAAATGCAATAGTTTCGTGCTCTAATTTAATTATGACAACATCTAATTAAATATGGTAAACCCGATTTTAGATGAAAAAAATGAGTTTTGAAAGACTAAATAAGTTATTGAGGTCAAACATCTAGTGAGTGGCAGAGCTCAGAATCAAAACAAGTTCTGTCTGATTCTAAAGCCCTCACCCCTAATTGCTAATCTGTAAGGATTTAAGAACATAAGGTGATTCACTTTTCAGCCAGCTATGACTCTACAGAGGGATAATTCTAGGAAGGTCTTAGGAGAAGGGTAGTAGATGGCTGAATCTGGCATTGATTGCCTCTTGTTTCCTACTTCACAGAATAATCTGAAGTAATTATGAATTGTCTTTTGTTTGAACAAATCCTAGATGACTTAATTATTTAAAAAATACTAGATTATGTAACTTATTCCAGAGCCTTTGCTACCTGAAAATCAAATCCAAACAAATGCCTGAAAAATAAGCAATTTATATTTGAGAATATTTTCCTAAAAGGATACTTAGGAAGATGGTGTGGGGTGATATGCTATATCTTTCTATCCTCATATGTTCTCCATTATCACTCATAGGATACTGGAGTTCTATTGTAAATATCAAATAAAAAAATAATTTTGTTTGGCTATGAATACTGAATTCAAGAAGGTTTTTATTGTTAAGTTGCCTTATTTCCTTCATTATTTCTGATATATATCAATAAGGTTTCTATTAATATTATACTTTATTATTTTATGTTTAAATAACAGAAAAGGTTTAAACAAATATTTAACTTGAAAGCACCCTAATGACTCATGAATTTAAAACAGAAAGATGGTATCCATTATGAACATAAAATAGAAGCATTTGATCATAGTAAAATTTTGGCTTTGACATAGCTAAGATAGTTCACAACTTTGAAAACATTTGTCCTAGCTTTCTATAATGACATTGGTATAAAGCTTTTTATTTTCAATTTTTAGCAAACTATGTTCTAACCTTCAAAATCTGAATTGATAACTAGTTTAAGAGGATAAATAAAATGAACAACCTACAGAAGCAGCCTAGAACACCAACAGACATAGGCAACAAAGTCTCAAGAAAAGCCTGCCCTTTCTAGCCAAATGACAAGGACAGGAACAACATGGCAATGCAGAAAATTTTCAGACAATAACCACTCTACTCAAACCAAACACCACGGGAAAACCTGAATGATATCAAAAGGAAAATTTATAAATAAAAAATCAATTAGTTGGATTTCATCAAAACTAAACATTTTGCTCTGGAAAGACTCTGTAAAGAGTATAAAACAAAAAACTAAAGACTAGGAGAAAATATTTGCAAACCACAAATCTCACAAAGAACTTTATCTAGAGCATATAAAGAATTCTAAAAATAGTTTGACAGTTAAAAAAGCAAACAAATTAGAAAATGAACAAAAGATATGATGAGATATTTCATCAAAGAAGATTTACAGATGGCAAATAAACACATGAAAAGATATTCAACATCACTAGCCATTAGAGACATGCAAATTAAGACTAGAATAAATTATCACTATGCATCTATTAGAACAGCTAAAAAAAAAAAAAAGAAAACAGGGGCAATGCCAAATTTTAGTAAGCATGTGAAGATACTGGGTCTCTCATACATTTTCTGACAAAAATGTAAAATTATAAACTACTCAAGAAAATAGTTTAGCAGCTTCCTCAAAACCAAATATATACTTACCATCTGACCTAGTAATTGCATTGCTGGCCATTTACCCAAAAGAAATAAAAACTCATGTCCACGCAAAAACCTGTACACAAATGTTCCTATCAGCTTTATTTGTAATATAGGAAAAACCTAGAAACAACCAAAATATTCTTCAATAGGTGAATGGCTAAACAAACTGTGGCATATGCATATCATAAAGCGCTACTTGGCAATAGAAAGGAAATAATTTACAATGTAGATGAACCTTGAGGGCATTATGCTAAGTGAAATGTCAGACACAAAAATACAAATACTGTATGATTCCACTTATATGAGGTATTTAAAGTAGTCAAATTTATAGAAACAGAAAGAAGAATGATGGTTACCAGGGGCTGAGGGGAAGGTGGGAAATTTTTGTTTAATAGGCATAGAGTTTCAGATTTATAAGATGAAAAAGTATGGGAGATCTATTTCACAGCAATGTTAACATACTTAACACTATTGAACTGTACATTTAAAAATGGTTAAGCTGCAAGGATGTTTCAATATATGTAAATCAATAAAGAGGATAAATCAAATCAACAGAATCAAGGGCAAAAACAACATAATCATTTCAACAAATGCTGAAAAAGCAGTAGATAAAATTCAACATCCTTTTAGGATAAAAACCCTCAATAAACTAGGTATAGAAGCAACATACCTCAACATGATAAAGGCTATATATTGCAATCCCATAGTTAATACCATACTGAATGGGGAAAAATTTAAGTCCTTTCCAGCAAGATCTGGAAAAAGACAAGGATGCCCACTCTCACCACTTTTATTCAACATAGTTCTGGAAGTCCTAACCAGAACAATTAGGTAAGAGTAAACAATAAAGGGCATCCATCTTGGAAAGGGAGAAGTCAAAATGTCCTTGTTTGCAGAGTACATGATCTTATATTTACAAAAATCTTTAGATACCATAAAAAACTATTAGAAGTTACTAAAAAATTAGTAAAGTAGCAGAATACAAAATCAACATGCGAAAATCAGTAGCATAACTATATGCTAAGAGCAATCAAATTGAAAGAGAAATCAAGAAAGAATCACATTAAAAATAGCCACAAAAAAATAAAATAAAATACCTAGGAAAAAATTTAATGAAAGAAGTAAAAGATCTTTATAGGGAAAACTATAAAATACTGATGAAAGACATTAAAAAGGACCCAAAAAACCCATGCTCATGGATTAGAAGATTAATATTGTTAAAATGTCTATACTAGTCAAAATGATCTATTGATTCAATGCAATCTCTATCAAAATACCAATGGCATTCTTCATAGAAATAGAAAAAATAATTCTAAAATTTGTATGGCACCATAAGAAAACAAAAAACCTGAATAGTTAAAGCAATCCTGAGCAAAAAAAACAAAGATGAAAGCATAAAACTACCTGATTTTAAAATATAGTACAAGCCTATAGTAACTGAAACAACATGGTACTGTCATAAAAACAGACACATAGACCAATGACACAGAATAGAAAATCCAGAAATAAATCCACACACTTATAGCCAACTCGTTTTTGACAAAGGCACCAAGTACATACATAGCAGAGAGGGCAGTCTTTTTAATAAATGGTGCTGGGAAAACTGGATATCCACATTCAGAAGGATGAAACTAGATCCCCATCTTTCAGCACATACAAAAATCAACTCAAAATGGATTAAAGACTTAAATGTAATACCTGAAACTATGAAACCACTAGAGAAAACATTGTGGAAATACTACAGGACATTGGTCTATGCAAAGATTTTTTGGTTAAGACCTCAAAAGCACAGGAAACAAAGGCAAAAATAGACAAATGGAATTATATCAAGTGACAAAGCTTCTGAACAGCAAAGAAAACAACTAACAAACTGAAGAAACAACCCACAGAATTGTAGAAAATATTAGTAAACTATCCATCCAACAAGGGATTAAGAACCAGAAAATATAAGGAACTCAAACAACTCAGCAGCAAAATAATAATAATAACAACAATAATAATCCAATTAAAAATGGGCAAAGACCTGAATAGACATATCTCAAAAGAAGACAAACAAATAGACAACAGGTATACGAAAAAATGTCCAACATCACTAATCATCAGGGAAATACAAATCAAAACCACAAATCTAACCACCCCAGTTAGAATGGCTATATCAAAAAGACAAAAAATAAAAAATGCTGGTGATGAATGCAAGAAAGGGGAACTCTTATACATTGTTGGTAGGAATGTAAAGTAGTAGAGCCATTTTGGAAAACAGTATAGAGGTTCCTCAAAAAACTAAAAATGGAACTACCATATGATCTAGCAATCCCATAGCTGAGAATATATACAAAAGAAAAAAAATTAGTATATCAAAGAGATAACGGCACTCCCATGTTTATTAGAGCACTATGCACAATAGCCAAGATATGAAATCAACCTAAGTGTCCATCAAGGATGAATGGATAAAGAAAACATGGTATATATACACAACTGAATATTATTCAGCCATAAAAAAGAATGAAATCCTGTCATTTGCAGCAACATGGATGAAACTGGAGGTCATTATGCTAATTGGAATAAGCCAGGCACAGAAAAAAGAGAAATAGTAATGTTTCATATTCTTGTTTATATGTGGGAGCTCAAAAAGTGGATCTCATGTAAGTAGAGAGTACAATGCTGGTTACCAGAGGCTGGGAAGGGAAAGGGAAGTGAAAATAATTTGATAATGGGTACAAAGATACAGTTAGATAGAAGTAATAATTTCTAATATTCAATAGAACAGTAGGAAAGTTATAATTAACAATTATTTATTGTATATTTTAAAATACTTAGAAGAAAAGACTTGTAATATTCCCAACACAAAGCAAAGATAAATGTTTGAGGTGATGGATATTCCAATTGCCCTGATTTGATCATTACACATTGTATACATGTACCAGAATATCACACTTACCCCCCAAAACATGTACAATTATGATATATCAATAGAAAATACAAAAAAATGTTTAAAATGGGAAATTTTATGTGTTTTTACCACAGTGGAAATAGAAAGAGGGGGAAGGCAAGGGCTATTGATACATGCAGGAAATTGAATTGATTGCATTCTATGCTGAGGGCATTATGCGAAGTGAAGAAGCCACCTTCAAATAGTCACGTACTGTATGATTCCATTTACATAATATTTTTAAAATTTAAAAATTATAGAAGTAGAGAAGAGATTAGTAGGTGCTAGGAATTAGGAACTGTGGGTGAGGGGTGAATATAACCATAAAGAGGGTAACATGTAGGGCATCTTTGTGGTGATAGAATAGTTCTGTGCCTTGATTGCATTGGTGGTTCTGTGAACCTACACGTGTGATGCAACGGCATAGAACTATACACACACGGTACCAACATCACTTGCCTAGGTTTGATATTGTACTGTACATATTGTTTTAGTTTTTATTGCTTTGGCAACAAATTTCATAAATTCATTGGTCTTAAACAATGCAATTGTATTATCTCATAGCTCTTTAGGTCAACAAAAATGGTAACTAGAAAATGGCCAAATGTTTGGAAACTAAGTAACACATTTCTAAAGAACCCATGGGTCAAAGGAAAACTTCAATGGAAATTAGAAAATATTTTTGAAGTGAAAGTATAGCATATCAAAATTTGCAGTGTACAGCAAAATCTTGTGCCTAAAGAAAAATTTATAGCTGTCTATGCATATATTAGGAAAAAATGTAGGACTAAAGATCCAATTACATTTCTCAAGAAGTTAGAAATAACAAACCAAATGTTATCCTGCCTTCTTCTCTTTGTAAGTGTTTCAAATCCTTGTGTTTTCAAACAACAGCTTTCTAAATTCATGCACACTTTGAAGAGACTTTGTTGGGTTTAGAATGATGGGTGCTTCCTGTAGTAATTCACCCTTAGTCAATTTAGAGGATTTAATCAAAACCCCCAATTTGTATTTGAAATTGTTGTTGCATAGTGTAAAACTGTGGCAGCATCTATGTCTTAAAGAAGCTTTATTGTGAATATATTTTTGTAGGTTGAAGTGCTATCATAAATATTAATACGTGTTTTTAAAACTCTTTGAAATCTACTGATGAAAAGAACAATATAAATAAATGTAAAAGTTTCATTTTTCTAACCATTTACAATATTCAGAATAAAAGAGAGAAAATAAAAACTGAAATGTGAACTGAACAACAAAACTGGAGTGTTTACTTTTCTCCCTTCATTTTTAAAATAACCTGGACTCAGAGGAATAAAACACAAGGGTGGGTATAGAATTGGTTTCCCAATTCATAAATGGTAGCTCTAAAAATAAGCTAACTGGCTGAAAAGAAACATAGAAATCCCTTAAATAAAACAAACAACTAGTATTCCTCAAACTTGGTAATAATGAGAAAGTAGATATCAAACTTGAGCCAAGCCCTGGTGAGAAAATTGCTGATTATTCATTTACCAACCATTCATTCGTTCAACCATTCATTAATCCAACAGGTTCAGTGGATTTTTTGCCAGGCACCATGCTAATGTTGGAGATGCAACAGTGAGCACACCAAGCGTGTTTTCTTCCTTCTAGGTGCTTCTAGTCCAACAGGACAGTGCATTCAATAGTCTCATAAATAAATAGGTAAGCACAAACTGAAATTCAGTTTTAAGAGAGAGAGGCACAAAGTGTTGTTTTGACCATAAAATAGGGGATTTAGTCCAAGGAGTCAGCGAAATTTTCCCCTAGAAAGTCTTATGTGAGCTAGAAGCTGCATTTTGTAAGATAAAGACTGGTCAATCGCGTGAAGGAGAGAAGTGGAGGGCAAAAGCCTTGTAGCACAAGTAAAGGCTTCCAGTAGAGGTGCAAGGGCTCCCAGTAGGGGAACCCAATCAAGGCCAATGTGGCTAAACAAAGAGCTTGGGGGGAGACTGTGAAAAGAGTGAAAGAAGCTCAGAGATGGGCAGAAACCAGGTCCCAAAACCCTCATGAGCCCTGTTAAAGGTTTTGAATTTCCCCCCATAGCAAAAGGAAGTTAGCAATGGATTATAGCCAGGAGATGACATGACTAACTCAGTATTTTTAACAATATCACTTTGCCTGTTGTGAGCCATGCAGATTGGATCCAGGAGTCGAATCAGGATCCAGTTGCATCAGCCTAAGTGAGAATATGGCAGCTTAGAACAATGTTCAGGGGCTACGCCTCCCCCTGGAAGCTAAAGCCTTCCCCAGTCCGAGTCCATTTCTCTTTTCTAAATCTATCTTCAATGATTCCCACTCACTGTCACCTGCCCAATATGCCTCGTCTTTCTTCTACCTCTGTTCATGTTGCTGCTTCCTTCACAAATGTCATCTTCTCCTCTCACCTAAACCACAACCATTTTATACACCTGACTTCAGTTCCATCTCCCCTCTTCTTTAGAATATTTCCATCCACAGCCATATCCTTCTTTCTCTACACTAACTGCATGCTAGTACTTTCTCTTCCTCTCTTTGGTGAAATTATAAACTACTTATGGAAGGAAACATGGCTTGCATGTCTCTGGATTCCCCTATAAGAGGGGAAGACCCCTTTACATCTAATCGAATAACACTGCAATGAAAAATGCCCATACAAGTATTTGGATGATAATCTGGAGAAATAACGTGTTCCAAGTTCCACTTAAGACCAAAAAAAAAAAAAGGCACTATATGAATATAAAGGGTATTATAGAAGAATATTTCATAACAGGTAAAAATCCAAGCCATCTGCAGTTGGCTCTCTTAATTTATGAATTACTCCACAAGCTTCCCATTTAGTAGTCTAACGTGTCCTTTCTGACTTTTCTATACTTCTGCACTTGCCAAAATGCAGCAGCAGCACCCATGAACTTGGCCCTCAGTGAGGATTCCATTAGAACTTCTTGCAGGGCAGGAGGAAAGCAGACTTTGCTTCACTCATGCCAGAGCATATTCCCAGTATGGTCTGACCGCCACTGTGTTCCCCACCTGGTGTCCTTACAAAACTCTTTCAGCACAGTACAAAAGGGTCTGAGAAGCAGGTCTTATGAAGATACACATTGCCAAGAATGTATCTCCATATTCGTCTTGTATATTAGCCCCACAGATCTTGAATAAAGCAACAACGCACTTGGTCTACTGGAATTGCTCTGTGGAAGCTGGTGAAGAGGCAATTGTGTGGAACCTATGTGCACAAGATATGATTCCAGGCTTTAATAACACCAGCTAACACACACTGAACATGTCAGGCAAAAGGCAAAATCCTTTAAACTTGTTAGGTCTGCTAATCTTTACAACAACCCTCTGAAATAACCTGCATTGCTACAAATAACAAGCCTGAGAGTGGAAATGACTCACTCAAATCCAAAATAAAGTGATAATGCAACCGGGATTCTGATTGTGGTTTATCTAATTACTGAATTGGAACCTTCATCTCAATTTTAGAGCCCTTCAACCAGTGACCATACATGCGGTATACATACACTGGGGGTGCCTGGTCCGGGTCTTGGATGCCAGGGTTCCTCTGATGTTTCCAGACCAGTCTTTTCTTGCAGCGTGTACACTCTCCTCTTTCCTGTTAGAGTCACCAACCAACCTGAGGCTTCCCCTCTGTTGTACCTCAGTTGTCTCAGGAACTTCAATGGCTACTCAGTGCTCCCCCAGGAAAGTAGAAACTCCCCGAGTTGGCATTCAATACTCCCAATAATGTTAGGGAGGCGTTTTGTTTGTGCCTCTCAGAGATCAGAGTAAAATTCTCATTTCCTCACCTGGCAGAAGTGTGATCTTGAGCAATTTAGTTAACCTCTCTGTGGCTCTGATTTATAGTAGTACCTAACTCATAAGAGTTTCCTGATTATTAAATGAGATAGAATGTGTACAAGTGCTTTGCACAATTCCTGGCATAGAGTAAAAAGCCAAAAACTTTCATGCCTCTGCTGTTATTTTTATATGCTATCTCCTTTTTCAACAAGCTGGACAGTTTATTAGTTATTTAACATGCCTTGTGCTTGTCCATTGTCTTAGGTTGGATTCGAATGCAAGTAGTTTATTTGGGAAGTGATCCCAGAGGTATCCATCAGCAGAATGGAGAAGTGAGGCAGAAGAGGGGAAAGAGCCAATGTAGGGTAAGTTAATGAGCATCAACCAGTCTTCGTAACTGAGGCCAAGTCCTGCTGGGTCCCTCCAGGAGACAGGATGAAACACACCTTGGAGTTGACCCACCTGAGGGGTGAGGAAGTCCCTGTTTGTCACTGATTGGGACTATATTCAGGAGCATCAACTCCCTGGATCCCACAACCTTGCCCTGCATGCCCTCTGAACATGCCCCTATGCCTACAAAATGCTCTCCGGTAGAGTTTCAGAGCTTGCAGTAAGAGTCAAAATGTACGTATCCATAGGATATGGTAGGAGCACCTTCAGCATCTTCTATAGCCATATCTATGCCTTTGCTGTTGTGCTTATTTCTATTTGCAATTTCTTCTTTCCATTTTCATCTTTTAGAAGGCCAACTCAGAAGTTTTCCCTTTCTGCAAAGACTTTCCTAATTGACCTACAATGTGGTCCTTTTTAGGTTTGGAAGTTCCATGGTTCTTTTTTCCATCATACATTCTAGTTTGTCTTGGATTATGTTTATTTACATGTTGGTTTCAACAATTGACTCTTGAGATCAAGGGTCTCCATTTTTCCTTTTTATCTGAAAAGCCTAACACAGTACTTTGCCCATAGTAAGTGCTCAACAAATATTTGTTGGATTAAATTGTGTTCCACATTGAAAATGATTAAGCACAAAAATGTACTTATCTTCTCCACTGTGCAAGTTTTATACTTCTGCCTCTTGGGAAATGCTTGTTGGAACATCTTTTTGCCTTCTTTAATGAATTTTGATCTTACATTCCATCTAAATGCCTTGGAGTTCCAAAAGACAAATATATCCTCATGTAATTTAAATGACAATCAGCGGGCTATTTTTTTCTAATTAATATACAAAAAGGTGGTGGTCACAGCAGGTAACTGATGAGGCTAATCTGTCAATGTCCTGATAATTCTCTGCCTGATTGCTCCCAGTTCAGGAGCCTGAATAATCACAGAAGCACCAATCGAGAATAGATCATCGATTGTCCTCAAGTGAACTAACTGGGTGTTTGTGCAGGATGCAGGATGAGGTTAACACGATATCTCAAGGGAGCGCCTCAGAAAGAAATCGATGCTTAGACTTCAAAGTGATGTACGAAAGAACTACAGGAAGCTTCTGTGAGATGCAATCCTAGGAGTACTTGGTGTAACGGAAAGAGAATTGATGCAGTTAGTCATCATACTCTGTTAACTGGGACTCTAGCCAAAAGCATTCAAAAAGATTTGAAGATTCTAATGGATGACTCAGCTGTTTGATTTCTTTGGCTTCCATATTTCTCTACAGTTTTCTAAATAGTTTAAACTGTTTACTCACCAAATGTTAACAAGAATATTCTCCAAACAAAAGAAAAATCATTGTTTCCATGGTGGTGTAGAGAAATAAACATGCGGTAAGACCTTAGCAGTAATTAAAAGATATTTAATATTTTTGACAATGACTTTTGATAAATAAAAATGCTGCACACATATTAAAAATGTATCATTTATTTTTATGGTATCTTCAGATAAACAACATTTACACAGTTAGGTCATTCTATTTGGTAGGTTGAATATCCCTGAAGTTTGGTATACATGCCTCCCTTATTCCAGGCGTGGCCTTCCCTCTTTCATTCTTTGGGGTCAATATTGACTTTACTTTTAAAAGTTTTAGTAGTCAAGTTTCTCCTCTCTTATACATTTTGTTAACTGGTCTATGATATCAAGGGAAGAAGCAGGGAAGCAGAAGGAAAGCAGAGGGGCACACAAAAGTGCACATTTGATTGATACTGTTGTGTTGATCTAGTATCAGTGCTCTTTAAACATGGTAAGTGTTGAAACCTCACTCTTTCTCTTATGAAATTCATTTATGGGCTCTTTGTAGACTCCAATTTCTGAGGATCTTTCACCTGCAATGTATTTTCTGAAGACAAATGTTATCTTAAAAAACTATTAAGCATATCAATGTAAATTTGCTCACCATATTTGATAGTGCAAAATATTTTATTAAGGAAAACATTTTCAGCCGAGTAATGTAAATGCCTTGGGGAACGTCCTTTTCGAGACTAAAATTTTCCACCTTGTCAGGCAAATGGCAAGTCATACAGGGCCCTGAACACCAGGGCGAAGAGGCTGCATTTTATTCCACGTGGGATGGAAGGCTTTGGATGATTTCCAGCAAGGCGGGGGAGGCTTATAATCTGATTTACACTTTTAAAAGCTCCCCTTTGGCTGTTAGGAGGAGGCAGGATAAGAAGGAAAAGATGGCAGATAGGAATGTAGTCTAGATAAAAGATGATGGCTATTGGGATACAGTTGCTGCCACTCAGAGTGGATCCCTGGGGGTCCAAGGTTGAGCATATTGGAAGGGCATGAAGTGCATCTCTAGCTAAAGTCAACCAGAGTGGCCTTCGATCAGGGTGCACGTTTACTGGTATTCTCTCACTTTCCATGCATTTTGCCTTCACAGGGCACATCCTCACCCATCTTCACATACCAACCCCCACTCACTCCCTAGTTGGGGTCACCTTGGTCTCTCTTCTCTCTTTAGCAATATTGATCTTGACTACTCGGAAGAAAAAAGCTTTGGATATAAAGTCTGCAAATACTATGGGTATAAATTGTCAATCATCCTTTAACCCAGGAGAAATTAGGCTCATAACATTATAGTTTACTGGTTACTGTATTATTTAGTACCAGCCCCTCCTGGGTGCAAATCCTAGGTCCTGTAACTTATTAACTGTGACCTTGAGCAGATTGCTGAAATGCTCTGTGCTTCAATTTCCCCACATATAAAATAGGAATACTGATAGTACTTCTCTTACACGATTGTTACAAAAATTAAATGAGTTAACATTGCTGACATGCTTAGAACTGTACCTAACACCTAAAAAATGCTACTTGGATGTGCGCTGTGGTCATATTACCTACCTTTTGGAATTGCACTAGGTAAATAACACTTGTAAAGCACTTAACATGGGACTCACACATATATTTTAAGTGCCCAATTAATGCTCAGCTATTTTTGCTTTGCTCAAATATGACACAAATCTCAGCGATGACCCATTGTTTATTTTTTGCCTCTCTTGCTGTTTCTAATTTCTTTTTCGGCCCCTATGAGGTCACCTACGTCTGTGCCTGTGTCTGAGATGAGTATATTTAACCTCAGGGCCAAGACAAGATATTGGAAGAGAAGCAGAAGCCACTGGCTCATTTCCCAGTTTTTCTGCTTCTATTAGAAAAACAAAAGTACTTCTCATAAGAACGAGGTACCACATTTTTGAGACTCCAGCCGAGCTTGAATAGTTCATTAATTTTGGCACTCTTACATGACACGCAAGCAGCTTTGGAAAGCGTGCCTTTGTCTGGGTTAATTAGTAAATGAGAACATGGGGACTCTACCACATTGTTTTGGCTTTAGCAATTCTTGTAATTGTTTTGTTTAGGTCCACATTCTGTATAAACATAAAAAGATACCTTTTTATATCCATTCTGTGACAAAAGAGAACTGGAATATTTGTGATGCTCCAGCGACATTTCGGGGAGAAGGGGAAGCGTCAGGCCTGTGCTGCTGAGAAATTAGAAAGAAACGGAAAGAGGGGGCTTCAGGGAAGAGAGATGAATCTGTCTGAATGAGAAAGGATGTCTTAAAGAAGGAGCAACAGCAAAGGGAAGCACCATTAACAGCCTGTTCCATTGTGATGTCTGAATACACGTATCCCAATTTCATTGTCATGATCTTAATGTTTATACTGTTACTGACATCCCTGACTTCTGTAACTTCTACATGCCTCTTAAGGAATCTCTCCACTTATTTGAGGGGTTTTTTTTTTTTTTTTTTGCTGATATTTAAAAGTATTTGGCAGCAAGGTTATGTTACATGACAGCAAACAAATGCTTAGTCATACAATGAGGAGCATAAATGCCAGCACTGGCTGTGGCACAAATCAGTTCCCAGTGAATTTTTTCCCTTCCTCTTTGTTTCCACTAATTTATTAGAACAAAACCATCAGTTGATATCCAGATTAAAATGCATACCATATCCTTTCTTTGGCTCTAGAAATTACAGAACCCCGTCTCCTGCTCATTTCTCCTTAGGTCTGAAGTTGCAGTTTAAACTTCAAGGCTATGTGCAATCGATCGGGATGAGAGCAGACCCACTCTTCCAAGTTGTCTGGTGCCTCTGTGCAAAGTCACGAGGAGGCCAAGAGGAGGGATGGGAAGTACCTGAAAAAGACAGACTTTCATAAAGCTATATAAGGTCATTCAGTCAAAAGTAGTTTTCTTGCTCCAGGTAATTAATTATCTGGGCTGTCTGGCCAGTTGGGGAATTAATATTCATTGAACCATGAAATGTGTATCAGATATTTCACATAATTATTTTATCCATTCATTCCTACAACATTGTAAAGTATTATTATCCCTCTTTTACAGATAAGAAAGTTGAGGTTAAGAGAAGTGAAATAAATAGCCCAAGGGCATGCTGTGCGTTAGTGTATTTATAAAATTAAATACCCATGACAGGTTTGAGTCTATACTGTCTAAGATTATCCCTTGTACCCTTCTTTCTAAACGCGTGTGGTGAGCACAGCTATTCCTGGCCCGAGCACAGGCTGCAGGGAGCTGGAACATATGTTTTTTAGGTAGCATTACTCAGGCCTGTAGAATGTATCACAGAGAAAATGACATCACAGATGCTGCTATGTGTCACACACTCTGGCTATTTAAGGGTTTGTAACAGAATCCTACTCCAACGGGATTTTGGATGCATGTGGCAAAACAAATCTAATCTTGACTTGGTCCCAGAACTCCTTGTCAGTTTTCCCACAGGACCCTGGTGGTGAACACTCTGCCCTGACTGAGGAAGCCTGGAGGATCCTGAACCAGGGGCTGCTCTTGACCCCAAGAGTCTCCATGTCACCCAACCACCCCAGGAGGTCAAAGAGCTTCCTCCCTCCTCTCTCTCTCTCTCACTCTCTCTCTTTCTCTCCCTCTCATACACACACACACACACACACACATCTTTCCTTCAAATCTCTCTTAAGAGTTCTTTCCTTCCTAACAGATTCTCTCAAGAGACTCCAGGTTGAAACTGCTTCATAGACACAGAAATATGTAGAGACATATTTGGAGACATTTTTGGTAATTCTGGCATTTACTTCTGGCATTCAGGACCAGAGATGCTAAATGTCCTACAATGAGTGAGGCCATCTGCACAAATGCAAATTGTCCCTCCCTCCCCGATGTCATCGGGCCCCATGGGGAGCACAGCACAAGAGCCTCCCCTCCCTCCTCTCTGTCCACCCATTTCTCAATATCTCCTCCCTTCAACAGCTCATTCCATCAGGTGTCCTGTGTAAAAAGGGTGGAAATGAATTAACACATCACCCCTAAAAGACAACCTACTGCTCTGGGTTCTGACCTCTTCTGACTCAGGTTCTCCTAGTTCTTGGCTTGCTGGGAACTCTGTTTTTCATTCAACCTGCTAAACTCTCTTTATTGGCAGCTACTCAGAAGGCCACTGCTTCAAAATTTCACCCCTTAGGGTTGAGTTTTACTGCCAAAAACAGCAGTTGAAGTCTGCTACCTATTGCTGGGTTATCCATAAGGGTTCTTCCTTTTTTCCAATATGGAAAACATTTGTTCTGCCAAAGTCATGCCTACTCCCGGCATGGGAGTTGACACGAGTCCATTTGCTTCTAGCAGGGGGAGAACTGACCTCTATAAATTACAATCTTTAATAATGGCTTTGCCCAGAGAAATCTGGCATTACCCCAGATCTTTCTCTCTTCAGACTCACATAAGCTGGAAGAGGCAAAGATTTTGACTTGAGCACCTAGGTGTATGCAATACTCCTTATTAAGATGTGAAAAACTGCCTGGAAAAAAAGGTCTGGAAAGATCTGAAAATCAAGAGTTTGGCTTTGGCTTTGTTAAGTTTGAGATGCCCCTTAGACATCTAAATGGAGATGTCAAGATGACAGTTGGATATGTGAGCTAAGATTCCAGGGAGAGGTAAGGGTCAAAGATGTACATTTGGGACAGATAAATAGTCCTAAGTCCTAGGATTAGTAAAGGTAACTTATACGATTTGAATGTGTTCCTTCTAAAATTCATGTTAAAACTTAATCCCCATGGGGTGATATTAAGAGGTGGGACCTTTGGGGAAGTGATTAAGTCATGAGGGCTCTGCCCTCATGAATGAACTAGTGCCTTATAAATGGGCTGGAGAGAACTAGCTTAGGCCCTTTTGCCCTCTGCTTTCCACCATGTGAGGACCCGGCATTCATCCCTTCCAGGGGATGCGGCAATAAAGGACCATCTCGGAAGCAGGAAACAGGTCCTCACCAGCCACCAAACCTAGCAGCACCTTGACCTTGGATTTCTCAGCCTCCAGAACAGTGAGAAATAAATTTCTGTTTTTTGTAAATTACCCAAATTACTCAGTTTTTGGTATTTTGTTATAGCAGCAGAAATGGACTAAGACAATAACCTAAAGAGAATGAACATAGGAAAAAGGCATCTCAGGACTGGGTAACTCCAACATTTAGAACTGCTCAATATGAAACCATTAACAGGCTCTGAGTCTGGCAAATGTTACTAATAGGAAGATTGTCTACTTATGATGCTGAAACTAGTGGCTGGAGTGTCAATTTTACTAATCCCATTGTTTTTCCCTAAGCACAAAATAAAGAATGAGATATATATGGTTGCCTTAAGGTGGTGAGATTATAGATGATTTTTAATTTCTTCTTTGTCCTTTTTTTATATTGTTCAAATTCTCTGTAATGAAACTGTGACAATTTTATAAGGAGAAAAACACAATAAATATTTTAAATGGTAATGGCCTCTATCTTGCACACAGTGCATCTCACATGGCCATCATAAGCCCACATACATCCCATCACATTATGACGTGAACACACACCACAAACGTGAGCATTTCTCCTCTAATAATCAAAGAACTGTTTCTAGAAATATGTTTTTCTAAAAATCAAGAATAATGCTACTTTGGTAAAAAATGACAAGACCAAGATGTCAGCATAGCACTTTGGTCATAATACAAGCATATTTACCGAATAAGGTAAATAAGCAAAAGGTCACAGCTAAAACTCACCCTACAAGAGCCTATTAGTTAGCTGGAGAAGTAGTTTCCAAGCATGTTCCTTATGTTTCTGTATATTTTCCAACTCTCCAAATGCAGAGGGATGCAAAAATGCAATTGGGGAAATAATTCTTGGCCACAACTCACATTCCAAAGGAAAGAATAACAACAACAAAATACCCAAGCAAAACCATCAAACCACATCCTGGTATAAACCTTTAATGTGCTGCTAGGGCATCATCTGGTCCCCATCATTACCAGCTGTGACTTGCACATCCGGGAAAGGCCAAACTTCAGCAACAGGAACGAAAATCAAAGGCCCATGATAAAGCTTTGAAGTTGAATGTGTTTAGCAGCATTTTTAAATAAGGTGGTGACTACAGAATTAAAAGAAAGGACAGACAAGGCCAGTATAAGACACAAGTTGCTAGATCCTATTTATAAAAATATGAAGAATCTTTTCAAATCCAGATAAGATGACAACTTTCAGGTCTATCACAATAACCTTCTATTTTTTCATTTAGTTAATTTGAGTTCAAAGCCGACTTTGAGCAAAGTACATGTGTGTGCCTGGGGAGATGGGACAACCAAACTGAAGCACTTCACATAAAATGGGGGAGAAATGACTCTCTGAAAATGATATAAGCAAACTCAATCCTAATATCAAATTATCACAGCTGTAATACAGGTTCCTAAACACATTGCACAGAACAACAGTTCCTTCGCGGGTAAATGTCTTATCAAATAAGTTAATCATGGTAAGTTTCTTATAGAACTTTTAATACATTCTATGATTCTCCCAGAGGGGTATCAAAAAACAACATTTCCCTAAGCTCTCTGTTCATGAAACCCTTTTACCCAGAATATCTCAAAAGAGTTTTCATTCCAAAAAAAACACACTTGCTAAATCCTTTCCGGTAGAGATGAGAGCCATGCAGCATTAATCAGGAAAGAGCTTTGTGGAAGCTAGAGCAGAGTTTCGCAACAGAGAGGTAAACAACTTGGAGAAGTGAGAGGAAGGCATGTTAGACTGAAGGATCATACACTGGCCAGGAAGTTGGACTTGTTTGCCCAGGGTGAGAACAATCTACGTTCATGGAAGCAGCACAGAATCCAAAGTAGGCTTGGTTCAGTGAGCTTTCTCTTAGAATACTGCAGCAGTCCTAGCAAATCAGGCTACTGGAAATGTAAACAAGCTCTTCGAATTATAATGATTAAGAGGTCAATGAGAAGATAGCAGATAAGTCTTGAAGAAACCACTAATCTTATAGATAACATATAATAGATGAGAATTCCTAAATTGCTTTTTTTAATTATTGTCCTGAATCATTCAAGATTTGCCACAAGTTATTAATGACCTGAATATTTCAAAGCTAGCATATTTCTAATTCATTTTTACTCATTTGTCTTTGTGAGTTTTACTTGTCCCTTGTAAGGCTATATGCTTTATAAAACAAATTAACAGTACCATTTAATGCATTTGTTCCTTCTAGAATCCAAAATTATCACCCGTAAGGCAGAAATCCCAGCAATTATAATCCTATCCTCACAAGACAGCATCAAAACGCTGATTCATACTGACTAAACAAGCTGCACATTAATTACTCATTTCAATGTCAGCATGTTCATTATACATTGCTCTTTCCAAGGGAGGGAAAAATAAGATGTTGATGTTTCCAGGGCATTTCATTAAAATGCACAGTGCAGCAAAAGTATGTTGCTTTTGCCCTTTAAATGAATTATGTAGAACAAACTTGTGAAAATTATAGTAGAACTGAAGGTTTCATCATTTAAAGTCAAAAGTACATTTTTTAGTCTCTTTTCATAAATGCGTTTGGTGGCTCAAATCTGTACCATGTTACGGTCCCTCCAGTCCATACCTCTGCAGTCTATGCCTCTAGTTCCTCACTGTAAGCCCTGTAGGTCCAGTATGACAGATGTTGGTAAAGCCTGGGCAATGAAGAAAACCTGGCATAGTAGAAACTTACCTGGGACTTAGGCTGTATTCATCTGCCGTTCTAATTACAAAGGCTGTTGCCAGAATGGGGTAGGGGTCCTGAGTACATCGTGGTAAACACTTCTCAGAACTGCCCCTGCCCCAGCCTCCTGGACACATGTATAAGCCCTAGAGAGGGAGATGGAATTGTAGTTGCTAATTAAAATAATCATTTTTGGCCAGACAAAAGACATCTCGATAAAAAGGGGAGTTAAAAAAATAATAATAATAATAATCATTTTTACTAAATTGTGTAATCCATCTGCTGCAATTCCATCTTCAAGAACATTAGGCCAAGGGAAGAGAATCTATCCTCTCCTTCACCTCCTGTCTCTCCCCAGTCCCCTGACACAGACCCCAGGTGGGTTTGCTGTGATGCAGCCTCAGGTCTTCCTTGATGGTGAGTCAGTCCAGCTGCCAACTGAGCTGAACAGAGAGACAGGAGCAACAGAAAGGGCCAGTGAGGGGCATGGAGAAGGTGGACCCAAGGACAGGAGGGTGGACACAGAGCAGAATCCAGGAAACACAGCTGCACTGGCCAGCAACGCGAGGACCAAACTAAGCAGTGTTTCTGCGTACCCCCAGGGCGAAACTGCTTGAGCATGAAAGCCAGGCTGTAGGGAGTTTCAGCAGTGCTGGTGGGTGGGCTGGCAGGGGACTTGAAAGTCCTCTGCCAACAGATAGGGAAAGCCAGCAAAACTAGTGGAATTTGAGCTGTTACTGTGACTGTGACCTCCTGTGTTGTTCCAGCTGATGAGTCGTAGGAGAAACGAGTGGCATCTATGAGTCTGGGGAGAGCTCCCCGTGCCCATTCTCTAATATAAAACAGAGGCCTGCAAACTGCCATTCTAGAATAAATTTGAGAACTCAGAATAGCTGATAAAATCTGCCAAGTTATTCTTTTCCTTTTATCTTTCAAACGTAGGAGCAACGCAAAAAAGGAATATGGAAGAGAAGTAGAGAGGGAGAGAGGCAGTCCATGGGTCAGTAAACACGTGCTATGTACTAGGTTTTGTTGGATTTTTTCCCACGGCCATTGTAGTTGATTCTTAAAAAAAAAAAAAAAAAAAACTGAATCAAGCATTACTATCACCGTTTTACAGCAAATAGCTGAGGGTTCAGAGAGAGGAAGCATTTGTCAAAAATCACATACCTTCTAAGCATTAGAGCTAAGACTTGAATCAAGGTCTGCATATCCAAGCCTATGCCTGTACCCCAAGCATGAGTGAGACAGTCTACGGGAAGGAGGTGGGTAGAATGAGGACATTAAAGTTCCTATTTACATTTCTTTTTGACCTATCCTTATCAGCAGGATCACCTAATCCAACCCAGGTAGTGACAAATCACATCCAGTTCACAGAGTATCCTGAAAAAGAGGTGGATGGCAGAATGACAGTGGCAGGGGTTAGAAGTGTATTGTGACGTGCATAACTCATGGGGCCTAGTTAAGTCGCTTCTATTATCTATTTTTAACTAACATAACTCAGAGAATGGACTAATGGCTCCAAAATGTCCCTCCAGAGAATGGGAGGTTGATAAGAATGCTCACAATGTATGCATATGTGGAGGCATGAGCTCTTTGTCAGCCACAAACAGAGGAACGATGATGACACAACAGGCTCTGACTCAAAGTCAGGCAAAAAGAATTTTAAAATTATCAAGCCTATTTGAGGTATGGGTTGATCCTCATCATTGTAAACATTGTCTTGGCATATGTTACATATTTACACATATACTGTGCTTTGGGTGGTGTTTTCTTCAGTTATGAATACTATTAAAACCAAGTATATCTATTAATACTAAGAAGCCAATCCATGAATCACTGTGTTTCAAATTTTAAACAAATAATTTTAAAACAATGAAATATTTGTAATACGTTTAGTACTAATAAAGTTTACTACTACTAAGTTTAATACTTTATGTAGAACAAAATGATTGGTTATTAAAAAATATAAAGCCTTAAAATATATATCTCATCTTTGTCTCACCTTTAAACTTTTCTCTTTTTGAGTAAAATGGAGTAATACATTAATTCAGTGATATATGTATTAAATTTATAAAAATTTATTTTTATTAAGGATTCATGTTCAAAAAGTCTATAAGGCTGTGTTATCAGAAAACTTGCTGGCTGTTGCAACATATATCAGAGTGTAGTGAATATTGAATAGTACATAAAAAGTTCTTGATAAATATTTTTAAACAAATAAATACCATATAGGCATGAGGTATACTTCATAGAGTAAGGAATGTTTGGAGAACAAAGAGCATGGGGGATGGCCTTAATTTACTTTTAACAAGAAGGCTGAGGAAGGAGACCATGCATCACAGTTAGCCACGGTGTGTGCGTGTTATCCTGCATGCCCTCCAGGAGGCGCTCCTTTCCCTACAGAGTGATCTGCTGTGGATGATAAATTTTATGATCACCTTAATCATACAGAAACATTTTAAATTTTTCAACTTCTCCATCTTACCCTATTTCTCTCACTCTTTCTTTCCTTCTTACCCTTGATTCAAAAAGAAAAAAAAACCAAAAAACAAATCTTATCTCTTTGTTCTCACGGCCATCCCTGTCATCTATAAACAATGTTTTCTAAACCATGACAAATTTATATCATATCATGGCCTTCCTTCCTCGCAAAATCCATTTCTCTCCCTCTCCTTAGGTGTCTTCTTCCCCTGTCTATAAACATATCCAGGTCTTACAGAATCTAAAATTAAAGCTCAAAAAAATTTATTTTGAGACTCACCTCTCTTTGAATACTTCTCCACTCTTTTATTTTATTTTGAAAAGTCCCTAAAAGGAAGTCCTGACTTGCTATCTCTTCCTTCTACACCCAACATATTGTTGTAATTGCTCTCTTGAAGTTTCTCAATGACAATGCCACATCCGATGACCTGTTCTCTAGATTCTCATACAGAAAGTTGGTTGAGAGCTTAACAGAAGCACTGAGCTGGGATTCCAGCCCTTTGGCTACAGGAGGGTCCTCCTCTACTTAAGAGAGACAGGAAGAGTGAAGGGAGGAAGCTTTCACCTGCCTATGCAGCCAAGTGGACTGAATCGGTGGCCTTCAGATGGTTCCAGCCCCTCAGCCTTCCACTGCCAGCCTCTTTGCCTCTCTGAATATTTGAGATTATTGACCAGCTTAACTTGCTTAAAAGTTTCTATAATTTTGGTCTACTCTAGGACACTGCAGGGTATAGTGTAAATAATATGTAATTTGGAGTCAGAAGGATCTGGATGTGAATTCTGATTCTGCCCCTTAACACTATTTGCTGACCTTGCCCAAGTCATTAACCTTTCTGAGCCTCAATTTTGTCATATATCAAATTGAATTATGACACCTAATTCACAGGCTGTTTGTCACTAATCTTACTAAGACTATTTTCATGTGAACATTGGCTTTTTAAAAAAATTGTAGTAAGTTTTCAACTGCATTAAGTGGTACAACTCATTGGACTCATTGGCACATTAACTTGCGATAGAACCACAAGCACTACGATAGTCACTTTTGATGCTATGTTTAACCTAAATATTTGAGTTCAGTCTTTAGGCGATGACACTATCTGTTTTTATCGCAATTCAAGACAAATAAATGTATAAATATTTATAAATAAATGAGCAACTTTCTGGACTATGCCCAAGACTTATTCTCCTATAGTTTATGTTGAGTATTTTTTTAATTCTATATATATATAAAACGTAAATAAAAGGAAGAAAGATATGGAAGAATGTAGGTTTAAGAGCATAACAGAAAAATGTTAGAGCTACCACCAAATGCCTGAGGAAGAGGGAGGGGGGGATTTCTAAAGTGCCTTTAAGAAGAACCCATATAAATTAGAGACTACTTTAAACATCTGCCAAGTCCAAAACACACTGAAATCCTTCACAAAAGTATGCACTAGTAAAAGTATTATTCCTTCTTCTTTCTCACCTTTTCCCAATTCCAAGCTCCATAGGAATGTGGAGGGGGGAGATTAGAACCACAAGCTTAGAAATGTAGCCAAACACATCACACTTCTGCAACCAGACCTTTCAACTGCCACAGCACCAAGCTGAAGAAAGAAAAGATCCTTAACTAAAACAAAGTTAAGATGGTTTTTTAAATCAATACATAATATCTGTATGTATTTATGGGGTACATGTAATATTTTGTTACATACATAGAATGTATAATGATCAAGTCAGAATATTCAGGATATCTATCATCTTGAGTACTTATCATTTCTGTGTGCTGGGTACATTTCAAGACCCCTCTTCTAGCTATTTTGAAATATACAAACATTGTTGTTAACCATAGTCACCCTAGTAACCTTACTCTGCTATCAAACATTAGAACATATTCCTTCTGTTTAACTGTATGTTTGTACCTATTAACCAACCTCTCTTCACCACCGCTCTCACATATACACATACACCCTTCCTAGCCTTTGGTTATTATCAGTCTACTCTTGCTTCCATGAGATATACTTTTTTTAGTTCCCACTTATGAGTGAAAACATGCAATATTTGACTTTGTGTGCCTAGTTTATTTCATTTAATGTAATGACCTCAAGTTCTGTCCATGTTGCTGCAAATGACAGGAATTCATTCTTTTTTATAGCCAAATAGTACTCCATTGTGTATATGTACCACATTTTCTTTATCCATTCATCCCTGATGGACGCTTAGGTTGATTCCGTATCTTGGCTATTGTGAACAGTGCTGCAATAAACATAAAGATGCAGGTATCCCTTTAATATACTGATTTCCTTTCCTTTGGATAAACACCCAGTTGTGGGATTGCTGGAACCTACGGTAGTTCTACTTTGAGTTTTTTGAGAAATCTCCACACTGTTTTCTATAGTGGCTGTATTAATTTGCATTACCATCAACAGTGCATAAGAGTTCCCTTTTCTCTACATCTTCACCAGCATTTATTATTTTCAATTCTTTTATAATAGCCATTCTAACTGGGGTAAGATGATATATCATTGTGGTTTTGATTTGCATTTCCCTGATGATTAGTGATGTTGAGCATTTTTTCATATACCTGTTAGCCATTTGTATGTCTTCTTTTGAGAACTATCCATTCAGATCCTTTGCCCACTTTTTAATGTTATCATTTGTTTTTTTGCTGTTGAGTTGAGTTCCTTGTATATTCTGGATCTTAGTCCCTCATCAGATGATGAGTTTGCAAGTATTTTCTCCCATTCAACACATTGTCTGTTAACTCTGTTGTTTCCTTTGCTGTGCAGAAGCTTTTTCATTTAATATGGTCCTATTTGTCTTTTTTTGTTTTTGTTGCCTATGCTTTCAAGGTCTTAGCCATAAAATCTTTGCCTAGACCAATGTTCTAGAGTGTTTCCCCTGTTGCTTTCTAGTTGTTTTATAGTTTCACATCCTACCTTTAAGTCTTTAACCCATTTTGACTTGACTTTTGTATAAGGTGAGAGATAGGGGTTTAGTTTCATTCTTCTACATAAAGATACCTAGTTTTTACAACACCGTTTATTGAAGAGGGTGTACTTTTCCCAATGTGTTTTCTTGGTGCCTTTGTTGAAATTAAGTAGGCTATAAATATGTGTATTTATTTCTGAGTTTCTATTCTGTTATACTAGTCTGTGTACCTGTTGCTATGCCAATGCCATGCTGTTCTGGTTACTATAGCCTTGTAATATATTCTGAAGTCAGATAGCGTAATCTCTCCCACTTTGTTCTTTTTGCCTAGGATTGCTTTGGCTATTCAAGATATTTTTTATGAACATTAGGGTTATTTTCTCTATTTCTATGAAAAATGATGTTGATATTTTCTTAGAGATTGCATTGAATCTGTAGATTACTTTGGGTAGTTTGGTCATTTTAACAAAATGAATTCTTCTAATCGCTGAGCATGGGATGATTTTCGATTTGTTTGTGTCTTAATTTGTTGCTTCAGTGTTTTGTAGTTTTCCTTGTAGAGGTCTTTTATCTCCTTGGTTAAATTTATTCCTAGGTATCTTACTTTTGTTAAAGCTATTGTAAATAGGATTTTCTCCTTGATTTCTTTTTCAGCTAGTTTGTTATTGGTGCATAGAAACAGTAATGATTTTTACATGTTGATTTTGTATCCTGCCTGCAACTTTGCTGAATTTGTTTATCAGATCTAAGAGTTGTTTCATGGAGTCTTTAGGTTTTTCTAAAGCTCATGCCATCTTCAAACAGGGACAATTTGATTTCCTCTTTTCCATCGTAGATGCCTTTTATATCTATCTCTTGCCCGAGTGCTCTGGTTAGGACTTCCAGTACACCATGATCAATTAGGATTCATCCCAGGGATGCAAAGATGGCTCAATATATGCAAATCAATAAACATGATACATCACATCAACAGAAAGAAGGACAAAAACCATATGATCACCTCATTAGACACAGCAAGAAACATTTGATAAAATTCAATATCCCTTCATAAAAAAACTCTCAATAAAGGAAGCATAAAAGGAACATACCTCAACATAATAAAGGCCATATATGACAAACCCACACCTAACATTGTACTGAATGGGAAAAAGCTGAAAGCCTTTCCTCTAAGAACTGGAACAAGACAAGGATGTCCACTTTCACCACTCACATTTAATGTAATACACGTTGGGATTTTTAATAATTATATGGGACTGGGCATTGTACTTACTTATCCAAGGCTATGTTTTATATCTTCACCATAAGACATTTTATTACCAAGAGTGACCATTTATTATCAAGGTACTTCCTAGGTTTTTGCTCAGGGCCAGGGCTGCCTCAGGAAGAAAAAATTAGAGTCAGAGGAAGGTAGAGATAAAATTATGTAAGTGGTTTGGTAACCTCAGTTACTTCCCAACATCTCCCTCTGCTCCACTGCCCCTGGTCCCTTCAGGTGTTTTTCCTCTCACTGAGACACTGGTCCTAGAATGTCCCTCAAAATTGCAGGTGTACTCTTTAAATTCAAAGCTTATGGGATATAGGTTTAAGCTTAAGCCCACTGTGAGAGACTAGGAAATTGGAAAGGTGCATCGTGTGGGGTCTCCAGAAGCAGGCTGAGAGGTTTTAGTTTTAACAGTCAACACCATAAGCCACAGCATAAAAGAGGAATTAGAGTCTGCCGTGTTGACTGGAATTTAGAGTGCAATAGGAGGGAGAATTATGGGAAGAGGGATTAGGAAAGGGATTGTAGGAGAAGGCGCAAGGACAAAGGATGTTACTATTAGCTTCATGGACTTCAACTACCAAGAATCCCCACATTAACATCGTCTTCCAACACCCCTCAGCTCATAACCCAACCACTGTCCTGCCACCGCCAGACATGCATTTGTCGAAAAGCAGCATTTAAATTACTTAGAGAGATAAAAGGAGCTTTTCTTTAGGTATGCCCCGAGAAGCTAAAATTTTATCTCAACTTGGTTCTTTGTAGAGCATGAGAAACTGTTACTGAAAAGCTTCCATCCTCTGATAGAAAGGTCAGGTAAATATAGATAGACATGAAGTTAGACTCAGTCTCAGAAAGTGACTACAAGCAGTGATTTATGGGCAGAATTCCTCGGGGGCTGGGGGAGGGCATCAACCTCAATGCTGTAGACCAAAGGAAACAATGCTTTATAATCTACTGAAGAAATAATAAGTCAAATTACAGAAAACATAGAACTGCAGAGATAAAAGCACATTCCCTGGGGCCAGGAAATGTACAGCATTTAAAATGAGAAAATTTCCCCGAGAGCCTGCTCCCTGTATTTATCTTGGTCTGTCTCCTTTTTCTGTCTTCACTTCTCATTTCCTGTATTTTACTGGCATTTTTAAATAATTAATCTATATGGAGTTAAGTCCAAATTTCATACATACATATACACAAAAACTAGTTTAAATATCAAAAAGTTGTATTTTCCCTAAATAGTGATACAGATTCAACACTTCAACACATCTAGGAAAAAAAACAAGAAATGTTAATCTATAAAGTCTAAAGTACTGATTAAGAGAGCATGTTATGACACTGAATTTAATGTTGTGGCTAAGAAGAAAGCATTATTATTTTAAAAATTGCTTCTGGAAAACTTCCACTTTTCCACACTTTTTACTTATTTATTTATTTATTTCAAAATGTTATGGGGGTATAAATGGTTTCGGTTACATGTATCAATTTTGTAATGCTTGAGTCAGGGTTATAAGTGTGCCCATCATCCAGATAGTGTTCATTGTACCTGTTAGGTAGGTTTTCGCCCCTCCCCTCTTCTCCTGCCCGCTGCTTGATTTCTACTGAGTTTTACTTTCTCTGTGCACATGTGTGCTCATCGGTTAGTTTCAGTTTAATAGCAAGTACATGTGATGGTGTTTTTCCATTCTTTGTATACTTCGCTTAGGATAATAGTCTCCAGTTCCATCCAAATTGTTGCAAGAGGCTTTAATTCATCCTTCTTCATGTCTGAGTAGTATTCCATAGTATCCATATACCACATTTTGTTAATCCACTCATGAATTTTGGGCTCTTGAGTTGATTCCACATCTTTGCAATTGTGAGTTGTGCTGTAATAAGCATTCAAGTGCAGGTGTCTTTTTGATAAAATGACTCCTTTTCCTTTCGGTAAATACCTAATAGTGGGATTTCTAGATCAAATGGTAGGTCTACGTTTAGTTCTTTGAGAAATTTCCATACTGTTTTCCATAGAGGTTGTACTAATTAGCAGTCCCACCGACAGTGTATAAAGAGTTCCTTTCTCTCTGCATCCATGCCAGCATCTATTGGTTTTGGACTTTTTAACAAAACCCATTCTAACTGGGGTGAGGTGATAGCTCATTGTGGTTTCAATTTGCATTTCCCTGATAATTAGTGATGTTGAGCATTTTTTCATATGTTTATTGGCCATTCGTCTATCTTCTTTTGAAAAGCTTCTGTTCATGTCTTTTGCCCACTTTTTAATGGGGTGTTTGTGTTTTCCTTGCTGATTTGCTTGAGTTCCATACTTTTCTATTAAATGGGAAGCTCTATTTTCCTCCTTATTAAATTTGCTGTGTTTAATAAAATTACCTTTCTGGTTACTTCCAGTTTTAAAATTCAGTGTACATTGATCAACTGCTTTCTTAAAGTACCTCCCTACATCGATTCTGTAAGATTTTATATTTATAGTACATGTAACAAGTAATAGTTATGCAATAATTTAGAGTTTTTAAAAAATTAGAATATATTTGGGACAGACATATGGTCCCTTACCTTACCCTAAATAGCCATTCTTAAATGTTATTATTTTGATTATTATTTCTAAATGTTGACTGAAATTTTTTATTTTATAAATTTATTCTAGTTTTATTTTTTTCATAGTGGATTATATTTTAAAATTTACCCCCAAAATTTTTTGCGCATTTCTATTTGGCAGATGGTGCACTAATGGCTCTACATGAAATTCTCATGATCACTCTACAAATATTTGTATATTTGCATATTGGGTAATCCTCAGAGAAGCCCCAGAAGACTGTCCACATTCATTATTCCATAGGTTCCCACGAAAAAGACTGAAATGGAAAGTGGTGGGACATCTGGGGGCAGAGCCCAGGAGGGCACAGCTGCCCCACCAGAGACGCTCAGCAGCTCCCATAGCATCATTCTGGAAGGCAGGCTGTGTGGTCACAGCAGCTATGACTGCATCCAGATGGTCCTCATGCTTAGGCGTCGAGCCTCAGAAGAGAAGCTAACTCACATGCTGGAAATATGCCTCTTATCCCCCCTGCTGCTAAAGCAAACACTTGTGTTTCTTTGCTGAGGACCATTCAAGAGTATTTTCTTTCCTTCACATCCTAGTATCCCAGAGTTCAAGCTAACTTCTTTTCAGTTGGCCATTCCTCAACACGTCATTGGAGGGAAACATTCCTGAGCTTATTGTGCTTAATACAGTGAGCATGACCCCTCCTCAATATTTAAAACTTAAGCTTTGTCTTATTAACTGCTGTGGGTTGATTTGTGCCCTTCCCAACATGTTGTAGTCCTAACCCCCAGTACCTCAGAATGTGACCTTACTTGGAAATAGGATCATTATAGTGGTAACTAATCCCATATAACTGGTATCTTTATAAAAAGGGAAAATTTAAACAGAAAGACAAACACACAGGGAGAACACCATGTGAAAATAGAGGATTGCAGTGATGCATCTATAAGCCAAGGAAAGCCAGAGATTGCTGGCAAACACCCAGAAGCTAGGAAGAACACGGAAGAATTCCCCTGCAGGATTTAGAGGAAGTATGGCCCTGCCAATATCTTGATGTCAGGCTTCTAGCTTCCAGAACTGGGAGACAACTTTCTGTTGTTTTACACACCCAATTTGTGCTACTTGGTTATGGCAGGCCTAGCAAACTAATAAACTAACCAAATCGCCTTTGGGTTCCTTTTTTTCCGCCCATTATTATGTTGTGTTTTTGACAAGCTGCAGCTGAATGGCTGCTCTGATTTTTCTCTTTTGGCAAATTATCTTTTCTTGGCTTCAAAGAGGGAGTTTAATCTTAGTTCATTGCCACTGCAAATTAAGCTGTAAGAAAAGAGTTCCACTATTAAAGGAAGTCCTCACTTTGTGATGCAAGACCTAAGGAAGTTTAGTGATAAGATCCACAGAAGCACTGGCTCATACAATGCCTTGGCATTACAGCTTTAGCACAAAAGGCAATTCTTCTTCCTCCACCCTCCAAATGAATGAGAGTTTAAATGACAAAAGATTTATTATTTGGTTGACAGCTCAGCCTCTGCCAGTACCATCTTGCATCTGCAGATCTGCTTGTCACTGACTACATCCAGAGGAGAGGGAGGGATATCTCTGGGCTTCGGGGAAACTTCCAGCAGCAGTAAGATTCAGCTCCACATCGTAAGCTAGATGCCTGCAGGCATGTCAGTGTTCCCAGCTCCACACAAATCTAAGTGAGTTAAAAATGTGGAGCCCTGTTCCCATCCTTTCTAATAATACTGGTGAAAATGTAACCCTCTGGGTTAGAAAATGAAACCAATCTTACAACCTTTAATTATAGTGAGACTTTTTAGGCATTTCTGATTATTTCAATTTTTTTCTACTCCGGAATATTTATTGAGACCACTTTCTTATAGAATGCTATCAGATCATTCATCTAGTCATCTGTTTTTTCAACAAGCAGATATTAATGCATTAAAAAAACAGCTACCATTTATTGAGAGCTTACTATGTACCAGGCACTATGCTAGGTGCTTTATTTTATCACTTAATAATCATATAAGGTTTATAATACTCCTCATGATAACCATATAAAGTGCATACTGTTATTACCCCATTTTACATATAAGAAGACTAAGAGTGATGTTTACCTGCCCAAGGTTCCACATCCAATTTTACAGAGTCAATACTTGAAACCAAATCTATGACTTCAGCACCCAAACTAACGACTCAGTACACTGCCTCTATTGAGTGTTCATTAGGTGTCAGATACCATGTTAAGAATAAGGGAGAACACAATATTTTTTTTAAATGGCTACATTCTGTGTGGTCAAGGAACTTACAGTTTCGAAAGGGAAAATAATAAATAACCATCTCATTATAAATGAGTCTGATAATTCTAGAAATGTATTTCACTGTCATACCTCATAGCAAAATCTCTTAATATATGATGCCAAGGACTCTCTCTATATATAATTTCTTTAAAACAAGGATCTTCAGAGAAAATCATTTACATGAATGATAGGAAATATGATAATTAAAATATATACATATGCTGTCTTGGAACCCAAATTGAAATAATCTAGAAGGCCAGCCAATCTGCCCTGTCTTGGCAAACGTAGGAAACAGTCAAGGAGACAGTCTGGCAAGGGTGGCCTCCCCCTTTCTCTCCTGGCTAAAAGCTTCCTGGAAAAGGACTTGCTGTCTTTCCTCTCTTTGAGGCAGATTCCAAACACCTATCAGGAGTCACCCTTACTGCAGTCATATGCCAAAGCATCTGTCATAGCCCAGAACAGCATGCATTCCCAACATTTCAGCTTCATTCAAATCTTTGCTTGTCTCTGGCCTGATTTCTTCAAGCTCCCTAAGGCTGAGGGTTACTGCTAAGTGCTGCCTCATCCAATTATCAGTCCTATGCAACCTCCTGGCATTTTGTAACTGAAACAAATCTTAGAGATCATTTCCTTGAACCTGCTCATTACCCTGTCACCCCTCAGCATTTATGCAATTATTTATACTTTGCTCTGTTTAATTTGTATTCATACAGTTGTTGCTTTGGCAGTGCACTTAAGAATTTTTCCACTATGTATTTTCTCTCAACTGGACTACATGATCCTCAAGGACAGTTTAGGGGTAAGGAGAAACTTGCCATTTCCCCCGAAAGTTTGCTGAAAGATCAACTCACAATGAAGGCATATTAATAAAAGAAAGGTCTATTTACCAGGAGGATGGGGAGAATCACAGAGTGATTACTCAATACCCCAATTGTTACCAAAAGTTTGGCACTTGTCCCCGAGGCTGCATCAGAAGAATGAGGACAAGTGGTTTGAGAAGAAGGAAAGAGTTTATTAATTTGCCAGCAAAAGAGGAGAATGGCAGACTCATGTCTTAAAGTACCATTGTCCTGTCTATAAGCAGAAATACAGACCTTTTAAAAGAAGTTTTCACCTTAGGGCTATTGCTGTTTAACTACAGTTGATGGTTCTGATTGATCCCATCTCCTGGAAAGACAATCTGGTGACCTCTGCCTGGACAATTCCGTTGAGCCATCTCCTGTGGTACAAAGGACAAACGGCACACTCCTACCCCTCTGATTACTGGCCTTGAGCAGGGATGCAGGTTTTAATTCCCAAAAAGAGTATAGGGGCGGGTAAAGAGACAACTCGTAAAACATTTTACCCCTTTCAAGCCATTCCCTCTGTTACACAATGGGATCCAGATATTTTTATATATGGGGGGGCGGGAATGAGGAGTATAGGTCATTTTGCTTAGGATCAATAAATGGTTGCTAGTAAGGATAAATGGATAGAGGAAACAGATTGACTTGTAACTTGACCTGAGAGACAGCTATTATGTTTTCAATTATTTGGGCCAGGACTGGTTGCATTCTGCAATATACTGAGATAACAGGGAGAGGAAGGGAAGTCCATTGTTCTTTCTTATCTTTGATCAGTCAGTCCAGTTTATGCAGATAGATGGAAAGCACCTTCCAATGCCTTTTTATCTGAAAGGGCCTTTAATTTAAAATATTCTTTATCCCAAGCAGTCATATTTTAGGTTGAAATTTCCTGAATTCCTTCAATAGAGAGTGTGTGAGTACACATTAGCTTTTATTGCTCCTTGCATTGGTCTGCAGATAGTGGGTGCTCAGTAAAAGATATTGAATGGACAATTCAAAAAACCAAAAGTAGAATAAATACAAAGTATGTTTATACGTCCTTTTTTCTTCATTTAGTTGAGTAAGCCCACCTGGTCCACAAAGTTTTTCTAAACTAATTCAAGCAGAATTTAAAACCAGGTTTGGACTTGTTATCTTATCATACAGTATCTGTGATACCCATGCACATTAAACATCTATCCTTATGTTACTTTGAACTTTTTGGTTACCAATGACAGAAACTCACTCATGATTAAATATGGAAAAATAAAATGGGAATTCCTAAAAGGCCACAGGACAGGGCTCTGATGCCATCTCATCTCTGCCTCTTTACACATAGGCTTTATTCATCTCTAGCTCTATAGTTCTCTCTCTCCTTCAGAAAACTATCTAAGGGAAAAATAAGGTGGCCGACAAGTTTACATCACAGTTGCAAGTGCAGTCACCCAGAAATAGATGGAATTTCTTGATCCCAATTCCAAATTTCCTAAGGAAGGGTCCCTGATAGACCCAGCCTGAGTCTTCTGACAACCCCTGGACTGTGACCAGAGAAACTGGATGATGTAAAACCTTGGGTTATTTTTATTCTAACAAAGAGAGACGTTGATAAGAGAAATTTCCCAGAAAAAAAAATCAATAGGAATCTAGTAGAATATCTATGCCTATACACTCATTTACTCTGTTCTTTAAATTCCAACTCAAAGAC
Source organism: Lemur catta (assembly GCF_020740605.2). Lineage (NCBI taxonomy): Eukaryota > Metazoa > Chordata > Mammalia > Primates > Lemuridae > Lemur > Lemur catta. The sequence continues at coordinate 72,288,655 of NC_059135.1, forward strand.
TAAAGTTCCAACAATTTATTTCTTGCACAAAGAAGTACTCAAATTTTAGCTACTGTTATTATTATTATTTATGAGAAGTAGCTACTTAGTAAATACATGCAGATGATTACAGCCTTAATGAATGATCAGAAGATTTCTTATCTTTAGAGATGTTCACCCCCCACCAACATTTTATTTGGGGGTAAAACATCTGTGAATCCTGTCTGTAATTCAATTTTCTTTTCTTTTTTCTTTTGGAACTGGTCAGTTGCTTAATGGATAACTTAATTCTCTTGTATAACCCTAAAGATAAAGTACAATCCTGGGAGAACTACTAAATTCTCCAGAGAATTAGAGAATTTCAGCAGTGTAGATACAGCCAGAGAGCGAGATTCACAGTTTGCTGTTGGGGGTAACATATAGACACAGCCATTGTGATATTTTCAAGGACACAAGAGCAAAGAGTTTTATAAGAGCCCCATGAAAATATCCCAACAACCTCCAGGTGAATTCTAGGGATTTGTCTTTGACCTTGTCTCACATATATTAACATAATAAATTCCACTATAAGACACAAAAAGAAAATGACAAGAAGTGCACAAAAGCCAAATATTCTTTAAGTGTGGAAACTTCTAGAATGAGAAATAAACAATTCTTTGTGAGACCAGGAAAACACACACATGTGGAAAACAGACAAATGAAACTGAATGTTCTGCAGCAAGATACTCACTGGGAATAGCCCAACCTAAACCTCGGGACACCAAATCTTCCTTCCCTGCAGACTTGTATCTGCCCATTCGTTATTTGGAGCAGGGGCTGACTGACTGCTGGACCCTCAAATCATGCATAATACAGAGAGACTTACTGCCCTCAGGCTTCCAGATTGCCAGGCAAGGCCATTGAGGGCAGGATAGCATTAACATCCAAATAGTCACTGAACAATATAATGCGTAACAGTTCATCCAGTCCAGGCAAGTCAAGGTCTCATTATACAGGCCCTCAGGGCTGAGAAGAGGCAGAACAATGATGGAAATGTGTGTTGCCATGGTGTCCCTGCTGCATCCCTTGGTTTCACAGGGGTGGAACTCAGTCTCTGAACCAATTTGGTGACAAACATCTTCTGCTTACCTTTCACAGAGCTCAGATTGAGAGTGCATGTTTCTGTGTCTCACGCTGGTCATGTAAACTCTTAGTCTTCAGGTTTCCCAAGTGATTTTTTTCTCTTAATCCTATAATGGAGATAGCTTACTTTAGCTAATAGAGAAAAGCAATTTTACCACGAGGTATCTGCCATTTTGACGTGTGGGATTTTTAAGAGAGCGAAGGGCTAGTCAGGAGCAGAGAGCCATGCCCTGGCTGTCAGAAGATCAGGGTTCTCATTACCAGATGAGCACCATTGCCAAATTATAGGGTAACCTTTGGCAAATCATTAAACTAACTGAGGTCTCAGTTTCTTCATCATATACCAGACAGAATTGATTAAAAGTTGCACAACTGTTTTATTTACCACCAGGAAAAAAAAAATCCACAGCCATTGCAATATGCCATTGATTATAAAATGCATTGTGATTGCAGAGATGTTAAAATATAGAAAAAGAGGTACATCTTAGAATCAGTAATAATTGGTATAATTGAGGAGTGGGTGTTTAGTAAAACAGATATTTCTGAAAGTGGTCCTCTCTGGATGCTTGCTCTTTTCAAAAAATGACTATTTAAATTAATTCTCTTCTTTTTGCAGTTGTACTTAAGCAATTGCAAATAGCTGCAGAAAGAGAGGAGCAGGGCTTTTAAGGAAAATGCACTTCTAGTAGCTGCAGATGTCTCTGAATCAATTAGGTATCTGAAAGTTAAATTCTTTGCCTATTCCAAACAAAAGCCAAAGTCAGAAATTTGTAAAAGGTCAGCTCTCACTCCCTGCTCACCAGCCAGCTCTCAAAGCATTTGTCTTCATCAGACCAGAATTTCTTCCCTTCCAGCTTGCTGATCTCTTGTCTCTTCCCTCCCTTCCTTTCTCCCACTCTCCCTTTTTCTTTTCTTCTTTCCTTTCTTTGTCCCATCTATCAATATTTATTAAGCACCTACTCTGTGCAAAGTCCTCTATTAAGTACTGAGAATACAGCAGTGAATAAAATAGGCACAGTACGAGCCACCCTCGAGAAACACACCCATCTAGAGTAGGAGACAGTCCTGGGAAAAGCAATTGCAATGCAATAATATAGGACCACACACACAGGCTATGCTTGAAACAGCAGGGACAGTTCTCCAAGAGGTGACACCAACACTGGGACATGAAGCAGAATGAGGAGAGTGCCTGACTATTTTTACAATAAATTCCCTCACACCAGAGAACTGAGTGCTTTGGTGAACTGAATTTTCTGGTTAACTGAATAAACTCAAGAACATCTCACCTACACGTTTTCTATTTCCTCCCATATCTGACCTTAATTTGCAATTCTCTCTAGATTACTTTTCACATTTGCCAACCAGTGGCCACACTTGCACCCCCAGACTCATTCCCTCATGCCCAGAACCTTTGCTCAGCTCCTCCAGTTGCCTTCTTTCTGCACTCTCCAACCTTGCTAAATCTCACTTACACCACACTGATCATGCATCTTAGCAGTTTTCTTAGGAGAAAACTGAGATGCACACAGGTCTAACAAGTAGGCTGAGTTGACACAGACAGTAAGTAGCCAAGCAAAATTCAAACTAGGCCAGTTTGTTCCCGAAATCCCTTCTTTTTTCACGATACCACACTGGCTTCTTGTAGTCAGAGCCTTTCTTTTTTTTTTTTTTTCTTTTATTTCAGAATATTACAGGAGTACAAACACTTTGGTCACATAAAAAAGACACTTGTACTTAAATGTTTATAGCAGCACAATTCACAATCACAAAGATGTGGAAACAACCCAAGTGCCCACCAATACATGAATGAATTAATAAAATGTGGTACCTGTATGCCATGGAATATCACTCAGCCATAAAAAAACATGGCGAACCTTTTGTACAAAACCTGGATGGAACTGGAAACCATCTTTCTAAGTTAAGTATCACAAGGATGGAAAAAGAAACACCATATATACTCACTATTACATTGGAACTAATTGATCCACACTCATGTGCACATATGGTGCGCATAGGAAAATTCAATGGAATTCAAGCAGGTGGAAAGGGGAGGAGGAGATGGTTAAATTCACTCCTAATGGGTACAATGCACACTATCTGAGTGATGGACACACTTACAACTTTGACTCAAACTGTACAAAAAGCAATTCATGCAACTAATACGTCTGTACCCTCATAATATTCCTGAAATAAAAAAATTATCACTTCTTTAAAAAATATAAAATAAAATAAGCATATGTATTTCTTTAACTACTTTATAAACAATATGTGGGCAGAAATTGTGCTTATGTCGGGGGTTGGTATTTAGGATTACTGATGACAGGAAAGCGGCTTTTTTTGGTACACATAGTTTGGAAGATCAAGATACTGGCTAGCTGTTTAAGGAACTCCATAGCTGGGCTGCAGGTGATGATTATGGGCCATAAAAATCTCAGAGGCACCAACCAGACCAATCTTGCTCTTAATTGGGCTGTCCTTGCAAGCAGTGTCATCAACTTAGTAAGCATTTACTGGTAATGGGAAATGAACAAAAATTAAGGACTTAAAAGGTTTCCTAAGCTCTCTACTCCCTCCCTGAGCAACCAGACCAGAATAGTATCCCTCTTTGAATGCAAATCAAATGCCATTGTGGATGTGAAATTAGATTTTTCCATTGAAATTTCTCAGGACATTAATTCTCAAGTGGATCAGTGCTGACATGTATTATTGGGTTTTATTCTTCCCACTACCTAAGCCACTCCCAGCATGTGCAAGAGGCACTTGGAGAAGTGCATTCACCCTACCAGGCTGCCAGTTGAGCATTTAGTGCATTATTACATAACTTATTACCAGAGAGTGGCAAAAGCACAGAAGAGAATTTGATTTCTTATCATTATTTGCATGACATACATAGCACTTTTCCATTAAAGAGCTCCAGGCCCTGTGCAGAGAATATTTAAGAAGTGACATCAATTTCTAGGCATCCAGAATTATATAATCGAAAACAAAGGAAGCAGAAGAAAGAACAGGAAAGGTAAAGGGTAGGATAAGGGACATTCTGACACAGAGCAAAAAAAAGCAAGTAAAATCAACATCAAGTCCCAAAGAAAATAAAATAATGTGTTCTATCTACCCGGGAGGGATGGTACCCAACAGACTGCACAACAAACTGACAAAGAGCTCCACTTGCCTCCATGTCCTTTAGGTCAGAGGTTAATTGGTTTAACTGGATAAGGGACTATTTGGTCTAGGACATAAGAATGAAAAGCATTTCTGCTTTGTCATGAATGTGTTAAAAGTCGAAAAAGTTGAGAATGGTAGCTCACGCCTGTAGTCCCACTTACTCCAGAGGCCAAGGAGGCAGGATTGCTTGAGCCCAGGAGTTCGAGGCCAGCCAGAGTGACATAGCAAGACTCCATCCCTAAAAATAAATAAATAAATATTAAAAAAATAGTCGAAGGCAGAGTGAGCATGTGGCCCCCAGAAACAGTCTATTATCTAGTTATGTGGATGGAAACCATTCCCAGTAGAGAACACAAACCCCTGAAATTCTATACTTTCTTATTCTAAGAATAAATACCCAGACTATCTATATCCTCAGTCACCCAAAAATTTTACTTTAAAGGTATCAGCCTCTGTCAGTTTTCACCAGAATAGGCTTTTCTCTAGAATGCTTCCTTATTTTCAGCATTTTAATTGCCATTTCACGTATAGGAAAACGCCCACTCACACACCCACATGCACACACAAACACACACACACACACACACACACACGACTTTGTATGGGATGTGCAGGCCTAGTTTAGATGTTAGACATTTTTCGTTTATCACATTTTAACATACATTATAGATGTGTCTCAAAGACTATGTCAACTTCCAATGTCCCCCAAACCACTAATTGTGGCCACGTAAAGCTGTATCAGTTCACAAGGGTCTCTTTAATCGCATGCAATCTTCATAACCAGATGTACTCTTTCCAGGAAAATGCCAGGAGAGAAGAGACAACTTGAACAGATTTGGCAAGACTCCTCTCGTCATTTGCAAGAGATCAACGTTCCCTTTACCTCATTAATTCACATCTTCTGGCATAGAGAGCGGGCATTACCCTTGCAGTGATGACCAGCCTCAAAAAAAGAAAAACCTGGAAAATTTGTGAAAAAGCTTAATGGCTCATGCTATAAATAGCACAATTCTCCCCGCTGACATCTGCAACTTGCTAGAGCCATTCGTGGGATATTGCTTTCCAGAAGAAAATTAAACTGGAAGATAAAAAGGGAAAAGCATCACAAAATGCCTTGTAATCTCTAGATATATTTGGGAACAGCTTAATTTCCATTTGTCTAGGCTTTCAGATGTTTGCCATCGATCTTTCATTTAGGAATGGGAAACCAGGCTTATGGATAAATAGTAGACATTTTATCTCAAAAGACTGTATGCATAGTCCACTTTTTAACCATTCATGTATCCTTTCAACAAATATATGTAGAATAGTTATTGTGTGCTCTCCATATTTTGGAAGATATAAAAAATAGTAAGTTCATATGCTGTCCCCAAGAAGATTACAGTCCTTTTGAGGATAGAAGGCATATATATTAATGAAAAAAATTTGAGTATGATCAAAAACAAGCAACTTATAATAACAGAGATGTACCTCTCCACTCAACATTTTTTTCTTACCTATGTTGACAGTTAGATATCATCTGTGGGTTCATAAACTCAACTAATAAGGGTGAATTCACTTATCCATTTTTTAAACTAAGCTATTGTTTACCATCTTTGCACATCAGTTTATTGACATGGAGACAAGAAATTACAATTCATGGAACATGAATTGTCAGTTTTATCTGTAGCATAGGGAATGTGTAGAGTGTGTCCACAAGTAGGGAAGTCATAAAAGCAAGGCTCTGACTGGGTTCAATTCAGTAGGCAATAGATGCTGCTGACAGTTTTTAAACAGAGCCAAAGTTTGAAGGACAGTCTGTGATTAGTAAATTTATCCACACATGTGAATTACGGAGCAGGTGATCTGAGAGTTAGAGCAACCAGTTAGGAGGGTATTGCTGCATTCTTGATTAGCAGTGATGAGGGCCTAAAGTAGTACCAGGGAGGAAAAAGTTAGTTTAGTTCGGATCCCATTGAGTTTGAATTTGAGTCAATAGGTCATCTTTTGGTAAAGGTATGCAACAAAATATTGGAAATGCAGGTCTAAGGCAGGTCACTTCTGTGATATAGAATTTGGAGATTTTCAGAGAAGTGGTGTGTTAATTCATGTGAGTAAATGTGATCACTTACAGAAAGGCTATAGCTAGGGAGAGAAACAAGGAAAACCAAGAAGAGAAGGAGCTTCTTCATTTAGGAAGAAGGAAGAGGACCAAAGGGTAATAGTCACCAGAAGGGTTAGAAGAGGAAAAGGAGCATGGAGCATTACAAAATTCACCTGAAATTTTAAGGTGTGGATGGCCAATGTGCTTCACATTGCAAAGAGGGTAAGGGGGGTGAGAACTAGGATGAGGTCTTTGAGTTACAGATCATGAGACATTGGCGATCCAGAGAGAAGAGTTTGAGCAGAGCTTTGAGGATGGAAGCCAGATTCCAAGGAGTGTATCAGTGCTATGGAGGGGAACACAGCAGGTGCAGACTAAGATGTTTGTCAGCAAAAGAGAAGGAGAGAAATGCTGTCTGGGGCAAGGAGTCCAGGGAAACTTGTTTCTTTGGTTGTCTGTTCACTTTTTTGTTTTTGATTAATAGGGAACTTGAGCATGTTGGGAAGAGTTCAGTAGCTCTGGAGAACATATTAAAGTAAAATTTAAAGAGAATAACCAGCAGCACAAGATCTCAGCAGGAGGGAATGAGCTTAAAGGGACCAGTGAAGAAATAGAGAGGTGCACCTTTCTCTGGGTTTAGAAGACAAGAGCAGATATTTTCTACAATATCCCTTTAGGCACGAGGGTTGTGATACATACTCCAAATAGGTAGACCTTCCACCAATAAAGAAATATTTAGTTTCATTAGTTTTGAGTTTGTTCAGTTGCCAATAACATTTTGTTTTTCAGCTGAACAAACAATAAATCCAGGAGGGTATTTAGATGTATGGTATACTTGAAAGAAGCTTTTTAGGATCTAGAAGCCAAAGTTGTTTATTCTAACATTAAAAAGATCATGTAGCTGAGTTGAATTAACCCATTTAGGGATGCATTTCTTCCCAAGGGAAACTGCAAAGTTATTCCTCACAAGCAGACTTCACTGTGCCCACACAAGTAGACATTGGGGATCAGGTAACATGTTACTACACTTACCACTATGAATGGCAAAGCCTTCAAATAAATCCAATTACCACTCAGATAACCAAAGAAATGTGCTTTTTTTAGGGCAAATTACCTATTTTCTAGAAAAAGTCATTGCATTTAAAGAATGCTGTATGAAAGAATGAAATTAGCCCAAGTTTTTTTCTCCCTCCCTCCATCCCTCTCTCTCTCTCCCTACTATATGGAAGAGGCTGTTGGCAGGACTCTCTCTTGGGGCCAAGAGGATGGCTGCTCTCCAAAGGCAGCCCTCAGCACATGCGTGGATGAGAGGCTACAGGAGAAACTGGGCGAGCAACACAGGAGTCAGTGGGATCTATTCTGCTCTGCAGGTGTGAATGTTGACTGATCCTGTGGCCAGAGGAGGTAGTTATAGCCCAGAACCTGCTGATGGCAGTCTTCTGATTATAAGAATTTCAGAGAAGGTAAATTTCTTAAAATTATTAAAAAGATAAACCAATAGTATCGCACTGTGCCTGAAGGGAGACTGACCACATGACGGAGTTCCAGAGATAAAGACTTCCCCAGTCTGGCTGGTCCATCACTGGTCCCCAGTAAGCACTGTTCAGTCCAGCCTCACACCTTGGTTCATGCTGCTCTGTCCATCATGAAGGGACTCCTTCACCCACCCAGACTGTCCTCCCACCCACTTTCAATGCTTGACTCAGAGCCACCATTTCCAATGTGCCTCCCTGGCCAACTCCAGCTCTCAGCCCCATCTTCCCTTTGAAACCTACATACATATCACCTGTTCTTTGCCACTCATGCATCCCACATTCATCATGCAAGGCACTATAATGTTAGTTTTTATATGTAGACCTTGACTGTTTAATTGCATGGTGGTTGTTCAGTATCACAGAAGTGGGCCCCACCCATCCAGATGCTGAATACTCCCTTTGAAGTCACTGAGCAGAGAAGGGAAGGTCCTACGGGTTAAGAACCATGCTTCCATAAGTGCCTACAGTGTAATCAGTGCCCTCCTGGGTACACAGATGGATCGATCCAACCTCTGCCCTCATGTGCTGGAAAAAGGATGGCAGAAGAGCAGCAGAGAAGCTACAGTAGCCACTGCTGTCCTGCAAATGTTTGAATGTGGCTGTCCTAGGGGAACAAATCCAAATCAGCTCTGAGTATACCAGGACTTGGAAGGCCAGGTGTCTGCTGGAGGCCTCTGTGAGGTCAGAAATAGAGGCCTAAGGATATGTGGAGTCGTCTTTGAACAAGATTCACACTTGCCCAAGGTTTGCTCCATCTCGGCCTCACCATCATAGTGCTGCCAGACCAAATAGACACGTGGAGAACCAGCCTGGCCACATCCCAGGTTCCTGCCCTTGGTTCCCAGAGGTATGGAGGCCAGGCCTGTTGCTGGCCTGAGGCCTCTGTGAGAAACAGAATCCAAAACTGTGGCACAACAAGAGTTTCTCTACTAGAAATAGGGTGAAAATTCCTGATGTGACATACACTGTAGCTAACGCTTGCTTGGTTCTGGAATTTTCTCCCATGTCAGATTTCTCTGCATTGGCCATTGAATCCCGAGCATATCTTCATGACTAAGGAGACAGTCCACTCACTTATGCCCCTATTCATACGTACGCCTTTGGCAATGTTTGTGTGCTGGTTCCATAATAAATAGAAGCAAAAATAACCTTACCCAAGTCCGGGTCATTCTCTGCAATAATCTCTGAAATTGAATTTGTGGTTCTCACCCAGCTCAAGATGACATGCTACCCTAGAGACCACATAAGGTTATTTGTTCTGACCCTCTGTGGTCTTCAGCCTTGATCCTGGAAAATTGGTGGTTGTGTTTCTAATCACGAAGTGCTGCCCACTGACCCAGGGTAACTCAAGCCCAGAGAAGATAGGACATTGGTATAAATAGAACCAAATTTTATTCTGAGACCCAAAGTCCTTCACATGTGACCCTCTTATAAGCTATCTGGTCATGTGTTTGGAGAGTCTCTAAAAATTCCCAACAGAATGGAACCACCAGAACTCTTGTATAACAGAAATCTTTTCAAAACTGGAGGAAATATTTTTTTATCTCAGTTTGCAAAAAGACTTCAAACACAAGTAAGCACCATTCTCTTAGGTATTCTTTTTTAGATTTTATTTTAATGAAACATTTGGTATCAAAACGTATTTTCAAAGTCTAATGCCCCATCACAGCAATTACTATTTTAAAAGGCAATTTTCCCTCAAAAACCTAAAAACTTCAGACCTCACATGGCATTAACCAGTTCTTCAAAGTTTACTAAAATAACTCTTAAGAGCTTTTATGTTTTATTTTGAATTCTACGTTGACTTGGAAACAGCAGAGGATTTTTGTCTGTATCATCTCTCCTGAGGACTGGTTCTCAAGGGCAAGGAGTTCTCCATAAGCAAGAAAAAAAAAAGGAAAAACAACACTCCATGCCCCACAAGATTTACCATTCAACCTATTTCTTGTCTGATAGGATTTCTTTGGTTCTGTCTTCCTCATGCAACCCCTAAAATGAAGCCCTGCCTGGCTGTCAGTCAATGCTACCTCTGGCCTGTGCTCCAGAAGACTCCATTCTAGCCCTCCTCCTGCTTTGTCCCTCCTTGCATAGTGAGGGAGCATAAAGGCCTCTTTGTGTAGGTACCAACTCCACACTTCTGCAAGTACTCTGGATTCCAGAATTCCCTACCCAGATAGCTTGAGCCTGTTTCTGTGGCTATATAACACAGCCTGGTCCTGAGAATCACCCAGCTAGACATGCTCAATTAGAAGCATCAATCTTGAAGTATGCTAGCAATTTTGAGGAGATAAGAATTTATTTAAAAATCATCTCTGTTCATTGTCATAGAGTCCATGAAATTTTAAAGGTTGGGAGGACCTTGGGGACCATTCATTTCATCCCCTGGCTTTATGGTCTAGCACTGTGGATAAAAGCAAGGCCCTGGCCTAGGGTAGAATCTCGGCTCTACCTGTTAGAGCTCCACAGCCCCTTTTGTGAAACCCTTGTGGCAGGATAGGTTTTGCAGTCAGAATTGGGGTCACATTAGAAAAATAATAGAGTATATGTAATATATAAAACATCATACCTCAGTGGGGTCTGGGGCAGCACCCCATAATTAAACACGGTAGTATCTCTACAAAAAACACATTAATATTCACATTGTTTTAGGCTGAGTTGTATCCTCTCAAAATTCATATGTTGAAACCTTAACCCCCTAATACCTCAGAATGTGACTGTATTTGTAGATAGGGTCTTTAAGGAGGTAATTCAGAAAAAATGAAGCTATCAGAATGGGCCCTAATCCAATATGACTGGTATCCTTATAAGAAGAGGAAATTAAGATCCAGCTAGGCAAGGGAAAACCAAGTAAAGAAACAGGAAGAAGATGCCCACCTACACATAAAGGGAGAGGCCCCAGAAGAAACCAACCCTTCCCACACCTTTACCTTAGACTTGTAGCCTCCAGAGATGTAAGAAAACAAAGCTCTTCTGCTTCAGCCTCACAGTCTGTGATACTTTGTTATGGCAATCCTAGCAAACTAATGCACACACTAAGACAATATATAACCACACGTCAGTTGAGATCAGGTTCTACCTCCAAATGAGTTATGAAAAAACTTCGTGTTTTTAGAGCTTTTGTGGCATTCAGAAGAGAACAGAGAATGGGCCTGTGCTATGGGCCCACGGATTAGTGACTTAATCCTGCCAAGAGCCTGGAGTCACCCACCTTTTCCAAAAGCACATAGAGCAATCTGTGAGTCCTTCCATCCATGGCAGCTCCTTTATAGCCTGGCTGCACGTGTTTCTAGGTTGCCCTGTTAACAGGCTTCAGGTGAATACAAAACCAGCTAATGAGATAACTCCTGTTATACAAGGTCCCTCTGTGAGGAAATCCTGAATTAGCCTCCCGCCAGGTCTTCTACATTGGCTGAATGCTTCAGATTCTTTGAATTCTGTAGCCTTATTACTCCTTCCATTTTGGCACCGCTTGGGTAAAGACAATCTCCCGCTCTCTGCTCAGCTAACATTTTGGTTTGATTTCTACGGTGCATCAAAAGAAGAGGAATTAGCTCCGAGCTTCTGTCAGGTAATAAGCCACATATGTGTGCACGTAAGAGAAAAAGAAATCGTTTGTAAATAGTTTTAGTTAACAACCAGCTGTCCTTCCCCAACTTTTCCAAATCCTTCATCACGGCAGGCAGGGGGTTGCAAAATTTGATAGTTTATTATTAAGTAGTGAAAAAGTAGCTCAGTTGCTAAGCTCTTTGACAGTAAGTAACATTTTTATGCCTAGACTTTTTTACTGTAGGACCTACTGGCTTTGTTACTTGAGTTTCTTGGGTTTTCCTAAACTGAAGGATCAACCCCTAAAATTCTAGAGTGCAAGTCATAGAAAACTTTACTTTCAAAGACCAATTTTTTTTTTTTTTTTTTTGCACTGGCACAATCATAGCTCACTGTAGCCTCAAACTTCTAGGCTCAAGCAATCCTCCTGCCTCAGCCTCCCCTGAGTAGATGGGATGACAGATGCGCACCACCAATTTTTTTCATTCTTTTAGAGATGAGGTCTCACTATGTTGTATATACCTGTACAACAATAGCAATACTAACAGCGATGATGGTGATGATGATAATGATGATAACAGCAACTGGCATTTCTGCTTCCTCAGGCCAAGCTCTTCATATAATTCACTTAATGATTAGAAGTCTGTTGTTATTATTATTAAGTCCTTTTTATAGATGAGTATATTGAGACACACAGAGGTAAAGTATGTTGTCCAAAGCCACACCCTAATAAGTGGGAGAAGTGGGACTTGACCCAAGCAGCCTGGCCATAGTATCCAGTCCAGGCTCTTAGCTAATTACCCTGTACCCATTCAGTAGTTCACTGTTTCCAAAGGCAAACATGGATAGCCATGCACAGTCCCAAGGAGGAATATTACTCTCAATGTATGCAGACTTTTCAAATGTCCTATTTCGTTCTTAGAGTAAATTGTGTTAATAATGTGGTTATTGGAAAGAGCCTTGGACTCAAATATTAAAACATCAAAGATCTGGTTTCGCTGTCTTGTGACCTTGGAAAATCATTTAGATATACCAAGGAAATTAAACAAAGTATAAAGTCAGACAAATCAGGGTCATGGTTGTGGAGTAGAGAGAAATTCTTAAGGAGAACCCCAAATTTGCTGAATGTAAACCATCAGAGATCTGATGATGCACATAATCTCTGTGCAAATCATCTAAGGTTTATGTAGCAGGGTGAAAAATGCCCTCTAAAATATATGTCCACGCCCTAATCTCTGGAACCTGTGAATGTGACCTTATGTTGAATAAAGATCTTTGCAAAAATAAATAAGGATCTCAAGATGAGGAGATCATTACAGATTATCTGGGTGGTCTATAAATCCAAAGATCCTTATAAGAGACACACAGAGAAGAGGAGCAAGCAATATGACCATAGAAGCAGAGATTGGAGGGATGTGCCCACAAGCCAAGGAATGTTGATGGCCACCAGGTGAAAGAAACAAGGAATAGAATCTCCCCTGGAGCCTCTGGAGGGAGCATAGTGCTGCCAACCCCTTGATTTCAGACTCCTGGCCTCTTGAACTATGAGAGAATAAATTTCTCTCATAGTTATTTTAAGCCATCTTTTCCCTGGTAATTTGTTACAGCAGCTGCTGGAAATTAATACAATAGATATTGTAGAACTGACCATCAAAGGGTTGGCAGGTACTATATGCAGTTTACCCTAACATCTACATACATATGAATATCCCCATTTTACAAGAAAGAAAACTGTCTTCAAGAATTTACCCCTCGTGTTTACCTCAAAAGGGTAATATGAGAATCATATCACATATTTATATAAGACAGATCTTCAAAAACTATAAACCACCACATCATAAAAGTGATGATGATGATGGTGGTGGTTTTGATTATATAGGATGGGAACAAGCATGTTTATATGAATCAAATATTGAAGGCAATATATTATTAGAAAAATCCCTAAACAATTATTTCTAGGTTTTGAAAATTACAATATAGTACATATAATAATAAAATATAATTAAATCTTTTTTAATGATTCAGAAGAATCAAGCAGTTTCTCAGTCTTCTTTATGAATATTAGTTATTATTGCCCTGGTAAAGCAACGTAAAGAGATTTTTATCCAGACTTGAAACTCATTATGTATGGATTGCTTACAGTGTGTCCCGTTTAGCACCAGTGCATCCCTAAGCATTATCTCACACAAATCAACTTCTAATTGTTTTTCTTTTAATGTTCTCAATATGTGGTCAATAAGAGGGAGGAACCCCAGTGGGAAATGCCTTCTCTGGCAGTCTTAGTAAAACAAAAAAGCCTGCTTCTCAAGCACCAACAGATAACAGTTCTTGGGAAGACATTATTCAGGCACTTTATCCAACACAAGTCAGGCTGTGGCAAGCCAGGGGTCAAGTCTGCTCTTCTGAAATTGCCTCTATTAATGGGCACCTTTCCACTTGCACATTGAATATTTTTACAGATATTTAGACCTTAAACTTTCTCAATCTAATCAGTATTGAACAGTAAAATTCACCTGGAGTTGCCTTTTCACAAGCTTCCTTTGAAGCATTCACGTAAGTTTTATTTTTTTCCTTCTGAAGATGTTGACAATTGAACAAAGAAAAAGTGAGCATGTAAACAAGCAAAACATTTTAATGGACCTGTTCAAGAAAGCTTTACAATGAAATTTGAAGAAAATGGAAGAAAAAGTTCAGGTAAAATGATAAAAACAAGCCTTTTTGTGAAAGGAAAAAAAGGGCTGTCACTAAAAGAAAAACTGATTATGCAGAAGAAATGATTTCTGGTGATTTTATGAAGCAAACAATACGAACAAGGATGCACAATCGTGCACATGACATTCCATGTCCTTAAATCTGTGCACAGAATGTGAGGTGATGCAAGGAGAAAATATATCATCGCATTGATATTAATTAAGCTTTTTTTCAATAAAGATAGATCATGACATCAAGAATCAAATAGATATTATTTCCCCATAGAGTCAGAGGAATAAGCTTTCCACCTTGGTGGAAATAAAAGGGTATATCTTGTTCAAAGAAACACACTAGTTAAGGAGATGAAAAATCATTGTGTGTGTCAAGAAAGTATTGACTATAGGAATTGTATATTAAATGCATAACTAAATGAATTTTGATGTTAATGATATCATCATTATATAAGAGAAGGTCTTATTCTTGAGAGAGGCATTCTGAACTACTTAGGCATGAAGTGTCAGAATGTGTGCAACTCACTGCAAATGATTCTTTAAAAATATATATGCAGGAAAGTTCTTTCAGGAAGAGGGAAAAAATTTTAACGTGGAAACAGTTGGTGAACCTAGATACAGAATATATGCATGTTCATTATATAAGTCTATCACCTTTTTTTGTCTCACAAACTTGTTTTGTTTGATCTATATAGTATGTTCATCTTTTTAAAATGAATTGATTTCATATTTCAAAACCAAGAGCCTTCATATAAAAGTTTCAATTTGGGGGTTATTTTGAAATATTGGGTGATTTGTCTGCCTACCCTTTTGTAACAACAAGGGATGAGCTCAGCCATGCTCCCCTCATTTCTGTACCTTATTGGACCTTACACTTGAGTTTATATTTGAGTGTGTGACCCCTCAGTACACAGCCTTGAGCTTGAAGGGAAAGGAAAAATGAAGACCATTGGTGAAACTGAAAGGAAAGTCAAACTTAAAAGGACTGCTTGGAAAAGAACAAACAGGCCATGAAGGACCTTTTCCTAATTCCCATTATCAATCTGGAAGACAGGCAAATCAAAGTAATGATGGGGACTTGAGTGCTCATTTTTAACTGTCAGGTCTTGTCATTTACATTTCTGGGCTTGCTTTCTATCACTGTACTTGTCACATTTCTGGTATTACATCAACAGGCTGGTCTTCTCCACTAGACTGGGATTTCCTTGAAGGTAATTTTATTTGTGTCCCCATTTTTACCAGAAGGCCTGGCTACTGTTAAGTGTTCTATAAATATTTATTTATTGAGTGAATGAGTGCTATGTAAGCACTGAAGAAGGGCACCTAGCAATAACTCAGCTAATAAGGGCAGTAGGCAAAGGTGATGATGCCTGAATTAAATCTCAAAGATTAATATTAATAGTCACTAATACTAATTGAGAACTTACTATTCTCAAGCATTGCTCTAAGCATTTTGTATGTATTAGTTCATTTAATTTTCATAACATACGAGAAAGGCACAATTATTATCTTCTTTTTACAGATGAGGCATCGAAGGCAAAGAAATGTTAAGTGAGTTTTGCATTGCAAACATAGGTAGTCTGGCTTCAGGGTCTGCCCTCTTTAACCACTGAGTTAAACTCCCTCAGAGCCACCAGCCATTGAGCATGTGTGATGTGCCAGCTTCTGTTCAGCATGCTCCATGTGTGTTACCTCCTGTAATTTTCACAGCAGTGGAAGTGGGGGATGACATCCTAGCCACAGGACAACATTAATGAAAGACATGGAGGTGGGGGGGGGGGAGAAGGTAGCAAGTACTGAGAGTGTTGTTTGGTGCTATTCGGTGTTCTAAATGTGGAAAGTCCAAGACAGGTAAAATCAGCCATGAGACTAGATGGCATCCCAGAGGGCTATGCAAAAGGAACTTGGACTGTGTCCTGTCCACAGTGGAGAATAACTGAGGGGTTTTCTGTAGGAGGATGAAATGGCCAGACTTGCAGTTTAGATGGATCACTGTATGGTGGAGTAGAGGACCACTTAGGGAATGACTGTGGCACTCAATTAAGAAACGATAGAGGCTCTACTGTAACAGTCATAACGGTGGGCAGATGGGCGGCAGCATGGCCAAGTTTGGTAACTGATTGGATGGAAGAGAACATGGAAAGGGAAGAAGTGAGGATGAACCTTTCAGCCTGGGGACTGGGTGGTTGATGGTGAGCAACCAGCTACAGTGAAGACCCCATAAGGAGGCCAGGAGAGCCAGCTTGGGCTCCATATGCAGACGGGTGTAAGAGAAAATCCATTTGTATAGGCAATAGGTTTCTTAGACCAAACTAAAATGATTGCCGGTGTGTGTTCCGCCAGCCTTGCAGTGAGGCATGAGTCAACACGGTTATGTAACTATAATGTCACCTCCTATGTAAAACCCATGTGATCATGCCTTTGCTTGGCATGTTGCCACTATTGTTCTGAGTCATATATAAGTGCCACCATGTTCTCATCGAGGCTGCCTTCCCCTCACCCCCACAATAAAAGAACATGTCTCATCTGCCCTTTGCCGCTTGCCTCTGTTTTCAATTCCTGAAGCTTGCTCTGGTGCACTTGCTAGGCACTGAGCCCCCTCCCCACAGCAAGTGAATAAGCAAGCAACTGGAATGAATTTTATTTCTATTTTGCTGAAGGCTCTAAGGAGTAAATCAAGAAAATCCACAGTTATGATCTATTTGTACTTTTACAAACTCTCAAAGTCAGACCATATCTGGAGTGGAGATTCCTATGCTGTCCTGGGGAACGTTCACTCAGGAAGCACATTTGGAAGAGGATGACCAGGATGCTGGAAGATGTGGAGATCGTATCAGGTAACTGTGGGTATTTAAGCCAGAGTATGCAAAACATAGGGACGACAATAATGGCCACCTTTGCCATGGAGGCAGAGACTATTCTCAACTTCTCTGGCACATGTGGCTCTGTTCTTGTCACTCATAGGAGGAAAGACTAGACTGATTAGTAATATGATACAAATATGGCTGATGGAGCTATATTTGTTAGAAGGCAGCAACACCGTAGTTTTACTGCGAATATAGGGTTCCTCATTCCTCATGCCTCCCTGCTACCAAAGCTGTTAGTTCCAGGAGCAGATGAAAGAAAACCAGCTCTGGCTTCTTTGTCTGCATTCTTTGATGGTCTTTCAGTACCACCCTGTTCTGAGTGGTAAAAACAACCCGTACCATCCTGCCCTCCATCACTGCCCACCCCAATCCTCCCTCCTTGCTCATGCTCTGCCACTCTCATCTCATCTCTCCTGTTCACTAGTTGTAAGATTTGGATTTGGGGCTGGGAGAGAGTGAGGTTCCCTTACGCCTTTGGGCCAAATTGTGAGGGCTTTTCAATAGTGTTTTGGCAAGAAGCAAAGCTAATAATAAAGCAGTTCTCTGTTCTCTTTTCCTATGTGTTTATCTCCTCGAGACTCCATAGGGAGGAGAGCTGATTGGCCCATGGCTGGATTTGGGTATTCCTAAAATTCCAAGGCCAAAGTCCAGCTAGTGGCACTTCAATCCTGGCATTACTTCCAACATGAATATCTGAATGGCGATTGTGTAAAAGAAAAAGGAAATAGACTATGATGATTTAGCAGACATAATACTTGGATGGTTATAGGCAGGCAAAATTTACTAACAGTGAGACAAAATTTTCTACAAATTACAAATTTTATTGTTAAAAATGACCCTTCCAAAAATAGCTTTCTGCCATCAGAAATGGTACAATGGACGTGGGAAGGCAAGGACCAACAAAGCACAGGGTTAACAAGAGGCATAAGTATCAGACTGGGCTTTGCCAATAATTAGCTTCAGGCATCACATCTTATCTCTAGTTCTTGGTGGTACTTGATGACTACAGAACCCTTCAGCTCTGAATTGCATTGTATATCTATGACATGCCTGGCACACAACTCCATCAGAGACTTTTGACTAAGAGGGGAATGTTTTTGTTTGTTAAAAAATTAGCCTCCTAAGTAATTCTATCCTCAAACACTGTCCCCTTGCTCACTTTTCCTTTTTTTAAAAATTTTTTTTTTTTGTCTTCTTTTTTTTGTCTTTTTATTTTTGTTTTGCTTATTTGTTTCTGGGATCTAAAGACCTAGAGCTGCCTTCGGCCTGCCTATATCTACATTCTAAACCAATGTGAAAGTAAACAGCTTTTAACAAGCATTTCCTATACTTTCCTCTGATTATGGGCAGTAAACGTAGTTTAAATGGTTTTAATTTTGCCTTTAACATTTAGATACCTTTTAATTCAAGAATGAACATCAACTGGTACACATTTTCTTTTCCCTGTGTGGCTAGAGATCAAGATATATGTTTTTTATATGTTGCTAATGTTATGCATAGGCTATATTTACAGTATTGTTTTCACTGATTGCTAAAATCTCATTTCCGGATTCTTTTTTTAATGCCATGTGCTTCTTCGGAAGACAGGAATAAACAACCTTGTAATACATTATGGTTCGATACAGTTGAAAGAGCTCTAGGCTATTTATAACAATTAGATCATAAAAACGGAAGCAAACCATATGTACATTTATTATATCCATAAAATATAACATATGGAAATAAATTCTGACAGTGATGGTGGAAATATTTGGCTGTCACGTGTCAGCATGCACCACTGGAGTTAATGAATAAGATTTGTCACAATGCTTTCTTTATTCCTGGATCTGGGAAAGTCAAATTGTCATAATAAATACTAGTTGTGGCTAACAGTGGGTGACATCTTAGGAACAGAGATGAACTTGTCCTTATCTCCTTCCTTAGTCTCCCATTCCTTCACGATAATGCCCAGGGGGATGCAGAGTGTCACATCTCACTCAAGATTTGTTCCATGGTCTGAGATGCCAGAAGTTTCTGTTTCTAGGGGTTTTCCAAGTCAATAGAAACAAAATTTTATTCCTGGGGAGTAGGGCCCAATTATGTCAGTGGCACTTAGGTGCAACTGCCGCTTCACATTGCAGAGTGGTGCCCAAGCACTGTGGCCTTGCATGGTGTCAGAGACTTCACCTCTCCCTCCCCAAAGCCTCTTATGTAGGGGGCACCGCATCAGGTATTATGACATGAAAAAGAAAGACGGGTCATCCAAAGAATTGGAAGATGTGGTCCATGAGCGAGTTAGAATGCAACTGGGAAATGGAACACAAACACATGAAATAATTATAGGATGACCAAAAATACTTATAATCTCTCATTGAATTCTAAGGAGGACAGACACTGAGAACAGTTGAGTGCAGTAAAATCTTTGCCCTCATAACGATGGCTTTTGACAAATGTAGCATTAAGTAGTGGGTGGGAGCATTTAACAAGGATCAATGGTGCTTTGTGAGAAGGGCAGATGGGAAAAGCAGCCGGGTAGAAGGAGGGTGGGGGATGAGAACCAGCAAGGCTCGCAGCATCAGAGAGGAAGACTTCAGAAGGGACCTCTCACCTTCAGGCTGAGAAGAGAAGAGAGACAGGGAAATAGACAAATAGAAGGGATGGGCTGCTGAAATTGAAAGGAGATCTATGAATCTGTGATGTAAAACCTACCTCCTTCTCCCCTGTGTGACTGCTGGTATAATCTTTACTTCTCAGAAATGCTTGGTGGAGTGGACATTTTTTAGGGGAATTGCAAAGATTTTCTGCTACTCATAGATTTGATATGTAGTCTACAATGAAAATATCACAAAGCAATAAATTAACAAGTATTCAAATTCCATCTGTCCATTAAGGCCCCTTTCAAATTACAGCCCAATCCATCAAGATGCAGCTTAAAGTAAGTTCTCTTTCCTCTGAGCTCCTGTATTGTATTATTTGCACTTCTTTGGCGGTACTCATCTCTAGTCCCTGGGCATACAGGTGGGAGTAATCTTTCCTTCTAAGCTGAACATTTCTTGAGGATATGATGTGTCTGAGGCATCTTTGTAACTTCATCCAGGCTAATATAGGGCTTGAATGTATATAGTAAATATTAAATATTTGCTGAATGTGTAAGTAAATTTATGAATGTTGAAATAATATACTGTACATGACCTACATAAATCCTGAACTTTGGGTGTACATGTGAATAGGCTAGAATAGAATTGGTCAGGTAAGGCATTTAAGGCAAATGTATCTTTTGAGGTGGTTTATAAATAAAATGGTGGCCTTGGATCAGTGTGGAGCATGGCCAGTGTTCAAGGAGAGAATAGTATCACTGGAATAAGCATTGAACTCCATGATCTAAGGATGTAGCTCTCTATTTATAAAACATCTCCACTCTTCCCCTTTGAACAAAAAGAAAACTGAGCTCTAGTACTCTTGTGTTGAAGCAGGATACTGTATGATGAGCATAGGGAATACTAAATACCACTACTCTGCACTTGGAAAAAAATACAGACACACACATACATATGTAGTATTTTTAGGACAGAAGTGAAACATATAATGAAAATTGGGTCACAGACATTACTAGGCAATTCCAAGAATACTGTGGGATATCCTTTCAAAGCCACTGCAACTCATTTCACATGTTTATTTACTCCATGAGTAACTAGCCTAATCTGTTAGTAGCTGGGGCATTGACAGCAGCAAAACCAGAACCTACTCAGGTGTGAACAATTGATCTGTTCAGGCATGTTTCATTAGAAACACACTTATTTATACATTTAACAAACATCTGTTGAATCCCCAATACACATAAGGCACTGTGCTAAACCATTTGGGAAATGCATGCAAATGTAAGACAAGATCCCTGTCCTCACAGAAATGACACCTTGTTTGGAATTTTAGAATGGTGTGCAAATAAAAAAATAAAAACTTATATGTCTGTTATATGTGAATCTAAATAAACCACTTTGAAAGGACTTCAGAAAAGGGTCCAACAATCACTCAGCTGGAGTGCTTCACGGAAGGGGCAGCATTTGGTCCAGCATTTGAAAGAGGGCATGGCTGCACAGAGACCGTAAAGGGGCATTCCAGATCAATAGCAAGGCATTAGAAAAATACACAGTAGTGCAGAAGCTTGTGAGTTTGATATAATCCCATTTGTCTATTTTTGCTTTTGTTGAAGTCCTACCCAAAAAATTGTTGCCAAGACCAATCACATGAAGTGTTTCTCCTGTGTTTTCTTCTAGATAGTTTCACAGTTTCAGGTCTTACATTTAAGTCTTGAATCTATTTTGAGTTGATTTTTATATAAGGTGAGAGATAAGGGCCTAGTTTCATTCTTCTGTGTGTGGATATCTAGTTTTCCCAGCACTACTTATTGAAGAGCCTGTCTTTCCTCCAACGTGTCTTTCTTAGTGCCTTTGTCAAAATCAGTTGGCTATAAATGCATGGATTTATTTCTGGGTTCTCTATTCTGGTCCACTGGTGTGTGCCTGTTTTTTTTTTTTTTGCCAGTACCAGGCTGTTTTGGTTACTATAGCTTTGTAGTATATTTTGAAGCCAGGTAGTATGATGCCTTCAGCTTGGTTCTTTTTGCTCAAGATTGCTTTGGCTATTTATGGTCTTTTGTGGTTTCATATGAGTTTTAGGATTTTTTCTATTTCTGTGAAGAATGTCATTGGTATTTTGATAAGGATAAGGAAATGATCAACAGAACAAAGAAATAACCTATAGAATGAGAGAAAATATTTGCAAACTAGGCATCTGATAAGGAGCTAATATCCAGAATATATAAGGAGTTCAACTGAATAGCAAAAAAAAAAAAAAAAAAAAAAAACCAAATAATTTGATTTAAAAATGGACAAAGGACCAACCTAAAAAGTCATTTCCCAAAAGAAAATATACAAATAGCCAGCAGGTAGATGACAAAATGTTCAACATCACTAACTATCAGCGAAATGCAAATCAACACCACAATGAGATATTCACCTTACCCCAGTTAGAATGGCTATCATCAAAAAGACAAAAAAATACAAATGCTGGCCATGGTACAGAGAAAGGCTAACACTCATACACTGTTGGTGGGAATGTAAATTAGTATGGCCATGGAAAACAATATGGAGTTTCCTCAAAAATTTAAAATAGAACTACCACATGATCCAGCAAATTTCACTACTGGATATATATCCAAAAGAATTGAAACCAGTATGTCAAAAAGATATTTGCACTCCTGTGTTTATTGCAGCACTAGTCACAATAGCCAAGAGACAGAATAAACCTAAGTGGTGTCCATCAACAGATAAAGGAATAAAGAAAATGTATACAATGGAATACTATTCAGCTACAAAAAAGAATGAAATCCTGTCATTTTCAGCAACACAGATAAATCTGGAGGACATAATATAAGTGAAACAAGCCAGGCACAGAAAGACGAGCGCTATATGAGCTTCCTTATATGTGAAATCTTTAAAAAGTTGATCTCATAGAAGTAGAGAATAGAATAGTGGTTGCCAGAGGCCAGCGAGGTGGGGAAGGAGGTAAAGATGGGGAGAGGTTGGTCAGTGGTTACAAAACAGTTAGACAGGAAAATAGATTCTGGTGTCCTTAGTACATACAGCCAATAAGAATCTACTGTATATTTCAAGATAGCGTGAAAAGAAGATATTGCATGTTATCACTACAATGAAATGATAAAGGTTTGAAGTAATTGACATTCCAGCCACCTTGATTTGATCATTATACAACATGTACATGTATTGAAACCTCACATTGTACCCCATAAATATGCACATGTACCCCATAAACATAAATGTGTCAATTATAAACAAAATTAAATAAATAAACCATTTGTAAAAATTTTTAAATTTTTATTTGAAAAAGTAATACACATTTGCATATAGTTTTTTTCTGGAGCTCCAACTATCCCAAATTCCAGATTCCCCAGAATGGAAGGTAAAAATGGAGAACAGGAAACAAAACAAAACAAAAGAGAGCAATGGCCTGGGTACAGATTGCATAACGGATTTCTCTGCTAGTCCCAAGACCTATTTAACGCACAATACTTTTCCAACAGCTCAGGCAGTAATAGAGATTTTCCCATGACTAGAATTTACCTGCATTATTGAAAACAGCTGTTTGGTTTCTCTTGGGTAATTTTCCAATTTATTACCTTGGAGTACAGATTGTTTTCAGTTTTTAAAAATCCAAAACCATACAACATTATATATCATGATATATTCCTTGAAGATTTTGATATTACCTTTTAGGTATTCAAAAGCAAGGAAATTCCATTTAGCTACATCAAGTTAATTTATTCCGTAAATAGTTAGCATAATCCTGTAGCATTTACAGCAGCAAAACCAGAACCTCTGAGGTTGATAAATGAAGGCTAGAGTATCAGCCATAATTTACATTTCCAGGTTATAGCCACAGTAATGAAGCCCTTTAGGATTATTAAAATGCATTTTGTACAGTGTATTTATTACTTGGCATTTCTTATTTCTGATTCATAGAAAGACAAAGCTAAGTGAAATAAAACACAAACTAAACTTTCACTAAAATAATGAGGTCCTATTCTCTCTCTTAGCCAAATACAGTTTTATTAGTTTTTAAGTGGTTGTGTTGGTTTGATTCTTGGGAGCAATGCTTTTCACTTTACCTATCTTGGAGACCTTTCTTAAGCAAACTAATTTAGCATAAAGAAAACATTGTGTGTAGGCCTTAGGGTTAAACTATGTTATTTAAAACACATGACGGGTAAAGTTTTATTTGACATCAAATCACAAGAAGCAAATGAGTTCAAGGTTTTCTGATAGAATTATTAATGCCACACTAGGGCTAGTTGATTTGTTGTGTGGCATTATCTTAATTAAGAATTGCCCTCATTTAAGTCAGAATGATGTCCCAGAGAAAAGATACATGATCCTTCCAGCCACATCACTGAATTAGTATCATTTTCCTCTTACAAAGGATAGCAGAATCTCCGTTACAATTTTTCTACTCTCAGAAAATTTTTTTTCCCTCAAAGTACAAATGTGCCCCCTTTAAAATGCTTCATTTACTGAGAGCATGGCCTTCTTGAGGAAAATAAAAGTATGATCCTCCAGGCATAACCTCTAACTAAACCATTTCTTCTCTACTTTTATTTCTCTAGATCATTACTTCTCTATTCTATTTTCTTAAGCCACACCATCTTGGTACAGAAGAGGAACAAAGTGAAAACTTTATTCAGCTAATAAGACCTCAGAATGTGCAAAACTTCCCCACCTCCACGTCAAATCCTGGCTCTTTCAGAAAATTCCCTGGGCTGCCTGCTTGGAAAAGCAGTGTCCCTTGTGGTGTGGCTGCTCTGACGTTTCGTGGTCTGTGTGCCATCATCACAGGATCGGGCCAGGTGTCCACCTGCCGACGTCTACACCCTCATCCCGGATTACCAGCATGGTAACCACGGGCACAATTTTCAATTTTTCTGTGCCTCAGACTCCCCCTATCTGATAAATAGCCATAAACATAATACCTACTTGAAATGATTATCATAATGATTAAATAAGATAATTCATAGGGAGCCATAATAAATGTAAATTATTAATCTCATTACTTTATATGGTCCTTACTTCCCATTCAGGCATTAGTCACAGAGCTCAGTGAGGGAGAAATTCAGTTACCTGACACAATAACTCTACTGAAAATTTTCCTTCCCTGACCATCATCGGCTTTGGACCCAACTTGTGTTCCATGAATTCCCCATCTTTCCTTCTTTCCACGGGAGGATAAACTCCTTCCGTTTGCTAAGAGAACCCTGGCACGCGCTCCCGGCCAGCTTTGCAGGCATGCTTACCTGGCTTCAGCTCTCACGCTGGAACCCCCACCATGCTGGATGGAAGCCGTACGACTTTAGAAAAGACTTCTGGACAATAAAGTGTCAAGTCCAAGCGTGGGACACACACAGGCGTCATGGCACTGTGAGTGGCTCAGAGCCTGCACTCTCCGGGCAGAGGATGGCTCACTACTGCCACTTACCAGCAGGAATCTTGAGCAAGTTATTTAACCTCTCTGGGCCTCAGTTTCTCCATCCCCAAATGTGGATAATGATAATAATCATACCAATCTCACAGAGTTGCCATGAATGACTGTAACAGAGATTAATATGTACAAGTGCTCCCAATAGTCCCCAGCAAGTATTTTCAGAGCTCAATATAAAACGTTAGCTCTGATCAGCTCTTTGTCATAAAGCACAATCACACATGAGCTTGGAAGTTAGGGCTGGGTTTGAATCCCAGCACTCACACTTCTAACTCTGTACTCTTAAATGATAAAAGAGGATGATAACAAACATTTATTGAATTACTTACCAGACACTTTATGTATATTATCTCATTTGTATTTCACAACCATCCTATAATGTATTGTTATTACACCCATTTTACAGATGAGGCAGCTAAGATCTAGAGGAGTCTGTAATTATTATCACAAGACACAGAGTTGGTGGGTGGCAAAACCAAAATCCTTCACTGTGTTCTCAACCACTAGACATGCTGCCTCTCCACAGCACATACTATCCACTTTGCAAGGTGAGGAGAATCAAAAATAACCCAAGTGGTCAAGAAAGGCAGTTACTAAAAGTGCAAACCATAAAACACTTCATGAGGAGCCTAAAAACGTCTCGTGAACAGTGAGCACATGAAGAATGGGAATTAAGATGTTAAAGCATCCCACAGGGGTCGAGGAGGGAACATTCATACCTCAGTCGGTTCTTTATAGACCTGTGCTAGGGCAGACCTAAAGTGTCTTGGCCTCCACATGCTAATCAAAAGATCTTAACAATAGTTAAGCTCATACCTCATACATAAAAAACTAAGTACATCCAAGGGCCCTGTAAACACCATTCAAAATGTCTTTTTCACGCTCGGTGTTGCTGGCTGACACCACTCTGAAGGAAATGGAATGCTGCCTCAAATAAGCTCTGGAAAACACCTCTTCCCCCTGCAACACACTCTTGTGATACATGCTTGCCTTGCCCTGTTTTCAACACTGCTAAGAGGCCTCAGTTGCCCTAAGATGTCGGAGACAACATGAGGGTGCCTCTCCACAGCACATGCTATCCACATACTATCCACACAGTCCATTGCAGTGGGCCGAGCAGCGAGGAAGCACAATTCTGGGGAAAACATGCCAAGAGGGAGGAATGCTCTGTCCTTCTGAAACCTCTTGTCCGAGGTGAGAGAAATGGCATGGCTCCAGCTCTCCTCCTGTATAACAAGAATAGTTCTCTTGTGCCTAGGGGCATATGTGAGCAACAATTTCGTTTTGCTGCAAGGGTGTGGACCATAAATAAATGGGATTTTTGAGGCCTTATAAAAGTAGGAAAATGGAAAGAAAAGAAACAGTAAATGGAGACAGAGAGAGAAAGAGAAGAGAGGGAGGGCAAGGAAGGAAAGACTGGTAAGAGAGAACAAAGTGGAAAGGGAAGCTTGCTTAAGCTTTGCCTGTGATTTGACAATCTCATCTCTCCATGAAAACTGGAGGAATATTTGCGTACCTGCCATGATTTTTGGCCTGGGCTTTTTATTTGGAGAAAAGTAGGGGCATGGCTAGAGTTCTGTGAACAACCTCAATTCAGCCCAGAGGCTGCCCAAGGCTGCAAGGAGGCTAAGCAGTTATGAGTTGCCTGGCTGAGAGTTTTCATAAAAAGAGGGGGAAAAAGTGACTTCCGAGGTATTCCCAGCATTGTGAACTGGCGTGCACAGCTAGCAGATTCTTTCTGGTGGAATTTTATTCCAGGTTACTATATGGTACAAAGAAAGCAAGTCTCAGACCAAATTCAGCTATACTTCCAAACAGTTATCAATTTTACCAACTGGCTACAGACATCATTGTAAAATCTATTTGGGGATGCGTGGTCCTGTCCCAGCTCTGTGTCCCTGAGACTCTCCAAAGAGGACTTTGCATGGAAGAGCCACTCTAGACAGGTAAGGCAATACCACAAAAGTGGGATTCAGCTGAGCTTCTGTTTGGATTGGGTGCATCAGGTTTGGATCAGGGATTCCAAACAGTGGAAGGCACAAAGAAGAATTGGAGAAGCCAGGGTGCCTCTAACTCTGCATCAGGGGTGAAGGTGCCAGGGGCTTGTACAATAGATTTCTAACCTATCCACATATCTGGCATAGTATCCATTCACCAGTGAAATATAATGTCTACCAGTTATAACATTAATTGGAAGCCCTCTAATGCAAATTAAGACAGCAGTAGTTGAAGGCTTGTAGCGAAGTGTGGACAAGGAGCTCTGCGGCCAGCGAGGGTGCCGGAGTGGGTCGGGAATTGAAAGAAGAGGTGAGCGGCGGCAGGTAGATGAGACACTCTTCATTGTCAGGAGGGCGCTGCTTGCAGTGAGAGCATGGGAGTGCTTGTATACGGCTTGGAACAATAGCGGCAACATGACACGCGAAAGCGTGATCACATGGGTTTTACATAGGAAATAACACCACGGTTACATAAGTGTGCTGACTCACGCCTTACCGGAAGGCCGGCTTGGCGGAAGGCCAAGCCCGGCAGCACCCAGACAGTCATCTTGGTTTGGCCTAAGAAACCTGTTGTCTATACAAATGAATTTTCCCTCACACCAAGGCCTTCAGAAAGTGAAATCCTGATTAAAGTTTTTCAGACACTAACTAAGCACCCCTTTGGTGTGTACTCTAGATTAGGGTATTTCAAATGTTAACTAGGCATGGATTAAAACTAATTTATGCTCATTTACATATAATATCCATGGTATTGTATATACTGACATATTTTAAAGATTAACTACAGCCTCTGTGACAGTCAATTGCCTTTGGTCCTACGACTACTAAGTAGCCACACTGAGACCGGAGTTTGGGATTGACCCAAAGCAGACATTACTAAAAGGGGTTTACAGTCCAGTGCAAAAATGGACATGAACATAGACAAAATGGAATGAGAGAAACAAGCCTTAAATCTGCAAAGAGTGTTTCTTTAAAATTCTAGCCTATCTTTTCAGTGAATAAGACAACTGGGTCTTCACTTAGGGGGAAAAAAACTTTCTGAAACTTCTTCACATGATTCCCTAAAGTAAATTTCAGAAGACTGGCAATATGCATGAAAACCTAAAATGTATAAATGTCTTAATCTAGTGTTTTCCCTTTTAGATATTTGCTTTAATGTGATAATCACACACAAGAAATATATCTATTCACAACAGATGCACAAGGATGCCCCACCACATCAGTATATTAGGAAAAAAAAAAGGGGAAACAGCTAGAAGTCATCAATAGGAAATTGACTAAGCATAATTCCCAACTAAGCGTAATTCCCAATTAGCATAATTCCCAACTAAGCATCCATCAAGCATATTGATGTGTGTCACTGTTGTCATGGAAAAATGACCACACATGCTGAGTTTTTATTCAGGCCAGTGGAGGAAAAAATAATATAGTTTGATCATCTGAATATAGAATTTTAAGCATGTGTGCATACTGTGTGAAAGAAAGTTCACCCAAATGTTAAGAGCGATTTTCTCCGAATGATGGGATTCACTATGAATGTTGCCTTCCTTTGTGGACTTTTGTAAATTGTTTGAATGTTTATGGTGAGTATCTATTTCTATAAGAGTCTTGAAACTACTAAGAACTCTATATTACAGCATGGCTGATGATATGACCTATATCTGGGGTTTATGCTCTTTAAAACATAAATCGGCTCATGCCACTCACCTGCTCCAGACATGCTAATGGCCTCCAAGTGAGTTTGCAATAAAACCCACATCTTTCATACGGTCTAGCCTATGACTGCCTTTGCAGCCTTCTCCTCTGCCATTCACCTCCCAGGCCCCCTCTAGTCCGGTATCTTCAGCTACACTGGCCTGGCTGCCACTCAATTCCTTCGGCACTTGCTCTCCACCCCAGAGTAAGAGAACATGGTGTTTCCTCTGCTGGGAAGACGTTGTGTCCCCCCTTCACCTGTTCAGCTCTTCCTTATAATCCAACATCAAATGGGATGTCGGTTCTCAAACAGGCCCTCCCTGGCCCACAATCAAATTAAATTCCCATCACACTCTCTCCTAGAAATGATCACGTTTCCACCTCAGCTTTTATTAGCAGGTGTGATTACATATTTGCTAACCTGTTTGTTTAAGGTCAGAATTCCCACTGGGCCATTAGCTCCAGGAGGGAGTGGCCACCACAACCCAGTACCTGCCCAAGATCTAACTCTCAGTGTAGATTCAGTATACCTGAGTGGTATAAATAAATAGGAACTGAAGAACAGGGAAAATGGAAGAGGTAATTTTCAATTTCAAAAAGAAAGAAAGAAAGAAAAAACACCTAGCATCCCTAGAGAACTTTATAATAAAGTACTTTTACCATCTTTTTTTTTTCATTCATTCCTGATAAAGTTCTGTGCAGTAGGGTATCATTATCCATGGTTTAGGAAAAGATTTAAAGAGATTGACCAAAAATAAAGATAATAAGTATGTTTTATAAAATATACAAATAAGAAAAATGTTGATGCCATTCTCAAAACCAAGTCTTCAGCTATAAAGCCCAGCTCCACTGCACTGCACCTTCAAGGCGCTGGTTGAAAATGGACAATCCTACCTGAATCTGGAGGCAAAAAACGTGCCAGCTGGAAGGGAGGGCCCACATTCAGGCTCCCCAGCAGGGTCTAGGGCAGATGTCCTTTGGCGGGTGGCCCCAGAAGCCTCTGTGGCCTGACTAGATTTTTCAGCTGACTAACCAGCAAGCAGAAAACTTAAATATTGAGAAATTTGAGGAAAAGTTCTTTAGTTTTTGATAAATGCTTTTAATTTATATATAAAAATTTATAATTCAAAAGACTTGGCCATCCACCTGGCAGCCATTAGATAATAGTAAATAAAAATTAAATTTTCCACTACTGGGTTTTAGCCTACAGAAATCATACACACACACACACCACAGAACACAGAATTTTTTTTTCTTACTAAGTATCTTCTACAAAGCCACAAACAAAACATCTAGTAAGAATAGTGATAGCAAACAAATTTTCAAAGTCATCTAAGTAACAAAAAGTTGTAAGCAAGCTTAAAAATCATGTAATGGGTGCCTCCAAAAATAAAAAGGAAAAGGAAAAGAGAGAGAGAAAGAGAGAGAGAGAGAAATTATTCAAGAAGCCAAAGAGGAGTCAATTATGCTAAAAAAAAAAAAAAAGACTTAAGAAAACAAAAAATAAGCCTCCAATTTGCCTGCTCTAGTTTTACTCCTTTATGTCTTAATTGATGATGAAGATGATGATGATGATGATAACCTATAGTCTGAGCAGAAGTCACAACTTTAGGGGCCCAGAAATACTGGACAAACGTATGTTATAATATTCTAGTATACGTTTGGACAAAAACAGCAACTATATTTCCAAATAAAATTTAGTCTCTTCACTCTCAGGATTTCATTCTAAATTTTACTTTAGATTTTAGAAAGAGCTATTCTTCACAAATAGAAAATGGAAAAATCCCTTGTGGCAACAAAAAAATTCCAATGGAAAAGTTTTATCATTGAATTTCTGACAGAAGTAGTTGGAAGCTGCCAACCATTATATTATTCCAGTATGAACCAATTTATCATGTGATTGATCTTCCCCAAAATACCTAAGAAATATCTGAGGAATTTAAATGTTTCGTTGGAAACATCTTTCAAACATGGATTTTCCCTTTCCATCACTTAAATATAGTGCGCCTGTGTATGTGTGTGTGTGTGTACACACATCCATAAATGTCATAAAAGTGAGCTTCAACTCTAGAAGCTACAGAAAGAAATTATTTCTCTGGAGATGAGATGTAGCTCAAAAATATTTCAATTAATACCAGACATTGCTGAATCATCTTTAATATTCCACAGATAGACTATCTTATTCCTTACAGATGGGCATCTTTTCATGAATGATATTCCCCATATGTCAAAGAGGCAAAGCTCATGATGAAATGTTAATAGTTAAGCTATAGTTTCAATCATTTCTGGCTTCTTTTCTGGAAAAAGGGGAGTCAGCACCATCCTGAGGTCATTTGTGCAGAGGCCTTCTTTTTTCTAAGGTTTGCTCATTTTGCATGAACTCAGTGTCAACAGCGAACATCAGCAAAGTTTGAGGTCACTGAATTCTTAATATTTAAGATTTTTTCATTTCATGGTGATTCTAATTGTACACAGTCAGGGATCAAAGGCCCTGAGGATTAGTTTTCTTCTTAAAGGATTACTGTAAATTTAGTTTCTCATTTGGTCCTGGAAAGAGGATCCTCTAGCAATCTCCATAGATTCCTGTTTTGCCTCCGAGCTGCTGGGGCCTCTGTTAGTTTGAACTCAGCATGACAGCTGCCGTCACCCCCATCCCAAGCCCCTCAGTCCTGGGGAGCCTGGACACACTCAGGAAGAGTCTGTGAGAAAAGGCCATCTTTCTCTTATTACATGGTTACATAAAGATGCCTTCTCAACTCTCTGTGCCTCTAAAAATAAAAGGCACCAGATATTTGAACCACTAGCACATTCCCAAACTTGTGTATCTAACTGGCCTAATATAGCCTTCCCTGTTCTACCAGTGAAATCACATAGTAGAGGCACAGGCTGTGGAAAAATGGCCTGAATCCCTTCTCTTGCTGGAGCGCTCCTTGAGAAGACCTCACCTAAAGCCACTGTGGCCAGTTGTGGCCAGGGCAGATTCAGCCGTATGAGATTTCCTAGAGCCTGTCCTGGGGCGAGAGGCCCATTGGCCCACTCCCAGACAGGCTTCATCCTGCCAGAGCCTCTGTTAGGCTGTCCAGCAGCTTGAGTTATTCACCCCCTGAGATAGTTTGGTGGGAGGAGGGGCCCAAATTACAGAATAGGAACATTTTTTATATGTTCATGGTAGGAGTTAAGAAGGTAATGGAATAAAAGGATTTTCATTTAAAAACACTTATCAAAGAGTAAAAAATGACAGAGTTGGCTCAAACCCAACTCTGAATAAAGACAACCCTCTATTTCTACCAACCATCCCTAGGGAATGCCAATCATCCACTACATGCTCTGAAAATGATTGAGCCCAGAGAAGGAGAAATATAAAAAAATAGAAATAGAGAAATATAAAATTAATAAAATAACTAAGAAATATAATGAGACATGACAAAGACAGACTTGAAGGGAAATTGAGCAAACATTCTTTCTGTGTCATTATACTACCCAGAACTACTACAAAAATACATCTGGATAATTTGAAATTACACGTTAATTAGTATATGTCTCTACCACTAAACTGTTCACTTGAGATTTCAGGGACTATGGCTACCTGACTCACACTGGCAGCAGTGCCTAGCACAGTGGCACAGAGGGAGCACTCCATGAATATTTGATGAATAAATAAATGAATGAATCTGTGATGCAGAGACCTGGTATTCATAACTATTAGCACTGTAAGAATATAAATATTAAATATGTTTTACATTGTTTCTAACATCAAATCCATTTTATTTCTTTATATTTATTTGAAAATTGTTGCATGTTGTGGCAGAGGGTTCTCTTCTTTTGGTCCCACTGCCAGACTACACTTCCCAGCCTCCTTTGAAGTTAGATGAAATCACTGGACTGAGTTTCAAACCATGCAATGTAAGTAAAAGTAAAGCGCATCACCTCTGGGGCAAGGTAGTTAAGAGTGGATGTGCCTTCTCCACATTCCCTCTCTCTCCCCATATGTGCAGCTGAATGCAGAGGAGGACAAGCCCCTAGAAGATGGTGGGGCCACACAAGGGAATGAGCCTGGGTCCCTGAGTGACAACATGGAGCAGAGCTGTACACTGATCTGCATAGGAGTGTGAAACAAAAGAAAAATAAACTTCTGTTATGTTAAGCCATTTAACATTGGACCTGTTTGCTATAGCCATTAGCCTATATTAACTAATACATATGGTTTGGGAAGAAGAATCTAAACTAAGATGTTACATTCCCTCAAATATTATAGAAAAAAAACTTAATATATTTAAATGTTAAACAGAAAAACAGAGAATATTAGTAATCTTAGAAATGATGAAACCCAAGTATCTCTCCTCCTTGGCATTTTCCTCTACTCCAACCTCAATTCACTTTTACAGATCAAGTAAAGGGAATGAAACATTCTAGGAAAATGGAAGGCTGGATTATGTGGCAGCCTCAATTTTCTCATGATGGATTTTATGCCATTGGGTTCTCTAACGGTCTTCTAAGGCAAAATAGGATTCCTTTGCCTGAAGGTTTCTTTCATACCACTCCACTCATACACCTGCCTTCACATCTATATTTAGCTATAGAAAGAATATTTTTATTCCCTTAAGAGTTTGTCCCATAATAGCAAATATTTAATCAGCCCAAAGTTGAATTTGAGGCTCATGTGCCACTCTCAAATGTTAGGCACCAAGCAAAATGGTTAAATTGGTTCCTTGAAATCGTGCTTATTCCAATACCTTCCTTAAATTTCTTTAGAACTGTCCATGAAATAACATCTCTACAGACAAAGTGAGCAAAGAAATAAAAATTATATTTACATAATTTTAGAGACAAAATAAGAATTACTTTAACATTGTATAAATTATTAGCTGTCTTCTGTTTTCCCATCGTCATAGGTGGATGATACAAGAAAGAAAATTAACATAAGCCCAGATTTTGCAAACTGGGCTTGCAAACTTTGCAAAATGCAAAAGATTTAATTTGGCTCAGGCATTGACACACCTAATGTTCCCCTAGCCCCTCGGCACTATTCTCTTTATAAGATAATCGTACTTTTCTCTTTCCCTATGGAAAACCAGATCCATAGCTCAGAAACTACGAGCATCAGTTCAAAGGCCCCATGTAATAAATTGTCTCCCACACACAATATTTTGAGAAAATAAAAAAGGAGAAACATGGTACTTTTAGTTTAGCTGGATTTAAGTATAATCATCTAATATTCTATTCCAGTCATGTAGCCAAATATTTGTTATCACAGGAGTGTTACGGCACTATTTGGAAGACATCCTTAAATCTTAAAAGATGAACCAGTAATGGGCCCATTCTATTAATGAAGGGATTATGATGGCCTAAAGTTATACCTGGGATATTTAAAAAACTGAAAGATAAAATATATTTTAAGCTGAAAAGTAAATAGAGTTGGCATAAATGTCACAATAGTTAATTTGAGAAATATAACTCAATGTCAGAATATCTTAGATATTCTTATATTTTGCTGATAATTCAATAGGACCAAACTCCTACCATTTTTGGAGAATATAAAATATTACCTGATAGACTAGCAAAATATGTTTTCTCCCTAAATAAACCTTCCTATTTCAATCTCCATACACAGTGTTACTCTGCTTTGGACCAGTGACCTTAAAAGGAAGCAATATCTGCCTAGCTTTCCACTGCTGCTTCATTTCATGAATAAATCACTCCGAGAATGGCATGAATATGTAGAAAATTCCTGGCATGCAACTTACCACATGAACTTTTTAAACTTTTTGGAAGGCTGGACCTAGAAGGCATATGAAATGCCCTGAGAGCATTCTATTTGCTATTGCCTAGAATTCATTCAAAATTGGACCATTATTTAGCCACTATGGAGATTATGGTTAGTAGAAATTATACATAGATATTGCCTTTTCCCCTGAAAGTATGAACTATCCCCAACCCAATCCCTGCACACCTACACTCATCTTGAAAAAATTCATGGGGATACATTCCTTAGCCACTCAGATCAGATTTTAGTTCCCCCAGATCAAGAATCCCTCAGCTAAAGAGAGGGCTGCATTCTCAACATGGTGAGATAGTTTTATGTGAAGTATTAATAGCAGAAAGTCAGAGGAATTCCTAGAGTTTCCAAAAACTTAACAGAGACCCATCTCTTCAGTCAGTGCTTATGTTGTACCTGTATGCACATGGAGTGTAAGGGAGAATATGTTTTTCTCCTTGAGTCAAACTCTGTGTGTGCTACTGCAGGAGGGGCCTGCAGGCATAAAACTGTAAAGGGCCACTCTGAGTCTGCGTTTGCTATGCCAGCACCCATGCTGGGTCACTTCCCATAGCTAGAGCTACTTCATGACTTCTACAGCTTCTCAGACCCAGCCTGACCTGAGGAAAGGGGCTTTGAGTAGCTCCAGCCCCACATTCCACATTCCATGTTGCTGCCCATAGCGTGACAATACCCTTGTTTAAAATATGCTACCTAAAGAAATGTCAATGACATGTTAAATGAACAAAGCACAACACAAGATAATTTGCACAATATGATCCTATATTTGTAAAGCTGATGTATTAGTTTGCTATGACTACCTTAACAAAGTACCACAAACGGAGTGGCTTAAACAACAGAAATTTATTGTCTCATAGCTCTGGAGGCTGTAAGTCCAAGATCAAGGCATTGGCAAGGTTGGTTCCTTCTAAGGACTATGAGAGGGAATCCGTTCCATGCCTCTCATCTAGCTGCTGGTGGTTTGGTGGCAATATTTGGCATTCCTTGGTTTATGGAAGCATCACCCTAATCTCTGCCTTCACATTCACACAGCATTCTCCCTGTGTGCGTGTCCAAATTTTCCCTTTTTGGGGCCCATCCTAATGACTTCGTCTTAACTAATTACATCTACAACAATTCTACTGCCCAAAAATGTCACATTCTGAAGTATTGAGGATTATAACTTCAATATTTGAATTTTAGAGGGATACAATTTGACTTGTTATAGCAAATGAAAAAGAAAAGATTCTATGTATTTGTATACAGTTA
Organism: Lemur catta; assembly: GCF_020740605.2. Lineage (NCBI taxonomy): Eukaryota > Metazoa > Chordata > Mammalia > Primates > Lemuridae > Lemur > Lemur catta. The sequence goes on from NC_059135.1 coordinate 72,324,395, forward strand.
CACATGCACAGAGAAACGGGTAGAGTATACAAACTGTTAACTTTCATTAATCCAGTATAGGATTAGCTGGTGGTGAGGGGTAGATATTACATATTTGATTATATATTTGATATTGCATCAATTCTTACAATGAATATCTATTAAATTTGTAACTAAAAACTTTAAATTATAATAAAAATTTAAAATAAATAATAAAATATTTAAATAATATTTAAAAAATAAAATATATTCTGGAAAACAGAAAAATTTTCAAATTATTGAATTTTTCCTCTTTCTCTGAATCCATTTCCCACATATTTAAAGCAATCTAAGATGCAGAAGCTGATAAAAAGGGGGAAATTTGGATGGTAACAAAACCAATTGATAAAAAGGTAGGAGTAAAACTAAACATAACAGATATGGAAATTATATCTGTAATAACAGATTGAGTAAGTATGAAAATCATTGGTTTGAAGGTAAAGGAAAGAAAAAATTGAAATATAGAAGAAAAGTTACTCATGCATGAAAAGAGGAGAAGCCATAAAGACTGTTGCATAGAAACAAGGATCTGTCAAAATGTTGGATGTGCTGGGGATAAAATGTAAAAACAGAATGGAATTCTAAGATAAAAATTAAAATGCCTCATCATAACATATTTCCCTTAATGTGAAAAGATAAGTGTGAAAGGCAGAGTATGGCCCCTCCCCAAAGATGTCCATGCCCTAATTACCCCCCTAATTACCCCCATGGCAAAGGGAATTTATAGGGGTGATTAAGAGTACAAACCTTGAGACGGGGAGAGTATTTCATGTTATCTGAGCGTGTCCAATCCAACCTCATCAATCCTCAAAAGCAGAGAACTTTTCTATGCTGAGTTAGAGAGACAAGAGAAGGCAGAGAGGATTGAAGAAAGAGAAAGATTCAACCCACATTGCTGGCTTTGAAGGTGGAGAAAGGGATCCAGGAGCCATGGGATGTGGGTGGCTCCTAGAAGCTGGGAAGGGCCCTCAGCTGGTAGCAGGCAAGGCAAGGGGGATTTCATTCCTACAACCACAGTGAGTTCTACCAACAACCCAAATGAGCAGAAAACAGAATCTCCATAAAGGAATGCAGCAGCTCTGTTAATGTCATGAATTTTAGCCCAGTAAGACCCACACTCTTATCTACAGAAATATAAGAACATAAGTTTGTGTTGTTCAAGTCCACAAAATTTATGGCAATTTGTTACAGCAGCAACAGCAAACTAATATGACAGTATTATAGAATCTGTGATTATAAATACTTAGATCATGCCTTCTGAGTGCCTACCCTGTTCAAAGCACTGTGCTAAGCATGTTATATACTGTATCCCATTTAGCTTTGCCATAGTGTCTCCTCTCTAGATGGTGTTGTCCAACCATCGCCACTTAAATATGAGTGATTTTAGGTAAGAGAAACAAAATTATCTGTTTAATATCACACAGCTCTTTGAAATCATGGAGTTTTGATCTAGTGCTATCAGTGGTGCATTCTATGAGACAAACAAGTGATATTTTTCTAGTAGTGGGGATGGATTGCCCTGTCATATTCCATCTATGCTGAGGGCCAAGGGTTGACTTTCAGAGAGCGACTGCTTAGAGTATGTGGTACTAACTATCAGGGAACAAAGAAAAGCTGCCTGGTCCTCATCAAGATGGAGTCTGCCTCCTGAAAAGCTAGAGGGCAGACTCCCACAGGGGCCTAGCCATGGAAGAGAGGGAAGCCACATTTTAAGACAGGGCTGAGATAACCCAGGTCATATGGTACCTCCTCCTCCTTCCTCTAAATACACACAGCACTTTTCCTCTAGTTCTTATGGCAGTTGCTGCCTGCTAGCTTGTGTTATAGTTGCTTATACATATACCTAATCTCTGAGTGTGGCCATTTACTGAAAATGTTTCATGTGCCAGACACTCAGCTATAAAGGCTTTACCTGCATTATCTCATGCAATCCCCATAAACACCTATGTGATTGGTATTTAATTACTGACAATTTTGCATACAAAGACTCTGTGGTCAAACAGATCTCTCAACTTACCCCAAACCACACAATTAATAAATGGCAGAGCAAATATTCAAATCCTGCTGTCTCCCAAGCCTGTACTCGTCATGTAAAATAAAGCTCTTCAAGGATAAAATGGAGACTCCTATGTTTGCTCTCTGGTTTATTCATTGCATCCCTGAGGCATAGAAAAGATTCAATAAATATTTGCAGAGTGGAGGAGTGAAAGAAAAGAATGGGAAACTTTCAGAAAAAAGAAAAGTCTGACTAACGAAGAACACCACCTGCTTAAAATCTGGCTCATGTTCTCTCTCCAGTACTAATTAGGAATAATTAGAGGTAAAATTTTCTGTACTTGACATACTGTTTCCTGGGAACTGCATTTATATATTTATATTAATACATTCTAATTTTTATTGTATTACTACAGATGAACCAATCCAAAGAGCAAAAACGGGACATGAAATGGAGTGCTGTAAATTAGTAAACCGACCAGGAGAAAGTGCACATCTGGGCACCTGCAGACCAGACTCCTCTTATCACCCCGCAGCTCCATATGTGAAGCCCAGCAACTGCTGCAGTCTGATTACAGGGAGGCCAGATTCTCCCTGGCCTCCAGCTGTGGCGGTAAGTTCCTTGGCCGAGTGTGCTTGCTGAAAAGGTAGATGCTGATGCTGCAGGTAAAGTCATCATTGAAACCACAAGGTATTTTGCTCTAACTGCACTTGCTCAACATCTCTACTTCTTGCTAGATTATAAATTCCATGAATTTAAGAACCATATCGGTTTATTTCATGGCTCCATCCTCAGTCCTTGGCTCATACTTAAGGCTCAATAACTGTTCACTGAATGAATCCATGAATGAGTGGATACCTCTAGACCCATGTCAATAGCTCTAAGAAAATTAATTCGCCCTAAGAAAATGGCTGGGCATGGTGGCTCACGCCTATAATCCTAGCAATCCGGGAGGCCAAGGCAGGAAGATCGCTTGAGGTCAGGAGTTTGAGACCAGCCTGAGCAAAAGCAAGACCCCTTTCTCTACTAAAAATAGAAAAAAAATAAAATAGCTGGGAGTGACGGCACATGCCTGTAGTCCCAGCTACTTGGGAGGCTGGGGCAGGAGGATTGCTTGAGCCCAGGAGTTAGAGGTTGCAGTGAGCTATGGTGATGCCACTGCACTGTAGCCAGGGTGACAGAGTAAGACTGTCTCAAAAAAAAAAAAAAAAAAAAAACCAGAGCAGTGATTATATTTGTAGATTTCTGATCAGATTCTAACAATGGAACCTATAATTTATCTCCAAGGATACTGTATCAGTTTTGGCTAAAAGATGAAGAATACCTAAGTAAAAGTCAGTTTAAAAAATCAGAAAATTCATTAGCTGATGTAACAAGAAGCTGGGAGGTAGAGAGGTTATGGGGCTGGTTGCCTCTTCAGTGACATCCTCAAGTTATCAGCTTCATTTTGCTTGTTAACTCTGCCATATTCAACATGCTGCCTCAGTCCTAGCTCCTCTCATAATCATAGGATAGATTGAGAAGATCCAGCATCATCTCCTCACCCAGCTTTAACTAGAGATAGATAAGCAACTGAACTTTCTCCTGAGTCTATTTTAAAGATCAAAAAATTCTTTCTCCCAAGCACCCTCAACAGATATACACTCAGCCCAGAATAATATCACATGCTCCGTTCCTAAACTAATCATTGGCAAGGTGGATGGGCTTATCGTGACAGGATTAGGTTTATCAAGACTCTCCCTAGGGAGGTGGAAGGATCTCAGACTCCTGGTGACATGGTTATCTGACTGCTGAACTGAATTAACTTATTGTGAAAGGAGGAAGTAAAAAACAAAATGTCTGTTGAATAACTCACTATAAAGAGTTTCAGATTAAAGCAAGGACAAGTCTATATGGCCATGTTTCTTCATAGATATCCACTAATTGCCCACTGGATCCCCAAATCTTCTCTCACCATTCTGAAGTTCAGCAGCCATGTGTGTGGAAGATACCTTCTTTTTCTGGCATAAATCTTGTCATCAAAAGAACTAGGAAACCATGATTTCCACTACTACAGGCCCTCCCTTTAAAAAACAATCAGATTCCAATTCTGCCTGGGGCTTCCTATTCCTGGCCATTTAAGATCAAGTCCTAAATTCTAACCCTTCATATATTTTGATGGGTAAAAGTAAGCCTTAAGTTCCGAAAAGAAAATACTGGGCAGCCTAGGAAACCTGTATTTCTGGAAATCTATTGAATTCTAAACTACCTCCTCAGAGTGGGGTTTGGGGGAAGGATAAAGGGTCACTCTCGTATGGCCTGCCTCCTGCTACTGGTAGAAAGAGCATTGCTTTTTACCCAGACTCCTCCTCCTGAAGAGTCACGCTTACCCTTTATTTTTGAGATCTGATGGCCTCATCTTTGAATAGATTAAATGTCCTCAGGTAACTCCTGTGTGAAAAACCTGAACCAAAGTTTGAAGTCTGCCCTTCTCGTTTAGCAGCAGGGACAGCAATAATCTCAGCTAAAAACACTGATTGTGAGGACTCCTCAAAGACACCCAATAGCACTTTCACCTCTTCAGCTCTAATTGGACCTGGATTTCTGCCTGTGTTTCCTGCCTTGATGGTTCACAATGAGCTTTAACACACGAGAAGAGAAAACAAGATGATTGTTGTGCCACCCTTCAGGTCACAATCCAGAAAACAGAGTAGATTGAGAAATCTATGCCAAAAATAAAAATAATAATAATAATAATGAAAGTTTAAGAATCTCAACAGGGACAGAGCAAAAAGTGTGTGTGCTCAGACGCTCACAGGATATATTAAGTTTGGCTGCCTGTTGCAAAGAAGTCTGTGGGATAGGCAAACATTCTGTCAGTCCTAATTACCTCATTCAGCCTGTTTTTGTTACTTCAGGCTCTCAGCTGTCTGGCATCGGCGCCCTGCATCAGCCAAGATCCTAGCCAGCCAAAGAAGATTGAGAGGCAGGCCTTGCACTTGAGCCTGTGAACTGTCACTCGATGTCTCTTTAGACTTGTGATGGCGTATGCCTTTCCAATGGGCTGTCAGTTTGATTCCAGACTTGCCGAAGCAGCTGTGTGCACAGAGGTCTTTAAAAAATCAAAGAGGGGGACCTGATGTAGTCCAGCAAGCAATGACAAAAAACAGTCATTGCTTGAGAAATGAAAAGGAAAAAAAAGTATAGCAACAATTAAGTGACAAAATTAATTAACTCATTTTGTGACCAATAACTGTGATGCAGAAAAAGAAAGGAAAAAAAAGCAGTCATCATCCAAATTCACAAATTAACACTGTAAATGATCCATGCAGAAATGAACTTGAAATGAATTCTATTGGCTCAATTAATGTGTTGAAAAACCACATTGAGTTTGTAGGTTCCTTTGGCATCCATTACATTCAACTCTATTGGGGGGGGAAAAAAGGCTATAATTAGTACCAACTCATCCTGTGAGCTGAGCTGCAAAGCCAAGAATGTTTTGTTGTCCATAACATTTTCCTCAGGGTTAATATCCTTCTTACTTCAATTACAGAGACATTTAAAAGATCAACCCAAAGATTAGCACCAGAGCATATTTTCCTTTACTGTTTTAATGTCAGGGATGGAGAGCCAAGAGTTTATTTCACTACAACTATAAAGCTTTTTAAAACTCTGAAAGAAAAAGGAAACATTCCCTTCTTTGTTCATGGCAGTGATAAAAGTGTGGTCACAAATTCAATATCACCTGGTATCACCATTGCTTTGTTTTTTTGACTCACTTATAAAAGAAATTATGTCTTTCATCTGCTCCCTCAAAATGGATGTCAATACTCCCACTCTTCAGTCCTAAATAACTCTCCATCCCACAACATGAGCTACTCTGAATATAGATGTAAAAAACCTGAATGGAATATTAGAAAACAATACCAACAATGTCATAAAAAGTAATACATAATGACTAAAAAGATGTCGCTACAGGAATACATAGATTTTTAAACTTTAGAAATTGTGCTAATATAATTTTTCACATTAGCAGGTTAAAAGAGAAAAAACCATACAATCCTCTCAAAAGATGAAGAAAAGCATTCAGTAAAATTTAACAATTTTTTTGCCAAATTAGGACTAAAGGAAGTTTTCTCAATCCGATAAGATATACTCACTGGAAACCTGCAACACTCACTCACTTAGCACACTTAATAAAGCATTTTCTTCTTAATCAGGAAACAGACAAGGATTTTGCCTGTCACTATCCCTCCTCCATATTCAACTGGGTGTCCTTTCCAATGAGTAAGAGCAAAAAAGAAATGAAATACACGGAAAGACTGAAATGAATGAAAAAAAAAACTGTCACTAAACTGTCACAGAAATTATAATTATGAGCATAGAAAAAAATACAGATAATTAGAATTATTAAGCAAGTTTAGCAAAGCAATGAGATGGCTATAAGATCAATGTATAAACTTTTCCATATCAGATGGAATTAAAATGTACATTGTTTATAACCCAGTAATTCAGCTTCTATGTAACCACCCTAAGGAAACTTGCACCAATAGGCATAAGAAGATACATAAAGGATATTCAAAGTTCCGTCTATTAACAGAGAAACAAGTAAACTATGACACTCAGATAGTGGAATACTATACAGCAGTCCAATTAAATGATCAAGAGCCATACATAATATCATCATGGATAAATAAGACAAGTTAGAAAAGAGGAAGTGGTATGACCCTGGGCAAGCTAAATAACCTTTCTGTGATCAATTTCCTTGTCTGTAACATGAGCATAATAATAGCACCCATCTTCTGAGCTTAATACATACACCATGTTTTAGAACACTGCCTGAAAGACAATAAGTGCTTACTATGTGTTCACTGTTAAGATGATAATGATAAAGATGATGATGATAACGTTTATATACTTTTTAAAACATGAAAATAATACTATATATTGTTTATAGATAATATACAGTAAAATAGCAAAATGGAAATTTCATAATAATAGTTAATTCTGGAAAAAGGAACAGGAGAAAAGAGTATCTATATCTATTCTGTAATATACTTATTTGTGAATAAGAGAGATCAGAAGTAAATATAGCAAAAGGTTAACATATTTAAATCTAGGTGGTACATGTGTGTGGTTTCGCTGTATCATTTTCTGTGTTTCTATTTATTTGAAATGTCCCACAAAAAAAAAAAAATTCAAAGGAAAGGACTGAAAGGAGATATTTCAAGATGGTAATAACAATATATCTGGGCTGTTAGATGGTGAGTGTCCTTTGTTTTATTGAACAGAGTTTTCTGAATTTTCCAAGTTTTCTACAATGAGAAGATACTTCTTTTGAAATCAGATTTTAAAAAAATTTTTTAAGCAAAGATTAAATCCTTTTAACATTGAAGCCTCCAGAAGTCTGCTTCATCTAAAGTAATCTCCATTTGGATGTCCTCTAATCCAAACCAAATATCTGTATATTAAAAATCACATAATTTTAGTAGTATGGCATTTTATTTATTATATCAGAATTTATATTTACAAATTATGCCTCCCTTTTTTGACTTTAGTCCTTACTCTTATAATTCACAAATAATTTATGGACATTTGTCCCCATATTTATTGTAATAAATTTTACATTACTGGTGCAATGATAGAGGGGTCACAGAGGATCTCTGGATGTATTTCATAGAAAGCCCACGTAAGGACACCACCAGTAACAGATCTTTTCTAATCTTCTTATTTGGTGCTTCGTGTCTGAAAGCACATCTAATCTGAAAACCGAACTGATCTGCAGAGACCTTGTAATTTATCTTTTACCATGATTACAATTCCTAATCTAACCAGCAGCAGTTCAAAGTGAACTCTGATCCAAATGATCAATAGCCACAAACGATCCATTAGACATGCGAATATTAAATCGTTTTTGGATAAGGGCTGTCCAAATGAAAAGCATATAATTATCATCTATTAACATATATTGAAGCAAATAACACAAAAATGCAAAGTGTGTCTCATACAACCTATCGGAATTCCAGTGACTATGATGTAAGGTTAGATTTTATATTTTACATATGCATTAGTATTAAATTATGATTTATATCTTCAAGTGTTTATTATTAATAATGTTGGCCTTAGGCCACAAATGGTTATATTTGTGAATAAAATACACTTGATTTCCTATTCCAATTCTTTTCCTTTTTTTTTTGTTTTTTGTTTTTTGCTTCCTTAACATAAAAATTTTCCCTACCTACTTGTAGGTAGTAGCCATCATCATTGAATAAAAGGATAATTAAATTTAGTTTAATAAGAAAATAATTTCAAATAGCTAGCTTACTTTTTGTACTTTCCCTACAAATAAAAAGCCTATACAGTTATGAAAGCATAAAATTATATAAACAGTAGTACTTACAGCAAAATGAGTCCAATCTTCTATCTCAAGTGTCCAAATGAACAGCAATGAAGTTCTCCAAACATCCCCGGCAACTCCTTCCAACATTTAACAATGCAGTCTTTGGAAATTCTTCTTTATGGAAACCTAAATGTTTAGTGATCTCAGGTAAACCTAGGCAAATCACCTTTTATGGGATACTGCCCAGGCTCACTTGCAATTTTCTGAGGGCCATGCGACTGTTCCCAGGCCAGTAAGATGTAGGAAAGATGATGCAATCCACTTCCAGCTCTGTCCTTCAAAACATCTCATGCAATCTTCCAGGCATCTCCATAGCTGTGGTAAGGCCACATGTTCCAAGTGCCAGAGCTGTAAGATGGAGAAGTGTCACCCAACTGCATTGGACTTTGCACTAGCCAAAGACAAACTTACTGCAGTAAGTTTCTGAGGTTTGCTTGTGACTGTATCGTAGTCTAGACTATTCAGGTTCAGACGCTTACTACAGACCTTTTTCAGGTATGAGCATTGTGACGGTTAATTTTAGGTGTCAGCTTGAATGGATTAAGGGATACCTAAAGAGCCTGGTAAAGTGTTATTTCTGGGTGTGTCTGTGAGGGTGTTTCCAGAAAAGATTGGTGTGTGAGTCGATGAACTCGGTGGGGAAGGTCCAATCTCAATGTTGGTGGCCATCATCCAATCGTTAGGGCCCCAGAGACAAAAAAAAAGGCAGAGAAAAGACATATTTCCTCACTTTCTCCTGAGGCTGGGACACCCTTCTCCTGCCCTTGAACATCAGAACTCCAGCCTCTGTGACCTCTGGATTCTGGGACTTGCACCCACGGACCCCCAGGTTGTCAGGCTTTCCACCTTGAACTAAGAGTTACACCATCAACTTAATGTGTCTGGCACTTTGGACTTGAACTGAGCCACGTGACTGGCATCCCTGGGTCTCCAGCTTGCAGACAACCTGTAGTGGGACTTCTCAGCCTCCCTAATCACATGAGCCAATTCTCTTCATAAATCCCCTCTCATGTATATATGCAAACACATATATATGTGCTACATATATGCTATATGCACACACACACATGCTATTGGTTCTCTCTCTCCGGAGAGCCATGAATAATACAAGCATAACAAGAAAAAATTTCCAACATTCACTCCCACTTCCACCCACTTCCACAACCATAGTCCCTTCCATTCATTCAACAGCACTGTTATTCAGGATTAGCATTCTGTCCTTCTGGTTCCCAGATTGTTTTTCTCCCTGTGCACTTACACATATTTAGCCCTTAATCTTTCCTCATTTGTCCTTTTATCTTTCTGTTTTCTCAGGATTCTGAATTTTAGCTCTCAAATCTCATTCTCTCAGTTGGGCCAGAAGCAAGCTGTTCTTCGACGTGTGTGCATCTCCATGTGCGTTGGGAATCATTCCTTCTTCCCCCTGTTCCTTGGTGACAAAGAAGCCATCTCGTGAGGGGCAGTGTTGTATCTGTTTTTAAGCCAGGCAGAACTTGGGGTCAGAGAGATTAGTTTTTCTACATCAACAGATTACAGTCTTATTGGGAAGAGGGGTATGGAGCTGATTTTTTCTGGTCTTCTTGGAGGTCAGGTGGGGCTATTAGCTAAAGTCCTTGCCTTTTCCATGGTATTTCCATGATTGTTTCACCAGTGAAGGTGTTTCCAAGGAAACCTACAAACGATAAAAGAAAATCTAAATAACTTCTACCTTCCAGGCCCCATTTTAGCGCTTTATCTTTCTGAGAGATTGTCTGACAAGATTTCTCCATTTTCTTTGCATAGAAGCTCCTTTCACTAACCTTTTTTCTGAGTGATCTTTTAATGAGATTTCCCCCACTTTCTTTGCATTAGAGCTCCATGTTTTCTTTTTTGTCTTTTTACACAGGAACCATTTCAACACACCTGCCATGTACAACTAGACTCTTTCAAGCAAGATAAAGATTAGCCTGACCTTTCTTACATCAATTAATCAATATGGTTATGCCACAGATTTACCTTTTAACCTTGGTGTTTCCATAGTGCAATAGTAAAGCTTGATTTGTGAGGCTGCTCCGTTTTAAATGTGGGGAAGAACAACCCCCTGTCTGTGTGTGTTGATAAAGTGTCAGAGCACAAGACAACACAGGAAGGAAATGAGGCTTTTATTGTCTTCATCAAAAATGACTTTGCAAATTTAAGATTGGAGCAGCAATATGGGCAAAGCTGGGAGACTGAAATTAACCGCTGGGGTCTGTTTGCAGATTCCTGCTGCTGGAAAGGCCACTGTTGGAGAATGCTCTAAAGGGTGAAATCATTTGATCTGAATCCCAGTTAGGAACGTGTTGTCTGTTGCCAGCATTAATGCCATTTCCCCATCATTGAGGCTTATCCCCAAGAGAAACAAGAAAGATTTGCTCCATTGTATCCTGAACCTAAAAATGCCACTCTGCTTTCTGTTTTAGCCTGTCTCGCAGACAAGGAATTTAGAGAAGGCAGAGATGTGGCAGTATCTTAGAATGTGATCAAGTCCTTTTTTGCTGAATACAGTTCATGGCAGACAACACTACCATTGTGCCCTCTATGAGATTTTTCTTGACAGAAGTATTTTCCTACCAGAAAATAATGTATGCATTTGTCTTATAAAAGAATTGTAGAATTTCTTTTTGAGCATGTCATCCATCTCTTTTGTTTTACAAAAGGGAAAACTGCCCCGAAAATGACATATTGCGATGCAGATTCCACAGATATTTAATGGCAGACTCAGATCTTAGAAATCAGTTTTCTGAAACCAGTGTAGTTTCTACCCCAAATGCTAAGCTGTCACATTGGTTCTTAAGAATGCATCTAATTCTATAATGATATTTGCAAAAGTGCCAGTTCCTCAGAAGCCAATAATAAAACTCCTTGGAGATGTCGTATATTTCCCTGGGGCTTACTTGGAAGTGCTGTTTTAACCTGGGCATCTAGATGTACTATCTTGAATCAGAAGACAATTCAAATTATGGCTCTGCTGCTTATCAGCTTTGTGACCTTTAGCAAGTTACTTAACTTCTCTGTGCCTTAATGCTCTCTTCTGTAAAATAAAATACCTCATGAGGCTGTTTGGGGAGGGATGAAAGAATGAATACATAAAAAGCACTTAAAACAGTGTCTGGCACATAATAAGCACTATATGAAGGGTGGTTCATATTGTTACTTCAATTCTTTTCTGACATTCTTCAATGAATCTGGGGCATAGTTCTGTATTATGGTATTTTGTTCCTTCATAAATTCTAACCGTTTTATAATCCTTTACTCTCTTACAGTGTACATACCATATTGTAGAGTTCTTCCAGTTCATTTTGAATATCTACATAGAGAGCAATTGGAAAAGGTG